>NC_069657.1:305646985-306302298 GCF_027244095.1 Hemicordylus capensis
GGGTCTCTTCATGTGTTGCCGCGGCACCAAGCTGCGCCGCAGCAGTACACGATCAACCAAACCGGGTTAGCAGAGTACTCTCTCAGCTAACTTCATTTAAGTGGAGGGGTACTTTTGGTGGTTTGCTGCCGGGAGCCACACGGCTCCTGTGGCAGTAGACAACCAGGAGAAATCAGGCTGGGCTCCCTTAGCCCGATTTCTCCTGGTCATGAGAATAGCTTCTTAGGCTTCTTGAACATATGAAGCCACCTTAATCTGAGCCAGACCATTGGTTGATCTGGGTCAGTATTGTCTATGCTGACTGGCAGTGGCTCTCCAGGGTTTCAGACAGAGGTCTTCCCCAGCCCTAACTGGAGACACCTTCTACATGAAAAGAAGATGCTCCACTACTGAGCTACAACTCTCCTGTAAAGCAACCCTATTATTAACTAACCATATTATTTTGTAACTGACAAATAATGCCAAAACAATTCCCTCCCACATTTTGGGAACCTTTTATTTTATTTTAGCTTTCAAAAACATTGAGGCTATTCACACAAGCGTGCAAAACTGGGCTAAGGGAGCCCAGCCCAGTTTTGAATGCTTGTGTGAGCCGCAGGGATCGTGCCCAATCCTGGTGGCTACATGATGGCAAACCCGCCTATATAGCCTCCTTCTAAAATGAGGTTAGGGGAGTGAGTGCTCAGCTTCATTTTGTTGATTGTGTGTTAGCCGTGGCACACTGGGGTTGGGGGAATTCTAGTAATGCAGCACACACTCACATGGTGCATTATTGGGGCTCTGGGGGGTGGGGTGACACGCGACTACACTTCCCGGCACCCCAACCCTGGAACTGCCAGGCGAGCCGCAAGGTGGGCCGCCACTTGTCTGGGTGGGCGATCCGCCTGCCCAGGAACAAACAGGAGACCTTCTGCGGGGAGGGTAAGTGAAACCCACTCTCCCCACAGACCTCCATGGAGCTCTTCTCCTTGATCGTGAGAAGATTGCCAACTGGGATCTCCAGCTGGGAAGCAGCTCTTCTCCTTGATCATGAGAAGATTGCCAACTGGGAAGCAGCCAACTGGGATTTGATCTAAGGTGGAAGAGGTCTGCTGCCCACAGTCACAGCTGATACTCTTGTCTCACACAATCACTTCCTGATCCCCAGTCCGACACTTCCACCGCCCCACATGATCTATTTTTGGAACTGAGAATGGCTTCGGAATTGCAGCTGGGAGCTCCTCAACCTTACATCTGATCATGAAAACTAGCACATCGAGAAAGACTTGTGGGGGACATCACACAAGGGCTAAACTGTGAACTGACTGTTGTCTGATCATGTGGAAAGGCTGTCAGTGTGCTTATTTTGTTTTCACTTCTGTTCAAAATTAAATGTTTTGTTGACTATTCAACATTGCATTATTATTTTCAGCATTATGAAAAGTTTTTATTTTTCTCCCCTCCTTTATTATTTTCTCTTAATTTTTTTTTATGTTTGCAGCTATGGAAAATGGGCTAAAAGGGGAAGGTACTATAATTCTTCTTCTTCTTCTTCTTCTTCTTCTTCTTCTTCTTCTTCTTCTTCTTCTACTACTACTACTACTACTACTACTACTACTACTACTATTTTATTTTATTCCCAATATATCTTATCACCCTCACCTCATTAACTTTTGGTAAGGAATTCAATTCTCATGTTGATTGTCAAACCATTGGTAGATGTGTTTGAGTAGTAGTTACAGTAGGCACCAATGGCATGGAATAAATGCTGGGTGGTGGTGGTGAAAGCAGAAGTAACAAAAATGGTTTTCGCATTAAATTGCTATTTTCCCTCATCTTTTCAGGTTCTAGCTCATTTGAATCTCAAAAAATGGAACGGCCTTCAATTTCTATTATTTCCCCTACTAGTCCTGGAGCCCTAAAAGATGCACCACAAGTCCTACCAGGGCAGCTTTCTGTAAGTGCAAATTTGTGTCAAGAAACACATTTTCTTTACTACCACACATGCTTTTTTGTGCAGAGGTCATTGGGTTTTTATATAAGGAAGCCCTTCAATATCATGGGTGTTACAGTCCCAGAAAGTTCCATTAATGGTGAATCTGATATATTGGAGTCAGGGGCATAGCAAGGTTCCTGGCTGCAGGGGTACAAAGTTTAGTCAGGGGGCTTCCATCACACGTGCTTCCCCAAGCCACAACCCCTGCGTCTGACATCAGATGCAAGGGTGCGGGGCAACCTAACACACCCAAGCATTCCCCTCCCTGTTTCTCACCGGTTTGCTGCTCAGAGTTGGTCCCGTTTGATTGAGAGGGTCATGGACAGCAGCAGCGCTGGCTCAATGCCACAGAGCCAGGCATGGGGCCACCAGGGGCTACCATCCTCCGCCGGTGGCAGCAGATTGGGGCCAGGCAGCGCCTCCTCTGGCGGCTCCTGCATGGCTGTGGTGGCCAGGGGGTGGGAGTGGTGTCGAGGGCAGTCTTCCATGGGAAGCATGCGTAGGAAGTGGGGGAGAAAGAAAGGAAGCCCCAGTGTGCTTCTTCCCATTGTGTATGCACCCCAGCTGCAGGGCACCAGCACCTGGCGCAGAAAGGGCAGTGGTGGAAGGGTGCACCCCAAGCCTTGTGGGCCCCTGATCCTCTGGACCTGGAGACAAATGTCCTCCCTTGTCCAATGGATGCTACACCCATGATTGGAGTGCTTAACCCTAACCCTAAAATGGGGTTAGGTTCCCATTTAAAGAGTGTCTCAGCCACTCCCCATGCATCAACTGGGAAGCAGGGAGAGTGGCCATTTAAACTTTAAATCTCTCCACCCATCTGCTGCTACCTGGGGAGGTTTAAAGTTTAAATGGCCACTCCCATGGCTTCTCAGCTGGTGCTCGGGGAGATTTAAAGAGGTGGTGCAAGAGGCTGTGTGGGTGCCTCTCTTGCTGCCTCTTTAAGCATCCTTGTGCACTGGCAGGGAAGTGGGGAGGCTTAAAGAGGCAGCAGGAAAGGCACCCAGCTATTTGCACCACCTCTTTAGGCATTATATTAAAACTAATCTGTGATTAGTTTGTTAGCCGTGAATTTATTTCAGGAAGTCTAACTAAGATCTGTACCCAAGGTTTGATGTTGGTTTTTCAGCTTTCATTTGTTCTAACATTAGTCAGAGATAGAATCTGATTCTACTTGAACCAAACCGGGTTTCCTTGTTTTGTGCACATCCCCTAGTCAGGGATGACATTTACTTTTGATCTTTTAATGATTTTTATTATTAATTTATTTGCTATTTTTAAATGAATGTATTGTTATCCCAATTGCAAGTCTCCAGGATTGACTAGGATATAAGCTATTTAAATACATTATAAACAATTTACAATTATATATGACTTTTTTTTTTAGATTAAACTATGGTATGACAAAGTAGGGCACCAGTTAATAGTGAATGTGCTTCAAGCAACAGATCTACCACCTAGGATAGATGGACGACCAAGGAATCCTTATGTGAAAATGTATTTCCTTCCAGACAGAAGGTAGTACTTCAGATGAAATTGTACTAAACTGAGGGAACAATTTGAAACAATGTTTTCTTAATATTTTTATGTGCTTCATAATTTGTTTATAGAAACTATACAACAATAAAGCTGTGGATGCACCTGTAGTGACTCCAGTTTCCCCACGGCTGCCATTGACATAAACAGTCATATCTTAATTAGGTTTGGTTTTGTTTTTAATCAGAAAAGAGAAAAAACATGGGGAGCAGCCAGGTAGCAGAGTCATAAAACAACTGCATATACTGAGAACCAGGAAAAAACGTGTGTGACGAGGTGTGGAGGGAGGGCATGCAGGGGTGGACCCACAGGGACCAATCCTCTCAGAAATCCCCACCCACATGGAAGCATATTGGCTACTTCCACAAATAATGTCCATATATTTGCCTCTTCTTCCCTCTATATTTTTCCTGTCTGCTCCAAGTCAGCAGAAAAGTGGTGTGCTGATTTTTGACCCTTTGGAGGACAGTCATAGGGTGGGGAATGCACAAGGAGCTGTGCATCATCTGGATAACCAGCAACAGCCATGGGAGGAAAGAGTAAAGATAAGGGAATCGATTATCGTTTGGAAGTAACCTTATACTGCCCTTTCCCAGGCCAGGAACCTAGTGGTCTGGCTGCACACTTGGGTGCCTGACCGGCAAGGCTGCTAATCAGTCAAGTGGTCTTCTCCACTTCACCCCATGCAGGCAGAACACCAGCAAGAGCCTACAGCCTTGGAGCCAAGCAGGCAATGATAGAATTCTCAATGTCACTCACTCCTTCACCATGGAGTTTCAGGAGCTAGATGGCAATATTGCAATGACTTGCTTTCTCAGTTATAATGTCCAACTGTCTTTTTCCCCCGTTTCAGTGATAAGAGTAAAAGGAGGACCAAAACAGTAAAGAAAAGCTTAGAACCAAAATGGAATCAAACTTTTCTCTATTCACATGTGCACCGTAGAGATTTTAGAGAAAGAATGTTGGAAATCACTGTTTGGGATCAACCAAGAGTACAAGAAGAAGAAAGTGACTTTCTTGGAGAGGTGATACATGTGTTGGCACTGTAATGTAGTTATATGTAAACTGTTTAACAGACTCTCAAGGTGCTTTGAAGGTTTTAAACTAAGATGGAACTTGCAACATTTCCCATAGATCCTTATAGAATTGGAGACGGCACTTTTAGATGATGAACCACATTGGTATAAGCTGCAGACACATGATGAATCCTCACTACCTCTGCCTCAGCCATCACCTTTCATGCCAAGGAGACATGCCCATGGTGGAGAAAACTCTAGCAAAAAATTACAAAGTAGGTCCAGATTTCATTTTCTGCCTTGGTAGTATTTGTTTTGATAAGCTGTTATGATACAGGAAACATATAACCAAATATCTAAGCAACTGCATTAAAAAAAAAAATAATTAAATAAAAATGGGTGTGAAAACTTGGGAAACAATTTCATTTACCTCACACAGCCCCACTTATAATATAATTTTCATATTGGTTATCTTAACTGATGCTAACTTAATCAGTGAACAAAACATGGATGCAGTCTTTAGACCAATTTATTCTAAGAGAGTCTCACTGTATTCAGCAAACATCCTGAAAAAATTGGAAGATTGTGACCTGTGATTCTCAGCTGTCTGTATTAAATATTTAGTATTATAACTAATGGCTGCTGTAACAAAATTTTGCATAAGCTTAAAGTCCAGTGAAGGTCCTTGACTTTTAAATGATTTTCAGCACAGGTCCTTGATTGTTCCAGCACAGAAAGTGTGTGATTAATGGGAGCGAAAAAAATTAACATATACAAAGAGTGGCAATGCAGGGTGGGGGAAAATAACTTTCAAGCTCCATGCTGCTCTTCATAGGACAGAACTACCAGATTTCAGGGAGCTTCCCTGGGCTTACTTGGCTAAGCCCAGAGATTGTTCAGCTCCCCTGTTCCCATGTCTCAGGAGCTTCTCTGAGCCATGCCCTGGGGGCTAGCTCAAAGAATGAACTGTTTCTAGGATCCTTAAAAATCAACATTTGAGACTTTCATGTATTTTCTTCAAGAGTCTAGGTCATGGACATAAAATAGGATAAATTTTGAGAGGAAAGTCAAAATCACATAGAAAAATAGAGGTGCTTTTCAATAATATCAACAACAACAAAACTAAAAAAAATCCCTCTTTCATCACAGCTCTGGTTTACACATCCATGCCCATCCCTTGTTGACTTGCACATGTGAATTGACTATCATAGGTATGATATCAAAAATGGAATTTTCATTATGCCTCAACTCTCACAATCTCAAATGTTTTCCAGTGGAGTCAGTTCACATATTCAGCTGGCAGTCAATCAAGTGATGTGAAAGCAAGTTTGTACAATCATGTGTGAACCAGAAGAAAAGAACATTTCAGTCTGATGAGACTATAGCTCAATGGCAGACCATCTGCTTTCCATACAGAAGGACCCAGGTTCAATTCCTGGCATCTGCAGGTAGGGCTGGAAAAGACTCCTGGTTGAAACCTTGGAGAGCTGTGCCAGCCACTGTAGACAATACTGAGCTAGATGGACCAATGGTCTGACTCGGTATAAGGCAGCTTCCTATGTTCTACTGTATAGACACATCCACCTATAGGATTAGGAGTTGGTATTCCAGCATATTAAAGAGGAGGGTACCAGGTAGAGTTCCACTGGTACTGTTGCACCAAGGCTTCGCCTCCATGTGGTGCAGAGGTGCAGCAATGATTTGGGGCAAAATGGAAGTGGATGGCTGGGCCAACTGCAGCCTTTTATGTGTTTTGGGAGAATAATCACATTTCTGTGCTTCTGTTGGATTTTTTTGAGTAGGAAGATGTTGCTCTGGCAAGCTGAGCTGAGCTGGATTTTTCTGCCCCTCATGATAGCTGTATAAATTCTACTTTTGCCTCAGCTGTGCAAGTTACTGTCTGCATGGCTGTAACTAATGCTAGTCAATAGAGTCAGGTTGGCCATTCCTTGCAACAGGGCTGGCAGTAGGTATGCTTGGGACTGATGATATAACCAGAGTCCCCCTTCTGAGGCATTTTACAATAGTTTGTGTTATCTTGTGCTGTAATTTGAATGCATCCCATATTTGCATTTCAAGAATAAATGGATTTTTTTACTTGAACTTATTTTTACCCTTCACAAAAAGAACCAAGTATACAGGTATCTATTTGCCTTACTGTTGCACAGGATCTCAGCGAATCAGTGATAGTGACATCTCAGATAATGATGTTGATGATGGTATTGGAGTAGTTCCTTCAGGTGCGTGGGTGAAGAGCATGGTCCTACATCCTTTGCTTTTGCTTATCTCCCTTCCCCCATCCAGATTTTTGAAAGATGATACATCAGAAGATTGTTTTCTAGAAAAGAGTATGATTCATTATTCCATGGTGACCCTTTATTAAATTGGAACCAAATTGTAATGGCAAAGTTGATATTTCTGCTCACATAACTAATAAGTCCGATTGTACATAATTTTGGATATTCTATAGACCATGAGTGCTTTTCTGAAGTTATTTTGCAATGGCCTGTCTGTAAGAGAATATTAAAATGTAATTTGAATGTCAGTCTGAAATAGAATTATAATTATAATTTCAGACTTGCTTGTCCTTCTAACCTAGACAGGTTCCCCATGGAATATATTGAAAATGCATGAATGTATATTAAGTGCATGAAGCATGGCTATATTTTTTATACCTCTCATAAGCATTCATAAGTTATAATTATTTGAAATGAGTAAATAGAGATTATCAATTGCTCCAGAAAGGTAAAGGCTACAATCCCAGACAGCCACTTGAACACAGCCAGAAGTGATGTGGAAGCTTCTAACTATAGCTGAACAGTTTGAAATGGAAACATGACCTGCCCTTTCACCAGATGATCAGCTGCAATGGAAACTTTTAGAAGGATTTCAGCTGCAGGTGTGGGGCTTCCCCACTCACACTATGAGCAATGCTAGCTTGGCTATTATATCTTTATATGCTACATGATAAGTCTAATGTCGTGTAGTAATTCACCTACCACTAAGGTGAATGAACATGGTTTTCATTTTAACATTACTTATGAGGGTTGCTACGCACATTGTTTGTTTGTCAGTGACATTTATATATCTCCCTATATAGAGAGTCAGACCAGTTTACAATCCAATCAAACAACCACCAAAACCTAAAAATCATATAAACAGATTAAAATTACCACAAATAAAACTTTAAAACATCATAAACCGAAATCCTGATAAAACAGGCATTTTTAAAAGAAGTTTAAAAACAACCAGAGATGGGGAGATTCTGATTTCATTTGAGAGTGTGTTCCAGAGCCTCAGGACAACCCTAGAGAAGGCCTGGTTTTGGGTTACCACCAAGCGAGCCAGTGGCACCCATAACTGGACCTCCCCCAATGATCTTAATAGGTGGCAGAGTTCATGAAGAAGAAGGTGCTTTCTTAAATATCCTGGGCTAGGCATGTGCAAAAACTGATTTTTCCAATTCAATTTGTACCCAAATCGAATCAGCCCCGATTTGTTTTGGGTCCAGATCTAGCCAGCTAGCACAGGGGCAATTTGTTTTGGTCACAAATCTCCTGAAACAGGTAAATTCAGGTACAAATCATTTTGTGCCCAAATTGTTTTGCACAGACAGCAGGCACAGGCAGTAATTCTCCCAGCAGCAGGAAGGAGGTGAAAAAACCTATCTTCTTTTTTCCTCAATCAGGAAAGCTGGAACAGAAAGCAGAGAATCCACTCTAGGTGGCTGGCAGGCAAGGCAAAGCAAAGCTCCTCTGGCGCACTCTCTCGCTCTCTTCTCCCACGACGCCGAAATGCAGAAAGGTGGCTGCCTGCTTCCTTAAGTACATTTGACAATCCCTCCTTTGAACTCCCCCCATCCTTGTCCCTTCTTTGATCCTTCCCCTAGCCAATGCAGGGTCAGTCACCCCTGGCAGCACAAGATGTGAATGGAAATGAGCCAATCTGGAACCAGGGGGGAATTGCCAGCCAATTGTTGCACACTGTAACAATGTAACTGTAAGTCTGAAGTTTGGGAGGGCTGGATTTTCAAAAACATTTCCTGACACAAAATGGAGACAGCAAGAGAGATCGCAACAAAATGGAGATCTGAATCTACAAATTTTTCAGGTCTGTAATCTGGGCGATTTGTTTGGCCCACAAATCAAACAGGTAGATTTGGATACAAATCTTTTTGTACCCAAATTGATTCACACATCCCTATCCTGGGCCCAAGCCATTCAGGGCTTTATAGGCAATAACCAGTGCTTTGTATTTTGCTCAGAAACTAATTGGCAGCCAAGGTAGCTCTTTAAAATAGGAGTAACGTGGTCTCTACAGGTGGCCCTGGAGACCAGCCTGTCTGCCGCATTCTGCACCAGTTGCAGATTATGAACTACATACATAGGCAGCCCAATGTAGAGTACATTGCAGTATTCAAGCTTGTTTTAAGGCATTTGTCTCAAGAAATGGATGTAGTTGGCATATCAGCCAAAGCTGATAAAAAGCACTCCTGGCCACTGCCTCAACCTGAGAAATCAGGGAGAGGTTTGGGTCCAAATCTACTCCCAAACTACATACCTGATCTTTCAGGAAGAGTGTAACCCCATCCAGAACAGGCAGATCTAAACCACTTCATAAGTTCCGGCCTCCCACAATAAGTTTCTCCATCTTGTTTAGATACAACTAGTTTGTTCTCCCTCATCCAGGCTATTACCAATTCCAAGCAAGCATTTAGAGAGGTTAAGCCATCTCCTGACAAAGTTGATATGGAGAAATAGATCTGGCTGTCGTCAGCATATTGATAGCACCCTGCACCAAATCTCCTGATGATCTCTCCAAGCAGTTTCATGTATATGTTAAAAAGCTTTCGAGATAGAATGGAAACCTGTAGGACTCCATATAATAGCTCTCACTTTGAAGAGCAACAATCTCTAAACGATATCATCTGGAATCTTCCCAAGAGATAGGAGTGGAACCACTGTAAGGCAGAACCTCCCACCCGCAACCCCCTCAGGTGGTCCAAAATAATACCATTGTTGATGGTATCGAAAGTGTCCAAGAGGACCAATAGGATCACACTCCCTCCATCAATTACTAATTAATTGGAGATCACCTGTCAGACTAACCAAGGCAGTCTCCACCCCATTTCTTCAAACCTGAAAGCTGGTTTGAAATGGGTCCAAATAATCTCTTTCTTCTAAGACTGACTGGAGTTGAGAAGCCACCACCCGCTCAGTCACCTTGCCCAACCATGGAAAGTTGGAGACAGGCCTATTGGAGACAAGTTGGAGACAGGCCTTGCTCTGAGTGAGCCAATGCAGGTTTCTTCAAAAGTGGTCCAACAATTACCTCCTTAAGACAAGGAGGCATCCTACCCTTCTTCAGAGAAGCATCAATGATAACAACAAGACCTTCTTCAGTAACTTCCCTGCTAGATTGTATAATCTAGCAAGGTTCAAGAGAACAGATGGTAAGGCAAACCTTTCCAAGCAGCTTGTCCACGTCCTCCGGAGTCACAAACTGAAGCTGATCCAACCTAACCATACAAGATGGATTGCTGGACACCTCCACAATAGACTCTGCAGTAACTGTGGAATCCAGTTCAGCTCAAATCTGAGATATTTTATTCACACAAAAACCAATTAAATGTGTCACAGAGAGTCACAGATGGCTCTAAATCCTGATTCAAGGGAGGAGGGGCATGTACTAGTCCCCTTACAACCCTGGAAAACTCTGCTGGAAATGAACTTGCAGATGCAATGTTCACAGAAAGCAAGGGCTTCTTTACTCCACGCATTGCCTGAGCATAGATCTTCATATGTGCTATGTGCTGTAATCTGTCAGATGTGAGTCAAATCTTTCTCCAGCTGTGCTCTAACTGCCTGCCTTGCCGCTTCAGCCTCCACTTCAGTTCTTCTGTATATCAAGAGGCTAATTTAGAAGCAGGTCTGCAGGGGCATTTAGGAGCAATGGTGTCTACCACCCGAATTAGTTCATTATTCCAAGTCTGAACCAGGGCATCTGCAAGATCACTGGCGGAACCAACCTTAAAACCCTCCAAGGTTTCTTGGAATCTTATTGGATCCAATAAGCTTCTTGGGCAGACCATCCTAATAGATTCTTCACCCCTGCAGAGATGGGCTGTGGTTGTCTGTCCTTGACCGACAGGTGGTGGTCCGCCCATGACAAAGGGGAAATCACAGGTCTCCCCACCCACGCAACACCACCCTGACCAGAGCAGAAGACTAAATGGGACAGGCCCATAGCTGTCATAGCAGGAACGCCTGAGCTGCTCCTGACAAAGTGGTCCTAAAGTGAACACTGAATCCCCGACTACCATCAACCTTGGCAACTCCAAAGCCAACTCGGCAACCAAGTCAGTTTGCTCAGGGATTCTGTTGGGCAGCAGGGTGAATGGTACAGCAATGGAAGTCCCAACCTGGTCCCAAGACATACATTCACTATAGGCTAATTCCCGAACAGAGATCCTGGTAAGGGAGATATTATTCTTATGAACCACAGCCACTCCATATCCCTGCCCATGTCCACTCACTTGCTCCACAACTGATTACCCTGGTGGGAGAAGCTGGGACCAGACTGGACCACACTAGCCTCCCCCAATCAGGTCTGTGAGGATATTAAAGAAGGTCTCTTAATTAGAGATTTGTGTAAGACAAAAATTAACTACTTTTGTTTGCTATTTTTCTAAAATAGTACTTGAGCACAACTACCTACAGTAAATTAGTCAATTGGCCATGGCAATGGAACCTGAATGGTTTTAATAGTATTTTGTTGACTAACCCAGCACAGTTTGTTTCAATGTCTCTTGGCATTATGATGCTGTCAGCCCTCATACAATTTGGTTACAATTCTAAACACACCTGAGACTAAGTTTAATTGAACACAGTGACTGACATACTGCATAGTTCTTAGGAACATATTCCTGACAGAGAAAATGGCTTTTGCAGGGAAAGAAGAAAAGTGAAAATGGTGTCCCTCTCTCCGTCCCCACATGCAGTACCTAAGAACATAAGAACAGCCCTGCTGGATCAGGCCCAAGGCCCATCTAGTCCAGCATTATTATTTAGTTTCATACAGTGGCCCACCAGATGCTGCTGGAAGCCTACAGGCAGGAGTTGAGGGCATGCCCTCTCTCCTGCTGTTACTCCCCTGCAACTGGTACTCAGAGGCATCCTGCCTTTGAGACTGGAGGTGGCCTATAGCCCTCCGACTAGAAACCGTTGATAGACCTCTTCTCCACGAAGTTATCCAAACCCCTCTTAAAGCCATCCAGGTTGTTGGCTGTCACTACATCTTGTGGCAAAGAATTCCACAAGTGGATTATGCGTTGTGTAAAAAAGTACCTCTGTTTGCTGGTCATAAATTTCTTGGCAGTCAATTTCATGGGATGACCCTTGGTTCTAGTGTTATGTGAGAGGGAGAAGAATTTCTCTCTATCCACTTTCTCCACACTGTGCATGATTTTATAGACCTCTATCATGTCTCCCCGCAGTCGTCTTTTTGATGTAGGCCAAGCTTCACACGCAGCTAGTTTACTGGCTCCTTGTGGGGATGGAGCACTTACTCTGCCCTTGTCAGGCTCCCCTGCATATCAGCCAGTAGAACTTCTTCATGGTCATGCATAGGACTGCATAGTACATCAACTGCAATACAGAACATTTTAATGAAAGCAGTGTAGTTTCTGTTTGCTGTGTGTGTTAGAATCTTTGGTCATCTCTAGAATAAGAATGGAGTTTAATGTCAGAGCACTTGCAACTGTTGAAGGGTTTTCCTCACTTTTTCATTCTAAGCAACTATTCTACATGTGACACAGCCCATTTTCCATTCCAGAAAGCAACAACACAAGATTTGTGAAAGAAGTGTAGTGCAGTATGTGTTGGATCTGAGATCTCTTGAGAAGGGTTCTCTGTAAACTCAAATGTTCCCTGCCACACAATCTGAAGTTCTCTAAGGATATACACTTATATATCTAAGGAGATATATACACACGTAGCTATTTTTCTAATGAAATGAGGCTTATGTAAGACTGTTGTTTATGCTATAATCTGGTCTGAAGGAGCTTGAGCATACTTTATCTTGGAGCTTTGTTTAAAATACCTGGCCTTTTCCTCCTGTTGGTGGGAGAGTTTGACTGTGGTGTCTTTTCACCTCCTTCTGGAAGAAGATGACTTTCTATGAAGTTTGGTGCCTCGACATTTCATTTGTGCATGGATTGATATTCCTCTGGGAGACAGAATGTTTCCCAGAGGACAAATATTTCCAAGATGAAGCTGTGGGTGGGTGAGGATTTTACTGCTTAAATAAAATGTGTTTCATTTTCTATTTCGGTTTATCCTTCAGCTCAAAGACATTGTTGTCTGTTGGCATTTGGGTACATTGCTGTTAGATGTGGTTCTTTCTGCCTATTCACTTTTATATTGTGGTGCTAGGGTTCTGGCAAACAGTTAGTAGTAACATTTATATTTAGCTGAACCAAGTTCTGTGAGTCATTTTCTACTGAAGCAGTGTTGGGTCAAATTACTACTGTACCATACTCATGTCTGCAGGTGATTTAAATAAAGCTGAAACACAGGCTTTCAATCCTAAAACAATATACTCCTAAGCAATCCCATCGATTGCAGGTATTTTAGCAGTAACATTGTTTCGATGTTGCAGCCTAAAATACACAGAATTCATTTTAAAATACCGAAGAGCTGAAAAAGTGACCCTTGTGGCAAATAATATCTAACCCTTTAGGTATTATCGCTGCTTATATTCACTTTTTCATCTTTGGACATTTCGTAGTCTGCACGTCAGTTCTCCTTTATGTATGTTTGTACATTTTCCCCTATATATGCATTACACATAGGTAATACTAATTGTTAGTCCTGACTGCATGATAATTTAAGATTTTCACTAGTTAAAAACCAACTATCTGAAAATCTTGTTAAGGAATAAGAGATGCTTTCCTTAAAAGACTAGTCTATATGTGACTAGTTCACCATTTCTGATCTGAACTGACTTCATTTTGTTGTACTTTTACCAGTAGGTTATAGGTCTAGCACTAGAGAAGGTAAATCTGCAACATTAACTGTGCCAGAACAGCAAAGAACAACCCATCATCGTTCACGATCTGTTTCTCCTCACCGTGGTGACGATCAGGGCAGGACCCGTTCTCGTTTACCAAATGTGCCATTACAGAGGTAGGCTTCAAGCTGCTTTCCGCCTGGAAACGTATTGGGCATAATCCAGCCAAAGTCCAGCACTTTTGTCTCCCAATGATTTCAGCTGAAAAGATAAGTATGTGCTTAAGTTGGAATCAAGAGGATTTAAAAGTCCCTAACTTTGGCTCAGTCATGTCCATTGTGATTACAAATATGTGAAGCTGATGTTCTCCTTGGGTAGCCTCATACAAAACCCTGTGAAATCACTGCTCTACAATGCATGCCATTATGGTTGCTTTTATGTGGTAAGTCATTTGTCTGTTTGCTGTACATGTAAATTTGGCTTTATTATGCCAGTGTTTTAAGGAAACACTCAATGCTGATTTCTCCTTAGTGCGTTTTTTGAGAATGTGCAAGCAGAATGTCAGGCAGCTCTTCTGTCAGGGATACCTAAGACGATAATTATATTACAGAATAAATTGGCATTTTATCTCCCATTGCAACCAATCATATTTTCTCCCATTTTCATGGAGATATTGTGGGCAGCAGAACATAGGAGATCCAAATTCCTCAGGTTTGCCAGGTAATAGAAAACAGAGGAGGAGGAAGTGGGAGAAGGTGGCCAGCTGAAGGGGGAGGCATGTGGGGTTCCCCCCCCCAGAAGTGTCTGTTTGAGCCAGAAGGAGGAGTGGTTTGAAGTATTTTGAGGCAAATGAGGAGGAGGGATAATAAACTAAGGGAACAGGGAGGAAGGAAGAGAGAATAACGTAGTAATTTTCTAGTAATGCTGGATGTGATGAAGGAGAGATGCTGAAAGAGGAAGAATGACAGAAAAGAGTTGGGATCTAGGACTCCTTCAGTTGCTGACCTATTCCAGCTTCAGCACAGTTCGAGATGTAAAGAGGAGTCATTCCCATGACATTCAGGTACATCATGTAATTTCCTACCGCCATCTGCTGACAATCCTTGAAAAACTGTTTCTTTATCAAGTTAGAATAAGACACAACTTTTTCACAGCATTTTAATGGATGGTACACAATGTGCTTGAGCAGCATGTGGATGGCTTGTTACATCTTCTGTCAGAATCAATCAAACTCTGTTGGAATCAATCCGTGTCTGGAAGAACCTCTAGAATTAACCAGTATTACTAGGAGACAAGGAGAGGAATGGATTGACCAAATAACAATAAGTTGTCCATGACAGATATGTTCTCAGCAAGTTCTGTCAGTTTCTTTTAGGGAAAAAGTTGGTTTAATATTTTAGAGCATCCATCTTTTGAATTTGAATCAATATGCGGGAGCTTTACAGTCTCTTAGCAACTGCCACACCACATTTTCTTGAGTTTGTACTGTTGCATGATAGCAGTAGGCCACCTCACATAACAGGTTCCTCTAGACAGTGAGCTCATCGCACTGACAGAATCCTGTTCTGTGGAGTTCAAAGAAGCAACTGTACAGGGGTTGTTTTCTGTAGGTACTCTTTGACTTGCTGAACTTTGCGTTCATTCTAATGGTATGTAACTGCTCCATGGGCTTGCATAACATTAGTAAGTTATAGGTTTGGGAATCTATAAGGCTATTCTCACAAACAGCCTAGGGCAGCCCAGCCTGGGTTAGGCTGCTCATGTGCAGCTCCAGGACTGGGGCCAATTGGGGCACTGTCTCCTCACCTAACCCTACTTTTCACCCCAGCCTTTAGCCAGGGTTAAGGGCGCAAGCACACCCTTAATCCCAGCACCAGGGTTGTGTGTATGCTTGGGCTACATGCAGCCCAAGCAGATGTAGAGACAGGTGCTTAGAGCGTACGACTTGCTGGGGGATCCCTAAATGCATCACATTGCTTGCGCGGTGCATTTTGGGGTTCCTGGAGGCCAGGCAGCAATTCCCCGGCTTCCAAAACACCACGTTGCTCGCCGCAGCAGTAATTGTCTGCACACTGGTGCAGCACAGAATGGGGGAAGGATGATCATGTGATGGAAAGTAGGTGTACTCCTGCCACGGCCTTAATGTGTTAGCTTCATTGTCACAATCTTCATTCTTTCTCCTTCTCCTTGTTGTCTGCAATGAGAATTGGGCTTGCACAATGAGTTGCCCCAGAAGTAGAAGGGGTTCTTGCATGAGATGGAACTTCTGATGATGGCCCACCATCACACCAAAAGTTTTGATGCCACCCAGTGCATTTCTTTTGTGTATATGCATACGAGAGCCATTGTGCTAGTGCGGTGGATGGATTCTTTGACTTAAAACTGAAGATAGCCAAGCACATACCCCTTCTTAGTTAGCACACTCACTGGGTGACCTTAGGTCAGCCACTATCTCTCAGGCTAACCCTACCTGTTGCTGTTGAGAGAAAATGTGGAAGGGGAGTGTATACCACTGGAGTGGAGCTCCTTGGAGGAATGAAAATGAAATAAACCTTATGAGAATATGGTTCTCATATGAACATTGAGCATTTCTGTTAACTGTTGCCTGTGGTATTAATGGTAACCTTAGTCAAGGCAATACTTTGTGTTTCTTCTGGCACAAACCAGTACCTTGATATAAGTGACTTGGCTGCTCAGGAACAACAGTTTGTTTTATAAAAACTGCACAGAACACAGCATCAGATCTAGGCTCAAAGGTGGATAGAAATATCAAATATAAATGCACAGCTCACAATTCTTTCCAGCAATGTAGATTTTGAATTCCTTCTCAGATATTCCTCATGTAGCCGGGGAAATCCTTTCTTCTGATTCAAGACCCCTAACCCTAACCCTAACCCTATTAAACTGTGATATGCAAAAGAAAACAATTGGCATACATGTATATCCTTCTGTATATACTTCCAGGAGTTTAGATGAAATTCATCAAATGAGAAGATCACGTTCTCCAACTAGACACCATGATGCCTCCCGAAGCCCGATCGACCGCAGGTCTAGAGATATGGATAGTCAGGATTTGTCAGATCAAGAAAGGTACGGGTTTTGATCTTAAGCATGAGAATCTGTAGTAAAATATTTGTCATTTCTGTCATTTTGGCAGGTGTTAGAATTTATTTTGTAATCTCTGAAATAGGTGAGGTAAAACAGGCATGCCTGTAATAAAAAGAAAATGTCCATTAGGGTTTATTGAAGGCATTGTTCTTGGATCAAATATGTGTTTGAGGAATAAAGGTGCTATAATTGGTAAAGGAAGCCAGTTAAAAATAATTTGTTTTTATACCCCTAATGCAAATATGTTGGTTAGCATAAAATACAAGGAGGAAGAAAACAAAGCAGGAATTTTGTTTCTTTTAACTACAGGTTTCTTTAAATGATTTAAGATTTGCAAAAATACTTTTGATTCAGGTGAAAATATTACCATGAAGTAGGGCTGTCAATATTGTTGAAAAGTTTAATTTATTCAGGACAAACATGTAGATTTAAAAGCACCACACATTTCTGTATATTGCATTAATGCAGTGGCTACACCAACATCCATCTGAGGTACAAACCACATCTGGTTGTAGTGGTGCAACGGATTTCACAATGTATTTCATTTTCTGCTGTGCTGAAGCTGCACACGTAGAACTTTATATGTCCTGCAAGACTATGCTAATTGCACATTTATATATTCTAGTGTGATAACTTTGAAGCAGAAACTGTCCATCTCCATGACACTTATCTGTGTTAACTGAGCTATCATTGTAACTGGACAAATACTTACATTCCGTTTCTTCTCAGCCAAATTTTGTGACTGGTTCACACAATGACTGTAATGTCAGGTAAGCAAAAACCAGAGAGTCTAGTGGTGTACATGCTCACACAGAGCATGTTGTCTGAACTCAGGATTTCCCTGCAATCTCTGGTTGGTGCTTCCCCCAACTGACATTAAGATGACACTGAAAAGCTGAGTTCAAATCTAAAATTAAGTATCTTGGCTTAATGTAGGGCTGGCGCTGAACATTAACCACAGAAAAATCCTGCCTTCACACAACATGCTCTGTGGGAGCACTTATGCCACTGGGATATCTGTTTTTTGTTTACCTGACATTACAGTCATGGTGTGAATCAGCCCTTGCACAAAACTGTGGTTTTGATTCTTTTCCTGAATGGAACAATAGGGCTTAGGTTCTTTTTTTGTTGTTTTCCTATATGCTCTATTGTTGGAAACCCAGAGGGATTTTTGCTTTTTTGTGTGTATATATTTTAGGATACGTCTGCCTTATAACTCTTTGAGTCATTTGGTCAGATAATCTGATAGAATGCAGAGGCTTTATCATCCAATAGCATCAAGGCCACTCACTATCCCCAGTTTCTCATCTAGACCTTCTTCATTGGACGTCCAGAGCCATTCCACCACTATCCCACATATACCAACAGCCCCTCAAGATCTCCTTGTACAACCCTAACATTTCCTTCTCAGCTAGAACCTGTGCTTTCTCATCCACCTCTTTGGGTCACAGTCTGGCTGAATTTGACAGGACATGATTCAGTTAGAAAAATCCTTCAGACTGAGTCTCACCCACCATCTGCCGGTTGAACTATGGTGATGTAGGCTGTGAGAGAATCCTGTGAGAATAAGCACTAGCATAAGAGTCTTCAAGGCAGGATGGAGGAATGTGGACTTATTTCCCCTTGAAAGGGTGGGGGGCACATTAACAACATTGATGCATAATCTCAATTTGTTTCAGAGATCCTGTCTTATGCAAAACCTATTGAACTGAATGATTAATATGTGGGAAAGCATCCCATTACTCTATAACTTGTCCTGCCATATGACAGCTTTACATGTGGAACATAAAGCCTAATTTTGTGAGAAATGTATCATCAATATTCTATTAACATTAGTAGGACTCTGTTGGGAATCATTCTAGCAACTAGTTACATGAATTATAAGTTAGGGCTCATTTCCATTGCTTTTCCGTGTAACTATTTTCTATGATGTAGCTAATATATCCTGAATTAAATGTATGTTTTGTGACAGTATGACAGCATCCAAATAACACATTTACTACTTTGGATAATGTTTAAACTTTTCTCTCTCTGTTACCATAGTATTTCATGTGATTATTTGATTATTTTGAAATGGCACATCTTCATGAACAATTTACAAGCTTTACTTTAGTGACCTTGAAATTTTTATCTATGTGATTTATGTTGCAGTAGATGCATGCACATATCCAATTTTTATTAGAGACCAATGAAAACACTTATTACATAAAGCAACTATACCTTTGTTGGTGTTCCACTGATCCAAATGTATAGCTCCTTGCAATGAAATACAGGTCTGAACTAGAATGCTGAAATGTGTAGAATGGAGATTTTCAAAATATATGGTGAATTCTTAAAAAAGAGAACAAATTTTATACAAGTTTTAAAGTGTGATTTCCCTCCTCTCAAAGAATAGATAAAAGGGCAATAATTGTAATGCAAGCACATAAATTGATTCAAATTTCTAGCAATAACTTCCACATTCTCTGACTTGAAAGATAAATATTGTCTGACATCCAGAGCGCTCATAACGTCCACATTGTTGCATTCTCACTCTGAAGTGTGGTAGGCACTTTTGCATTTTTTGTGCAAGAGCACAAATACTTTCTGGGGCTCACTCATGCTCTGGAAGGGCCCTGTTATAGCGGAAACACATTGCTGAGAGCAAGTGGCATATTTCCACTCTAACAGAGCACTTCCACAGTGTGGGCAAGCTCCAGAAAGTGTTTGCACACTTCTTCAAAAGCACCGACACTTTGAGGAGAGTGCATGTCAGTGTAGTGGCTAGCTCTGTGTGCTGCCAGATGTTAGGAGTGCTGGAAGTACACGGCTTTGGGTGTTGGCCATTATCTTATATATTTCATTATGAAAATTAACAGTTTACACAGTCGTACCTGTTTATGAATGGGAAATAATACAAAAACCTGTCACTAGTGAGTTAAGAAACAAAAAATTGTTGACCATTTTTGATGTTAATGGCTATGATCCTATGTACAGTTAGGGAGCTTAAAAATCTATTGGTGAATGGGATTTAATAGGCCTAAATGGGTATGAGACTGCAGTCTTTCTTTTGAAGGATTAGCCCAGACAGTTAAAGGTACTTTTTGCTCTCATTTAATAGGAGTATCCTAATATGTCTTTCTTTAACTCTTGTCAAGCTAACTATCTCAGTTCAAGCTTTCTGGTTTATTTTATGTTTTCATTTGCATACCATGGCATAATTCATGCCATGTAATCCTTCATATTTATATCTGTTTCATTCATCATCCATCCTGTCTGTGCAGTGAGCTTCTTATGCTGCCCAGGGCAAAACGAGGAAGAAGTGCAGAGTGCCTACATACCACCAGGTAAATACAGGCATTTGGTAACCAGGATTGCTTCTGGGTAGGGCTGGGGTGTGTGTGTGTGTTTGGGTTTTTTGCTTCTACTTTAAAATCCATTTTGCTTCCCTTAGTCGTCTGCTGTAGTAGTCCAATAGTTCTGTATCCGTAGTTTTGCAGGTCAAAGACTGTCATTTCGATGTTTAATTATTTTCAAATGTTTTTACTATAAATGAGATTCAGTGGGTAGGGTGACAGGGAGCCTCATGTGTCCAGATCTGTGGATTTTTATACACACATTCATGCTTTCTGCAGTGTCTGGATAACAGGAATTCCATTGTAAAGGAATTTAATGTCTAGAAATGGAACACACACACATTGCAATTAAGTCATTCAAGCAAGGTTACAAGAGGTTTTCCAGTAGATGGCAGTGTCATTATTATATGTTGTGCTTATTAATTTCCCCCTCCCCATTTTTTCAAATGTGTTTTTTCATAATTGGTTTGGTGTCTTGCATGCATTCATCACTTCTGGTACTAAATTAGATACCCTCATCCACTGATAACCTGTAGAGGTTCCCCATCTGGCATGGGCTCCCCCTCTTGTTTCCGTGGAGGGGGAAACAAATGCACATATGGAGATTTCTCCTCTATGGAAGCAAATAGGGAAAAATTGAAAACAGAAGCTCTGCTAGGTACAAGAGCTAGTTTAATAAACACTAGCTTGACTGGCTCAGAGCATCTGCACTCTTGTAGATTGCTATCCTCGCCCCCTGCCACAGCCCCTTCACCCCAGAGACCTCCCCACCCTCACCTGAGCCCTGCTCCACTTCCCTCTTCATCCTCAATTTCTTTCTCTTCCTCCTTCCCCTTCCCCTTCTTTCTCTCTCTCTCTTTCTTCCCTGCCAGCCCCTCTTCCCTCCCCTCTGGCAGCAGCAGCCCTGTCCCCATTGTAGCTTTGCACACAAACTTTTTGCCTACGCTCCTATGCGCCTAGGCTGGCCCTCGGCAATGCCAAGATGCCCTCTCAAGGGCTGACCATCCTGTGGGTGCTGGCATTGGGCTGGCTGAGTGCTGCTTCTGCCTCCACCACCACCCCCTAGGAGCATCACTACCACCACCACCAACTCCACCTCGGCTCCAACATGGTGGCCACCAGGCGTGGATTTATCTGAAAGTGTGCATGCTCCCGCAGTGCCTTGATTGGTTTAGCACTGTGAGGGCATGGTGAGGGCAGGGCTTGCCACGTACCACCTAAGATTTTTGTATAAATAGATTTTTTTTTAATCTGTTGTAACCTCAATAACAGACGGAATGATAGTGACATGGGAATAACACTCCCAATGCTCCTGAATCATTTTGCAGGGCAGTTTTAATATAGGTTTTACTTCCTAGTACAGGAAGTGAATGGAAAGTTATTTTGATAAAATTGCAGCAAATGTATAGCTTCACGTTGGGGGGGAGGGGAAAGGGGTGTTGTAGAGTGTAGTGTGGTGGGTGGTAGTTCCTAGGGTGGACAAGGAAGCTATCAGAATTATTTGAAAGGAACTGGGCAAAGGGCTGATTTTTAAGTGATTTTTGAAGTTTATGCGTCTTTAAGGTTTTTCTCCATAAAGAAGCATGGAGGTGTCAGCAAATGTATAGCTTCATGTTTTGGGGGCAAAGGGGTGGCCTAGAGCAGTGTGGGGTTTGTGGTAGTGCCAGGTAGGGGCAAGGAAGCTACCTGAATTTTTTCAAAGAATTTGGGCAGAGGGCTGATTTTTGGTGAATTGTTGAAGTTTACGTGTCTTTAAGGTTTTTCCTCATAAGCTATAATGGAGCTTTCAGCAGCCCCATAAGTGCACTTGGGGGGTGCTGGGGTGGCTTAGAGCGAGTGGTGATGTAGTGCACATAGGGTGCCAACCATCCCCATGGGTTTCTAACCCATGGGGTACTTGGTTCTGTTGTTTCTGAGGTGTTCTGAGTGTGGATTCTATGATAGCAAATGAGATTTTCAATGAGACACCATGAATCCACTCACTCTCATTTGCCTTTCCCCCCGACGTGAAGCTATACATTTGCTGCAATCCTAATTATTCTCTATGAGGAATTCAAAAATACTTTAACAATTCACCAATAATCAGAGGAGTGTCCAATTGCCTTGGGGGTTTTGGGGTGGTAGGCACCCCTGTCTGTCTACCACCCACCCCGCTTTTGTGCCCCTAGGTGCTCCACAATAGGGGATATGGACTGGTTCGGGTCCCATTATACTCTATGAAAAAAATAATTAAAAATATTTCAAATATTCATTAAAAATCGTAGGACTGTCCTATTGCTTCAGGGTTTGGGTGGTTGTTGGCACCCATGGGTGCTCCACAATAAGGTATAATGGCCTGGTTCAAGTCCCATTATATCCTATGAGAAAAAAATAAAAATATTTTTCAAAAATTCATAAAAAATCGTATAAGTGTCCGATTGCTTTGGGGTTTGGGTGGCAGGTACCCCTGGGTGCCAGCTACATCCTACCAATTTTTGGGTGTCCAAACCGGTTTGAACCAGTTTGAATCGAACCACCCCCTGGTTCGGTTCTAATTCAAACCTGCAGCTCGAACCTGATGGATGGTTCAGTTCGAATCCGAACCTCCGAACCACCCCAGTTCGGATTCTAACTGGTTCGGATTTGAACCGGTTTGCACATCCCTACATCTCTTTGGATCTCTCTTGAAATTGAGAGGTAGGATCCAAAGAACCAGTAAACTAGTTGCATGTGCCCAAGGGCTTGTGTTCCTTAAACAGCACTTGCTCGGTCCTTGTGGCAAACTACTTTTGAAACTGAGAGGACTTTCAAAAGCTGTTTTTAGTATGATGTAGATAGGGATTTGAAGTTCAAAGTAAAACTGCTCTCTGGCCATCCCTAAACTGGCTGTTTGGCTCAGCCAAGGTGAAGAGTACAATGTGTTAATTAAATAGTTTCTAATTGAGGGAGACTAACTTTATCACATGCTATATCCAGAACATTTTGGCAATGGGAGAAAATATGCTTCCAAAGAAAATATAGGACTCAGTTTACTTTAACTACCAACTGCTGCTTTACAGCCTCTATTCATTTCGGTGCAACTTCTATAAACTCTTAGAGCTAACTAAATTGTCCTATCATGGCTATTGTCCTATCAAAGTGCCAGAGCTTTGTTAGATGCACCAGCGCTGTTGACAGGATCAATTAACTCAGCACCAACAGTTGCACAGGAAGAACAAATTTCCACAACCTCCCCTTCCCCCAGAAGTCCTCTAGGTCACCCAAAAATATGTCTCTGGGAGTTGTGCAGCTTTCAGGGACGTATTTTCAGATGGCACAGAGGACTTGCAGGGGAAGGGAAGGTAACTTAAATTCACCATACACACAATCCATGAGCACCAAATGTTTTGTTTTTTTTAAAGGAATGAGTTTACTTTATCATAACTTCAACATTTCATTAAGCACTGCTTCACCTGTACTTGTATTATTTTTGTTCTTGCATGAGCCTTTTCTTCTTCTTCTTTTCTGCCATCCTCAAGAAATTCTGTTAAGTACTTTAAAACACTACCACCTAAGATGCCTTTATTAGAGAATGGCACTTACTGGAGTATTTACAGGTAAGACATCTGTTAACATCCCATTAGAGTTCTCATTTCACATTAAAATATATTTGCCAAGAAAATAATATAGTAGAGATGATTCTAGCAAAGAAACATCAGTGAACCCATCTATAATCTGTCATCCCCAGAGTAAAGAGTAAAGCAAATATTTCAGTTTCATCTCAGAAATCAAAGTAGTATAAATCCTCCCACTTTATGTATTGAGTCCCTAGTGCCTAAACCTTATTAAAATTTTAGTGTTATAACTCATTTTATCACACATCTTAACCTTTTCTTTCTTTTTTCCTCTATGGTTTGCATTCTGCGTGACATTTTTCTTTTGTGAATCATTTTGCCTTGTAAAGCTCAACCCTGCCTGCATGTGTTAAGGCCAAATCAGTACTTAGTCAGGATATTTCACTTCTTCGTAATTGCCTTAACTCACGAATACCAAGATTTACAGATGAACTGTTGGTTAGGTAAGGTTTCAGTCGAAGTATTATTTCCTATAGTTATTAGTTTCATAAAGTAGATTAACTACATTGTAGAATATTTTCACTTCTGGTTTACTGAATTCTATCATTTTATGTACTTAAAGACAAAATTAAAAATGAAAGAGATCATTTTAGTATTTCCTTCCCACTTTTTTCATAAGTCAGTATTGGCCCGTCTTGGCTGTTAAAGCCAACTGAATTGACTTCATGGGCTCTATATTGCAACCTTGGAAATGAAAGTATTTTTGTTTAGGTTACAATCGAGATCCTGCTTGGCTTTATGCAGCCAAATTCAAGCATTTTCTTTTCTTTTAGTTTTGTTTTTACAATTCTTGGCATTTTTCATCCAACAGCCCCATTATATCTTTATTAGACCATTGTGACTTGACATCTTATGTAACAAGAACATTACTTTATGATTTAATATCTAACATTGTTTTCCTTTCTTTGTTTTCTTTTTGTTTTTCTTCTTCTTCCATTGGATGCAATGCACTGGCACTAGTGAACTGCAGCCCTCGCTTGACAGGGCTAGGAGTGCTAGTACCAACTGCTTGAGGCCTGATACTAGTTTGCATTCACCAGAACAAGAAAGGTATAACATAAAGACTTCTCAATTTCTTGTCATCCGTGCTGGTGGTCTTTATCGGCTTGTTAGTTTTTCCTTATCAGTCGTAGCTTCCTGTATTATTCATATATGCTTTGATAATTGTAGTCATTGTTTTTCTCCTGTATCCATAGGTGTCATGCTTATTGTGTGTTGATGTTGCTTGTAACAGCTTCTGGCTTCTTCACTTCTGTTTCTCTCTCTCTCTGTCTCTGTCTCTGTCTCTGTCTCTCTCTTTGAAAGTTCAAGCTGATATCATTGTTTGCAAAAGTCCTCAGTATGCTGATAACATTTCAGTGTTAATTGAGATAGTTTTAACTGAGCACCATTTTTTGTTGTTGAAGTGAACTTTGGCCCATGAAACTTTATGTCACAATAAATGCATTTGTCTTTGAAGTGCCCCAAGACTCTGTTCACTTAATTGTTAATATCCATGAACAACCCGTGTTAATATTTGTCCTATATTATGCTTTACTTGCAATCCTTACCATCTGGCAAATTGCAAAAAATATTATTTCCAAAATTTCTTCTGAGACATTGAAAACAGGACTCTCTCTTTATTAAGAGGTTTGACTAGTAGGCTGCATTTGCTGCCTCAAACAAATTATTTTTTAAATAATTTAATCTGTATTATGTATTAATACAGAATGCATAATAACTGCTAACTACACAAAGAGGACACCTTTTAAAAGTGGTGATTCTCTTATATTTTACAAGGGGAGAGCAACTGGCCGTATCCAACCCCAGCACAGTATCCTTTCATTGACTGTGGCTGGTTTATGTTTCTTTTTGGATTGTGAGCCCTTTGGGGACAGGGGCCATCTTATTTATGAATTATGTATTTTTCTATGCAAATTGCTTTGAGAACTTTGGTTGAAGAGTGGTATACAGGCATCCCTCACTAACCACTAGGCTTCTGTTCTGGCAAAAACTCACCGTTGGCAAATTCGCAGTTGGTGAGGCATTAAAGTCAATGGGGTTAGGGGAACTAGAACCGCAAAAGACCTAAAAATAAAGGAAAAAATACAAAACAAATTGCTAAAAAATCACCAAAAAAATCCTCTAATATCACCAAGAGCCACCAAGAAGAATGAGCAGTTGAACCTCTGAATCAAAAAGCACTAAAAAAACCTCACCGACCATGGATACTTGGGTCACAGTTGGCAAGACCTGTCACAATTTCCCATTTACATATACTCAAAACCGTGGTTGGTAAGGGATGGCACTATAAATATTCATAGTAGTAGTCAAACTGTTTCACTCAGTCAGCAGACCAATTGAATTTATGTGCACTCTGTTATAGTTCTACCATTTTAAAAAATAGAGTTAAAATCTGAAATGTTTGAGTACATTTATATTCTGAAATAGACTTCCCCAAAAACAGTTTATGGATGCTTCATAGTTTTTACAAATTGAATTGTGTCAGCAGGCTTATGGTTAAATGTGATTGTGCTTTGGATGGAAATGTTAGCAGTATCTGTGTTAGCAGTATTTTTTTTTTTCTAAATGATTCTGATTTTATGATGTATGTGCATTGCATTCTGCCCTACAAAATGGAGTATCAAGAACAGGTGTTGTTATATTATATGCAATAGGTCAAAAATTAGGCCAGTGAATATGCATTCAAAGCACGTGATGCACAGTTTTCCTGCTGAAGCTAGCTCTTGAAACCACCTGGATAGGAAACTGCATGGGAGGCATATTTAAGCATGTTCTTACATGTGGGGGAAGAAGCATGAGCTGGCAGTGTAATATATGATTTGCTTCCCTGTTCCTTAAAAGAATGGAAATAATAAACAAACTCCTAGATGTCTTGATAGAAAGCAAAGCAGTCTTTTTGTTTGGGCTTGAAAAGGCTATGTTGTACTTCAGTACATGGGAAGGAAATTAGATCGTTATGGAAATGCATTCAAGATGATGGAGATTAGCCAGACCTTGCTCTTTGAAGACCTTGCTCTTTCACAACGTCAACATCTAACAGATCCACTGGCCAGAATCCAATTTGTGCTTAAAACCAAAGCAACTACAAAGTATTGATGATCAACCACAGATAAGGCACCCCCACCCATGCTTGCGAAATGGCCATTTTATTTCTTGCAGCAATCAGAAATCTATCTTGAAAAGTCCATTCATGCTGAAATTACTCAGTGCTGATCCATGGTTGCCAGTTGAAATCGTATGAGAGCTGGTGTGGTGTAGTGGTTTAGAGCACTGTGAGCCAAGGAAGTTCCCTTTCCTTTGATTCAGCTCAGCCATAAATTCATATACAATGCCCTTTTTCAAACTCCTTTCCCCGCTGATGGTCAATGTAAGTACAGTCTCCAAGCTCAGCATAAAGAAGAACTAGTAGATCTCAACCTGATTTTTCAAATCATACTAGCCTTTTGATGATAACAAATCTCTCATGGATAAAGAATAAGGGCTTTCTACTACCCTTATTCTAGTTTGGGTGCCTTTTTGTCTTCTGCACCTGAGAGCTCAGGAAATGTTGATATGATATGAAAAAGCGGAATCTGTATTTCAGGCTAAGACTAGAGGTGTGCATGAATTGTTTTTTTGCTATTCAATTCAACCTCTAATCGAATCACAAAAAATCAAATCATTTGTTGAACTGGCTGACCATAGCTGGCTGGCTTGATGAACTGAATGAGAAATTTGCAGAAAAAATCAAGAATCACCTGTAGGGAACAATGGGGAACTCAGATTACCCCATTATTAGCCATGGGTAGGTTCTAGGGACAGCAAAATGGGTTGGGTGTTAGGGCATGACCCTACCTACCTACCTACCTACCTACCTACCACCCAACCCACAAAACAATCAAGCAATCAGGCAATTTAAAAGGTCAATGACCTACTGAACCAAATAATTCAAAACATTATTTAAAATCATTTGATTGCTTGATTTGTTTTGTGGGTTGGTTGGGTGGTAGGTGGGTTGGGTCGTGCCCTAACACCTAAACCACTTTGGTGTTTCTAGGACCTACCTATGGCTAATAATGGGGTGATTTGAGTTCCCCATTGTTCCCTATGGGTGAAACAAGCAGAGTGCACACATTTTGCAAACTTGCCTCGCAAAAATACAACATGGCTGAACAGAAGCATACATAATCCCTCGCAACACAGAACAGAACACCACATGTTGCCAAATACACAGTCCAAAGGTGGCCAAAAAATAATCCCCAGCCAGCCACAGTGCTTGAGCTGCAGTAGCATCATTGGCACAAGTTGAACTCTGACATACAATTATGACCCCTTATTTCAGCATTGCAACAGCTGCCACAGCAGCACCATTAGCAGCCAGCAAACATAGCCATAAGCTCAACTAGTACAAAGTCTTCAGCCACATTTTGACTGAGTGAATACATCTTGCAATGCCGATTGCAGAGCAGACCAGAGCAGTAAGTGAATCACAAGTTAGTCTCAAGGCCAGACATGGCACTCATCACAGCAATCACCAAGAAATATTGTGTGCATGCATGCGCGCGCACGCGCACACACACACACACACACACACACACCTGAGCTGAGCTGCCACTGTCCATTTCTGACCACAACACCATTTCACAAGCAAACAAAACCAAAACCACAACTCAGGGAAAGCAGACAGGCACCCAGGTTCTGCCTTTGTCAGTCTGAAATCCAGCAAAAATAGATAGTTATAGCAGCAATAGGTAGCACAGCATTATACTCAGAGCTAAGAAAAGAAAACCACAAAATCAAACCTTCCTTGATTCCGTCCTCCTCTCCTGATGTAAGGGCTCTCTCTGCCTCCAAGTCCCTTTTGACTACATTTTGAAATTCCCCCCCTTTTTGTCCCCCATTCATCAATCTGAGATCCAGCAAAACAGTTATGGCAGCAATAGCACAGCATATACTCAGTGCTGAGAAAAGAAAACCACAATATCAAACCTTCCTTCCTGCTGTCTGACTCCTGATGTTTCCTCTTCTTCATAAGGGCTCTCTCTTTGCCTTTGAATATACATTTTGAAATTCCCTCCAAAAGTCTTTTCCTCCTCCCTGCTCCCTCTCCCCAGCAAATAGGGGCACAGTTGCCCATGCCAACTCTTGATTTTCATGATAACAAGCCAGCCAAGAAGCAAGGACATCTCAAGCCAATCAGAAGCAAGGACATCTCAAGCCAATCAGAAGCAAGTGCCAGAAAACCAATTCAGGAGGGGAAAGCCTGCCAAAATGGGCATTCAAATCATGTGAACTGATGTTGCTCTGAATCAGGGCTGATTTGATTCAGCTTCAAATCAGCCCCTTCGTTTAAGGTAGGGATGTGCACGAACAGCTCAGGATGATGACCCAGCTCAGGGTGATGACCCTTAAAAAGCAAGTGAGCAGCTCCTTACGTGTTCGCCCCCACCCCGCTGCTCTTTTGGTGGCGGCACCAACTCTCCAAAAGGTTGCGTGGGGCTGTGATGTTGTTCCCTGCAGTCTCTATGCAGCATCAGCACACACACAGCCAGCACACAGCCCTGCATGACCTTTTGGATAGTGGGCAGTGCCACCAGAAGAACGGAGGGGTGGGGATGTGCAGGTAAGGAGCTGCTTACCTGCTTTTTAAGGGAACCACTTCCCTCCCTGCCAAGCTGGTTTGAACCTTCCCAAAGGAGGTGCCCAACCAGCTTGTGCACATCCCTCATTTGAGGGGTGATTTGATTCATGATCAAATCATTGAATCACCCCTGATTCAGCCTGAATTGATTCGTGCATGAATTGAATTGCACATCCCTAGCTAGGACTGAACAGAGAGAAAGTGAATGGTAAATGGAAATTAACAGAAACAACCTTAATATGGCTTGCAGTAACATGTGGAGATCAGATGTGAGTGCAGTGCATTAGGAACAACATTACTCTAACTTGTCAGCTCAATGATTTCTGCACATCATTTCTAGCATAGCTGAATTTGGGCATGGTGAGGACCATTTAATGGATCCAATTGAACCATGACAAGAGAAATCAAATAAAAAAGAAGGGCTCTCAGCTGACACACTGAGACAGGGGATATCCTATAGAAAGGCTCCTTATGACTATTCACATTGAGGCTATTCTCACGATGGGGATAACCTGGGTTTTCCCCCATTGTGAGAACCACTGCAAGCCCGGTGGTTCTCTGGTGGCTAGCCCGCCAAAGAAGCCCTCCCTTTAAATGGGGTTAGCAGAGTGAGTGCTCCGCTAACCCCATTTTCCCGATCGTGAGTCACCATGGTGCAACTCCGTGGTGCCGCGACTCACAAGGAGACCCCCACTGGGATGCTAAAACAAGCCTCCTGGTCTCGGGGGTCTCCCCAGGATGCCCTGCATACTCGCGCGGGGCATCCTGGGACTTCCGGTGGCCAGGCGGCCCCCAATCCCTGCAGTCCCTACCAGCTCCGTGATGGAGCCAGTAGTTGTGTGGGCGGCCGATTCAGCCACCCAGCAAAGAGTGGCTGCTCATCTGTGGGGAGAGCGGGCCCACTCTCCCTGCAGAACCCTCCCAGGCTCTACACACAGATTGTGTGTAGAGCCTGGGAGGGTTCTGTGTGTAGATTGTGTGTAGAGCCTGGGAGGGTTCTCTACACACAGATTGTGTGTAGAGCCTCATAGTGTTGCAACCTGAGATTTAGCAAGCCCACCTAGAAAACTCTCTGGCTCCATTTGTGGTGAATGGAAGATTTGGTCATTTGGGGGATTAGAGCCATATTCGCCCAATCTTCCATTCATCACAAATGGAGACAGTGGATGGAGAGAGATATAAATATATATCCCCCAAAGATTTTAATATAACATAGATATAGATATATCCCTGAAGATTGTAATTGCACTATTCTTGTTCCCAATTTTTGAAACAGTGAACTCATGATCTAGTTTCTCACCTAACATATAGGCCTGATTTAGATACCCAGATGTGACAATCTGCATGGTGAGGGACAGGCTCACACCTCTCTTTCTACTGCTCACACAGGAGATGCCCATTCATTCAGCTCCCTGTTTCATGCAATTCTTCCCCCCTTTAAAAAAAAAAAAAAAGATGGAGAAAAATCATACAAATCAGGGTTTCTCATGTTTGGGCCTCTATACAGCATCACACGTTACATCTGTGTGTAGCAAGGGGTGCATGTCTGCTCTTCCACCACTTGAAGGCTGTTCCCATCTGGGTAAGTACTTGAACTGGGCCATAATCCCTTTGTGTACATCCTGCTGCTTTCTCTGTATGTAACGGGGATTAGAAAAAAGGGAATTAATTTACTCTTTGGTATGCCTCCTTTACAAAATACTTTCAGGAAGTATTGTTTAACTCAGAACAGCTCCACTTGCCTGCTGAACAGAATTACATGGGCTGATAGCATTTTATATGCATGTAATATTGTGGAGACAGCAAACCATGTTTAATTTATTTTTATTTTTATTTTTTTGCTTGACATTTGGCAAGCTGCATCACCTATTATAATAGATCAAAGATATTTTACAGTGTTTGGCTCAGATGCTTTAGCCAGGCTACAAAATACCATATCTAATTTTATGCAGTAGATAAATCAAACTTTAAAGCTTTATTGGTCAATATGTTTCTATGGCACAGGAACTACTGCACAGCTTAACTCGAGCAAAGTTGTGCTCTTGTAATCTTATGTGGAATGATGGTACTGGCAGCCAGCCTTGTCTTTCCCATTAAAGGCATCATTTCAGGCCTCCATCTATTACCCTATATGGCAGTGGGTCAGTAGATGCCTGAACATGCTGGGCAAACATTCAGAACTGGTGCAAAGATGTGCTCTCAGCCTCCCATCCTATCGTAAGATGGGTCACCTCTCAGCTCAGTGTGAAATGGGGTTAGCAATTATGAACATTACTGGAGAGTTTTCAGTTGAATTTTCATATTGGCAGTACCTTATATTGCCTTATTATTACTATTTTTAGTGTCCCTCATAATTTCACCTAGTTTTTTATTTAGGTTTTGGGCACAAATACAACTCAGACAGAAGTAAACAAACCCTTCCCCTCCCTGCGCATGAATAAGCCAGGAGGAAATTGAGCCTTGTAGGGGAAAGTGAATTGTACAACCCTATATTTGATTGGTTAGGTATAAGGAAACCTACATATATATAACCAAACACACTGTACTATAAGTGAATACCTATTGCAAGTTCTCTGTTAGTCTTCCTCCATACTTCCTTTTGCTTGATATTTTTTTCTTATGGTGATGATGGAAACAAATTTCTCCTCAAGGCCTCTGTGTTAAGTGCAAATTAAATGCTTATACTATGCAAATACATTGGCATGAAATACATTCTTTTAAATGCATTTGCTGTACAGTATTTTTCTCCTCTGATCCTCCCTCCCTCGAGTCCACGTGTTAAATGCAAATTAGATTCTTTTGATACAGCTTTAACAGTAGTCACATGAAAATACTGTGTTTAATGTTCAGGACTTGGATAGAAAATAAAATTAAACTAAATGTATATGTGCAGAATGTCATTTTCTATTTTGGGCTGTAGAATAACTGACCAGGAGGTGATTGATTCATATTACATTTAAACACTGTGAGCCAGGCAAATTTGCATTCCGAACTATGGTTGAAGAGAGAGTAAGATCATGCTAAGAATTAGTGTGGAAGCTTCAGGAGTGTGCATATGGAGAGTAAGCTTGTGCTTGGAACTTGCATGAAAGCTTTGAACACCCTACACTTTATTGCCATCTGGAAAAGACTCACAGAGCCCGTCTTCAATAAATTGCTTACATTTGGAGAATTTTTCAATTTATCAAGAAGACCATTTCTGTATCTGTAGTGCATGTGAAAACTCCTGTCTGAATGTAACCTCTTACTCTAGATGCAGGAGGGGTGTTTTTTTAGGAATATCAGGTGCATATGTGAATTATGCACTGTGCTGTGATTTTCTTTTCTTTTTCTTTTTTGGTCTGTTCTCTCAACCAGCCTCGAAATCTACTCTGTTGCATGCAGTTCCATATTTTAATGTGTACAGTGTTTCAGACCATTAACATATTGAGTGAGCTCATGTTTTCAAATGTTATAATGCATGATGGCAATTAATTACATTCTATTTATATTATTTTTACTGTCAGTAAAATATATCAGCATATTAAGGGCTTTGAGTGCACTGGTGCCTTTACAATTTTTTTAAAAAATGTTTGGCTTAGAAAGAAAAAGCAGCTACCTACTAACAACCTTCTAAAATACCTAAATGAGCTTACTAATATGCTGCAGTGCTAAACCCCTCTGAAGTCTTCCTAATTTACATGTTTCCAAAGTTAAAACCTGTCCTTTAATCCATAAACTGAAAGGTACCTCAACGAGTGCAACCAACTAAAATTTCTGGATAGTTAAATTATTCCACTAACAGGGCATATAGTTTTTTTAATAATAATATTCTTTCTCTGCTCTTTTTATGGCTAGCCAGTTCTAGGTTTATACTTGTTAAGATGTCAGTGTTGCTTTTTGCTTCACGGATTCTATTCTAGAGGAGGGAAATAGCTCAGTTGCATTATAATGAATTGCACAACCATATCCCTGAGTCCTGAGTATATGCTCTTGAAACTGTAGGAGTGATGAAATGGTGCATTGGTTTTGGATCAGGGAGAGTAATGTTCAAATCCTTTCTGTGCCATGAAGCTCACTGAGTGGCCTTGGACAAGCTACAGTCTTAGCATCAGCCGTGGAGGGAGCCAAGAAGCAGCTTGCATGCTGCCGCCACTTCACTCCGCCCCCAGGCCAGCCCCCTGCATATGACATCAGATGCAGGGAGTGTTTAGCCACGCCTCCCACATCGGACATCAGATGTGGGTGTGTGATTTTGCTCCCAAACGGGGCCGCACTTTTAAAGTCAGGGAGAGCCTCTCCGGCCATGCTGCGAACGCAGTGCTGGGCGACTTCGCTCCCAAACGGGGCCGCGTGGCCCCGTTTGGGAGTGAAATCACACACACCCACATCTGATATCAGACACAGGGGGCATGTCTGGGGTGCAAGGCACGGCGCATGATTGATGGCAGCCTGAGTGCTTTGAACCTATCCGCCCAATGGTGGCTCCGCCTCTGCTTAACATGACCTGCCACACACTTAGTAGAGTTGCAATGAAGACCTTGAAAAGGATATTTAGAATCTGTGACATGTCTATACCTACAAAGATTAGAATTGTTTGGACAATGGTTTTCCCCATTACACTCTTTGGATGTGAAAGCTGGACTCTGAAGAAGCAAGATAGAAAAAGTATTGACGCTTCTTAACTTTGGTGCTGGAGAAGTCTTTTGAGGATACCATGGACAGCCAAGAAAACAAACAAATGGATCACAGAACAAATCAATCCAGAATTTTTACTCAAAGCACAAATGTCCAAGCTCTAACTATCATACTTCGGACACATTATGCAAAGACCCATCTCCATTTGATAAGTCCATAATGCTGGGGAAAGTTGAAGGGAAGGGAAGAAGAGGACAACCAGCAGCAAACTGAACAGATTCAATTATGACAGCAGTAAATGCACCACTGAGATACCTTAAAAGCCAAATGAGAAGACAAATCATCCTGGAGAGAATCTATCTATGCGGTCACTAATAGTCAACACCGACTTGATGGCACTTAATCACTTAGTCAGCATCATACTATAAAGTATTATGCACTCTGTTGGAGCACATGTAGAGTGGCCATTCAGATGAATAGCACCCCCATGCCATAAAGGGACATGGCTGGCCTGACGTCAGAAAATGTCCTGCTGGGTGCATCCCCATTCTAATTGCATCGCCCAGTAGGGTATAATCTGAACTGGCCAATGTCTGGTGATAATCAGTGTCTTAAATCTCTGTTCTTATTCTTTAACAGCAATCAACCATTAAAGAAAAATCCTGCAGTTGTGGATCTCTCAGGTTGTCCAATGGGAATAATGCATTAAGTATAAAGAAATGGTTAGCACAGGGCAAGAATTTCAAAAAAATGTTGGCATAGGCATAGCTGTGGAGACAAATCAGGGGCATGTACAGTCACTTCAGTGGCCAATGGATTATATAAAGTTGAGGGGAAATAGCAGATGAGAACACCTAGGATGATCCTGGGTGGGGATCATCAGAGCTGAATCCTTGGCACCTTCATTTACAGGATCTAAAATAACAGGGCTGGGAAAGATCTCTGCTGAGACCCTGGAGGACTCCTGTCAGTCAAAGTAGATGATGTCTAAATCAGTGTTTCTCAACCACCGGTCCATGGACCGGTGCTGATCCACAAGACATTGGGTACTGGTCTGTGAGGCATCACTAATAAAAATCACCCCCCCAAAAAAAACACCCAATTTTGGGCCGGCAGGGGCCACTGGGAGCTCTCTGGAGCTCATTTCCAGGCAGCCCTCATGGCTGGATAACATTCATTTTGCTTCTTCGAAATGAATATTATCCAGCAGCAAGGGCTGCCTGGAAATGAGCTCCAGATAGCTGCCTGGAATGGGTTTTTTTGGGGGTGGGGTGCCTGGGGGTGGGGTGGGGCAAGTGGAGCGACCCCCTTACTAATGGCTGGTCCAGGAAACTGCGCACGAATAAAGTGCTGGTCCATGACTCCAAAAATGTTGAGAAACATTGGTCTAGTTGAACCATTCAAAACAAAACAAAACAGAATAGTGCCTTTTTAAAATCATAGTCATGAGCTCTGGGGAAAACAGACTATTTCAGAGCCACTTTCTGTATCTGTCAGTGTAACATGCTTAAATTCCACCTACACTAAGATGTCATTCAAAGTTATCTAAGTAAACAAACCAAATTCCTAAGATTAGCCAAGGTAAAGAAAATAACCTTTCAAATTTAAACTGAAACCAATTGAACTGAAATAATGCATAAATTGAATTAAAATGCATGTATATTTGAAACTATAATTGAACATTACAATTGTTCTTGTAATTATTTAAATTATGTTGTTTTATTGTTTTGCAGCAGATATAATCATTGTGTGCTTTTAAAAATATAGTGTGCTATTATGTAAAGCACAATAATATTGCTATGCAAATCTGCCTGGAAAGGAGATCTAAATTACATTAAATGCTTCTAAACAAAAAAAAAAAGAAATGCTTAAGAAAAAGTAAACACAGACTTTTTGAGGTCCTTTTCAGTGTCCTTACCCAAACACTTTAATTTTTAAAAAACCACACACTAAATGTTCTGTTTTCTTCCTATTTTGTTGGATGAACAAACAGAGGTAGATGGTCCCCCTCAGTAGATAGACGATCCACTAGTCCCCGGATTCATATCCAACATGCATCTCCAGAGGATGACAGGTACTAGTCAGTTCCTCCTAACAGAAAAGTGACTTGATGGATCTTGCAGAGAATTTCTCAAGGCATGTATTAAAAAAATTAATTTCTAGGAATCTAGATTGGTCAGTACATCAAATGTCATTCCTGAATTTCATTCAGTTATTATAAAGCACCTCGGATGTCCTTGCAATCAAATGCTAGAAAAGTGCTTCCTATTTTATTAATAGCCCAATCCACCATAGTGTTGTGCTCTGAAAAGTCAAAGAGGGGATTTGTGATTTATACAGGGATGCCCTTTTGCATACATCCTAAACAGTATAATCTTGTTTTTGTGGCATGCCAAGTGGTCTTTGTTCCCCTCGGTTAGTGTTTAGTTCCATAATCATTCTTGATTGCAATGAATATACAGCACTATAACTCTTTGCCAACAAAGAAGATCATATTTATGATTTGACATTGATGTGTTTTAAGTTGGTGCTTTATAATATACTTATACTTGGAATTCAGGCTGTTTCTTTTCAGGGTACCTATAGGCCACAGTCCTGCAGAGCTAGGCAGTTAAATCAATGGGCTTAAGCTTTCCTGAACAGGACTATGGCCTAAGGCTTAGTCCCTCAAGGACAGCTTTGCAAAGGATATAGAATTCAGTGCATGCTAATATGGCATGTTTTGTGTAATAGGCACATTTAATTTTTACCTAAATAAAAATATTAAGTGCATTTCCCCCCAGCAAGTTAGGGCTTGCTAAATAATGCCAGTGCTTTGGATTTCTCTTTATATGCTGATTGGCCAAATATGATACATGCAAACATTTTTCATTGGCTTTTTTGTTATTGTTGTAATACAGTTTTCTGATTTGAATCTCAGTTCCATATTATTCTTGGAGTATGAACATTTTCTTTTATGTTGTTGGGTGTTGCATTATATCTGGTTTTTTAAAATCCAAGAACACTTAATTGAGGATTGAAACATCTACGTCTGAGTCTCTCTCCCTGCTTAGTCTGCACAACCTGGACAGGGTTACCACTCAAAGGCTGAGGCAGCTTCTTGATTGATTGATTGATTGATTGATTGATTGATTGGAGAAAGATGACAACCAACAACTTAATTTATTTGAAATGACCTTATTAAAAGTTTACACAGATTAACTGAAGTAATACTGCAAAAGTTGATTTGGAACATCATAGATGAATTGAAGTTCCTTTTCGATCATATTTACTTGTTAGTAATCTGACCAAGTCTTTAGATCTTTAGATCCACTCAGTGTGATGACAGTTTGTGCTCTTTCTCTCTTGTGTAACAAATTTTGGGGATTGTACTCTAAAATATTGGGGCCAAGTATGTCAATCAGCATCATCTGGGGGAACAGGATGAATTTAGTAATTCATAGCATTAGACATGCCAAGACTTCACCAGCATAAGGCTAGCTGAATCCTTGCAGGGAATAGAAATAAGAAAGATGTGACAACACACTGAGGCTGATCTCGCATCTAGCCTAGCCCAGGCTTGGGATGCCCAGCCTGGGTTAGGCTGTGTGTGAGAACCGCTGGGACCTGGCCAGATCCCGGCAGCCCAGCACTGCCTAGCCTGGCTTTTTAGTCTGGCTGCTAGCCAAGGTTAAGGAAGAAAGTGCTCCCTTAACCTGGGCTGCTTGCACAGAGACGGAGGCCTAGAGCTCCTGTCTCTTGGGGGAATCCCCCAATGCATTGTGCAGGTCACATGGTGCATTGTGGGATCTCCAGAGGCCGAGATGAGTCCTGGCCTCTGTTTACCCCTGCCCACGGGAGCAGTGCAGAGATTCATCCACGCTGCTCCCATGGGCATGTGCTTACGTGCCTTGAGGGCTGCAAGTGGTCATCTGGGAGAAAATAGGTTGAAACCCTGCGTCTCTCCCGCCCACCCCGACTGCACTTGTGTGCGCGGCTGTGTGAACAGTCTGAATATGTGATGTCTTCTGTTCTAATGAGATATTGGAAGAAGCAGACATCATCTTTTGCTGGACCCATTTTAGCTTTTTCAGCATTTTTAAAATGATATATTCTATTGAATTGAAGACTATCTATCTATCTATCTCATTCTATTAGATCAAGGTGGCACACAGCACCATGCTCTAGTTTGAACATTCAAGGCGAAGGCATATATGAATTTATCATATATTAGCACGAAACATTTATTACAAACACTACTCTGGTAGTTGACCAGATTATATCTCTCAGGTAGAAAGCAGGAAGTGGAGGCTACATTCAGGGAGAGAGACTCATTTGTCCTTTGAGTTGTAAGTCAGGGTGACTTCACATGTCACAGCAGAAGATAAATTCTCCATTCTACTACTGGTCAATCAACCACTCATCTTTCTATAATATGAAGAGCATTTTGAATTCTGAAAAATTGGCAGCACCAAGTTGTGAGGAGCTCTGGTGCATAACTCTGCACTGGGCCCCCTGATTCCGCTCCATTGCCCTCAGTAATAACTTTCTTCCCAGAGGCCTCTGCATCATTACAAGGTGCTCTGGGAAGAAGTTCCTTCCATGAGGTAGAGGGAGATATCAGTGCCGCAAGCCTTCATGCCACAACTGCCTAGTTCTGTGCCTTCCCTTCTACAAATGGGAACATTCTAAGGGCCTCAGGGTTTGGCCTTGAGCCCTTGACCAGGGCATGACTTGGCCAACTCATGGCACTGACCCTGCTTAAAACTCAAAACACCACATCAAGGACTATTGACAGTCACAGCTGCAAGGGATGTGTTTTCAGACATGGTGTTGACCAATGGTAGAAACATGGAGACCCATTTTTGCTGCAATGTGTGAAGTGGTGCTGAGCCGAGGAGTTTTTCCCACAGGGCTTTTAGCTCGCATCTCCTCCAGAATGGAGGGTGTGCGTTCATGTATCGGCCAGATTTACCCCCAAAGTCCCTGCGAGCTATCAGTTTGCACTTCACACATGATTTGGGTTTTTTCATTGCACATTAGAGTGTAGCCTGATTTATATCCAGGGTAAAAAAAATCCACTTCAAATTTGCAGTAAAGCCTGCTGTGTGAAAAAATCCAGGTGGTAAAAACAATTGGCCAGGTATTGTTTATGGTCCATTTAGGAATTCATCCGAGAAAGTACTGGTAAGATAACACACCCTAAAGTGATTCTGACAAAATGAACCTAGATCCAACACTACTCTTTAAATTCCGCATTAATTTCAAAGAAAAACCTACATTATGTTATAATCAGGAGAAAACAGAAATAGTAAAGCTAATGTTTCATTAGTCACTGCAAATGAAATATTATTCACTATTTCTGTTGTTAGCCTTTATGAATGTTTTCTGTTCTGATTATGTCATGGATTTTTTTTTAACTCCTCTTTCTGAAACATTGAAAAGGAATTATCGGAAATGTTGCTTGGATAGTCTTGAATACTGGAATGTTCTTGGTTCATATAAGTATCTTGACTGCATGTCTCCATCTTCACTGCATGTGACCATCTCTCTGTTTCTGTCTGTTTCTGCCCATTCTGTCCAACTTCCATGTTTCCAAAACTTGTGAAGAACAACTACGCTGGAGTCTTGCATTCCAAAACAAGGCACTTTAAACCATCTAAGTGCTAATCCAGAAGAAACGCAGAGGTATCCTTCTTAAGTTCTCAAAGAACCCTGTACATAAAAGATCAAGTTCTTTTTAGAAGCCATTATAGGTGTGACAGAGCAATCTTATCTTCCATTCCCCTTAAACAATGCTAAATGCATTTTAAATATGTATATTACTATATCTTAAATTGTCATTATATAATCTCAAAAGTTTCCTTTTTTACATGAAAATCGCTTCTAGACAGGGCTGTGGAACATTTGGGATATGGATATCTGTATAAAGCTATTATCTATGCTGGGCTGCTATGCCAGAACATTTATGTAGTACAAGAGGTCATGAAGCCGTTACCAAAGCAACTCTTTCTGATTTGTTGGCAAACATAGAGATATCTGTAAAGGGTAACATAACTACTGGGCATGCATTGTGCTCCTACATTTCCTAGGAAATGGAAGAAATGTTCATCAAAAAGATGATTCTCTACAGGGCTTAAGTACTAGAAGCTGATGCATGATATCTGATCCAGGCAGATCAGGAGCTTAAGAGTGACATGGTAAGCAGACTGCCTTTCAAAGTAGGCTTCATGAAAAAGTCTCCAGACAGAATGTCAGCAAACAAAAGAGGAAGCACCACACTGTTAAGGACAGAAGAAGGGACAGTGCGGAAGTAGTTTATTACTGAAAACAAGTTCCAATGTTTTTTGAGGATATGCCTTTTCCTCAGGGGGGAATATATATATATATCTTTCTCCAACAAATGAATCAGTTTCTTGTTCACAGCAATAAACTGCTTTTGCACCATCCCTTCTTTTGTCCTTCTGACCAGACAGGATGTGTAGCAAGACTTCACAAACAAACGTTTGAAGGATTATTTCATACTTAAAATGCAAGGAGGAGGAGAAGGTAAGGTAAAACAAAATGGACCTGAGATGGAAGACAAGACGACAGCACTAGCAAGGGTCAGCCTGTCAGGCAACGCCATGATCTGACAATCAAGAATGTAGGCACTCCAATAAGAAATTGGATCCCTGTAAACTTGTGGCACTAGCCTCAAGCAATGAAGACCTAGATGTGAAGATCTTGAAGTTCAGACACGATGGCTCAGTTCATACATAACACAAAACTGGAAGTCAGCAAACCCACGGTTTCAGTTTGGAATTGTAAATCACACTGCAAATGTTCATCAAACTGTGGCCCGCCAAACTCCAGTTCCAGGAGAAGGTAGGCCCTCCCTGCAGCTTGACTGCTGAGGCCAATCCCAGCAAGGTCCATGGCCAGACTGTGGGCAAAGCATCAACATATCAGTGGAGTGGAGCGCCCACAATTGGCCATGATCTGGAAGGGGGTGTGCCAAGTGCGATTGTGAATTTTTGGAGCACACCACCCACCCTCAGCAGGGAAAGTGCATTTAAATCCCTTTAAATGACATGCCATGCCATGCCATGCCATGCGAACACTAATACTGGCATGATGGCACCAGCAGCCCCCAAAGAGCCCTGTACCCTGATGTTCCCACACAAGTACGAATTGGGGGTAGGGGGGACAGGAATGGAACATTGAGACTTCCCAGAAGGGGACATGCAGATGAGTCAGGGCAAAGGGGGGGGTCTGTCCCACTATAACTTAGGATGATGTTGTAAGGGGTCACCCCACCAAAGCAGTCCATCCAGACCCAATGAACACCCTGCTCCACCAGCATCTTGCTGCTAGCAGGCTCACCCTAACCCACCCTCTGGCCAGTCTTCTGGGGAGACCAGTGTTGCTGTGAGGGGACTGGTCAATCCATGCACTGCAAGCTCACCCACACCAACCCACCCACACGGGGCCCCCACTTGTGTGGGCCCCTAACTCTCCATGGTAAAAGATTAACAGAATCTCTACAACCTCCTCCCCACCCCCACTCCGTACCCAAAGGAGATCTAGACACTCCATGTGCCATAGAGTGCCACATAGAATGGCCACATGTGCAGATGGGGGAGACACTGGGATGGACCCTTAAACCCTAATTGGCCTGGCACTCTCATGAGTGAGGGATGTATCCCCGGGTTGGATGAATCTGACTTCACATTAGTTGTGCACTCTTGTATGACTGGAGCACTACAGACCCTGGCAACCGGCCTTCCTCACGAGTAAGCCTAGCGACCGCACACCTCCAAAGAGGAAGGGGTTGCCCCCCTTCAAGGATTGCCCCCCAGTGACCGAGTAACAGCTTAACAAGCTGACAAGTACAAGATGGTGTGTGGTGGTCCTTGTGGTTGGACAATTCTATAGCTGCATAATTGACAGGAGGGGCAGGGGCTGGTTCTCTGAGAAGTGGCCAGTGAGAAGAGCTGCTGGCATAGAGCTGCCACATCCCTGGGCAGGTCTGCACCACTGCCTCTATGATTGTGGTCTGAAATTTGGTGTGACACTGTGATTATGGTAGCATCTGGAGTAGGACGTTGCTTCCACGGCCAAACCGAATGTCTCAGCGGCGAACCTTTGTACAAACCAAAGGCTTAATTTGGAATTTGGCAAGACAAATTGTTTTTGTCGTGGAACCATGGTTTCTCACCTTTGGATGTACTGGAATTCCAACTTCTGCCACTCTTAACTCCTGTTTGGCATTATGTGTGAACTGGGCCAATGGCTGCGGTCTGAATTAATGTCAGACTATGGTTTGGCACTACAGGAATTATCTCCAAGGTGTGTCAGTCTTTCACACTATCTTCTAATATGTGAGCCTCTCAGAGGTTGTTGCAAACTATGGTTTACTGCAAAGGTTGGATAGCAGAGAATCACTGCTGCAGAAGAAAAGCAGGAACTGTGCAGGCCCAAGGTTCCTTGAGGCTCAGGTGAACGAAGTGTGACATTCATAATGTCATTGACCCATGCATGTTTTTCTTTACTATACAGCATCTGTAGTGGAGCAATGAGGATCAGAACAGCAGCAAGCATAATTACCCTTATGATGCAGTCCTGACCAAAATGCTCTCCATGAGCATTACCTGCATGGTGAAGGAAGCTGTCATTAGCATTGGGATTGCAGCATGGAAGCAAATGGTTAAAAAGCCTTTCCTTTTCACCATGTTCCTGATTGCCGCCTCCCATGTAGCTGCTATTTAGCTTAGAATATGAATACACAAGAGCCAATGATGTGATTAACATCACATCTAGTTTGGCCATCCTTTGCATAGCAACATCTGAATGTATACTGCTTTTCAACAAAAATGTTATCAAAGTGGTTTACATTTTAAAAAAAGAATAAGATGCTTTGCTGTCCCAAAAGGACTCACAATCTGAAAAGAAAGGCAAGCTAGACACCAGCAACTGGAGAGTGTTGGATGGTGCTGGTGTTGGATACGGACTGTTGCTTTTCCCCTGCTAGAGCCACCACTTTAAAAGGCATATATGTTCTCAGTTAGCAGGGGCTATTCACAAGTGTTGCAAATATTCACACCATGCATATTCTTCTTCATGCCCATCCTGATAATTGGTTGCCGTCTGAGGCAACCTTATTATCCAGTTTGATAATAAGAAAGGTGAGATGAAGTCAGTGTGCTCCCTTCAGTTTGTTCTCAACATCAGAAAATCCAGGGAACCACCTGCCATTTGGGACCTGTGTCAAAATAATTGCAATGTTGTTCTGGATGCCAGCGCCTGTTGAAGAACCTCTGGCTCCTAAAATAACATAGCCACGAAACTAGTTAGTCCCACAAAAATACACTGCGATTATGTTGGCCAGTTTGGGTAGAAATAAACAGTTTCCATTAAATAACCAGTACAAATAACCAGTTTCCATTAAAACCAGTTATGAGTTACAGAGACATTTTGGCAGTGTACAGTCATCCGTCGCCAACTCTGAGGGTTCCATTTTCGGGAAACCTCGCAGTTGGTGAATTCACAGTAGATGAGCCATTGAAATCAATGGCAAACATGGTTAGGAACATTGCGGTTATGAAAGGACTTCAAAATACAGTAAAAATTAGCGGGGGAAATCCCCCCAAATCACCAGGAGTAAGTAAAGAGAAGTGAAGGGGACCCCCCAATGACCCCCTGACCCCTGAAAATGACCCCTGACCCCCAAATCACAAAAAACCCCAAAATTGGAAAAAATCTCATCAAATCATAGATACTCAGGTTTGAGTTTCACAATTTCCCAGTCGTGCGCGGATACTCAAATACACAACTGGGAAACCCACAGTTGGCAAGGGATGATTGTATACAGTAAAGTATACAATTTGTATATGATCTCAGACATATGAATTTTGCCATTCACCAATCATGCAAGTGCCCTTTTGTCATTTGAATACCAACAACACATTTGGTTTTTCGGAGTCCTGTATAGAGATCCAGAGTTTGTTCCTGCCACTCCTACGCCTCCACTGAGATATTGCCAAGGGGAGGGCACTTTGAGTAACTGTTCTAATTTCCTAAGCCATCAGGTGCTTTCAGACATCTTGACCTTATCTTGTGATGTCTATGGAAAATGTGCCATCATTTGTGGTCCATCATCTGAGAAACAAACACCAAGAAGTCTGTAAAGAGATAAAACATGGCTGTGATTATTAACCTGTGGGGCTAAAGCATAGCCGGTGCCAACTAGCTTCTTAGTTTATGAGGCGGATTTGACCATTTAAAAAAGCATAAAAGGCATCTCAGATAAGTTTCTCTCTGCTGCTTTTGTTGAGCTCCAGGGCTATACCAAAAATATAGGTCTGACAACTGCAGTTAGTTTGTATATATTCTGTTATATAATCTTCTGAATGTATCACTCTAGTACAGAGTAGTATTTTGAATTTAATTTGAAAAGTCCTGGTTCAACCCCTTAGAAGTCTAATTTTGATTTAATTTTTAAAAAATCTATAAAAATCCGATTGAGAAATTTATTGTCGCACAAATAATACTTGATTATTCAAAACAGTAGGAGACATTCAAAATTCTTAGCATTTCTTACATGCTGGTCAGTTTAAAAGTATGTTTATAATCATGCTTGTGTGAAATTGGTGGTGTTTGTCTTTTGTGATACTTGGATACAAACACAGCTCTTCTGATTTTAAGCTAGTAATATCTCACCAGACCTACTACCAGGCTTTATCTGTAATCATTTTCTGCTATGAATTAATCCTGTAATTTCTGTGATCATTAAATGACCATTAGTAAGGAGGGAGTCTGAATGCTTCAAATAGCCACATCTAAAGAGAGTCAGTTATCTTTTTGTCTCCTTCCTTAATGAAGCCTTCAGTGCCATGTATTTGTGGGGGGAAAGTTATTTTATTCAAAGCCCATACTCACTAGCCATTCATAAAATGCGTTTCCACATGCCCGTATGCCAGGCTAAGTTTATTTTATTTGTTTATTTATTATTTTTATTAAAACATTTTTATACCGCCCAAAACTTACGTCTCTCGGCGGTTTATCAGGCTGTCTGCTGTGTGCTAACTTTATATGTATGTGTGTATGTGTATGTGTGTGTGTGTGTGTGTGTGTGTATATATATATATATATATATATATATATATATATATCCTATTTTGCTTGCTTTCCTGCCTTTTTTCATTTTATGACATCTCATTTCACAGGCATCCCAGAAAGGTGGAAAGATATAGCAACCAAAAACAAGCTAGGAAAGGCCCTGGATCTGAATCCGAAAGGTAGGATTGATTCTATAATGTGCAATTGCTTTGTGCCTGAATCAGTTCAGCTGTTTTAAAGGAATTGTGCACTTCCCAACTTGGGAGGCTACCCATCTGAATGAAATCTTATGGTACAAATGAGTTGAAAACCTGTTACCGATATTGCCCTACTCTGTGGTCAGTCTGTGGTAAAGAGAGAAATCCTGGTGTATGAATGGCACAGGCTCTCCTCCATGACAGAACTGCATGGTGATGCCCAGCCAATGAAGCTTTGTACTCTTGGCCCTAAAACCTTTAGAGAACTGGCTGCACTTTGACCCAAAGGCTGGGAAGGGAGAGTTACTATATCCGAAATCAGAAAAAAGCCATCATTTCCTATTCTTCAGTTTTGCATCAGTAAACGTCCATATGCTACTTTTCTTGAGTAGCACCTTTTTAATATTGGTGAGAAAAACATGTTAAGACAGCAATAAGTTTAAAAAGAAACATCAAATTCTAATACTCCACTTTATAACTTCATTTTAACACTCGGAATTATATAAGCTTGTTTCACTCCCTATGTATTTGGCAGACCAGAAAAGATATGAGCTATTATCATAAAATGAAATAAAACATTAATTAAAAATGCATTGTCCACGTCTACTTTAACAGCTGTATGGATTCTGCTTCCACCTACTTTTAAAAAGGAAAGAGAAAAAAATTACATATGTTTATTTTAGGATTTTTTAATGCTGACCTAGAGATATGTATGTATTCAGGTGTGAAAACCCATTCTTTTTCGATTGAGAGATCCAGTTCATGCTTGGGGTGGCGAGGGGTGATATATATATATCTCGCAGGGGCAATATATAGTATTGTATCTCTATTTTTATGAAATCCATATTTTTCTATGTGTGATCCAAGGATAATTGTCCTTTTCATATATCTATCTCCTATGTAGAAATAAAGGTGGGAGTTATTCCTTTTCTTCTATATATCCATACTGTTCTATATCCAGTTCCAAACAATTCCTCAAAACTTCCCTTTTCTCACATGTTTTTTCTATTGAACATTTTCTTTTTCTTCTCTCCAATCCCATTTGATTCACATACACACACCACTCATTTTCAATATCCGCCATCATTCCTCCCTTACTTTCTCATGTGCAATGTCTGGATTGTACTGTAAGTGTGGGCAGCAACTCTGTCTAGATAATTGCTTAATCAATTAATAATTGCTTAATCAGTTAAGCTGGTGATTTATGTATGTATTTATTATTAATGTTGCCATTTATGCAAGGGGAATGTGGCACAAAGTGTGTAGGCAATGAGACCAATGGGGCCAAGTATGAAGGAGCTGCTTGTTTGGGATCCTAGCGTCAAGTATCATGGAGCAGCATTCAGGAAACAAGAGATCCCATCTTAGGGAATGCTGTAGTGAAGGTGGCATTATATGAAGCTTATGAACAAGACCTCAGACCACACAGACCAGTGATGGTGGTGGATTGGATTGAAGTTTAGGAGGAAAATAATCTTTTTAATTGCCCCCCACCCCAACTGGAAGCCAACAGTGTCTGATTCCCCCCCCCCAGGTTGATGTAATGTGCCATTGTAAAAAACCTAACATTTTGGCAGAAAATTAAGAGAGATGCCAGCTCTTCTCACTGAATTTCATTTTTTCTTTCTTTCTTTGTAAATCTCTAACTCTTCTCCTTATGGAAATACAAAGGAAAGGCAGTACATATTCTACCCAATTGCCCAATGGGGTGGGAGAAGGGAAATCTGCATATCAGCTCTGGAGTTGACACCTGCCCTCTCCAATGCCCTGTTTCTTAATTGTTTTCTTCTGTGCACTTCTGCAAATAGAAGTTCTGTTTGCACAAGTGTTTAGAGAGGGGGGATTTTAGGTAATCTCCCTTCGCTGTCACCCCTGAACCCTCCATAAATCTGCTTCTGCGATCCTGCAACTCTTGGGAATATATTTTCAGGAGGTACAGGAGGCTGTAGAGGGAAGGGGGATAAGTGAAAACCGCCCTCCTCCCCTTGCATGGATGATACCACTTCCATTTGTGAAAGTACTAATCTGGATGCTGCTTCTTTCTTGCTTCCTTTCTTAATATCAGAAACAATAAGTGAGAGAAGTGGACAGGAAATTTGAGTGAGATCTATCACATTTTTGTGTTGCCCTTGTTTGTAGGGAATTTTGCCTCGGGAGTAGGTGGGCCATGGAAAGGGGAGGTCAGGAAGAGAAAAATGAATGCTCAGTTTCACTCAACCTGATTCCTGTTTATAATCATTATTTGCAAACTAACTTGCTGCAGCATGCCTCTGTGAGGTAAGGGGTGCCTCTGAGCCTTTATGGAATGCCATCACTTAGTGATAGCAGAAGGTCCCCAGTTCAGTCTCCAGGTAGGGCTGGAAAAGACTCCTGCCTGAAACCTAGGAGCATCACCGCGAATCAGTGTAGACAATACTAACCTACATGGAACCGTGGTCTGACTCGATATGCCTTACACTCACCAAAGCATAAGCATTGTCAAGCCCCTCTCCTCATTTGGGGTTGTGCTAAATGATTGCAATCTTGGCATTTAAGAGGCTTGTCCTCAGCTCAAATGTATTTAGATTGCCCCACCTCTCACACAAACACCATCCTTTAAAGGATTTAAGCATTAAATCCTCTTAAATGGTTAGGAGGTTTAAACCGCAGAAATAGGTACTGCATTGGACTGGGATAAAGGAATGAAGAGACATAATACCCAGATTTTACTACAGAAAAGGATGATGTATGTGTGAGAGGCGGGGCAATCTAAATACATTTGAGCTGAGGACAAGCCTCTTAAATGCCAAGACTGCAAAGGGGTAAAGAGAGTTCTCCTGGGCATGTACAGAGTGCTTTTTGCTTTAAAAGCAAGGAGAGTTCTGCTATCTTTGATTAATTAAAGCACTAGTTAAGTAGTGCTGATCCCAAAGTGTCCTTCCATACATTCTGCCCTGTCTTCAGTTTAAAAGTGGGAGGGACTGTTTGCCAATTTATTTATTTTAAGGTGGGGGTGTCAAAAATTCTAAATAGATTTATGGATGGGGACAAAACTTAAAATAGTTCAGGGGTGGGGAGACCTTACTACAACTTGGTTTTGATGGTAGCAAGACAACTATGCGGCAGCTTCCATGGCTCCAGTGCTCACTTGGCCTCTGCATGTGTGTGGAGCCCATTTGCGTGGTGAGCAACACCATGCTAATTACACAACTACAACAAATATTCATATACCGCTTTTCAACAAAAGGTTCCCAAAGATATATATAGATATATATTTATTTATTTATATAGATATATTTATTTATATAGCTATAAATCAATACATACATAAAATGGCCCCCTGTCCCCAAAGGCTCACAATCTAAAAAAGAAACATAAGATAAGACATCAGCAACAGTCACTGGATGGATGCTGTGCTGGGGGTGGATAAAGACAGTCCCCTGCTAAATAAAGAGAATCACCACTTTAAAAAGGTGCCTCTTTGCTCAGTTGATTGATTGATTGATTGATTGATTAAGTGTTGTCAAGTCTTAGCGACCACATAGATAGATTCTCTCCAGGATGATCTGTCTTCAACTTGGCCTTTAAGGTCTCTCAGTGGTGCATTCATTGCTGTCATGATCGAGTCCATCCATCTTGCTGCTGGTCATCCTCTTCTTCTCTTTCCTTCAACTTTCCCCAGCATTATGGATTTCTCAGCTGGGTTTTTACATGAAGTGTCTGAAGTATGATAGTTTGAGCGTGATCTTTTGTGCCTCATGTGAAATTCTAGATTGATCTGTTCTATGATCCATTTGTCTGCTTTCCTGGCTGTCCATAGTATCCTCAAAAGTCTTCTCCAGGACCAAAGTTCAAAAGCGTCAATACTTTTTCTATCTTGCTTCTTCAAAGTCCAGCTTTTGCATCCATAGAGTGTGGGGAAAATCATTGTCCGAACAGTTCTAATCTTTGTAGGTGTAGACACGTCACAACATCTAAATATCCTATCCAAGGCCTTCATTGCAACCCCAGCAAGTGCTAGTCTGCGGTGTATTTCTTGACACCTGGATCCTTTACTGTTGATGGTCGATCCTAAAAGGCAGAAGCTATCCACCACTTCAATGTCTTCATTATCAATTCTGAGGCTGGTTTCTGTGCCCATTGTCATTAGTTTAGTCTTATATACATTTAGTCCTAGTCCCATTTTTTTACTGTGCTCCTTGACTTTCATTCCTAGAGCTTGCAGATCATCTGCATTCTCAGCTATCAGAGTGGCATAATCAGCGTAGCGCAGGTTATTGCTGTTCTTCCTCCAACTTTAAAACCACGCTCATCTTCTTCCGATCCAGCTTCTCTCATTATATGTCCAGCATATAAATTGAATAAATAAGTTGAAAGTATACAGCCTTGTCTTACTCCTTTGCCAATCTGGAACCAATCTGGAACCAGTCTGTTTCACCATGTTCCATCTGGACTGTGGCTTCCTGTCCTGTGTATAGGTTTCTCATGAGAACAATGAGATATTCTGGGATGCTTTTCCTAAGGACATTCCACAACTTGACATGGTTGACACAATCAAAGGTTTTTCTGTAGTCAATAAAACACATATTGACTACTTTTTGGTATTCTCTGGCTTTCTCAATTATCCAGTGTGCATTGGCAATGATGCCCGTTGTTCCTTGGCCTTTTCTGAAACCAGCTTGAATGTCTGGCATTTCCCTTTCCAAGTAGGGTTCCAATCTGCGTTGGATGATCCTGAGCATTATTTTGCTAGCATGTGAAATTAAAGATATTCTTAAGGATATGCTTATTTATCAGAAATTAAGGATATGCTCAGTTCGCAGGGGACACATGGCCTCCATGCACACATGGAGGCCAGGTGAGTGCTGGAGCCATGGGAGCCACTGCGTGGGATGTCTGGTGAGGCGCCACTGCTCGTTGGGGCTTGCAGGTGCCAGTGGTACCACTGGTGATGACTTTTAAAGTCACCTCCAGCCACCCTCCCCCTGCTACCACCCTCCCCCAGTGCCACACTCACCGGCTGCCACTGACTGGCATTAGTATAGTTAAGATGAGGCGGTTTTTCCAACATTCTACCATTCTAAGCACTGAACATTCTATTGGTCATAACATCAAAACAGTTTGTCAGATCTGTCTGATTGCATGCAAAAATCAACTAGGTAACAGCCTACAGGAAATATCAGAATTCAAAATTTGGTGCAGATCTGTTGAAAAATGGCTAATCCAAATCGCCCCTCTGCACTAGGAATGTGCGAGCTAACCTGGTCTGGCTTCAGCCGAACTGGGTCCAAACCGGTTCATGGGCTGGTCCAAGGATACTTGTAAGGGGGGAATAGGAATAGATTTCCCTGTACAAGTAATGTGGGCATTCCTACTCCCTATCCTAAAGGCACGGGTGGGGGGTGGCGGCGAGATAAAGAGGCCTCTGTACTTTTAGCGGAGGCAGCGAGGCAGTGGCGGACACATTGGAGGCAGTGAGGAGTGCTGGGAGCTCCTCCAAGCCCAGGAGGCCTGGCTTCCTGAATGACAACCCAGGCTGGCTGCAGCCCAATTTGGCCCTCTGAGCACATGCAGAGGCCATTTGCATCACCATGCAAATCCTGTGACACAAATGGCCTCTGCACAAGCACAGAGGTTACACAAATGGCCTCCATGCCTGCATGGAGGCCTGAACCAGCCTGCAGCTGGCCCAAGATATCATTCAGGAGGCCATCGGGGGACATGGGCGAACCTCCGATGTCTCCGCCTCCATTAGTGCCTCCACTAAAGGCACAGAGGCCCCTTTCTCTCACCACCACCCCGGCGCCTTTAGGATAGGGATCAGGGATTCCTCCTTTACTTCTAAAGGGGAGCCCTCAGGGATTCCCCTTTACAGGTATCCTCAAACTGGTTCTTAGAACTGGGGCCAGTCCAGTCCAAACTCAGACTGGCACACACACACACTTTGGGGGGCTGGGCTAGTTTGAACTCGGACTGGCCTAACCAGGCCAGCTTGATACGAACTGTAGTTCGAATTGAGCCGGCTCACATACACCAACTCTGCACATGTTACAAAACCCTTTTTAAACAGAGTTTTGTAGTGCATAAAGGTATCATTTGGGTGATCCTCTCTTTCATGTGCTTAAAGAACATAACAACATGGTGTCAGGACTTCCTTTAGTGATATCAGGTCAGGTGCATTTTGAGGACATTTCTGCCTTGAAGACGTGTTGATGGACACTCATCCGATCTGTCTCTTTATGGTGATAACAGTCTGTTACCGATCCTAGGCTATTGTTTATAGGGATGTGCAAATTGATTCGGATACAAATCGATTTGTACCTGAATCTAGCTGATTCGGGTGATTCAGAGACAAAACGAATCACCCCCTGTGGTCCATTGGCTAGATTTGGGTACAAATTGAATCATGGCTGATTTGATTCGAATTGATTCAGGTTTCGGATCTGTCCTATTAATTCCCCCAGATTCCCAGCTTTCATTTTTTAAAAAAAGCTAAGCTCTAGCCCTTATAGAAGTGGAGTTATGGAGCAAAATGTGTGGTCACATTTTCAAGTGTTTGGATTCTTTGGGGTATAATAACTTTCACTCAATGAATCCTTATGAGGATTCATTACACACTTTCATTTCTTCTATTGACTGTCTTTTCGACAGCACCATTTGTCAACTGCCATGTGCCAACTATACCCCACTTCCACCTGCAAGGCAGTGGGGTACTACTCAGGTTAAGTTAAGTGCCTAATGGGTAGAGGCTACCACCCAAATTGCAGATCAATTGGGCAAAGGGCTGATTTTTGGTGAATTCTTGAAGGTTTAGTGACTTTGGGGCAGATTTGGGGCATAAAGCAGGATCTGGGGTGGAAGAGTGTGGTGATATGGTAGTGCCTATTGGGTGGAGGCTACCACCCAAATTGCAGAGGGATTGGGCAAAGGACTGATTTTTGGTGAATTGTTGAAGTTTACGCATCTTTAAGGTTTTTCTCCATAGGGAATCATGTAGGTTTCAGCAGCCCCATAACTGCACTTGGGGGGCACTGGGGTGGCCCAGAGTGAGTGGTGGTGTAGTGAACAGAGGGTGCCAGCCACCCCCATGGGTTTCTAACCCATGGGGTTCAGGGTTCTGTTGTTTCTGAGGTGTTCTGAATGTAGATTCTGTGGTAGCAAATGAGATTTTCAATACAAACCATGAATTCACTCTCATTTGCTACCATAGAATCTACACTCAGACCACCTCAGAAACAACAGAACCCTGTACCCTATGGGTTAGCAACCCATGGGAGTGGCTGGCACCCTATGTGCACTATACCACCACTCGCTCTGGGCCACACCAGCATCCCCCAAGTGCACTTAGGGCTGCTGAAACCTCCATACCTTATAGGGAAAAACCTTAAAGATGCGTAAACTTCAACAATTCACCAAAAATCAGCCCTTTGCCCAATTCCCCTGCAATTTGGGTGGTAGCCTCTACCCATTAAACTTAAACTGAGTAGTACCCCACTGCCTTGTGGGTGGGAGTGGGGTGTAGTTGGAACATGGCAGTTGACAGTTGGCGCTGTCAAAAAGACAGTCAAAATGAATAGAAGAAATGAAGGTGTGTAATGAAACCTCATAAGGATTCATTGAGTGAAAGTTATTATACACCAAAGAATCTGAACACTTGAAAAATAGTGACCACACATTTTGCTCCATAACTCCACTTCTATAAGGGCTAGAGCTTAGCTTTTTCTTTTTTTTTAATGAAAGCTGGGAATCTGGGGGAATTGATAGGATAGATCTGAAACCTGAATAAATTTTAATCAAATCGGGGCTGTTTCGATTTGGTTACAAATCGAAACACAGAAAATCTGAATTGCACACCCCTAATTGTTAATTCACATAATATTTTTTCATTTACATGCTGGTCAAAATTCCCAAACAAGCTCTAATAATTGCTTCCTGTTTTGAGAGTATTTGAACATGGTGCTTTTCTAATCACTATAAGTCAGGAGTTGCCAGTTTTACAAACCACCCCAATTTAAACTGGGCAAATAGTGACTCTAAATGAGAACAACCATATGTGTGAATGCACTCAGAGGTACACCTAGGTAATTTTGGAGCCTGGACCTCACGGCTTTTGGAGCCCCCCACCCATATACACACACAGTATTCTAAACACTTTTTTGCATGACCACAGCACCCGGGACAGACTAAAAAGCATTTGGGAGGGCAGGGCGTGTGGAGGCCGTGGACTTTGGCCTGGAAGTCCAGGGGTAAGAGCGCCTCTGAATGCACTCCACTCAGGAAAGATACATCCAGACTTTCAAAATATTTTAAAGTATTACCTATAAAACAACTATGACATTTGGCTCTTGAAAAATTGCCACTTTGGTGGCCCTTGTCACTGGAAAATTGGCTGTATTTTTGCTGAGCAATCACTTAGGCTTTACAACTGGCTGTAGTTTTGTGTAGAAAAGTGAGCCATCTACTGGAGGCCTAATATCACCACAGGAAATACTATGATATATGATACATGTTATCTGTCCTATAATCTTAATATGTGCCCTTATGAAATATCCTGTTTGGGTTAGGCAGTGAACTCAAATATCTATGCAAGCCTCCACCTTTTCACTAATCTTCCATAGATTTTTTTGCTACCACTGCCACCGCTTTGTAGCTTTACTGTAATATAGTTGTTTCACTAACAGTGAAACTAACTAACAGCTAACAGTAAGCTAACAGTAGGTGTTGCACCACTAGGATGGGTATTCAATTGATTGGATGGTTTCTCCAATCACAGTTATGATGTGAATGAGAAATCTGCATCTTGCAAAAGTTGCTTTGCTTTAGAAACCAGCTTTGGGTCATTTTGATCAGGAAAGGCAGGGTATACTATCTGTCTGTCTGTCTAAGCAACAGGTGTCCTATCTCTGGTAGAATATGGCAGACTTGGGTCCCCAGATGTTGGTGGACAACAGCTCCCATATACCCCATCCTTTGGGCTTTGGGCTCAGCAGTGGCAGGAGCTTCAGTGCCCAGCTGCCTCCTGACCATAACCATTTTTGTTTTGTTCACAAGGACATAGTACTGGGTTTCCCAGAGATATCTGGTTGCCTGCTATGGGAAACAAGAAGCTGATTTAGATAGCCCTTGGGTGCAGGAGTGGCCGGTGAGGGCAGCGCTGGAGGGTGGGGGTGGCGAGAGGTACCTTTAAGGAGGTCATAAGCAGGTGCTTACTATTGTGTTAGCAGCACCTGCAAGCCTGGCATCTGGCGGGGAGCGCCACTACCACACATGGGGTTGTGGGCAGGGCACTGTAGCTTGCAGGTGCTGCTTTTACTATGGTAAGCACCTGCTTAATACCTCCTTAAAGTTGCCCCCTGGCGCTGCCCTCACCAGCCGCTCCTGCTTGTGTGTACTCCAGCAGGGCTCCTCTTGTGTTCTGATTTGGATGGGGGCTGTGGTGGTGAAGCAGGGTGTCATTTTGCTGAAGCAGGTTTCCCCATCACTGTAATGGGAGAAGCTGCCCTTGTGGGCGTTTTGCATTCTTTGGAGCTCAAAGAAACAGAAACCCTGTTTCAGACAAAGCATGCTGTGGCAAACTCAGACAGAGGCCCAGAAGAGAAGTGAAGCGAGCATCTTACAATTGGATAGGTCTGTGGGTATTGCAAAAGTTTGCCTACCAGTACTAAAGACATATTTCCTTCTCATTAATGGGTTGTTTCTAACAATATGCTTTCTGGGATATACCAAGGGACTTGGTTTTCTTTTTAAACTGGAAGTCTGAACTCAACTATATAAAACCCGGTCTTGTCTTTTTATCAGCTCCATAATGACAAGCATACTTCTGTATAGTGAGTGATGGACTTGCTGTGTAATCATTCACTAAGATAATTGATATGATTGAGTCTGATCATCATTATGTATGAATACAACTACATAAATCAGTGGGGAGGGTGTGTGTGTGCGTGCGTGCGTGAAGCTTCTATGTAGCTAATGACTGAACCATTTTCTTTTGGCCCTAATGTTTTAGGGTTCTACTGCCATGTGTTGCTAGAAGGGGACTTCCAACCCCAAGAATCAGTGATCAGCCAGTCATTAGGGGAAAACATCACACTCGCTCAAGGTCGAGTGAGCATTCTAGTCTCAGACCATTATGTTCTGTACATCACCTTGCTCCTGGAGGGTCGGCACCACCTTCTCCACTTCTGACAAGGTTGCTATTAAATGTACAGCACAGCATTTGTTTTCTGCCTCCCAGATGTTAATGTGGTGGTGTACCTTCCAGAGTACATGCAGTGCTATCACTCATCCAGGCACTCCAATAAATATGTTTCTTTTCCCCATGATATCTACACTTTTCTCATATCCTTCGCTATCTCCACTATATGGATTGTTTGAGTCATACCAAGGAACTTATCATCATAGTTAAAATCTGCCCGTGTTTTGTCTTCCATTTTTCTGTTGTGTTATGCATTCATATGAAAGCTTTGGAAATATTTCTTTTATTTTAAATGTACAACGCCATGCAAAAGCCTGTTCACATGAAAAAAAGGGTGTGTTCTTGCATCACCCACTTTCTTCATACTAGATATGAAGAGAGAAATCCCCACTAAAAAGTGTTAATTTTCATTGACTGATCCTGCTTCTGTCATGTATGCCCAGTTTCCATCAGTTATGATTTATCCAGTGACAGAGTCTGAGATTTGTGGACTTTCCTAGAAACACTGCACTGGGGAGAGCAAGACCCATTAGCCCTATTCCTAGGGATTCCATTGCTGGTGATGTGTGAACATACCCTAATTCTTGATAGACAGCAGCCTTAAATCATAGTATTGTTAGGTCTACAACATTGTCGTAAGAGTTAGCCTTATGCAGGGGTATATCTGAAAATGTATGCAGATCTCCATTTGGATGGAAGACGCTAAATTATGTCAGAAGTACACTAGCAATTTATAGCTACTACCAGACACATATGGTTGGTTTTACAATCCCTGTGTCTATTAACAGTTGCTAGATTTTTAAAGAAGGAATGCTAAGGAAAACCCATATTCATCTATCACTAATGATCAATGTTCCAGTTGGTCACACCAAGCAAAACCATTGACACGAATGTTAGGTGGATGCAAACTATGTCTATAGCTAACTTGTTTTCTGTATGTGTGTGTATATGTATGTATTAGGTCTGTATACAGTGTGTCCAATTGGATTTAAGGACTGCCTTTATGCTTTGAATGGATCCTCTATTGATTTTGGACCCACTGAGCAGTCCTGCTTCACTTTGGGCTGAACCCTTTAGCCTTCCAAAGCTTTGCTTAGGTCCCTCCCCTCACCCCTGAATGTACTTATAGGATGAAGCAGGAAACAGGCCACTTTGCTCTATCTTAACTCCTGGCCACAAGGGAGCAGGCAGTGTCTTCTGCAGCTCATATTTTCAAATGCCCCCCCTCCCCTTTCATTCCCCTGGAGTCCTGGGAATGGTCTTTTCTGTGATTGCAGCAATGGCTGCAGCTTTAGAAAAAGACTGCATTTCCTAGAAGCTGCAGAAGATACTTATTGATCCCTTGCTGCTGGAAGCAAAAATCCAGGAAAGCAGCCTGCCTCTTCCTGCTTGGCACTTCTAGAGGTGGAAAGGCTGAAGCAAAGCTTAAGGGGGCTGAATGGCTTGGTCTAGCTTGCTTTGCTTTGGCCCTGCTTCGGCCCCAACCAGACGGCACTTAGGTTCGGACTGGGGGGCTCCTGAAACTTCACACGGCCCTAGTCCGAAGCTTCAGGCTTTGCACACACACACTTACACTTATTTTCAACCATTGTTGTCTTTAGCTTTATGAAATGAGACTTCAGATTCTTACTCCAGATTCATACTGGTGTTAGTTATCCCACCAACTGACATCCAAATTAGCAGTAGCTGGTGCAGCAGTGTCTGACATCCAGACTAGTGTTATGCTGTCAGGTGAGCTCTGTGTGACCCTCAGGGACATGTTTTTGGAAGGCACAGTGGGCTTTAAAGGGAGGTGGAGAGAATGGAAAACAGCCCCTTCCCCCACCTTGCATGATGGCTCTGGATATCAAGCACTGCTGCACCGGCATAGTGCTACTTTGGATGTCAGCCACTGATTCCAGATCAGTGATGAATTGTGTCAATAGCTGAGTAGTTTTCCCCCTTGTCCCAATCCATTGTAGCAGCAGCAGCTTCAAAATTCCTTCTGGTTTTTACCCCTGTCAATGCACTAAAATAAAGATTCTCTGAATGGAACAGAAATTAAGAACACATGACATATGTACAAAGTAAAATGTTTCCTTTCTGTTATAATATATACCTTTTAGTATTTGAGCTCGTACAAATAGTGTCTCTTTGGTTCAGATATCTGTTACATCATCCCATTTGATCTCAATTCTGCCTGCAGAATGCATCAACCAGGAAGTCCCATGCAGTCGTCTCCAGCAGACACACCCTTCAGCAGTCATAGGGGGAGACAGCTTCCACAAGTTCCTATCAGAAGCGGCAGTATAGAGCAAGGTATCAAATGACAAGCTTATAGTTCACTCTTGGGTTCCCCCCTCCCTCCTCCTAATCTACAAAGACATCTTGTTTTACAGAATGTTCAGTGCTTTTTTGGTTTCTACAGACAAAGAAGTATGAATTCGTAAAAATGGCTTGCAAACTATAGTGATGTGCAGTTCACTATTACAAAATTTGAAACATTTTCTTATGTTTTTATTGGCAATATGTGCACTTTAAAATTTGTTGTGTAGGTACTTCAAATGACACAGTCTCATTTATTCTGGATTCCAGATTCAGCTTGTTAGGAATAATCCGTTCTAATTATTCCGCTTCAATTAATTCTGCTTTGTTATCTGGAAATAGTAAATGGTCATTTGCTGACAGAAATGTGAACAATGTTAATTATATCCCTTTCTGAGCATGTCAAAGGTCAAGTGCAAAAGTGTGGGAAATTAAAATACAAAACAGGAAAACCCAATTATCTCAGTGTTGTAGGCACAAAAGAATCCATGAGCAAAACATTTCAGTGAAGACCTGAGGGCCAAGGTAGACATGGCAATGGAGCTCTTAAAAAAAAATAATAATAATAAAAGCAGCCTGAGGAGGAAGGGGAGGAGGCAGCAATAGTGGACCAGAGGGGTGGTAGGTTAACCCTTTTCTTTCATGCGGTTTTTCCTCTGAAGATCTCTCCTTCTCCAGAGCTGCCATTTGCCCCAACTGGACATATGTACATTGTGGCAAATAGCTTCAAGAGAAAAAGGTTAGCCCTCATTCTGTGGTCCCAGCCTGGTTCGGGCCTCCTGTGGCTGCTATTTGTAAGACTTTAAAGACAACATCTCTGTTCAAGTCTAGTTTGGTCCTGAAACAGGTGGTTGTGAGAGAAACTGTAATGAAACTACTGTCAAACAAGCGCTAATCTGTGTGTTTTTGTTATATTTACAACAGCTAAATTACAGGATTACAAAATTAAACTGTCTATTTTTCCAAAATGAAACAAATCCACAGCTATCTAGGCTTGAGAATTCACATGCAACTTTTTATTTATTTGTTTTTGTTTGTTTTGAGCAAAATACTGTGTATTTTTCTTATGCATAGTAAATTAATGCATTTGAAATGTATATATGTTTGCTTTTTGAGATGGCTGCTCAAAGTTCATTTGATGCCAATACATGCATCACACAGATGCGAGTCTCCTAATGAATGAAGGGTTACATGAATTCAAAGATGTGAGAACCATTATTGAATATGCATAGTATATATCAGGAAATCATTTATTTCCACTGGGTTCTAATGTATTCCTATGCTTTTGTTGTATTCTCTCTTTGTGCTTCTTGATTTGTACGCTCTCAAGGTCTCATTAGTTTAAGAACTTGTTGCAAAACTACATTGCAGTTCAATCTGCTGTGTTTTTTCCCAGAATGCATACAATATGGAAGCTATGGTGGATGTGTTGGTTCCTATACAATTTCTCTGAGTTCATAAATGCATACTTGGGGTACTATTTTGGGTTTTGAATTAAATTTTTCATGTGGAATTTTTCATACAATTTCTTATTACTGCAGAATAAGTTATAATAATAGCATTTCAGTTTAAATAATAACAGGATTTTGAAATCTGTGAACCTATTTCAAACCTAACATGGAAAATTAGAGTGGTTGCAACCATGTAGGAAACAGAAGTTGGGGGGGGGGGAATGAACACAAAGAAGCTTCTTTACATTAGTGGTCTCAAATATTAAGTATACTTAATTTCATTCCTTATCAGGGTTGCATTGTATACCCTTCATGTTGTTAAAAAATGCAATACAATGATTGTGGGTGAAATTTTCCTGACTGGTTTCTTGAAGTACTCATCTGCCGTCTTTGAAAAATGAATCTCTTCTATTAAGATGCATCATTTCTTTTGGGGTATCTTTATGGCTCTTGGTAACTAAGGATGGGTTCCCACATATATCTCATGAATATCCTGTTTTGCCATGTGTGAGAATACAAGGTTTCCAAAAGGGAAATGTGTGAACACACTGAGGTTATTTCTACATAGATAAAATCAGTAGTTAAAGTATATTCAACCAAAGTTTGCTATCTGTTGTTCCTGTTAATCTGTCCTTAATCCAACTGGAAACTGAAACTAGCAAGACCAAGATTTTGTTTTGCCATTAAATGCTCTGCTCTTTGTAGCATTTGGTAGTAATTATTAAGTTCCCCCTACCAGAACCTTGGGGTTTCCATTCACACAATTATTTTCATTTATCTCAATGGAACATACAGAATTGCTGAAATAGTTAACATTTGTTCTCCTGAGATATCATTGTGGACCAGAGATAGTTATCATTCATCCTAGAAGGAAATGGGCATCAAACATCTGGCCAATTTTAGCACATAACTCTGAGGAACAACTTTACATATGCGTGGTAGAAACTAGTGGGTTTGGTCCAGGAGAGGAGGAGTTTCAGGAAAGCCCAAGGTTCAAATTTTGTATGAACATTTAGTACATTGTTCAAGTACTAATGCATGTTCATGACAAAGAGAGGTTTTCATTGAATGTTTTGGGTCGTACCTCCATAATAACGATTCATAATGTTATTAGGGTAATATGCAAACTTCCTGTGAGATATTGATGATGGCAAATAGAAACATCAATCTTCTGGTGTTACTTCAATGTATATTTTAGCCTTCAATGCTTTACGTTTCCACCATATCTAATAAGAAAAAGCATCATTTATAACTGAAAATGAACACTATGTAGTGTCATGCTTCTGTTACACAGAACTCAGGGAGCTGATTTTGTCATACAGGGTGCCTGGAATGTGATTTTTCTTGTACTAACAGAATGAATACAAATATAGGCCATACTAATTTTTGTAGTAAGAACCAAATATAGAGCTAGAAACTGTAACAAGTGCAGGAAAAGCAGCTGTACTGATTATTGTCATCATGGAGGTGGGAGGGATATTGACACTGACATGAGGAATATAATGTGGTATTATTGGTGATGACGAACAGTTTTCTTGCAGGCATTAAATCTGCAAGGAAGGATTTGGCAAATTGTTTAGTAGAACATCTGTTTGTAGCCCATTGCTGAATTTCTAATAGTTTAAACTAGACTTGTACTGTACTGGAGGAAAAGCAATACAGATTACATGCCAGTGTTCAGAATGGTGCATTCAAAAGTATGAGGGGTGAAAGAGAGATGTAAAAAAAATATAGGGAAGAGAAGGTATGCAGTTAAATGCAGGAGAACAGATACTGATAAGGTATATCAGGGTTTTAAAAAAATTGATTCTGTGATACTTTTGTGGATCTCCACATGTCCTGAACATATTGACAAACTGGGATTTGACAACTGACGACTATAAAATCAGAGCTGCATTCTTATACTTCAGCCCTAAATATTTTTAATTGGTTTAAGTCTCACTTGTTTCAATGGAATTTGCTTGTCAGTAACATTTTAGGATTTTAACTAATGAGCAATTAAGTTGGGTGATAGTCAGGTTTCCTAGTATTGCCTTAAAACACTGTATCTTCCCTTGTAATTATATTATTGGTTCTTATCAAAGTGGACAATGGTATTTAATTAAAATTTGCAGACCTCTGCTGTACAATGATTTAACCATTATACTTACACATAATTTGGCATTGTGTTTGTATTTAAAATACAGTAAAGATTTATTAGCTGTATTGATAAAGAGCATAATAACCTACAGTAAGACAGGTTCTCAATATGTGAGTATACATGAGGCATTGTGTGTGTGTTGCAAATAATATAGATGTGATCATTAGAGAAGATCATTGTGCCAGCAAGTGAAGAAAGCTTGAATTAGCATTGTGTTTCTTTGAGGATGTAACTACTTGCTGTTTAGTTGCATAGTTCCTTATATAGAAGAATGAAGTCATTATATGTTCTAATTATGAGAATGTACAACTTTTTGAATGAATGACTTGAACCTGTTATGTTTTAAACTTTGAAGCTTTCAACTTGCCTAGGGAGCAAGAGGTTGCTGGTTCGAATGCCCGGTGGTATGTTTCTCAGACTATGGGAAACACCTACATATAAACACCTATATTGGGCAGCAGCGATATAGGAAGATGCTGAAAGGCATCATCTCTTACTGCATGGGAGGAGGCAATGGTAAACCCCTCGTACCAAAGAAAACCACCTGGCTCTGTGGTTGCCAGGAGTCGACACCGACTTGATGGCACAACTTTACCTTTACAGTACTCAACTTTACCTTTACAGTACTCAAATTCAAGTGAATATATGCGTCCCCACACTATTTATTGTATTATGTTGACTACCTCAAATGTATGGCATAATCGCAATGAATGTAGCATAAAATGCATCTATGTATGGGGAAAAAACCAGTCTTGGGTTGGATCGTGTAGCAATCTTGCAATTAATTGGATTTAAGCTTGCAGCTATGGACTGGTTTGCAAGCAATTAGTTTCTTGAAGTTTCTTAACCAATGGAATACTTGGGTAGGCTATATTACATGTGAGGATAGTGTTACAGAATATTTCAATTTTTAGAAGTTCCTTTGGTCATCTGTTGTGTGACAAAACCACCCACAAGCTTTCTATATAGGAGCCACTCAAAAGCCTCATTTAGAGGTGCTTCACAGATTTACTGCCACAAACATCAGTGATTACCCTGTTTCCCCGAAAGTAAGACCTAGCAGTAATTTCTGATGTACCGCTAATTGCCCTAGTGCATTTTGGGGGGCTAAAATTAATATAAGACACTGTCTTGTTATCTATATACACGGTATATAGATAACAAGTGCTACAATGTTATTAAAATGCAGTACAGTAATTTGGGAGATGTAGTTATTTTCATATAACAGATCTATGCTGTTCCTGTACATTTACACTTTTAAAATAGTTGAACCTGGTTCACGGACAATAACACAACTCCTTGTAATGCTGAAATAGTGTCAAGGCAGTATTTGATTCTGCAACGTTTGACATTGTATAATGAGTAATCAAATTGAAGTTTTCTGCAGTGTAGCTTCAGGTAGGACAGTTGTATTTACAGAAATGGCTTCTTCTTGATTTGCATACTCTTAATAAGTTGTTTTAAATGCCTTTTTAAATTTTATATTAAAATATGGCAACATTGGTTGTGGTACTATCTGAGAAACATCTGGGGGTAAGGGGGATCCACTATATTTTCATAAGTGGAAATTGATTTTCAAATGAAAGTGAGGTATTCAGTAAGACAATACATTTAATAATGCAAGTTATTTTAATTATTGCTTTTGGATAAATAGTTGTCACTATTGCTTATTGAATTGTCCATTTGAATAACTATTTTACCTTCATTTGATCTTTTGTTAATACTTGCATAAATGCTTATTTGTGTGTGCTTTTGTGGTACTTATGCTACCCTGAACAGGAGAGTGGTCTTATCCAGTGGCGTATATTTTAATACTGGTGTAACTGAGTGCAGTATGTAAGTACTATAATGTGGAATGGATACAAAGAAGCAACTTGTTCCAATGTATGTTTTAGGCTCTTAGGTTTCAATTTTATTGTGACTTTCTTAAATAAATATAAATATAGATGATGTGGAAGCCTTGATTAGCAAAGAAACATTTTCTCACATGAGTTACCCCTATCATGCTAATGAGACTATTTGTTTTGTAAGTGCTCACTGTGACAATTAGGGAAAGAGCTTTTGAATAACTTTTTTAAAAACTTCAACATGAAACTTTGTAGAAAGAAATCTAGGCTGCAATTCAGCATGGAGTTAAGTGCTCTTAAAGCAATTGATTTCAGTGGGCTGAGCATGCAAAACTCTGTATTGCATTGTGGCCTCAGTTGATAATTTGTCATGGTTTTGTCATCCAAGTTTCCCCACATTAATTTTATGCATGCTGCAACAGAGCCTAATAGCGTTATTGTCATTCTCATGCGTAACACCGTTTTTGTCTAACTTTAAATTTGCTGATTTCTTTCTTTTGTTCCCATCATTCCGTGCATTTTATTCATTGAAGAACAAGAGAATTATAGCTCATCATCAAAAGGTAAATATTCATGTCAATTTTACTAACACTTCATGTTATTTTTACCTTTATTCTGCACTAATTTCATGTCAATCCATTTATATAGGTTACATTCAATTGAGAATGTAAATCTATGGAAAAGGCTATTTCTTAAGCACCTAAACATAATGTGGGCAGGCTATATGTCTGTCTGTCTGTCTGTCTGTCTGTCTGTCTCTCTCTCTCTCTCTCTCTCTCTATATATATATATATATATAATATCTCACATTTATTCAAGGAAGTTATGGCTTGGCTACTAAAGGTTGTGAGTGGTATTCCACTTGAAAGGACTTTCCCGTCTCTTCTCAGCTCTGCAGCTCCAGCACTCTCCCCAAAACCTATTCCTGAAGTTCAGGAGATCCTTGGTTTGGGAAACGTATGGTGTGAAAGGCTGCAGACAGAGTGGAGAGTTGGCAGAAATCACAGTTCCATCCTTGTGCAAGCAGAAGTGTCTTTCTCACTTGCACGGCACACCTCTGAATCCAAGCCATGATCTTAACCTTTGACTCGGTGCAAGCATTCTTCTGGAAGAAATGTCATCTTTCAGATCAAGAGAATATGCCCTGTAGTTGTGCCACCCAGAATATGCAAAGGGGATGGCTGAATAATCCACGTAGCAAGGTCCTTTCCTCCAGTGGATTCTCCCAAAACGGTGCTTAATCATGAAATTGACAATGGGTGGGCATGTGGGTCATTCTTAAAATGAAACTCAGAGCTGATCAAAGAAGCCCCCCCCCCGGTTTAAGTGCATTATCTAGTTATCATACATGTTAAAGGAAATAAGGGGTATGTTCCCAGTAATCGGTCATTGTCTATAACAAAAAGAGGCCTTGGTAGTATAATGGGCCTTTAGGACAGGCAACTGCCATCAACTTTGGGGCCTGGTGGTGGCTTCATTGGTATTGTCTCTGCTTCCTCAAAACCTGAAAGGATCTTACACATTTTTCCTAGGTTTGAGCTGGTTTTCCTCCAATAGGTAACTAAAACTACTTCCATGCAACTGCCCTTGTTCTGTAAATATCTATGCCTGTAAAGAAAAATTGTTCATCTTCCATGAGGAAACCAGAGATGCTGATGCAACTTTCTAGACTCATGCCTAGAGGTAGACTACAGGGGTTTCCAACAGTAACTGGGTGGACGTATTTTAAGAACACAAGCTGCTCCCTCACCTCCCTGCCTCCCCCTGCCCTAGATTTGCTGCCGCTTCCACAGCTGCCCTGGCACACTAAACCTGCAGTCTACTCATGCTGCTGACTTGTTTGCTTGCACAGAGTGCAAGCTTAGTGGGGCAGGGCAGCTGCAAAGCTGTCAGATCATCTAGTGTGGGTAGAGGGAGGCAGGCAGCTGAGGGAAGGTGAAACACAGGCTGCCACCACCATTGCCATGTCCCTGATAATGGTACTCCCAGTGAAGAGGTGAACATTCTTTCAGCCCCCAGATTCTTTGGCTCAGATTGAAATTCATGCCAGGGAAATATTCTCTTTATCTTGCTCATCTATCAACTAAGCCTCTAAATTTCTCAAAGGTTCCTAGAGAGGCTTTTGTCCTGGGACACTAGCTGGATGTCTGAGAGAGAAGGAAGGGAAAGGTCTCACTCCTTCCGTTCTTTCTCCTTGCAGCCCTATTACTCCTGCTGCCACCCTGGCACAGCAGTTTCTGTTTAAAGGGAAGCAATCTGGGCATTTGTGGGGTCAGGGCACTTCATGGTGAATTCAGACTGGCTCAGAAGAATAAGCTGCTCTATTTCTGCTTTTATTTATTTATTATTTTTAAACAGTTTGTCTTATTTCTGAGCCAATCTGATGTGAGGAAGGAGAACCTTGTTCGTGTTTAGGAAAAATCCCTATTAAAATTATTGAAATTGATCCTACCATAGAGTGAACATACCCTGCTCCTTTAATGTTTCCTCACATTATTTGACTCTAATCTTATCTCATCTTCATTGCTTTAAAAAAAAATCTGATTATCCACAGCTGCATCTCCATTTCAGATGCTTTGTTGTGTTTTGGTACAATATGGCCTTAGGTGCCAATGCGCTCCAAAACACCAAACTGGCATAACTACCATTTCAAAGTATTATTTTTCAGTGATGAGACAAATCGGTTGCCTGCTTATGAGAAGAATTACAAGATTGGATCCTGATAAAGCCCCCAAAGCAGCATTTTATTTAGTCTTATGACTATTTTATACAGCCATTTTTCAGTTGCTGAACTGTGCAAGTGAGAGAATCAAGGAATGCATTTTTAAGTACTTTCCTTAGGGGTGGGGGTAGGAAGGTACCCTGTACATAAAAAAGAAGCATATTAGAGAGAAGGCTTGACCAGAACCCTCTCTCTGAACGTTCTGTTTTTCTATGCTTTCCATGAACTCCCCCCCCCCACCGAGTGAACATTCAAACAAGCCCCTTCGAGCACACACACACACACACACACACACACACACACACACACACACACCTGTAGTCTGAAGTGATGCAGTCCAGAAAGTCTAACTTTGAAGGCTAATTATATAAAGTGGCCCTAAGAATCCTCAAAAGGGGCACAAAACACTAACAGTGCAAGTATGTTTATGTGGAAATGACTCTCACTGAGTTCAGCGAAATTTACTCCCCAGTAAGTGTATAGAACAGCAGTGTTAATCTTCCCAATTTGTACTGGGAAAATGACATTATTGCTTTTAGTTTAAAAGCCCATATCATAGTTAGCAGATAAATGTGTATAAATATCAATCTCCAAACTTGTCATCACTCACTCTGGTAATAGTTGGAGTGAGTCTGATAGCGGTTCATAAAACTGATTGTATATATTACCAGAGTCATCCTTGCCTCGCTATACATGCACATGTTTAATTTCATAAATTATGTCACTTGGGATATTGTTGGAGATGCTGAACCAGTTTTGAGCTTGCTATGGAAGACCTCTGTCTGTGGATATGGAGGTAGTTCTCATACTATTGTCTGCCACAGGATCAGTCAAAAGGGGAATAATTCAGTCTAGAGATCCAGGGCAACTGTACCATTTTGATACTATGATTATAATTGGCCTGAAGGCAGACTGTGTGTAAGAGAGAGCGGGGCGGGGAGTGAGTGAGTAGAAGTGATGGTGATTCTCTGTAGTGCTCTGCTGGGATACAGTAGTGATCCACCTACATAGTTACATTTATTTATGATTTATTTATTCCATTTATATGCTACTTTTAAACCAAAGTAATCAACAGTAAATTAAAAAATATTGAAGATGAAGTTAGCATTCTAACTATAGGCTGAATTATTCTAATTATAGGCTGAATGCTATAATTCTAAATGCTAAAGTGAATGGATTTAAATGGGTTTTAAAGTATTTCCGTTTACCCAGATTTTGAATTAGATTTTTGGCCATTTCTAGCCTACTTTCCTTAGTAAGCTTATGAGATCACCCAGCTGTGTGTGTTTGTGTGTGTGCATGCCCCCCACCCCCCATCAACTTTGCAATGCCTGAACCAATATGAACCAAATTGGGTACAGTTGTAGGAACATATAGTGATACCTCAACAGCATAGTTTGTGATTATGTCATCCACCCAGATTCAAGATGACGGGCATGTAAATGTTTGAAGTGCAAGTGGGCTAACTTGTGAACTGCCTGATTTGAATCTAATTTGGAACAGTTGTAGGGACACATAGGGACACTTCAATGTTTGAAGTGCAAGTGGGCTAACTTGTGAACTGCCTGATTTGAATCTAATTTGGAACAGTTGTAGGGGCACATAGGGACACTTCAATGGTAAAGTTTGTAATGATGTCATCCACCCCAATTCAAGATGGCAGATTGTCATGGCCCAGACCTCTGAGTCAGAAAAGTCAGAGGAAATGAGGGAGGACTTGGGTGGGAGTACAGGCTCAGAGGCACAGCAGCAGGATTTGGCTGTGAGAACAGACTCTGGAGCTGAGCTGGAACGGCAGCAGACAGAGGAATCTGAACAGCTGGCAGAGATGAGGGCTGAGGAGACTGATTAGGTGGAAGCTGGAATTTCACCTGTGTTGAGAAGACGTCTCAAGAGAAAGGCTCAGTGGGAGACACGCAGGTGCAAGATCTCACAGGAGAGGCTCTGAAAGTACACTGGAAGTCCTGCCTGAAGCATCATCTCCCCCTGCTCCATGGTTATAGTATTAATCTAAAGCAGGGGTTCCCAACCTGTGGTATTCCAGTTGCTGCTGAACTACAACTCCCATCATTGCTAGGTATAATAAATGTTAACTGGAAATGATGGGAGTTATAGTTCAGCAATATCTGAAGTACCACATGTTGGGAACCCCTGATCTAAAGAGGCAAATCCTGAAAGCAAGACAGTGGGCACTTCATGATTGGCAGGCTTGGGAATCCAAGCCTGACCATCTCAGAAGCATCCACCAACACACATTAAAAGCATTTACCTCTTCAAACCAGGGGCATAGCAAGGTTGGAGTGGGCCTAGAGACAAGATTTTAAAATGCCCCCCCCCCCCAAAGCTCAGCTCATGAAGTAAAGAAATCTTAAATGAGGCTGAATAGTGGTAACGAACATCATCCTAAATTATTTTGAAAAAGGTTTTGTAAATTGTGGACAATGCAAGTCATTTAATGGTACTAGAGAAAGACATGCTGTTCTGGTAGCTCCAGGTCTTAACACTCACATCAGTTTTGGAGGATGAATACAACTGAAGGAAGCCCGGGCAGGTGTGCAGCTGGGGGAGTCAGTCATGTGACTTGCATCGGGGGGGGGGCAAGGCAGTGGGCCCCCAGACAACTGTCTCCCCTTGCCTTATTATAGTTATGCCCCTGTTTCAAACACCATAAACATGAATTGACTTGCTGGGGTATATGTGAGTGAATGACAAACCGGGCAGGACTTATGGCGTTCTTTCAGAGGCTGTACATGAGTACTAAAAGCCTACTAAAAGCATTCACCTCTTCAAACACTGTAAATGTGAATTGACCTGCTGGGGTGTGTGTGAATGCAGGACTTGGATGTATGCCAGGCAGAACTTATGGCATTCTTTCAAAGGCTATACATGAGTACAGCCTTCTGCTTTATAATGTATGAATATGGCTAATGAGACAAAGACTAAGCATTGAGTGTCCCAAGGGGTCTTGGAAATGTACATATGTCTGCATTTCTGTGTGTGGTGTGGGGACAATATACTGTGGGTGGAGGCTGTAGCTGTAGACTAGATAATGATAGGAGCAAGGAGTGTGAGGTACATCAATGTAATTGAAAAGAAATATTAAGACATGTTAGATCATATGTGTTAAGATTTTTCTTGAATGTTTACTATGTTTCTCCAAGATTATTGATAGCATCTTTTTCTATAGCAATCATTAAACACTTGGAGAATATTAAGTCCTCCTCACTCTAAATTCACTCACTCAAGATTCAAGTGGAACATGCATTTATTTCTCATTTGTCCTTGCATTAAATCTATAAAGACTTTCTGTAATATACATAGGGGAGATGGGCTGAGACTTCAAATTCAAGGAGCCCAAAATTGAACTCCCCTGGTTGAAAAGTCTGGTCCTTTTTTGCATTTGGCCTTTCAAGCTGGGCCCAGCTCAAGCATGGAATTCACACCCACCAATGCACCGTCTACCGTGTCAATTCTCCGGTTCCCCAAGGAAACAAGATAAGGGCACATTACCACACAGAAAGGGCCTTGGAGTATCATTTCCTGGTGGGGATCATAGGTCTTTTGGTGTTCAAAAGACAATCTCCAGCAGGGAGTAATCCTCCAAGCATCATTTGCAGGTAAGGAGAGTCCCTGAAAGGTCTCTTTTGAGTCCTCCCCTTTCCCAAAATAAGGTGTTTGTGTGAGTGGTTTTTTTTGGGGGGGGGGTTGCTTTGGTAAGGTGGGGGCAGAACTTCCAGGATGCTTTGAGTATTTTTGTTGAATGTTCAAAATTCTTCAAGGCTAATTGAGTGGGGGTGGGGGTTTCCAGGGTATGCTGGGTAGGGATGTGCACAAATTGAGATTCGTGCACTGATTCGACAGTCAGCTTGGGCACCTTTACAAGTGAGAAAAACAGGTTTGTACCTGTTCCTCCACCACTTGCCACAGCTTCTTGCGGCAGCGGTGCACCCCCAGCACCTCTCATGTGGCACCAGTGCGGCGGTGGCATGCACATGGCCTCTGTGCATGCGCAGTGGCCATTTGCATGCTGCCACTGCATCAGCACCTCTCAAGGGGTGTTGAGGGCAGGTGCTGCAGCAATGGTGGAGGAGCAGGTATGGACCTACTCTCCTCTCTTTTAAAGGTGCCTGAGCTGAGCTTTGAATCAGTGGATGAATCTCGATTCGTCCACATGGATAAGAGTTTTGCACATCACTAATACATACCTTTTGTGAATGAAAAGGTACGCTCTGAAACTGAAAACTGTAACTGAAAGGTACATTTATGGATACCAATTCTAAATTGTGGCGTTTCATTGGTATTAATTTCTATATATGGTGCTTAGGATTGGCTCATCAGTGGCTTACAGAGGTCACTCAAGAAAACATTGCTGATTTTAATTCAAAGCACAACTTGCTTTCTTAAGTTTCACATTATCTTACAAGACACTACTTTAAATGACAGCTTTTCTTGTTACAGCTCCAGTGTATTTTATAATGCTCTACTCATCCCTAACCCTCTCTACCAATTTTGTGCCATTCCTAGTGTTTGCAACTCCTAAAACTGGAACTGCTTATCCCATACTGCAGATGTGAGCATAATGCTGGCCTCTAAGGCTTTCTTAGATGTGTAAGATCCTGATTGCTTATTGACCTGATTTGCTATTACGGGTTTAAATCTGCACTGCTGTCTGAACGCAGTCCTAAATCTAAGGTTCTCTAAGTTGCCTCTGATGCCATTCCAGAATGTATGGATTATACTTCAGGATAAGAGACAGATGTGTTTAAAAAAAAGTGAGACTACTTCTAGGGGCTATGCTGACGATCAGCAAAAATCGGGCTAGGAGAGCCTAGCCCGATTTTTGCAGACCGTCAGAACCACCGGGCTCGGCTGTGAGCCCGGTGGTTCTAGAGTGGGTAACCCGCTCAAGAACCCCTGCCCCCAAACCAGGTTTGCGGAGCGAGCGCTCCGCAAACCTGTTTTTCAAAATTGTGAGTAGCCCCCCAGAGAGGAGGTGGAAAGCCAGGGGTCTCCCCAGTATGCCCGGTGCACTCACGCAGGGCATATTGGGGCTTCCGGGGGCCGCGCGGCCCCTGAGCTCCCCAGCACCCACCGTCTCCATCTCAGATCCAGCAATCATGTGGGCCGGGCTTAGCCTGCTCTGCCCACTCACCGCCCCAAACTGGGTCTCACGTATTGTGAGACCTGGTCCCTAGTATGGCATTCCTTCCTGCAGTCTGCCAGTTGTTTTCTGACTCAGCAGAAGTTGGATAAATGTTTGTAGCAAGATCTCATTTTTGCTTTCTAGACACTTCTTTGTGGAAACTCAACTAGGATCTCCATTGGGTTGGCTTAAAGTTGCCAGGGCAGATTAAAAAACAAGCTGAAGTTTGCCTAATACCTCAGAAACCTCTGATTGCATGGCAGTTTGTCTTTATCAAAAGGAGACATTCCTGTTTCCTTCCTGCCATCATTGCAGTGACATAACCTGAAAGTGTCAGGGAAATAGTACCTGCTATTTTCTGCTGCCTTTGCACCATGGTCCCAAATAGGGAACAATAATGGAGGAAGGAGGAAGCACTTCAGCATCACAACTGATTGTCTGCTCATGAATATAAGTATCCATATCTGCTAGACAGCTTCCCCCAACCATTTCCCAATATGAATGCACAAGAAACAGAGTGAGAGGGACAATTAGTGCAGCCATTGCAGCAATCATCGGACTTGGACAAAGTCAGAGTTTTGGTGTTTTCTTTCCTCTTTAACAATATTCATAGCTACCAAAACTTTAGTAATCACTCTAATGCTGGCCTATATTCATACTACACACTAATGCTTCTGTGTGCAGGGAGGGGAGGGGCATTTTTTTGGTGCTCCCCCTGCTCTCTGCAGCTGCCTGTTCTTTTCTGAAAATATCGTAAGCCCTCGGGTATATTTTTGGGATGTATAGGTGACTTCAGAGGGTAGAGCCCCTGGTGGCGCAGTGGTAAAACTGCCGCCCTGTAACCAGAAGGTTACAAGTTCGATCCTGACCAGGGGCTCAAGGTTGACTCAGCCTTCCATCCTTCCAAGGTCGGTAAAATGAGTACCCAGAATGTTGGGGGCAATATGCTAAATCATTGTAAACCGCTTAGAGAGCTCCGGCTATAGAGCGGTATATAAATGTAAGTGCTATTGCTATTGTAAGTGCTAGAGGGATTGCAGAAAACCGCCAATCGCCCCCACCCACTCTCCTGTCCACATTCAGATGTTTGGGAGAGCTGCCTCTCTGCAGTCAGCGAGACAGCAGAGAGGTAGGGGAGCTAGCTGTGTGGACTTCCTTCTCCACAGAAGGGCAGCCCACACAGCCAATCAAGCTGGAGTGAAGGAGGAGCTTCCTCCCTCAACTCCAGTTCCATGGGGCTGAAACTGTGGTACTAGTGTTCGGATGTAATGCTGGCACCGCAGAAATTGAGTTTGCAGCAGCTATACTCCACTCTGACTGAAGGCTCAGAATGGAATTTGGGGAGGGAAACCGTGGGTCCCTTTCCACCACAAACTCAATTTTCCTGAATTTGGACATGCAGGTGAGCAAACTGGAGGTGAAGGGACCTCCAGCTTCCTATTACATCTGAATTCAACCAAATTCTGACTCGTTGAATGCAGATTCCATCTTGGGAGTGATTAACAAACTCAGTAGCTCACAAAATGTTATTTTGTCTACCGATAGGGATTCACAAGTTATTAATTTTCATTGACAAGGTCAGGTTGGTCAAGAGCTTTCAGGAATCTATGGTGTGATACATCAGCAATTTGTCCTTGGGCTCACCTCCTCCTCAGACCCCTGATGGCCTCACAAATGAGAACATGATTGCAGGAAAGTACAGCTAGCAGAGATTCTCTCACCTTGACTTGACCTTTTGACTTGGTTGGTAGAGACAATTGGGGAGGGGAGGGGGCGGTGCCCAACATATGGGAGCCACTGTAATTCAAACATTCCCTTTTTCAATTTTGGCCCATCTCTACTCTTTAGGGACTGATTTTCTTTATAAGTTCGGAGGCAGAAAAGTAGGTGAAATTAGCGGCTAACTGGAAAGGTTTGTGGAGATGACCAGTGGGCAGAAAGCCAACCAATGGCTTCCCCTTCCTTCCAGCATTCTCTGCCTGTCAGTGGGAGTGCTTCAGAATTCTCAACAGGCAAGTGAGATATTGGAGAGTCTTCTGGCTCTTATTTCCTAAGACTGCTTCTAACAAAAGGCACATCCTTACATCTTCCTTGTACATCCTGGTACATATCTTCCTGTCATGTTTATCATGGCAGGGGTGGGGTAGGTTTATCAAAACTGCTGCTTTAAATGCAGCCCAAATACATTTAAAAACTAGTATTTAACTACCCCACCCACCCCACGTGATAAAAGGAACATGCTGCCAGGATGTCAAGACATGGTTGGAAAACATAAGGATGTATGTACCTGGCACATTACATTTTTAGTTATGTGGGCCAGTATGCTGGGAATGGATATCATCCAAACCAACCCCTTAAGTTTGAGGGAGGAAAGGGTCACACAGCTGCTCCTCTGCCATGTAAAGAGGACGGAGGTAAGTTTATTAATCAGGCCAGAAATCTCTTAATTAAAAAAAAATTACAACAGGAGAGTTTTAAAAAGCTCTCCTGTTTATTTCTATACACCTGACTAAGTCTATCATCTACAAATCTCTTAATAAGCATGAGTACTTAAGGCTGCTTCTCACCATACAGCTGCCATATGGAAGCTGCTTGAAGTTGCCTCTGTGGTCAGCTGAGGCCACATAACCAACACCTTTATTGTATTGTGTCCCCCACAATGTAATTTCTTCCCATGCTAAACACAAATTAGTATTCCTGATGGAAGCTTGTTGCAATGTGGAGACAATCCATGTGGTGGGACCAGATCTGTGTAGTGAGTTGGTACACATGACAGTGTTCACTACTTGGACCAGCCACCACACAAAGGCAATTTCCACACAAAGGCAATTTCACTTCCTCATGCAGCAGGTTCATGTGATGTGGGACTCAAATCTCATCTGGAATAATAATAATAATAATAATAATAATAATAATAATAATAATAATAATAATGCTTGTTTACACAGTCAGACAGGTGTTATTGACTGGTTTGTTTTATCCAGACATCGAGTCCTTCCCAAGGACCTGAGATGGCTGAATTTTATTGTCAATTGTTATAGATATCGTCGTAGAATATAGGCTGTTCCCAGTAAAGCTGCTTTTTGTAATTGGCTGATGGTGATTTCTGTGGCCCCTATGGTGTTGAGGTGCTCTTCAAGGTCTTTTGGAACTGCACCCAGGGCGCCAATTACCCCTGGGATTATTTTGGTCTTTTTCTGCCACAGCCTTTCATTTTCAATTTGTAGATCTTTGTATTTGGTGATTTTTTCTATTTCTTTTTCTTCTATTCTGCTATCCCCTGGTATTGCTATGTCAATTATTTTGACTTGTTTTTCTTCCTTCTCGACTACAGTTATATCTGGTGTATTGCGTGGCAGATGTTTGTCTGTTTGTAGTTGGAAGTCCCATAATATTTTTACATCTTCATTTTCTTCAACTTTTTCAATTTGATGGTCCCACCAATGTTTGGCTACAGGTAGCTTGTATTTTTTGCAGATGTTCCAGTGTATCATCCCTGCTACTTTGTCATGCCTTTGCTTGTAGTCAGTCTGTGCGATCTTCTTACAACAGCTGATCAGGTGGTCCACTGTTTCATCTGCTTCTTTACAAAGGCGGCACTTGCTGTTTGTGGTGGATTTTTCGACTTTTGCTCTTATTGCGTTTGTTCTTAGTGCCTGTTCTTGTGCAGCCAGTATTAAACCCTCTGTTTCTTTCTTCAAGTTGCCATTCTTAAGCCACTGCCAGGTCTTGGTGATGTCTGATTTTCCACTTATATTGTGCAAATATTGACCATACAGGGGCTTATTTCTCCATTTTTCTGCTCGGTTCTTGACTTGTTCTTTCTTGTAGGCCTGCTTTCTTTCATTGGTGTTGAATAGTTTCTCGTTCTTGACCATTTTAAGTGCATCTTCTTCACTGTCCTTGATATTTTCTTCAAGGCCTCTTTTCTCCTCCTCTACTGTTTGATGGACTTGCAGCATTCCTCTTCCACCTGAGCTGCGAGGGAGGTAGAGCCTATCTACATCACTGCGGGGGTGCAGAGCATGATTGATGGTCATGATTTTCCTGGTCTTATGATCTAGCGTCTCTAGCTCTGCCTGGGTCCAGTCTATTATTCCTGCAGTGTATCTGATAACAGGTATAGCCCAGGTGTTTATGGCTTGTATGGTGTTCCCGCCATTGAGTTTGGACTTGAGGATTTTTCTAACTCTCCTGATGTATTCACTTCCAATTTTTCTTTTAACTTCAGTGTGTGCAATGTTATCAGCCTGGAGAATGCCCAAGTATTTGTAAGGTTCTTTCTCTTCCAGGTTCTTGATCTTGCTTCCATTGGGCAGTTCTATTCCTTCTGTTTTTGTTATTTTTCCTCTTTTCATTATTAATGCAGCACACTTCTCTAGTCCAAACTCCATTGCTATATCGCTACTGAATATACGGACAGTGTTTAACAGTGATTCGATTTCTGACTGGGACTTTCCATACAACTTCAGATCGTCCATGTACAGCAGATGGTTGATTTGACTTGATGTTTTAGATGTTTGGTATCCGAGGCCTGTTTTGTTTAGTATTTGTGAAAGTGGGGTCATGGCAATTACAAACAACAGAGGGGATAGTGAGTCCCCTTGGAAAATGCCTCTTCTAATGCTAACCCGTCCAAGTGCCTCGCCATTGATTGTTAACTGTGTACTCCACATGCTCATTGCTTTTTAAATAAATATCTGAATGTTTTTGCTGACACCAGTTGTTTCTAAACATTTTAGTATCCACGTGTGAGGCAATGAATCGAAGGCTTTCTTGTAGTCAATCCATGCAACACTTAGATTGGTTTTTCTTCTCTTGCAGTTTTCTAAAATCATTTTGTCAATCAGCAGCTGGTCTTTTGTGCCTCTGGTGTTCGGGCAATTTCCTTTCTGTTCAACTGGAAGCTGTTTGTTAGTTAATAAGTGTTGCATCACTTCATCTGCTATTATTCCAGTTAATAATTTGAACATGGTTGGCAGGCAGGTTATCGGTCTATAATTACTTGGAACTGCACCTTTTGCTGGGTCTTTTATGATGAGATGAGTTTTCCCAGTTGTTAGCCATTGTTCAATATCACCGCCTTTCATAATGTGATTGAACTGTTTTGATAGTTGTTTATGAAGGCTTGTTAGGTGTTTAAGCCAAAAACCATGCAGTTCATCGTCGCCTGGCGCAGTCGAATTTTTAATTTTCTTTGCTCTTTCACTTATTAATTCTGGTGTTATTATTAGATCTTGTATTTGTTGGTTACATTTTTTGACCTCTTTCATCCAGCCTGCTTTTTTATTATAATCTATTGGATTGTCCCATAATTCCCGCCAGAATTGCACTGTTTATTCTTTATTTGGTGTTTCTAGGTTTCTTGCAGTTTCTCCTTCTATGCTTTGGTTGAAACGTCTCTGATTCGACTGGAATTGGAGATTCTGCCTGTGTTGTGTAATTCTGGCTTCATTTCTGCTAATCTTCTTTGACACTGCTGTTATTTGCTGCTTTATTATTTCCAGGACTTCTCTAATTTTCCTTGAATCTAGGTGGTATTTTTGGATCAGATAATGGTTGGTGTTTTCATTCTTCAGCTTCTTGTCTTTCATATCTTTCAATTTACTAGCATCTGATCTAAGCCTGGAGATTTTATTTTCTAATCTAATCTTCCATTTAGGTGACGTACTGCTTTCTTTTTTTACAGGTCCACTGATCTTATATACGAGCTCTTGTGTTGTTATTGTTGCTGCACTGTACATTAGTTGGTTTGTTTCTGGCAAATTATTGGTTGTTATTTCTGCAAGTGCAGCATTGACATCTTTTAATGCCTGAGCAAGTTGTTTTTTGGCAACTGTTTTTAGAGCTGGAAGTTGAACCCTGGTGGTTGTTTGGTTCATGTGCTCAGTTATTTTTTGCTTTAGTTCTTGTTGCTTTTCTGTTAAATGGCATTTGGGTTTTTGAGGTGAAGGCAAAGGGGCGGTTGCCTGGTTTTGATTTTGAAACAGTTCAGCAACAGTGGCATCCTCGATTTCCAACACCTCCTCCACCTGCACCTGAGCAACTTCTTCAATTGGTGATAATTCTTCTTCCTTATCTTGAGCCTGTGTTGCTCTTTGCAGTTTTTCCAGCTCAACTCCTGTGAATACTTTATTTCTTATTATGAATCTTCTCTGGTCTGCTAGCCTTTGTTCTGTTATTTCTGTGTCTGGATGCTTCTCTTTCCAAATTTGGTACATTCTTTTTAAATAACCTCTTCTAGTTGGATTATTATTATTATTATTATTATTATTATTATTATTATTATTATTATATTTCTATATTGCCCTTGAATTATTTGAGATAATTCAAATCTCCTCTTGAATTATTATTATTATTTATTTACACAGTCAGACAGGTGTTATTGACTGGTTTGTTTTATCCAGACATTGAGTCCTTCCCAAGGACCTGGGATGGCTGAATTTTATTGTCAATGTTGTTGCTGTTGTTATAGATATCCTCGCAGAATATAGGCTGTTCCCAGTAAAGTTGCTTTTTGTAATTGGCTGATGGTGATTTATGTGACCCCTATGGTGTTGAGGTGCTCTTCAAGGTCTTTTGGAACTGCACCCAGGGCGCCAATTACCCCTGGGATTATTTTGGTCTTCTTCTGCCACAGCCTTTCAATTTCAGTTTGTAGATCTTTGTATTTGGTGATTTTTTTCTATTTCTTTTTCTTCTATTCTGCTATCCCCTGGTATTGCTATGTCAATTATTTTGACTTGTTTTTCTTTCTTCTCGACTACAGTTATATCTGGTGTATTGCGTGGCAGATGTTTGTCTGTTTGTAGTCGGAAGTCCCATAATATTTTTACATCTTCATTTTCTTCAACTTTTTCAATTTGATGGTCCCACCAATTTTTGGCTACAGGTAGATTGTATTTTTTGCAGATGTTCCAGTGTATCATCCCTGCTACCTTGTCATGCCTTTGTTTGTAGTCAGTCTGTGCGATCTTCTTACAACAACTGATCAGGTGGTCCACGGTTTCATCTGCTTCTTTACAAAGGCGGCACTTGCTGTTTGTGGTGGATTTTTCGACTTTTGCTCTTATTGCGATTGTTCTAAGTGCCTGTTCTTGCACAGCCAGTATTAAACCCTCTGTTTCTTTCTTCAAGTTGCCATTCTTAAGCCATTGCCAGGTCTTGGTGATGTCTGATTTTCCACTTATATTGTGCAAATATTGACCATGCAGTGGCTTATTTTTCCATTTTTCTGCTCAGTTCTTGACTTGTTCTTTCTTGTAGGCCTGCTTTCTTTCATTGGTGTTGAATAGTTTCGCATTATTGACATTATCATCATCATCATCATCATCTGTTGTTGTTGTTGTTGTTATTTATTATATTTCTATATTGCCTTTCCAAAAATGGGTCAGGGTGGTTTACACAGAGAAATAACAAACAAATAAGATGAATTGGGGTGGATGATATCATCACAAGCTATGCCACTGAGGTGTTCTTATGTGTTCCTACCACTGTTCCAAATTTGGTTGAGCTTGGTTAGGTGGTTCACAAGTTAGCCCACTTGCACCTCAAACATTCATGTGTCTGTCACCTTGAATTGGGGTGGATTACACCATCACAGACTTTGTCATTGAGGTGTCCCTATGTGTCCCCGCAAATGTACAGATTTAGTTCAAATCAGTTTGGTAATTCACAAGTTAGCCCACCTGCGCATTAAACATTCACACATCTGCCATCTTGAATTGAGGTAGATGATGTTATCACAAACTACGCCACTGTGTTGTCCCTATCTGTCATTCACTACAATTGTACCAAATTTGGTTCAAATCTATTAAACAGTCCACAAGTTATCCCACTTGTGCCTCAAATGTTTAGACATCCACCATCTTGAATCAGGGTGGATGACATCATCCAACTACACCACTGAGGTGTCCCTATGTGTCCCTACAGCTGTAATAAATTTAGTTCAAATTGGTTAGGCAGTTCACAAGTTGGCCCACGTGCACCTCAAATGTTTATACATCTGCCAGGTGTCCCAATATGTCACTCACTACAATTTTGTTCAAATCAGTTAGACGGTCCACAAGCTAGCCCAATTGTGCCTTAAATGTTTATGCATCCACCATATTGAATTGGGGTAGAAGCCATCATCACAAACTACACCATTGAGATGTCCATACAGCTGTAGTAACTTTGGTACAAATCATTTAGGTGTTTCACAAGTTAGCCACATTGTGCCTCAAACGTTTATACAGCCACCATCTTGAACTGAGGTGGATGACATCATCACAAGCTATGCCATTGAGGTGTCCCTTCAACTGTACCCAATTTGGTTCATATTGGTCCAGGTATTGTGAAGTTGATGGTGGGGACACATGGACAGATGGTCACAGACACACTCTCACACACACTCACAATGCTTACTCATTCTGATCTCATAAGCTTACTTTCCTTATGGAAAGTAGGCTAATAATAATAATAAAATTCAATAAATCTTGTAAAAATTACACCATGCGACTTAGGTGGGACTTACTTTCCTTATGGAAAGTAGGCTAATAATAATAATAAAATTCAATAAATCTTGTAAAAATTACACCATGCGACTTAGGTGGGACTTAAAAGCATCTAACTGAATTCAAGGGAACATTTTAAATATGGTTATTAGAATATGATTGATTGATTGCATTTTTATTTTTATACTGCTGTGTAAACTGTAGTTTACTGTGTACTGTAGTTTACTGCTGTAAACTACTCGTGGCAGTTTACAGGGAAAAATGGGAAAACAGGTAATTAAAGCAATTACAAAGTTAAAAGCAATGAAAATTGTTAAGAGCAGATAAAAACAGTTAAGATATCAATCACAAGCCTGGTTAAACAGGTGTGGCTTCAAGGCCTTCCTACAGGCCACAGAGGTTAAGACACTTAGAGGCTAATTTCTGGGGGCCAGGATGCCCTTAAACCCCGCTGCCCCCATTGGCTCTATGATGGAGCCAACAATCATCTGGGTGGGCGATCCAGCCATCCAGGGAGTTCTGTCTGATCGTCTGTAGGGAGAGTGGCTTTGAGCCGTTCTCCTTGCAGACTCCGTTTTGGCTCTACACACAGATCGTGTGTAAAGCCTTTTAGTTTGCCAGGGAGTATGTTCCATAGCTCAGGGGTAGATATAGAAAATGCCAAGAATCCCTTGGGATATAGATATATAGAATCCCAAGTTGCCACCAGTCAAGATGGTGGCAACTGCAGGCGAATCTCTCCCACTACAGGTGACCTTAACAAGTGGTGGGGCTCATGCAGAAGAAGATGTTCTCTTAAACTGGGTCTTGTTCTAATTGAATTTTATTAATTTCCAATTGTCTGTATTGTATTAATCCTATTGTCTGTTAGCTGCCCTGAGTAGTATTGTACTGAAGGGCTGGGAGAAAAAATATTTATTTATTTATTATATTTCTAGCCTGACTTATACCCCACGGTCTCAGAGCGGGTTACAATAAAACCAATATGAAACATAATTAAAAGACAGCATCATAAAATCAAAAATACAGTAAAAAATACAGTGCCTGAGAGGGGAAGAACTACTACATCTCTAGTCAAAGGCCAGGGCAAAGAGGTTCATCTTCACCATCCTCCTGAATGTGCACAATGTTGGAGCTTGGCGCACCTCAGAGGGGAGGGCATTCCACAACCTAGGGGCCACCACAGAGAAAGCCTTCTCACGTGCCCCTACCCCTTTAACTGCTGACAATGGTGGCACTAGCAAGAGGGCCTCTCCTACAGATCTGAACTGACGGGCAGGTCTATATGGGAGATGTCTATATGGGAATATAAGTCAAATGAAATACCCCAAGTCTAAATTGTTTAGGGCTTAGTATATGGCATTTTCCACACACACAAAAACCTGTATTTGCAAAGTATAGCTAGATAAATAACACTGACATATTGTATTGTGGCTGAGAATGTGGTATCATGGCTAAGAATGTGGAAAATATTAAATAGTACTTAGCATTTGTATAGCACCTCCAAATATTCAAAGCTCTTTACGTGAATGTAAAACAGCCATGTAAGGTAAGTATTATTAGCTCTATATTAGAGCTGAAGCTGAGGAGGAGTGGATTGCCTAAAGCCACCAGATGCATTCACGGCTGAAGCAAGATTCATGCTGGGGAAGTCCTGATTTGCAGCTCAGTCTCTTCGCTCCTATACTATACCAGTTCTCTAAGTAAACATGTGGCCTTTTAAATTGCATTTATTATTTTATTGTATAAGTGTATACCTTTTTATTAAGTCTGATCTTAGAGTTTGGGGGCTAGTATTTAGTATCTTAGTAAAGGGTTTTTAAAAAAAATCTCCCTTTACCAAATTGGAAGGCGGGGGGCGAGTATTAGAGGGAAAGTGGTACTACTTAATTTTTCACCATGTTTGCATTGTGTTTGTATATACACTCTCCTGATACAAGCAGCATCTCTCCCATGTTTCTGGAGCAAAACGTCATGAGACCTGGGACAAAGTGCTAGATCTTGTGGATAACGTTCTTATTTTATTGTTTACTGAAGTCAAATCAAAACTACTCGCAGGCCCCAGTGATACGGAAGTATACATGTTTGAATTAATTAATATGGCACTCTGCATGTAGAATAAAAGCCCATCAGACCTTACATGTGAGACATGTTTTTGCATTTGTGGGGAGAGGGCAATCAGACACCATAATCTATTAAGGCCGCAATGCACTTCTAGCATGTCAGTATTAAAAAATGTAACACTATTTGAAATGAAGTTTGCATTCTACAAGCATAATTATATACACCCAGCTGCTACTGGAAGTTTTCCCTTCTTCCCTCAACCATTGCAGTGTTAGAAGAGACAATGGCGCTCTCACAATATATCATTTCCTCCTAGTGCCACTTGGCTTTTTCTGTGCTGGAGTGGTGGTCTCTGCTGTGAGCTGAACTGCAGCCCTTTTCAGGCATTATCAAACCAAAGACTCTGTACAGCACCCACAGTGCTATACACTGTGCTACGTGTCCAACCCTGTATACCACAGTGCTGCACATGAACCCAGGTACAGCACCCATGAAAGCACCTCAGTAAGTGCTGATGCACTCTGTCTCTCCACACAGACAAATGGAACACTGTCCTTGGGGAGATATTCGCCCCATGATTAAGAATGCTGGTAAGTGCCACTTAGCATAAGATGTAAAAATGCCCCCTATTCAGACTGCTCCAGTAATTACTAGAACTCTATTCACATAATAAGGCGATTCGCATGAGAATAGCTGCCTGGGTTACCCCAGGCAGCTCGTATCGTCTGGAACCCCAGGAGCCTCCGCTGCAGCCCAGTTTCTCTACCCAGGGTTTTACTGGGGTAAAATGAACCCATGGTTTGCTTTACCTCAGTAGGCTATCGTGTTAATGATTGACTCTGGGGAACTGGGCTCCCAACCTGCCTGCCACCATTTTCAAAAGCAAGCTGTGGGGAAAGAGCAGCTCTTCCTGGAGCAGAGCGGCTGCAAAACTAAGAGCAGCTGTTCCACTGCAAGCGTGCTTCATTCTGAGTCCGTGGAGGACCTAGAGCGTGCTTTCCCTCTCCAGCCAGCAGAGCACCGATGGCTTCCCCTGCACATGCATGTTGATCATCTGCAGGGAAGCAGGTAGGAGTCTGCCTTCCCACCCACCCCTCCCACCGCCCAGGTGAGAGTTTGTGTGTACAACTTTAAAACGTTCAGTTCTCATACAATCTATATACAGTATACACAGATACAAATCTGTACACAGGGATGGTTACTCACATGTTACACTGAACACAAGTATAGCACTATACTTCCTATTCTTTACTAAGATTCACTTTTGAAATGAATGCGGGTCTGGTCATTCACACAAAAACATGTGGCTGCATACAGACATCTGAATGCAGGCACAACATCACATCTGAATATAGCTTGTGTCTCTGCCATGAGTTGTCGCCCTTTCCCCCCCATTTCTAGTATAGGAAGAGATTCACTAAGATACTTTCTCTTTGAAATTGTCTAATCATAGACAATGTATTGCCAAATCTCAGCTTTCTAAGTGGCCTGGGTGGACCTTCATCATCTAGGGGTTCACTTTTTAGGGTAAGCTGTTCAAATGTCCTTCTTCAGACTTTTGTGCTAATTAGGGTATCTTTGGTATATGTACCAAATATCAGTTTCCTTGCTAGTATGAAACTACTAGCCAGTAGGGGTGTACATTTGGACTGTAGTTTGAGCTATTGGGGGGAAATCTAAAAATGTCAGGTTTTTACTGACTTTTCTAGTAATCATGGTACCCCAGACTGTGGGCAGATATCACACACAATCAAGGCTAAACCTTGACTTTGCGTTGCATTCTTGAGCCTTGGGAGCACATATTCTCTTCTCACACAAGTCATAAGAATTCTGCTTCTGAATGCAATTAGAAAGAAGCCAAGATCGGCCTTGTCATCTGAACTAGCCAATCAGTATTTGAAATAAACTTAGATCTCTTAAACTCACTTCATACCTTGTATTCAGAGCTTGGTTTATTTGAAGCACCATAAACCCAGATGGGTTGTAACTCACATGAGTAAAGGGGAGGAAGGAGCATATGCTCCCAAACCAAAGTTTAACCATGGCTTCATGTTATATCTGAACCTGCCCATTCTGTGTGCCAAATGTCAAGGCTTTCATTCATTGAGAAATACTGTAACAGGTTTGATAACCTCTGTGAGTGAATTGGGGCAATGGAATTCCTACTGCCCAACATTCCACTTTAAATGCAGTTTGGCTTGCTTTGTACTGGAATACTGGCTTCTGCTGTGAAGTAAAAGTCAGACTCCAGGTTTTGACTGTTAGGTACAAAAATGCCCATTTTCAGTTTTTCAGGGTCCACCCCACCCCCCCACCCCGCCCAGACATCAGCATGCCATAGGCCATACATATACTGAATTTCAGTTTTCTGGGTGACTTGGAAGTACCATGATCCTTTGGTGGTACACCTCTTGCCCTCTGCTTCTAGGGAGAGACTTACAAATGTCTGTCTTTCTGAGCATCTGTTTTTATGCCAAATGTCAGCTTTCTGTGTGACCCGGGACTTCTTGATCAATCGAGAATCGATTTTGAGCCCCACATGGGAAAGAAGTATACCAAGGTCCCATTTTCAGATGGTTTTAATGTTCTGGGCTTATGTACCAAATTTCAGGGACATAGCTCATCAGTACTCTTAACAATATGTACTCTTAACAATACTTATGAGTGAGTAAGTTGTTGAGGCTTAATGAGCTAGAGCAACAAATGAATTAATTTAATGAATAACTTGTCTGATTTTATAACAGTTTGATGTCTGTGGTTTATATTCTGATTTTAGTCTCCTGCTTAGCCCTCTTCAGACATTACTCACCCACGTTGCATGCCCAGGGGTGCACCAAAGTAATGGCTGGACTGCCCAGCTGTGAGCCCCCCCCCCCCCCGTGTGAGGCCACCCCCCTCAAACTTTGCTGTGGCCAAGGGGTGGCTGCGAGGGGGGAAGCAGAGCAGTCCTCCTCCCTTTCCCCCCCTCCCCCAGCGGCAATGAGTTGGGAGCAGGAGTGATGCTGTGCCCATCTGTTCGGGCCAGCATCTTTAAGCAACTGTGAGGCATGTCTGCACAGTTGAGAGATGACGTCACCTTGCATTTGCTTAAAGACGCTGACCCAAATGGATGAGCACAGTGACATTCCTGCTCCCACGCCACCAGGGGAGGGGGAGAAGGGAGACAGACTGCTCTGCTCTCCCCTCTCCCCGCAGCCACCCCTCAGACGCGGAAAGAGGTTTTTTTAAAGCAGACCTGGGGGTGGGTGGGTACAGGGGGGCTGCCAGAGGGCCCCTGCCCCAGCTATTTGGAGGCTCTCCTGGACCTTGGAGGACTGGGCCGGGTCCCCTAGGTCTTGGGGTTAGTGCACCTCTGCTCATGCTTACAGCTGCAAAAATGACAGGAGCTGTTTGTGTGAAGGGGAAGCAGTGACAGAGTGAGGATGCTGGTGGCCCCTGTTCAGCCTTCCGCCGCCAGCCCCCACTGGCCCAGCCATGCCCCTGCATCTGACATCAGATACAGGGGGCACAGCCACATTAGCAAATGGGGCCGCACATCTCTGCTCCCTGCTTGCGATAGCAGAGAGACACATTCCCGGTCAGGCTGGGAACCCAGCGCCGGCCGAAGCCTTTCAAAAACGGTGCTGCTGCTTGCAAACACACTGCCCCATTTGCTAATGTGGCCACGCCATTTGCGTCTGATGTCAGACATGGGGGTTGTCTGGGAAACTAGGTGTGGCCCCTGAGCACAGCAGCCCAAATTCTTTGCGGGGGGCGGGGGGACCCGCACAATGGTGGTTCCACCCCTGGGGTGGAGCAGCATAACCATGATGGCTGGCGCTTCCATGAGCAGCAACCTGGATAGCCCAAATTTGCTGCTCATGGAAGTGCCAGCTATGACAGTTAACAGCACTTTCCCCTCCACACAATCAGCTTTATAACTGGGAACGCCCAGCAGAAAGGGGTGGGTGGCAGTTCCTGGGTGGGACTTCCTCCCTGCATTTACAGCTGTAAGTGTGAGCGTCATGGGAGTGAGTAACTTCTGAAGGGGGTTATTTGATTTGTGGGGTGTTTTGTTTGTTTGTTTCATATGGATTTCTTGAGCAGTTTATTAATTGCACACTGCTTTGTGTAAAGCATGTTCTAGAAAAGTGGTATAAAATATAAAAACCGCCTTTGGATTGTTTTAATGAAAGGCGGTATATAAATTTAACAATAAATAAATAAATAAAATGAATAAGTGGGCGCAGATTGAATAGGCTTCATTCTCTTGTGCATAGCCTTAGACGAATGGAGTACAGAATGCACAAATACGTTGTGTGTGTGTGTGCAGTTTCCCTTTTCAGACCAACTGCTGGGACTGTATTTGGGGATGCCTTTCAAATAGGTTACAGTTGTACTAATCAGCTATTCAGGTGGATTTCCTTCCCTGCCAAAGAGCTGTTCAGTGGGATTCTCACCCTTTTGAAAGTGTTCCTGAAATGCAGTTTGTCAGTTCTACGTGTGATTTTTAAATTCTGTTTTTTAACTGAGGTGATAATACTTAGAAGCTGCGGTCCTGGGCAGACTCACCTGAGAGTAAACCCCATTGATCAGAGAGGGGCTTACTTCCAAGTAAACCTATATAGGATTGGGCTGCCAGCCATGGGAATTATGTGGCAAATAATTGTTTTAGTCATGTCAGTCTTTCTATGAATTTTCCCATGTATTTCTCTAGTTATAAAATGTATGAATAAATTAAGACCTTTAAAGCGAAATGACAATACATTTCAACAAGCCGTATAATTAAGCTTGTTATTAACTTTAGGTCCATTTTAGGCACCTGCTGAAATAAGTGCTAGTTTGGAAGGCTTCCTTGCCCTAATAAAGTCATAATGCAACTCCCTTGAACCGTTAACATCCACAAGTCTCTTGCTGTCTATCATGCATCTGCCCATTCTCTTTTGAGTCCCCCTATGACTGGAACTCTCTTCTTGAACATGGATGCACTGCCACATCTTTATCTCGTCCTCAAAACTCACTTTTCTGCTGGGGACTTTGGCATAATTCTTTAATTCTTATCCTCAACTGTAATTAAAATTCTAAAAGGTATAACTGCATTTGCCTACATGTATCCCTTATTACCCTTCCTTCCCTCTGTTGTTTTCTCCACTGTCTGTTATAGATTGTAAGTTGCTTGGGAGCAGAGGTTTTTTTTATCCATGAAATGCTGTATGGCATTATTTTCATTGATGATATTATGAACACAAATTAATATGATAAGCTGACATTTTTTGAGGTATGATTGGAAAATACATATTTTATATGTAACTCCATATATTTCAACTTCCATAATCAAACTGGGTACAGCACCAAACAGTTGCCCTACATAACTGCATTAGACTGAGTGGGACACACCCATGTCCTGCCCAGTTGCACACAAAAAATTGCACAAAATTTGCACATTTTTTTTAAAATGGTGCAAGGATTGTATGGAACCCACATCTGTTACCCTTGAAAATGTCATATAGTGTTGTTTTGAATAAAGATTCAGGTTAAATTTGCTAAGATTGCATGTTACAATTTTACCGCTATGAAGTCAAGAAATGTCCCCTTTAAAGAATAATTAGGACAGGGTTTTTCCCCTGGTTTTATAATCTACTGTGCCACTTACTAATATGTAGGAAACCATTTGTCAACTAAATATTTCAAGCAGATCAATGGATAATATTAGTATTGGCATGTCTGCATTCTATGTTAACACCTTGCTTGTTGTTGTTTTGAATATTTATTGTTCAGGCTGAAATAAGGTCAAAGTTGCCTCTAAATCATTTCTTCCTTCAAAAGTTTTTCATTTCTTTTAATAGGCTTCCATTATGTGTTTTTACAGCAAATTTAGTAGTGGAGGAACGAACGAGACAGATGAAAATGAAAATGCATCGTTATAATCAGACAACAGGGTCTGGTTCTAGTCAAGAACTTGATCGTGAGCAATATATCAAGGTAAAGATAGTATTAAAATGATACTTTATTTGGAAAGGTGAAGGATTAAAATTGATTTGAGATCATACCTTTAACACAGAAGTATTTAGGAAGAAACTGTGAACTGAATCCACTACAAATATTGGTTTTACACTGAGGTTAAAAATCCATCTATTCAATTTTCACAGTATATGAGGAACTCCTTAACTTACTACAAGATTTTGATTTGCACATTTTGAGAGCCTTCAAATTAACTAAAGTAAAAGGTGGTTTTTGATATTACAAGACAATGACAAGATCAGGTGTGCAAGTGACTTGCAATCTGCTTTTCAAGCTTCCAGTGTAACATCTGTCCTTTCTATTCACTCTGATGCCTACATAGCAAACCATGTGGGAGATTTCAGACTTCCCTCTTTGGGACCTATGCTAGGATCATGAATGTGAGTCAAATGTGTGAATCACTTTCATGTTGGTTCTTGCTGCTTCTTCATAATGCAACAATGAGGCTTGTTTTAATTGTTAAGCAAATTGAAATGTTCAGTGCCTCAGTTACTGGTTCTTATTTTCAGAATATTTTCTAGCCCAGTATAAAAGCTGGGAAAGGTCAGACTTGTACAGCTAAGGGTTCTCTGGAATATTGGCTACAGTCATAGAATTGTTCCATCATAATCACAGCCAAAACCTGACTCTGATTTTCAAGCTGTGAGATGGGCATCCTCCCTCCCTCCTTTATGTCAGCCCGTCAGGGTCAGGGCAACTCCTAGGCCTTCATACTCCCCAAGCTGCGCAGCCATTAAGGTGTATGAAGCCCTGAATCAGGTTTCCTAGCGAATCTACGTCCCTGAGCCGCCAAGCCTCTAGGGACCAATTGTCCAATCCACCTTTTCCCAACTGCCCAAGGGTGCTCACAGATCTCAAACCCATGTACACCTCCACCCAGTCCACATTGTACCTGCCTGGTTGACCTAACTAACTATAACTGGGAAACACAGAACGGAGTAGGCAAAACAAACAAAACAAAAAAACACCCCAGCCTGACCAATATGCCAAGGAGCAAAAATTCCTACCCGGCCCCCAAAAGGACCAGCTGAAACCCGTTCTGCACCTAGGGGAGGGAAGCTGGCCATGCTAGAAAAGGCAGAGGAAGTGACGGAGCCGCTCAAACAGCGTGTGGTCCCTGCTCTCTGCCGAGCACCGACCAGTTGGGGTCCTTCTCAGGATTGCACTGGGGGTTGGGTGGGACAAAGGCCCATCCCCCAGCACAAGGCTGCAGGATGGGAGCATTCTAGGGCTACAAGGGTATGGATTGGAGCCTTGTGCCTCCTTTTCTCCCCTTGCGCAAGCACAATTGAACAAAAGCCTTTAGACTACAAAGGACTCCCCACATGCTGGAAGAGCTCTGCAAGAGCAGAACCTCATTGTGGAGGGTCAGGGGGAATTGCACAAGGTCTCCTTTCACACCCCCACCCGCCCCTAGAAGCAGAAGCAGTTAATTAGTCAGGATGTCAGTTGCACTTTTCCAAAGCCACAGAAATGGCACCTATATTAGCCTTGAAATTCATACATGGAGCTTCCATTAAACTCACTGGGAGCAATTTAGACTTACATGGCAGTTTCTTGTATGCCCTTAATATACCATATCTGGGTTTGTTGTTGTTGTTGTTGTTTGTTTGTTTGTTTCCTATGTGTATTGTGTGCATGTGCATGTGTCTGCATACTTCACTAGCAAAAAGCACAAATACACACACCAGTCACTCTTCAAAAAGCCTATTACTGCGACATTATTCCATGTTTGCATTTCATATGTGGGAAATATCATGTAGAAACAAAAATGCTAAGTTAAATGATTAAAAGCAACTTAAAGGAACATGCAAACTGGTCATATCCACAAGAGGTTTTTATCCTGGTTATGGAAAAAAATGCTTTTTTCATTTTTTTAAGGATCATAAAGAATATTAGTCTTTCAGCTTAGTTTTATGTTAATTACAATTGGAAACACTCGGAGGCTTTCTAAACGAACCATTCATCACACTGCAAAACTGTTTCTGGACTGTACCACTTTGGACTGCAGGCAGGGGGTTATATAACAAGGCTCTTCCTACATATGGAAAACTGCACATTGGGTAGAAATCTAGGTTAGAACCTTCCCACCCCCTGCCCATTGTTATTTACAAGAGTGCATTTTCAGTCATCCAGTTGACGATTTACAGTTTTTTAAAGCGGTACAGTCCAGGCAAAGTTTTCCCTTGTGATAACGTAGAGAGCTTCTAAGTTTACTTAGAAGTAAACTCTATTGAAATTACTGGGATGTACTCCCAAGTCAATGTTCTTACAGCTGGGTACAATCTGTGCAAATCAAGTTACTCTGTCAGAGAGAACACAGACAAGGATCATCTGAAGCCATTAGAAGCCATCAGGTGGAATCCTAGGGAAGTTCTGCACCTTCTCAGCCTCACAGTAGCCTCCTGAAAAGACTCTCCTGAGCAACAGAAGACCCTCGGGAATAGAGCAAGTCCCTTGAGAATGAGGTCCCACTTGTACAAGCTGTCTCTGACTGATTTCTGGGAATTTCCACCCCCACCCCCACCGCCTTCCTGCCACTTTCCACTCTTTTCTGAGGGTCCCCAAACCGCCTGGTGAGCCTTTTCAAAATTCTTTTCAAAGAATGCTGCTATGGGGAGAAAAGGTACTTTTTAGGATCCAACCCATTAAAAATAAGGTGAGGTTTTCATTATGATAGTTACCATATCATACTTGCTGGCTATGTCTGCAGACAAGGAAGTTTGCATATATGTGCTTGGAGTGCTTTTTCAAGATAAAGATACCAAAGGAATCACATTGAAGCTCTTCTCATGATCCACTCTCCCCGCTTGTAGCTGAGCAGCTGGATCGGCCGCCCACATGTCTGCCAGCTCTGTCATGGAGCTGGCAGGGGCTGTGGGGATTAGGGGCCATGCGGCCCCTGGGAATCCCAGGATGCCCTGTGCAAGTGTGCGGGGCATCCTAGAGAGACTCCCGAGCCCAGGAGGCTGCTTGCAGCTTCCCGGCGGGGGTCTCCTCGTGTGTTGTCAAGGCACAGAACTACACCGCGGCAGCACACACGCAACCAAAGGGGTTAGCGGAGCACTAACCTTGTTTAAGGGGAGGGGTACTTTAGGTGGTTTGCTGCCAGGAGTCGCACGGCTCCCGTGGCAGCAGACTACCAAGAGAAAGCAGGCTAGGCTCCCTCAGCTCCATTTCTCCTGGTCATGTGAATAGCTTCATTATTTAATGAAGTATGTAGTTATATATGCAAAGATATTGGTTGCAGAGTTTTGGAAGAAATCAGTAGTGGTAATTTCTATGAAGAACCAGTATTTGTGAGTGTGGAACTAGTATTTATAAGTGTGGGAGACTGTAAACATGTTTGCAGTTGCCATTACATGTTAGAACAGAACTGAATAGAACTGTCCATGTTTAGGGAGGAGGAATTCTCTAGATAAACTTTCCACCATCTTGCACTAAATTATAGGCACGGGCATTGCCTCAGAGTTGGGGGAGAAGGGACATATATTCAGTCCACTCCTTCCTCCATCAGTGGGAGCCAAAAGCCTCAGCTCCTCTCTGGAAGTCCACTAGACCAACAAACCCCATCCCTGCTGATCCTCTAACCTTCAGCAGCCCCTGCCTTAAATAAAGCCCTACCTTTAGGACACCCCTCCCCACTTCCAGCTTGCTCCTCCTTCCCTGGCCAAGCAAGTGGATTGGCCACCCAATCCCTGGCCTCCAAAGGGTTCAACAACTCCACCCCCTTCATGAGCCTTTCTACCCCCGTTTGCAGCTGTGGCGATGATATCATCGCTATTCCATCCCCACCCTTCTTCTGCCTCTTGGGCTGCCCCCGCCCACCCCCCAGCAGCCGTTGCATGTCTCTCTGAGCCCTTCTTGACTTCTGGAAGGTAATTGCTGGGGTTAACCTGGCATCTGGAGCCCCCTGTTGCTCTCGGCACACTGCCGTTTGACTGGGTAAACAACCCTGTCTCCTGGAAGAGGGTAGGAAATCCCAACAAGAACACGTGACTGACAAATTTGGTGTGTGGCTGAGGCAGAGAGTTCAGGTGCCTCCCTTCACAACTCGTTTCCCCACTTACCCTTACATCCCACCAACTGAATGTACAGTTGGGGGTGTTTGGGGAAAGTTTAGGACTCCAGCCTCCCACTCCTAAGCTTCAGGCTTCCCCTTCTTTCCCATATTCCTTTGCTGTAGCCCCTTCTTTTTCTCTGGCCTTCTTCTTTGGGGAAAAAGACAAGTCTTCGAAATGGCACTGAGTGTCTAGAAAATTGACAGTTCTTTGAATGTTTAGAGGAGTTAAATTTTTTTGAATGAATCTATGCTCACACTACCATCTTGAAGAATGTCTTGGCAGATATATAGGTTGTGATGAGGGGAAGATCTCATCTGGGTTATCTACCCTGGTTAAATGTGGTTTGATCAGGATTGCCTAGGAAATCAGTGTTCTCACAACCAGCTCTTCTTTGACCAGGACTACCAGGATTGTGTGAAAACAGTCACAGTGTCTGACATGAGGTTCAGGTTTAGCCTTCTTTCTGCTATGTTCCGGACTGAATCTTATTACCAGATCACAATGAGAATCACATCCCTTCATCTGGATATCCTCACTCTGGTTTCTGTTTCCTGGTGTGATATTATAGAGTACTCTAATATCTGATTTCTATATATATTAATATGCAGAAGGGGAATTTCCCAAACACGTGTTTGGTCAAAATGAGATAAATGTCGCTTTCTTATGGGTACCACACAAAGCTTGATGTGACCATTTTGGTATATAAGTTTATTTTATTATGAGATTTAGGATCTATGTATGTTTCATCTTCTATGTTTGCATAATAAGTACCTGGAATTATTTTTGATAGCCCTATTATAAAACTAAAACTTACAAACAATGAGACAGGCAAATACAGTACTTGCAGCACAATGGTGGCCATGAGCAAAATGAAACATGAAGCTTTGGAATAATAAGGAATTTAAAAGCCTTAGGTACCTTTACTAACTTTTACCAGTGTGGTTAACCTTGTCTCTGCAGTATCTCCCATGCTAGTCCAGGTATACATAAGGCTTCCATCATTATAGTCTGTCTTGATGCCTTATTTACATACTTTGCAAAAGAGATGCCTTCCCAGGGGTCAGGCAAAAGAGGTTCATCTGAGTGTAAGCCTTTGTAAGATCAGTGTGGAAGCAACTGCAAAAAAAAAGTGGTAACCATGTTGATAAAAGCACATGTATGTATATGTAGAAAGGGGTCTTAAAAGTGTCTGTTCCGTGAAGTTACAGTATATTGAATCATTAATAGCTTTATGACCCATAGCTTTTCTGTGGATTAGCATTATTAAATCAACCAAATGCCTCTGCAGAGTACAATTCAAACATGTGTGCAGCAGATACCTTGTATGCGTATTGGCCTAGAGTCTCCAGGAATTGGCATCAGTGTCCAGGTGAATATGGAAAGCAAACCTGCAGGTTTTACTGGCTTGATGTTATGGAAAATGGGGGTGGGTCTTCAGGAAGAGCTTCAGGAAGAGCTGGCAGCCTCTACAATAATGAGCAGCAGACTAGAAGTCAACGGGGCGATTCTCATGATCACCCAAAAGTGGGCGAAGGGAGCCTAGCCCACTTTTGGGCGATTGTGTGCTGCAACGGGAGCTGTGCGGCTCCCTGCAACTAACCCTCATAAATACCCCTCCCCTAAGACAAGGTTAACGGAGCGAGCGCTCCGTGAACGTCTTCTTTTTGCTCGTGTGTTCCTGTAGTGCGGCGGCACACGAGTAGACCCCCAACCGGGAGGCTGCAAGCAGCCTCCCAGGCACGGTAGTTTCTCCATAATGCCCATTGAGAACGATTTGTTTTGAATGAAGTCACTGAGTAACCTTTGAAAAGTATTGATCACTCACTTGCACCTAAGAACTGTGATTCAGATTCTTGCTTTGGTTCATGTAACCTTTATGCTGGTCAAAGACCATAGTAAAGATTGCTTTGCCATAATGCCCTGTGTGCTTGTGCAGGGCATCCTGGAACTTCTGGGGGCCGCATGGCCCCCGATCCCTGCAGCCCCTGCCAGCTCTGTGACAGAGCCGGAAGTCATGTAGGCGACCAGTTTGGCCGCCCAGGGCTGCCTTCTGATCATCTGCAGGGAGAGCAGGCTAAGCCCGCTCTCCCCTTAAATCCCATTCTGGCGAGTCTCACTGATCATGAGACTTGTCTCAATGGCTGATATCCAGAGCAACCACATGGGAAGCAAGCGCCATTGCACTAGCGCAAGAGGGTAGCTCAGTTGTGCTAAAAGCAGGGGTGGTGCCCTATTGCACGGTGCAAGAGCCCTTGTTCAGAAGTTCCTCTTGAAATAAATGAGGCATGCTACCTACAGTTGCCCAAGTTGGAACCCAAGTTTTGTGCTAGTGTAAGGTCCTGCCTCAAATGGTCCTGCCTCAATTCACCCATTTTAAGGCTCTCTACATGATCAGTGTGGAGAGCCTAAAGGGGGTTTGGGGGGAGAGCAGGCTTGACTCACTCCCCACAGACAAGGAGGGAGCTCTTCCTGGGTGGCCGAATCAGCTGCCCAGACGATTACTTGCTCCATTATGGAGATGATTGGGGTGGTGGGATTTGGGGGCCTCCTGACCCCTGGAAGTCCCAGAATGGCCTGTGCGAGTATATGGGGCATTCTGGGGAGCCTTTCAACCCCAGGAGGCTTGTTATGGTCTCCCTGTCAGGGGAGCTACTCGTGAGTTGTTGTTACGGCCTCCCTGTCAGGGGAGCTACTCATGAGTTGCTGCGCTGCGGCAACACACGATCCTGTGACCCAGATTTTGGGTGCTCTCATGCCCGAAACCCGGGTTAAGTGGTTTGCCACCAAGCTGCCACTGAGGGCTCCCATTGCTGCACACAAGCAGCAGGAACCAGGCTGGGCTCCCTTAGACTGGTTCCTACTGCTCATGAGAATAGCCTCAATATGTACTACTGTAACCATACAGTACTTCTGTAAATCAGGTCCTTTTCTTCCTTTATATTCTTGTGAACAAAAAGTTCTGCATGCACACATCAAGATCTGTATAAAGGTTATGATTCTGCTATTCTCCTACTCCTTCCTAATAACGGACCTTTTCCAGCATGTAACCCCCCATAGATCGAAAGGTAATGTGGAAATTGAGTTCATTGGCTATAAACTTGAGTCCACTGAAATCAAATTTGCCATTGATTTAAGAAGAGACAAGGAGGCTATTCACACAATTGAAGAAAATCGGGCTAGCCTCCGCTAGCCTGATTTTCTTCAGTCGTGAGAACCACCAGGCTTGGCTGCGAGCCTGGTGGTTCTTGAGCATCTAACCCGCTCAAGTAGCCCGCCCCTTAGCCCTTAGTGAGCACTCTGCAAACCCGGGCTATCAGATTGTGAGTAGCCGTGGCACGGCTCCGCGGCACAGCTACTCATGAGGAGACCCCCGGAGAGGAGGTGAAAAGCCACCTCCCAGCTCCAGCGGGTCTCCCCAGCATGCCTTACGCGCTCGCGCAGGGCATGCTGGAGCTTGCGGGGGTCAATCGGCTCCCACTTCCCCCAGCCCCCACCGGCTCCATCACAGATCCAGCAATCGTGTGGGCAGCTGATACAGCCACCCAGTGCTCCCTCCCTGCTCACCCCACCAAACCGGGTCTCACTGATTGTGAGACCTGGCTCAAGATTTCAGAATCAGAATTTAATTCCCGCATTTTGAGATGATAAAAATTTATATATCTTTAAAATTGCATACATTTTTAAAATAAAGCACAGTCTCCAGTATACAAATAGGTCATCTTGTCTGTGTAGTGTGTTGTCTGTACCAAAGACAAAGATTTTCAATATATATAATCAGGTTTAAAATTAATGCTCACTCTCCAAATCTTTAGTATGTCGCCAAATAATCTTTAACATGATTGTTTGAATAAAACAATCACTCTGAAGTTTCTTTCATTGTCCTTTTTTAGCATACATGGGACTTCTGTTGGTGTGCCGATCACCCTGCTGCCCAGCGGAATCCCTTACTGAGCTCACGGACTTTGTCGCGGAACTCGCGTTGGAGTCTCCCAGACTCTTGGTGCTGGGGGACTTCAATGCTCATTTTGGGACCAATCTGTCCGGGGCAGCTCAGGAGTTCATAGCGGCCATGACAACTATGGGCCTATCCCAAGTGGTCTCTGGACCGACGCATATTGCAGGTCACACACTTGATTTGGTATTTTACTCTGATCAGGGTGGTGTTCCGTGAGTGAGGACACCTGTGATTTCCCCATTGTCATGGACGGACCACCATCTGGTTAAAGTTGGACTTACAACTACTTCCCACCTCCGCAGGGGCGAGGGGCCCATTAGAATGGTCCGCCCGAAGAGGTTATTGGATCCATTAAGATTCCAAGAAGCCTTGGAGGGATTTAATGTTGTCTTTGCTGGTGATCCTGTTGATGCCCTGGTTGAGAATTGGAACAACTTGCTCACCAGGGCAGTAGACACAATTGCTCCCAAGCATCCCCTCCGACCCGCTTCAAAATTGGCCCCTTGGTATACAGAAGATCCTTGGGGGCTGAAATGGCAAGGTAGGCAACTGGAGCGCAAGTGGAGGAAGACTCGATTCGAATCTGACAGATTGCGACATAGAGCACATCTAAAGATCTATGCTTAGGCAATACGTGCGACAAAGAGGCGGTTCTTTTCTGCCCGTATTGCCTCTGTGAATTCACGTCCAGCGGAGTTGTTCAGGTTTGTGAGGGGATTAGTATCTTCCCCCCCTCCCTTGAACCAGAATTTGGAGTCATCAGTTACCTGCTGTGATGTGTTTAAAGAGTTTTTCGCAGATAAAATCTATCGGATTCGGGCCGACCTAGATGGAGACTCCACAATTAATTTGATGTCTGAGCTGGAGGTGCCCAACGACTCCACTTATGTGATTCGATTGGATCGGTTTCAGTTTGTGACTCCTGAGGATATGGACAAGCTGCTTGGATCGGTGAGGCCTACCACTTGTTCTCTTGACCCTTGTCCAACATGGCTTGTTCGATCTAGCAGGGAGGTTGTTGTAAACAGCCTGGTGGAAATCATAAATGCTTCTCTGAGGGAGGGCATGATGCCTCCTTGTCTTAAGGAGGCAATCATTAGACCTCTTCTAAAGAAGCCTGCATTAAATCCCTCAGAGTTGAGCGATTATAGGCCTGTTTCCAACCTCCCATGGCTGGGCAAGGTAATTGAGAGGGTGGTGGCCTCTCAGCTCCATGCGGTCTTGGAGGAAACTGATTATCTAGACCCATTTCAAATCGGTTTTCGGGCGGGCTATGGGGTGGAGACTGCCTTGGTCGGCTTGATGAATGATCTCCAATTGGCAATTGACAGAGGAAGTGTGACTCTATTGGTCCTTTTGGATCTCTCGGCGGCTTTTGATACTATTGACCATAGTATCCTTCTGGAACATCTGAGGGTGTTGACAGTGGGAGGCACTGTTTTACAATGGTTCCGCTCCTACCTCTTGGATAGATTCCAGATGGTGTCGATTGGCGACTGTTGCTCTTCAAAATCTGAGCTTAAGTATGGTGTCCCTCAAGGCTCCGTACTTTCTCCAATGCTTTTTAACATCTACATGAAACCACTGGGAGAGATCATCAGGGGATTTGGAGCTGGATGTTACCAGTACGCTGATGACACCCAGATCTACTTCTCCATGTCAACTTCTTCAGGAGCTGGCATATCCTCCCTAAATGCCTGCCTGGAAGCAGTAATGGGCTGGATGAGGGAGAATAAGCTGAAACTGAATCCAGATAAGACGGAGGTACTTATTGTGTGGGGTCAGAACTCTAGAGACAATTTTGATCTGCCTGTTCTAGATGGGGTCATACTTCCCCAAAAGGAACAGGTTCGCAGTCTGGGAGTACTTCTGGATTCACACCTCTCCCTGGTTTCTCAGGCTGAGGCGGTGGCCAGGGGCAATTTCTATTAGCTCTGGCTGATACGCCAGCTGCGCCCGTTTCTTGAGATCAATGACCTCAAAACTGTGGTACATCTGCTGGTAACCTCCAGACTTGACTTTTGTAATGTGATCTACATGGGGCTGCCTTTGTACGTAGTCCGGAAACTTCAGTTGGTTCAGAATGCGGCAGCCAGGTTGGTCTCTGGGCCATCTCGGAGAGACCATGTTACTCCTTTACTGATGGAGTTACACTGGCTGCCAATAGGTTTCCGGACAAAATACAAAGTGCTAGTTATAACTTTACAAAGCCCTAAACGGCTTAGGCACTGGGTACCTAAGAGAACAACTTCTTTATTATGAGCCCCACCGCCCATTGAGGTCATCTGAGGAGGTCCACCTACAGTTACTTCCAACTCATTTGGTGGCGACACAGAGACGGGCCTTCTCGGTCGCTGCTCCAAGGTTGTGGAATGTGCTCCCTGCTGGGATGCGATCCTCCCCATCTCTGGCAATTTTCAAAAAACACCTGAAAACCCTTCTTTTCACCCAAGCTTTCTCAGCTTCCTAAATTGTGGGGTTTTTAATTTCTGGTTTATTTTAAAATTCAAAACCCGATTTGGGTTTTTTTAAATTACTGTAATTGTTTAATTGTTGTTTTAAAATGTTTTTAAATTGTTAATTGTTATATTGTTTTTTAATTTGTCTTAGCTCTTTACTGTTTTAGTGGTTTGTTTTAATTGTAAACTGCCCTGTGCCATTTTGGAAGGGCGGTATACAAATCAAATACATACATACAGAGAGAGAGAGAGAGAGAGAGAGAGAGAGAGAGAGAGAGAGAGAGGTCTGAGGGTGAGTCTAAAACTATTGTAAAATTCTTGGTTTTGGTTTTATTTGTCATGGAATCATAAAAAAATAGGTAGTAATTTAATATTAATAAATTAGTATTAATAAATTAGGGTTTTTTCTGGTGCTTTGTTTATTTTATGAAAGTTTTTGGCAGTTCTTGTGCAGGTAATATCACCACAAAATTGCTTTGCCAGCTAAATGGTTTGCTTGACTGTGGATCAGCACTATTTTCCCACAGTATTGATATGTAAGTAAATTGGCATTTTTCTGTGAAAGAAGCCATAATTGGCACAGTATGATAGCAATTTATGACAACAAAGTTGTCCATCTTAAACTCTAAAACAAAGCTTAGATAAATATTACAAGGCATGAACATTGTCAAGGCATGAACATTGTCACTGTCATGCTTGCAGCCTCCTGGCTGGGGGTCTACTCTTGTGCCTCATGCACCACAGCAACATAAGAGCACAAAAACAAGTTTAATGGAGCAATCATTTTATTAACCTCATTTAAGAGGAGAGGGATTTATTGTGGCTAGCTGCTGGGAGCTGCACAGCTCTCATTGTAGCACACGATCACCCCAAAGCGGGCTGGGCTCCCTTAGCCCGTTTTTGAGCAATCGAGGGAATAGCCTCCACATCTTTGTTCTACCCAGGTTTGGGAGCTGTGTGTGTCCCCAGTTTTTGGTTGTGTGAAAGCAGTGCAGGAGGAAAACCTAGGTAGAAGTGATTGTGTGGAAGCAAGGCAGGAGAAAAGGCTACCTAAGTTTTCCTCTTACCTTGCTTCCACACAACAGAAAACTGGGAGCACATACAACTCCCAAACCAACACAGAACACAATTTTTGATTGTGTGAATGACTTCTATGTTGTGTTGTGATGTGTGGAACAGTTAAGGGGAGACAGGAGCTGAGAAAGTTCAAACAAAGAGCAGTGAAGTAGTCCTTGGCTATTGTTGCCAACAATGAGTCAAATCTCACAATCGCCCAAAAGTGGGCTAAGGGAGCCTCGCCCGCTTTTGGGCAACCATGTGCTGCAACAGAAGCTGCGCCCTAAATTTAGCCTCACCGTAAATACCCCTCCCCTAATACGAGGTTAACGGAGTGAGCGCTCCATTAACCTCCTTTTGCTTGTGTGTTGCCGTGGCGTGCAGCAACACACGAGTAGACCCCTGATCAGGTGGCTGGAAGCAGCCTCCCTGGCTCGGGGGTCTATCCTAGGGGCTGCATGGCCCCCGATGCTAACTTCCGGGGCTGCACAGCCCCCAATCCTCACAGCCCCTGCCAGCTCCATGACATAGGGCTGCCGACTTGATCTTCTGCGTGGAGAGCGAGCTGAGCCTGCTCTCCCCACAAACCCCCTTCCAGCAAGTCTTACTGATCATGAGACTCACCTCAGTGTTTAAGACTTTAAGACTCAGAAAGTGAGGTGAGATTCACCTCAGTGTTTAAGACTCACTCAGAAAGGCTTATATGGTTATATAGACTAGATAGAAAGACAAGTTGCCTTAGATAGCGTCTCGGGCAAAAGGTGCCTTTGGTGCCTGTGCTGCCAGTTAGTTTCAGTGTTGACAAGTTGTGTGGCTTGTGCAAGCTCAGCAAAATACCCCTTCAGGTAGGCACTCTGGCTGACCATCTAGCTCACCCACCCTTAACACTGGTCCTGATGGATCAGATCAAGGGTCCATCCAGGGATGGACCCTTGATCTGATCCATCAGGACCAGTGTTCCCTCTAACAGGGATTCCCAGATGTTGTTGACTACAACTCCCAGAATCCCCAGCCACTGCAGCTGGGGATGCTTGGAGTTGTAGTGAACAACATCTGGGTATTACTGTTAGAGGGAACAGTGATGAGGACCCTTCTTCTTAAGTTCCTATATATGTGACTTCCAGCCAATCAGGGTATGGGACAAGGAAGGAAGGAAGGAAGGACCATGTCTATTTAACCAGTTTAGATTTGCCAGTTGATGAAGGTATCTGCACTGAAACCTAAAGGATCCAGTCCTTGACAGTGCTGGAACTGCACATATTTTTCTTTCATGACATGTTGAGGCTGTGCACATGAACAGCCCTACCCTAGCCCTGGGTAGGGCTGCTCGTGTGCACTGCCAGCATTGAGGCCAATCCTGGTGCTGTCACCGCAGCAAGCCTGACTTTTGTACTCAGGCTTTTACCTGGGTTAGAGGGTGCCAGGGCCATGTGTATGCTCGGGCTGCACGTAGCCCGAGCATGCACAGAGTCAGGCACCTAGAGTGCCCAATTCCCAGTGGAATCCCCCAAGGATCTGCACTCATCGCATGGTGCATTGTTGTATTGCTGGAGGCCAGGAAAACTAGTTCCGACCTCCACTGATCATTGCTACATGGAGCTGCATGGATTGTGTGGGTGTGCAGCGGTGTGCAAAAGATGGAAGGACAGATAGTCTAGGGGGAGAGTAGGTGAAACCCTCCCTACTCCCACCCTGCCCACCATGACATGAGAATAATCTTATTATGTTGTCACATTCAACAACAAGAATTCCTAATGTATAAAACAGCAAAAGACTTCCATGTGTATAAAAGTTTATTCCACCTAACACATCCAGAGGGTGCAGCTATAATTGAGCAGATGGGTTCAAAGAACTAAGGATGTGCATGGAACCGGCGGGCAGTTTGAAGGTGGGGGGATATCTTTAAGGACTGAGGAGGGTGCACTCACTCCCCCACCATGTTTCCCCCACTGGTGCTGCAGTTTAAAAGAGTCAGGTGGGGCAGCAGCGTATCTCCCTGCCACCCCGTTGCCTCTTCAGATCGGAAGTGACTGGAAGTATCCAGAGCGTGTGTGCATGTCGGGCATGTGCATGTGCTCATTTTGCTCACTCGCACACACATTGGGCGTGTGCACACACACTGGGTATTTCCAGTCACTTCTGGTCCGAAGAGACAATGGGGCAGCAGGGAGGTATGCTACCGCCTCGCTGGACTCTTTTAAACTGCAGTGCTAATGTGGGAAATGCAGTGTGTGTGGGGGTGGATAAGTGCACCCTCCCCAGTCCTTAAAGGTATCCCCCCCCACCTTCAAACCAGCAGAAACACTGGTCTTTCAAACCTGTTTGGAGGCCCATAAAAGGGCCTCTGAACAGGTTTGTGCACATGGCAGGTGCAGAGCCTGACCACCAGCGGCCCATGTGTGGCTGCGGGGGCGGCCCCGCTGACCCCACCCCTTGTGTCTTATGTCAGACGTGGGGGACGTCAGATGCGGGGGGCATGGTCTGGCTCCCGAACGGAGCCTTGAGGCTCCGTTCAGGAGTTGGAGTTCAACTCCTGAAGGGGCCATGCGATCCTTGCTTGGAATCTAAACCAGCACCCCTGCGTCTGACGTCAGATGCTGGGGGCATGTCAGGGCCATGAGGCGCGGCCGCTGATTGGGTGCAGCCCTGGTTCTTTGAAATCGTTGGCCCAATGGTGGTTCCGCCCCTGGCACATGTCTACAAAGAACCCAGCCCCCCCCCCATTCCTGAGGGCACCCCAGGTCCTCCCCTCCTTATTTTCTTCATTCAAGTTAAGTTTTATTTACGGTCCTAGACCAAACAATATTTTCTTCAGTATCTTCCTCACTCTGGTGGCCACCGGGTAGAGGGGTGAACACTGGCCTCCTCTCCCCTAGCTACGCCCCTGCACAACCAGTTTGTATCAACTCATGTTTCTTCTTCAGGGGTGAAGCTATTTAATGTGGCAAAATTGTTTGAGCAGGTTTCTTCTATTCTTGAACTTAGCTAACCGTTATAATCAGATTTGAGGAATTGTTTTTTAGTTAACTGAAATGTTTCAGTGTGAGTGTGCTTGATTTGTAGTTCTTAACATTTTAATAATTTAGTGAGGAAAGTCAGTTAATTACATTAATTTCTTTTTTCACCAAGTGTGGACTGTAATGAGTATGAGAAGCATACTTAGAAGCAGCTAAAACCTGGATGAATAAAAAGACATAGCTTGTTGCAGATAGGAGCGTCAGACAGAGGTGGATGCTGATAGCTGGGATTATATAGGCCACAGCTTTATTGAAATAACATGGCCTAGAGGTATTAGCTAAGAGCAGTGTGGAAGCGGTATTTCTAACTCTTTCCAATAAGCTGCTTGGGGAGCCTGGTATGGATAGCCAGCCTCAGTTTCCCCTTGACCCAACAAAGCTCATGCCTGAGTCATATCTAATGGATGCTACAATATCTGTTTAGTCTACAATGGATGAAAAAGCTCTAAAGCTGATTTTATCATAGTTTAACGCCCCTTAGCTATGTGTAGCCATGGAAGTTTTCAGTATGCTAAAATGCTGGCCTTGCCAAATGAAATTAACAATGTCAGGTCATTGTGGACTGTGAGAATGGAAATATCACCTTGTGGTTCTACTTGGCACAATGCTACTTGTCTATTTTTTGAATACAAAGCAACTTCATAGGAGTCCTTTGTGAGTATGAAGCACTTGGAGGACTTTTAAAACGTTTTACCCCAAAGTCCATTAATTGCAGTTTTTTACAACTCCAAAGTCATCTGTTGTGGTGACTTCCTAGAGTTAGTCCCTCAGCTAGCAGGGCTGCATGAAACTGTCTACTCTTGAGTTTCTTCCAAGAATTATAAAAAAAAATGACTGACATTATCTGAAGTTATCTGTGCCACAACTGTGAACTGTAATATTTTGAATCTATTTTTTCACACTGTGTCAAGAGAACTCACGCTTTCTTTTTTAATCTTTAGTATAATATACAAGCAGATCAGTACAGAAGTTGTGATAACGTCTCTGCCAAATCATCAGATAGTGATGTCAGTGATGTGTCAGCCATTTCCCGTACCAGCAGTGCCTCACGCCTCAGCAGCACAAGCTTTATGTCAGAGCAATCAGAGCGCCCTAGGGGCAGAATCAGGTGAGTTTGCAATATAGTTTTAAAATAGTCAATTTTTCTTGACTGAAATATGACAGCTGCAGTTGTATATATTTTTCTATAATATATACAAATGAGAATTCCCAGATGCAAAATACACACACACAAACAAACAAAAAAAACCTCTTTTGGATTATTATAACTTACCAAGCAGTTAAACAAACCAGCAAAACTGAATCTCAGCAGCAGTAAATATTTTATCAGCTAGAGACTCAAGCTTTCATTGAGCTGATCACTGTAAACCCACAGCAATCATTTTTTGAGCATGTATAATGAGCATGAAATTAAATGTGGTTGGGTACTTCGTAGGAGTGCACCGTCTGGGAAACTCTGGAAATAAAGGTTTCAGAACTGCTGTTAAAAACTCAATTTTGCCTTAAAAAAAAATAATAAATAGTGCCTCCATGTGAAGCCTTTTTCTCATAATGCAGTTGAGAGGTCCTGCAGTGATTCTAGACGGTTTCAGCTGTGACACAAGTCACTTAACTACCGTATTTTATGGACTATAAGACTCACTTTTTTCCTTGAAAAATATCCGCCAAAATTCAGGAGCGTCTTATATGTTTTAACAGTTTAATATGTTAAAACTCTGAAAAACTGGATTAAAATTAAGGTGCGTCTTATATTCTGTAGCGTCTTATAGTCCGTAAAATACGGTATATGAAATATCTGCTAGGGGTGAGCAAGAAAATTCTTTTGATTCATTATTCATTTCATTTTCTTTATGAAAAACAGTTTTCATTTAGTTATTCATTTGTTAATTTTTTTGCTTATACCGGTTTTTGTTGTTGTTGTTGTTTCATTACTCAGATTTGTTGTTTTGCCTTGTTTCCTTTATTCTTTCTTTCGTATTGGTTTCCATTGTCCCCTATGGCTGCAGTGGGCATTTGAAGTCCTTTGCACAGGCACCTCCTGGTGCCCACCATTTCATTTTCCAACACTGCCCAGATGCCGCATCAGTCCAGGGCATTATTGGAAAAAGGTGGAGGCAGCTGTGCAAAGGATGTGCCATTGAACAAGATAAGGAGCACCAAATACTGAATGAATAACACATGGGGTTCTGAAAACAAACACTTGCATTTGCTGCACATCACATTCACTTTGTGAGAAATTTAAATTGAACGAAGTAGACCTCATTCAATTATGAACCAAATGCACACTTGTAATGTTTGTGTATATATATTACACATGCTTATATTGTTTCCAGAGATACTCCATATTACCCCTTTTCAGACACATCTTTGAGGTCCTTTATGTGTTACTTTAGCTACTTGGGATGGGAAGGAATCAGTTTTCTGTGAGTATCTTCCATGTGGTGGAGGTAATATTTAAATGGCCCAGGCCTGTGGATGGAGACAATTGTCTGGGTCTTTCCTACAGAACTGGTACAGCCCTTTTGACACTATGCGGATTTTGTGGGTAGCACCAACCCAACTCGCTCCCAGTCACTTGACTGTTATTTAAACATCAGCCAAGCTGTATAGGAGCTAGTTGTGGGATAACAGCTCCCACATGTCTAGGGTAACATATAAAGAGCTCCTAACTGCCTTCATGTTGTTCTTCAATAATAGTGATAATATGGGTTACAGAGGCTGGATTGGGCAGAAGCAATATGTTTAGGTGACTATAGTCCTAGAACTGTAAGGAGCCACACTTGTACCAGGACAATAGTAGCAGCAAGTATTAGTTCTGTGCTATATGTCATCAGTTGCATATGCATATTCCTATGTCTTATTAATAATCAGAATTCCCCTTAGATATTAATCAGCTCACTTTATTTATACATTAAGCCATTGAGAGTTGTTTTCGTAGTGTAGTGACAGGTCTTGTGAATGTTCCAGTATGTATTTAACTAATAATGAGATTTTGGCCTTCCACCTCTTAGATTTACTTGCTTTTTGTAGATTTTCCAGGATATGACTAATCATAATCTCAATACTTAGAGTATTCCACAAAGGTGTATTTATGCTGGCTTCATGCATAAATACTGTGCAAGTCAGCCCTTAATGTGATGTTGCTTTCAGTAAGCCCTCTTCCATGCTTACTCAGTATAAATAGCAAACCTCATTCAGAATAGGTATATTCTAATGATTATTGGGAAAGCTGACTTATATGGTGGAGCCACCATGAAATTATTGTATGTACATTAACTATGATAACTGAATATCCCAGTGTCTGATAAATCAGTCATCATCTCACATCACAGACACATGGCAAGATCACAATCATTTGGTGACACCAATATGTTTCCAGGAGATGGTGAGCCAGAATCTTCCCATCAAAATCCATTGCCACCTTAATAGTTTTTATCATCTATTCCCACCTCAAATGGTTTTCTTAGTTTTTATTTTGCTTCAGAAACTGAAAAGGTACCCACGATGCATATGTCAAAAACTGAACAATCCCATGGAATTGACTGAATACCATTCTTGCTGTGGCAAGAATATATATACTTTATTCAGTTTTGAGATTTGTAAAAGACATTTGGAGATAAGGACCACATCGATTTCAATGAATCAAATTAGAGGATGAGTTCCATCATCCTCTAATATAAGTCAATGGGTTTCTCTTTCCCAATCCCAAACCAGTACCAGAAGAGTTTTAAAAGATTGTAGGAGACAAGGAGTAGCATATATAGAACCACACCAGCTCAGCTGGGAAAAAATTGTCGCTGGGTCATCCCTCTCTGAGCCTCGTGGGCTAGCTCGGTTTAAAATTAACTAGAAAAATATCCGGTAGATTGTATCGCTGCCACCAACTGCTCTGTAGTTAACCAGGTTTTTCTGACTGAAAGGGAGCAATATCTTCAGTCCCCTCTTTATATTGTTATCAGACAAATATAAAAATGTGGTTCCACTTTAAATGGGGAAATAGCAGGCTTTGCGCTCCTTTGAACTAGCTGTGTGAACTAGAGACTCCCCCCCTCTCCTCTTCAGTCAAACACTCTGAGAGAGCTTGTAAACAAAGAAAACAATTGATTTACTACAAAAATAAGCAGGATTCCAAGTGAAGCTGTTGCAAATAAGATTAGCCTCTTAGTGATTACAAGAGCTTTTCCTATCGCCCAGATGTTTATAGATGGTACTTGACTTAATCATTACTAGGATGTGGTAGCAGTGAGGTAATTATAAATTAAAGTTAGTATGTTAGGATGGATGTGCTCTGGGCACATCCCCAGCCATCATTGTGTGTGATGGCCAGCTTTCATCTGAACTGACTGACCCATGAAAAATCTCCATTTTTATCTTTAGGGGTTCAGTATCAAAAGCTGAGACTGCATTATAGCATAGCTTAGTTTTCTTAGGTTCATATTGAATTATGTACTTTGTCATGTCTTAAGTCTTTTACTTAAGGGCTTCTGTGATGACACTGCAGCTGATTCAATGATATGAGAAGACTTCTAGGTATCTGTGACATCAAAGCAGCTCAGCCAGTGGTTAGGGAAGGTATGGAAACTTGGGTAAATTACCAGACATGGGTGCTCTGAGCTCTCAAGCATGTTGCTGTGACTGTTGCTACAAATGCATGTGTCTCCTTGCAAGGAGAGGTAAACACTATGGCCATTTTCCTGACATTACTGCTGCCTATCTGTTTCAGAATGAGCAGTTCCTGTAGGTGAGCTAGAGTTTCATGACTTTAAATTTTCATATTGAAATTTGCATGTTCAATGAGGGAAAACTTTTTGTTACACTAAGCAAGTTTCTATCTTGTAAAAATTTGTAAACCTGAGATATGCTGAGAAGAGAATGACTAAGAATGAGCTGCAACAAAATTGCTGTATCTTCCTCCTTCCCAACAGAAATTTACTTTTATCACAGCTGGTCAGTCTTATCCCAAGGAGGACACAACAGTGCCCATGTCAGCTGATAGAACACCTTACAACATCATTAGTAGTACTTGGTATGGAAAATAATCAGACAATCTGGAAGCAACAGACATATAAATTAATCTTGTAAATACGCATAGTGGGCATGGTGCACAGATTAGTTTTCTCAGTGTAGTCATAAAAGCATGTCATGCAAGTTAATGGGCAAGTTTGCATTATTAGACTGCTTCAAGGTCAGACATATTATAACACCATATTACCACTGCCGGATTCATATCTAGCACCATGATAGATTATATGACTTAAGTAAACCCATATATAAGTATCCTGTACCACCTCCCATCACTTTCTAATTTTGTGGCATGCTGAAGATTCAGGCTGATTCGCACTTAAACATGATGTTGAGCTAGTGCATCCAGTGATGCATCCTATCATACACACATTTTAGCTCATTGCTCATGGTCTTGGAATGTTAAGTGAGTATAGAATTATCAAGGAGTATTGGGTTCCTTTTTAGAAACGTATTCAAAGTGCTAGGCAAAGATTCTGCATCATCAGTGATAGTTCTCTTTCAAGACTTCAAGGGATCAAGTCAGTCTTGAATGTAACTTGTAATATGGATAGAAAATGTTCTTCAGTTGGCTGACATCCTAACTAGTACTGTGTTCGTGCAGCATTTTCAAGATCCAGACTACTACTGCACCACTGCACGAGCTGGGAAAGGGGTGATTTTTTACAATCTCCCTTTCCCTCGGAAGCCCATTGTACGTGTGGCCCTTGGAAACATATTTTCATGATAGACAGTGGATTTCAGAGGGAAATGATAGAAAATCTGCTCTTCTCCTGCTCATGTGACAGCACAGTAGTAGTCTGTAGGTCAGCACTGCTGTATCAGCACACTTCTAGTCTGGACGTCAGCCAGCATTTCTTTTTCAAATGGTAATTTGAAGCATGTACCTATTTCTTACAATATTTTGATAAAGTTCTTCCCAAAAAATATATGATTCACATAACATTTGTCAGGTTAGAAACAAGGATTTCTGCATGCAAAGGCTTGTTTCTGCATGCAATATCCTTGTTTCTAACCTGACAATATAGAAACAATGGACCGCTTCTCGAGATCAGTGAGAAGAGCTCTGTGCAGGTCTGCGGGGAGAGCAGGTTTGACTCACCCTCCCTGTAGATGACTGAGCTCTCTTCCCTGGGTGGGCAGATCGCCCACCCAGACGAATGACTGCACTCCCGGCAGCTCCGGAAGTTGGGGAGATGGGACACGCTGCTACATACCACATCACCCCCGGAGCTCTGATAATGCAACGTGCAAGTGTGCGGTGCATTATGGGGATCCCCCTCCTCCCCTGAGTGTGCCAGGCGGGTGTGCCAGTATAATTGTTTGACATACAATTACAAAAATGAGGTTAAGGAAGCGCTTGCTCCCTTAACCTCATTTCAGACAGTGGCTACTTAGGTGGGTTTGCTGCCACTGGGCTCCCAACCCGGTTTTGCATGCTTGTAGGAATAGCCTCAATGTATCTACAGTGTTTGTAACTACTGTAGTAAGGGTTTTTTTTTTAAGCCCCAGGTATTTTTTTAATATCACTGCCTAGTAGACCCTATCTGTCTGAGTCAGTTACTATTTCTAAGAACTGCTGTGTTAGCAGAAGAGCTGTCTAGCTGTGTCCCTTCTAAAAATATAGAAACCAGCATATCAACCAATTATTTTGGATAAATTCTTACTCTGTTTCTTAGAAATGTAACAACTGCTGAATAGTCTCAGTTCAATAGGAGAACCTGTATGGTTTATTGAAGGATTCTTATTTAATTAATTGTAAAAGTTAAATGGCATAGTGTTAATAGGTCTATTCCCATTAAAAACAACAACCCATGTTTTCTTAGAAGTAGCAAGCTGTGGTTCCCATTCTTATTCAGATAGCATTTCTTTTTGAAATCCAAAGTTTGATCATGCTTCCATCCCATTTTTAGTGTTTAGAAATTTCATGTGAATGTAGATTTAGTACCTGTAGTTCCTTATTTTCATTTTGAGTTCTTTATTTAATTTTGCATGCCTTCATGTTGTGACTGTGGAAAGGTCAAAGTCCTTAGAGATCTGCAAAACTGATGGCAAAAAAGAAAGAAGGATATCATGGGAATTAGATGACAAGACGGGGCACAGTGGAAAAAAAATGAATGTGGAAGACAAGAAAAGGAGAAGGCATACTGTTGCTGATGTGAGGTAAAGGTTAGCTTCCTTCCCTTATGTCTTTCTCCCAGTATCCTACTCATACTTATTTTAATAGCTTGAGGATCTCAGCGATGACCAAGCTTATATTTATGTATTGCTTCACAGATAAGAGCAGGGGAAACATATCTTCATTATGTGCAGTTTATTTTCTAATTTTCATTTTAACAGTTCTGAATTCTGTAGGTGTTTTCACAACATAATTTTAGTTCTGTTGCATCCGGGTATCCTAGTTTTCAACAGAATTGTACAATGTCAGAAAGGACAGAAATGTGAGCTCCCATTCTTACAGATAGAGTAGCCATCCTTCAGCACTTCATAATGTTCAGCGATGCAGGTAGGGGAGGAACTTGAGGAGCAACTCCTCACTTAATATTTTTAGTGGGGGTTGATGGGGTTATTTGGCTTGGAGGAGGGATTCAGTAAAATGAGGGGGAACTCCTTGAATGCTGTAGAGGGGAAATCTTCACCCCTGATAATGTTTAGCACCATTTGATTCCCCCAAACCATAAAAATGTTTTTATATTATCGAGGGGTGTCTTTGTGTCTCTGTGTGTTGTGCCTACTTACTGTGAATGAGATTGTTCAGTATTAGGAATGGGTTGTTAATTGTTCAGAACAATTCAGATGGTTCCCCTTATTGGTCTAACAGAGCAAATGGTGAAATTACCATTTGCAAGAATACAAGACTCCAGTGCAATTTGAAAATCCGCTTTTCTACAATCCCAACATTTTTGACCTAATAAAAGGTATATAATCTGAACCACTTTGGAAAGAAAAATACTTAGCATAGTCACTTTATCTCCGTTAAAATAGTCATTTTACCTAGTACTAATAACTATCTGTAAAATTAATGTTTATTTTTCCTGAGACCCAAAAGTAGTGGTTAGTTATTCAGCCCCTGCCCTTCCTGTGATCCATTGAGTGCATTTACTTAATATTTTCATTTCTCTCACACACTGACTTCTGGAGTTGTGGCATGATAGGTTTCCATGAAATTGTCTCATTTGAAAAAGTTCTTCCAGTTTTTTTCCAGATTCCATCCTGTCATGGAACATTTCAGACTAAGTAATTGATTCTGACAATGGAGCCAAGTACCACCCAGTCAAAACTATTCCCCCATGATACAACATGACTTCTCTTTATGTTACTGGTGGGGAGAGGGGGAGAAAGCACTTTGTGTGATGGGATTTATAGTTTCAAAAAGGCCACACAAATGACCTCTGTGCATGTGCAGAGGTCACTAAAATGGCCCCTGCAAATCTGCAGAGGCCCAAAGTGGGCAAGAGAAGGCCTGAACTGGGCTGCCTCCAGTCTGGGCTACTCAGGGAAAGGCCGGCAGGTGTGTAGGGAGCAGCTGCTTTGTCCCCCATGGCCACCACTGCTGCCACTGTGGCTTGTACTTGTGAGTACAGATTTATACCCCTCCTATCCCCTCTATACTTAGGACAGCCCTCCTGCCCCTGTATTGGTAAAGGGGAATCCTCACCAGTTTCCCCTTTACCAGTACAGCTCTGAACCAGTCAAACCGTATCAGTTAGAACTTGAACTGTATCCAGCTTGACCAGGCCAAAACCAAACTGGGCCAGATCATTCCGAACTGGCAAAACTGGTTTTGTGCACATTCATACTGGGTGAATGACTGTGTCTTAACCACCTTAAAAAATTATCAGAGATGGGGATGCTCTTATTTCAACATGGAGCTCATTCCAAAGCCTCATGGCAGGAATGGAGAAGGCCTGTCTCTGAGTATGTATGTATGTATGTATGTATGTATGTATGTATTTATTTATTTATTTATTTATTGGAGACATTTAATATACCGCCCACGCTGAAGACTCCGGGTGGTGCACAACAACATGCAAACAGGCCACATTAAAAATCACATTCTAAATTAAAAACTAAAGTAACTAAAGAACAGAAAAATAAACTACAGTGCAAAAGCCTGGTGAATAAGAAAAGTCTTCAATAGTGATTTGAAGATTGGTAAGGAATGGGCTAGCCAGATCTGTAGCGGGAGAGTTCCAGAGGAACGGGGCAGCAACCAAAAAGGCCCTTTCACGGGTCCTAGAGCCCCAAACATCTCAGAAATCAGGGACTGACAGAAGGACCATCTGCGATGATCTAACCAGATGGAATGTAACTGGATGGGAGAGGCGGATCTGTAGGTAGACAGGCGCCTGGCCCCACAAGGCTTTGAAGGTCAGAACCAGGACCTTAAATTGAGCTCGGAAGCAAATAGGCAACCAGTGCAATGACTGTAGGAGAGATGTTACCCTGTCATATTTTCTGGCACCCATGAGTAGGCGAGCCGCTGCATTCTGGACCCGCTGCAGCTTGAGTACCACCAAATGAGCTGGTGGCAACTGCAGGCAGACTTCCCCAGATTATCTCAATAGGCAGCAGGGCTCATAATGAAAAAGGTGTTCTCTTGAATAGATTGAATGTATATTTCAATCACTCTCTTAGATTGAACACACATTTGATTGCACAAATGTATTCCTCTAAAAGGATAGACCTACTACACTGGGTTGTACATACCTAAAGAAACCATGAAGAGTTTTAATGAGTATCATGGATCCAACCTAAAGCAGCAGTCAGGACTCAGACATGGAGGGGGCCACTCAAATGAAGGTTACCAGTGCCAGCTGCAGAGATGTGGGGCTCAGGCCCCAAAACTGAGCTTGAATCTGACAGCCAGGAATCCCTGGAGCCCAAAACCTTTGAACTAGGTCCCCCAAAGAAAGTCATTCCTGAGTCAGACTTCCCTAAGGGGCTGAGACCCACGTAGGACTAGAACCATAATTTCTTTTAAAAAGGAAATTCAAGGAGTATTTCATAGTTCCAGGGAGAAACTGAAATTCAAAGATGTCTCCCAATAAGACATGTTTGGAGAATTGTCTCAGGTGGTTTATCTGCATCCTCACCTACAACACGAGGAGCCTTTCGCTCCACAATGTCCATTCACCAGCACAAGAAGTGCAGTAGGTGGGCTCTGATTGAGAGGCAATGGAGAAGTTGGAGTCTTCATTCTTCAGCAAAGAGGTGGAGCCTGGGAGAGAGTCATCAGGTCTAGGAGAGAGAGGGGGGCTCATTTGGAGCAGAAACTCTGTAGGGGCAAGTAGCTTAACTCTCTCTGATCTGTCCAAGGTCCTGGAAGCCTGATGTCCTTGCTAGGGATGTGCCCAATCTTGGGCACATCCCTAGCAAGGGATGGGATTGGGCACATCCTTGCTAGGAATGTGCCTAGCAAGGGATGGGATTGGGCACATCCTTGCTAGGGATGTGCCCAATCCGCAGTTTTAAGCATGGTTCAAGCACTTTAAAGAAAAAGAAAAAGGGAACTTTAAGGGAAAAGAGAGCAGGTGCTCACCTGCTCTCTGCCACCCCTTCCAGTTCCTTCTGGGGTGGCATGCATCCCAAAAAGCCCCATGTGCCATCATCACAGACATGGCATCCACACATGCATCAGCACCATGTGCATGCTGACAGCGTGTGGGGCTTTTGGGGATGTGGGAAAATGGAAGATGCGAGAACATAAGACAGCTGAGGAATGTGGCATCTGTTTGCAGTATAGTGTATCTTGAGGCATTTTGCATTTGACTTGAGTTGTGTTCTACTAAACCAAATAAAGGAATGCTTTGGTTGATCTACTTTTAGGTTCACCTTTGGTTTAGGGTCAACAAGAGAATTTGCAGTGTTTGCAGTCTAGTTGTTAAAACTTGTTGTTGACATAAAAGGATGTATTAGCTGCATTTTTCATAAAGCATGTGTCTGGCAGTCTGCAGATTTTTCCATGGCTCATAATCAAATTCCATTTTTGCATCTCACTTGAGCCCACAGAGACAAATGTGGGTTGGGATTCTGTACAGTTTTTCTTATAAGGGACTGTTAATCTCCCATCTTGCCAAGATTTCTTTTGTCTCAGATTCATTTTCCCCCAAAGCTTTAATTAAAGGGGAAATATAGTGTCTAGGAGCACTACAACTTCTCGCTTAAATATCACCTCTCACCAGAGACAACTAGAAGTTACAAATAGATTTATTTTTTTCAAATAAAACCTGTTTTAATCAGGTAATGCCATAAATTAATTCAGTTCTGTACTTATTTTTAAATGCCATTTCAAAAGAAACATCCATGCAAAAGCACATGATGTAGACCAAGTTATGATTTTGAACTTTACATTGTCCGTTCCATAGATTCATGTATCTGATAGGTACATGAAATAATTTGTATTTTGTATGACAAAAACGTTTTCTTATTCTGTCTTGGTGGTAAGAACTGGCTGTGTATATAAATGACTTTCAGCATCTGAGTTAAAAGTGACAGTCAGTATAATTTCAGTACTGCCCCCGCTCCTTGTTTACATTGTATTGACTTAAAAGTGAAATGAGGTTATAGTGGACAAATTTAATGGCTCACCTTCCAGCAATGTGCCAGGCATTTCCGTTGTGCAGGCGCAGCTCGTGCACTCTCCTCGGGGGGGGGGGGGGGCAGCCAGGGGCTTCTTTAAAGGTAGACGGAGCCGGTGCTCCGTGCCGCCCAGTAGCCCGTGTGGCGGGGAATTGCCTCCACCACTCATCTGGCCGCTGGCGGGAGCTCGCCTCCGCAGGAGCCAGGTAAGTGGTGGAGGCAATTCCCCACCAGGGGGGCTGCTGGGCAGCACGGAGCACTGGCTCCGTTTACCCTTAAAGAAGCCACCTGCCGCCCCTCCCAGAGGAGAGTTCACAAGCCACGCCTGGCGTTGTGTGAGGGGGAGGCAATTTCTGACCATCTGTTCCTTTTGCAGACTCTTGTGTCTCTTGAAACTATCTTCCTGAGGGTCCCCCAACACTCAGGAAGATAGTTTTGGGAGGCACAGGTGGCTTCAGAAGGATGGGGGACTCCCAGAAATCATGCTTCATGCCTCCCCTCACACAACGGAAAATCCTGATGCACTGGCAGAGGTTAACCTGGGTGCTGACCACTGAAACTCCTCTGTGAAGTAAAGACCATGTATCACATCCTGACTAACAAAGTGTGGGTGCTCCTAACATCAGCACCCACCCAGCACTAGCCCTTGGGTTCTCCATGCTTTCTGAAGTGCAGGCACTCCAGCACAAGAGCACAAATAACTTTTTGGAGCACACCTGTACTCTGGAAACACTCTGTTAGACCAGAAACACATTGCTTGAACTCAGCATGAATACGGTCTAGCAGAGCGCTTCTGGGGGATTGGCAAGCTCCCAAACATATTTGCACTCTTGTGCAAGAATGCCTGCACATTGGGAAGCACAGAAACCAACACAGGGGCTAGCGCTGCATGGGTGCTGATATAGGAGCACCCACACTTAGTCAAGATTTCAGCCAGTGGCCTGCTCCTGTGTAAAGTTCTTTGCGACATGCACCTGTGATAGCTATATTTTCAATTTTAGGTTAAAACTAGCACATAGTTACGTCATTTGAATAACATTACCACAATACACTCACATAAAAGCAAGTGTTTCTGATCGCCACAATTGAAATCTTCTGTTAAATATGTAGATTGGCCCTGCATATTGTCACCAGACCCTAGCCCAAGCAGACACAGACACCAAGTGTTGGGTATAAAAAGGGCCACAACTTTATTGTCAAATTATTTGATTGATTTGAGCAGCAGACAATAGGAGAGAAACACTCCACCACCCATGTCAGTGTGGGCCTATCAAGGCAGGGTTCAGACTCCACAGTCCTAGCCCATGCCCTAAATAGGAGACACGCCCTGACTCCAGAAAGAAGCAGGTGGGAACCTGCTTCTGTCCCTTCACAGTAAACCCCATAGGGGTCTGGGCATTTCCAGGACTTCACACCTCCCTGACCTCTGAACCCTAGGATTTGCAAAGTCCTGGATCCTGTTCCATGGCCAACCAGCCTCCCTGGGCCGCACAAACCACAAGGGAGTGACTGACCACCGAACCTATTTAACTGCCCAAGGGTGCTCACCGATGTTAAATCCCTTTAGTTAACCCCCAGCCCGCACTGTCCCTGCCAAGTTGCGATCAACTACCAAAGTCTCAGAATGGGGTATGCGGGGGGGAAACGCAAAAAGGCCAATGCGTTGGAAGCAAAAAATTCCTACCCAGCCCCCAAAAGGATGACCAGCAAAGCCCGTTGTGAGCCTAGGGATGGGAGAGAGGGAAAATCTCGGCACCAGATGTAAGTTTGGGGTAGGGAGCAGCAGTAGCAGCAGACACAACCCCGCCAATTTTAGGCCCTGACTAATCAGGCAACACACCCAAACCCCTTAAGAGGAGTGTAAGGCAATGCAAGAGCAGTGTCAAAAGCAAGCAACCCAACCACCCAGTACTCCTAACCCAGGGCTTGTGATCACCAGAGGCCAGAACAGCCTGAAGGAGCCCCAAGGCCCACGAGGCCAAGTCCTCCCTAGGGCGCTTAAAGTATCCGTTCCGGGGCAGAAGGCCCAAATGATACCACCACCCAACAAGGGCTGATGTCACCGCCGCAGCCGTCGCCAAGCCCCCAACAAAGCCGCTGCAGAAAGCACCAATATTGCTGCCGCCGCCGAGATTGCCCAAAGGGCCCCCTCCACACCAGACCAAAACGGAGCCCCACTGGTGAGCTCCATCCATGGCAAAATCTCTGCGCCAAATGTAAGTTTGTGGCAGGGAGCAGAAGTAGCAGCAGACACAACCCCGCCCCTTTTAGGCCCTGACCAATCAGGTGCCTTCTAGAGCTTGTGCCTAGGCAGGGCTGGGACAAACTCGCCTCCCTACAGCAGGAGGCCTTGGGAGGGGCATTCATTTGTTCCATTGTAAATTAATAGTTTTAATCATTGTGTTTTAGATTGTAAACCACCCAGAGATCTATATATGTGACGGTACAGAAATTTGTTAAATAAACAAACAAACAAATAATAAAATAGCAGAAATAAAGAGTACTATCAGAATCAGGACATGGGGCACATGGATGTGGAATTTAATCCTTTTGCCTAGTGACAGTTTCCATACCAGAACATAGAGCAGATTTGGAGGGGGGGAGATTTTCATTGAATTTAATATCCCCTCCCTGCAAACCTTTATCTTGATCATGACCCCACCCCACGAGGCTACGGTTTACGGGGGGGGGGGACATATCAAGTGTCAAACAATGTATTAAATGCAATGTTAAGTTTGCAAATGTGTGTTCAAACTATATCCACCACAACTGAGCGTGTCTGTCTGCCTTCAACCTAAAGGATAATTAAGCTTTTGAAAAGTCCAAATATAGCCTGCATGCTATTTCTGCAGATAGACTGGATCTCAGGATCATGTGTACTTGCCATGATGCTTAGAAAACCACTTGTAATCTATCTATCTATTTAACATATTTGTATACTGCCCAAAACGCAAGTCTCTGGGCAGTTTACAACAATACAATAAAAACAACAAATAAAAAAGTTAAAACAGTACAACAATTTAAAATTTAAAACAACGTTAAAACTATTTAAAACCAACAAACTATTAAAACAAATCTATTCAGGCTACTATGGATATTATCAAATACGGGAGTAGTACAGATTCAATTCCCCCCACATTTGATGCCAACAATTTCATCATAGCAATAATCAATAACAGCCGCATGCCCACCATCCTGTCAGGCAGCTTGTGTTGTCTGGAGCACTGGGCTCGGAGGGCTCCCAGCTGCTCCAGGGGAGAGCTTTAAACCTGGCAGCTTTAAACCTGGCAGTTAGCCGAGGTTAAGCAAACATGAGGTTAACCTCAGCAAGCAATTGTCTGGGCGATCACCACAGGGTTTAGAGATTTTCCCCTGCCCCGCCACCACTTCTGACAGCAAGCCAGGGGGGACGATTGGCCCCGCCGAGTTCAGCAGCAGCTCTAAGGGGAGCAAGTGCTGAGCTCGTGATGCATGGCACCCTGGGATGTGGGTGGGAGCAGTCCTCCTGCTCCTCGCTCTTGCTGTCATCGTGCTGCCACTCGTGTGGGTGCGTGGCACAGGCGGAGGGCAGCATAGCCGTCACTCATCTGCCAGGGAAGGAAGGTGAGCTCCTCCCTTCCCCGCAGCCCTAGGAAGTGGCAGCCATGGACCGTGAGTCTAGTCTTAGTATCTTTTGATGATAAAGTTTTTTAACACTACCTCTGAACAGTTAGAGTTGCAGACATGAATGTACTAGCAAATGTTGGAACTGACTGTTTACATTAAATCACCTCTAGTCCCACTGAAGCATTCAGATGGTTTTAATCAAAGTAGTTCCACTTACATGTGAATCCTAGGCATCTTTTCCTGGGAATAAGGTCCACAAGCTGAAATCCAGACTAATGAAGCACCAGTGGTTGTGTGTGTTGGTTGGGGGGTGGAGATTTTGATAAATCAGTGACATAGTGCTTCCACATCCCCCAGAAGCAGAGTGACCCCCAAAAAATATTTCCCTGAGTACTGTGTGGCCCTCAGGGACATTATTTTGCATTATTTCACCTCCAGGGGAAGGGGAGATGGTTGCATTTCCTTCCCCCGCCCCACCATGTCTAAGTGGTGGAGCTGAATTAGTCTCCCTTTGCACCAGTGTTTCATTAGTCTGGAGGTTGGCCTTGGAGTTGAATGGGGCTTACTCCCAAGTGAGTCTGTCCAGCATTTCAGCCTTAGCTGGTTTGTCGAGCAGGCTGATTGTTTTTCTTAGGAGAGAATTTTTGTATACCTTACAAGAAGGCCCATTACAGACAATACGAGCTGGCACTTAAACATGGCACATATTGAATAATACTGCTTAGTTTATTTTTAGAAATATTATGCTCCTCATTAAAAAGAAGAGATTATCTTCCCCTTTGGTCCAGGAGTGCTACATGCTCTGAAGTTATTAGTATTCATGAGCTACCTCCTTGCAAAAGGGCTCCATAGGGGCTTAGAATTAGTATATGATTCTCTATTTGGCAGAAATGAGATGAGAAGCATACAGACTGGCACTAGTGCAAGTCAGTGATTCTATCTAAAGAGCAGAGTCACTAAACCTCTATATCGTAGCAAAGATATCCATGGATTATTAAGCTACTGAAGACTCTTAGTTGTGCCGAAAAAAATATATGGAGTAGCAGTGAACTATTATGGACGAAATTATTTCTCTTGCTAAGAGATTGACATGCCTGAAAGAGCACAGTAAAAACTATTATTTCAAAGGTGATTGTGACTACTTGGATTCTGGAATAAGATGTATTTTCACAAAGTACATCGGTAAGTTTATTTAGAAAGTAACTGATAACATTTAATATTTGCTTTTTGTGATCATTTTATGTATAAATAGAAGCTATTTCTCAAATTTATACAATTACTTATGTTGATTGCTGTTGTCCAAAATGTATGCGTGTATGTATATATATGTGTGTGTTATATATACTTGTGTGTGTATCTAAAATAATATAAATATAATAGACCTTTATATCTAAACGTGACCTTCATATCCTAAAAGTGATCTGATGAGGTTATTTTTGTATTTTGCCTAATTTAAGTAGCAGTTAATGAACTGAATATATCCTTTTCAAGTATTCCCAGTTCAGTCAGATCATACCTCGAGAAAACGACAGTACAAAGTGTAACTGAAAATCAGTGCTTTAATATATGTATTTGCTTTTTAACGTCTTCATGAATCCCTTGAGGAGGTCATGTACAAGTCTGGGCTGACATGCCACCAGTATGCTGATAACCCAAACCTCATGTCCAGTTTCTAATCCTAGGGAGTGTAAACCTGAAACAGTTTTAGAGGTAGTTTTGGGGTGGGTGAGGATAAAAAAGCTGAAAAATTATTTATTTATTTATTTAGCCTATTTTTATACCGCCCAAAACTTATGTCTCTTTGCGGTTTTCAGCAAAACCAGCTTACAACCAAATCTGAACAAGACGAAGGTTTTGCTGGCTGGGGACTTCACTGGCCTAGTTGGATGTATTCAGCCCATTCTTATGGGACTGAATGACTAAGTATGTCATTGGTAGTTATTCCTGGATCCACATTACAGCTGCTCTGTGTCAGCTGCACTGTGGCTGCCTGTTTGCTTCTGGCCCCAAGTCCAAGTGCTAGCTTTGGTCTTCAAGGCCCTGAACCATCTGACCAGACTGTTTCAAAGACTGCCTACTCCCACATAAACCTGCCTGAATCCGCAGATCGGTATCTGTTCTCTGGCCAGCTATTGTCAGAGGCTTGTTGGGTGGGTACCAAAAACAGGAGGGGGGGGGATTTCTCACTGGTGGTGCCCCAGGTCTTTGCCCAGGGAGATCCAGCTCTTTTGCAACTTTTCAATGTCATTTTAAAAGCCTTGTGGTTTGTGGGTTTGTTTTTATCAAAGAGGCTGTGTGTTTTCATTGTGGCTTTTAATATGAGGCTCCCCTAAGAACTCCCCATTACTGGAAAACTCAAGATTTTTAAATGTGCATAAACATTTAAATGATCAGACAAATCCTTAAGAAGGTAGGAAGCTGCCTTTTACAGGGTCAGCCCATTGGTCCATCTAACTCAGTATCGTCTGAGTTAGTGGCTCTCCAGGGATTCAGTCGGGAGTCTTTCCCAGCCCTACCTGAAGATGCCAGAGATTGAACCAGGACCCTTCTGCATGCAAAGCAGATGTTTTACCCACCCCCTTACCTGTATAGGAACTCTCTGTGTACAACAGCTTGTGTACAGGAGGGGCCACTGGGGCATGTGGCTACCCTGTTTCCCCCAAAGTAAGACCTAGCAGTAATTTCTGATGTACCACTAATTGCCCTAGTGCATTTTGGGGGGCTAAAATTAATATAAGACACTGTCTTATTTTGGGGGAAACACGGTAACCTCAAGAGTCATGGCCTCCAGGCAGCACAAAAATACATGGGCCACGATCTAAAGATCTATTTTACGCACATCCAGAGGTTGGGCATGCCCAGTGGGATCCTGAGATTTCCCCCCTTTGTACTCATACCCCCTCCCCCATACTGCATCAAAACAGCTGTTGAAAGCCGCCCCCCCCCCCAGTTTCAAGTGTCACGTATTATGTGTCAGAAGGGGCTGCTGTTTGAGAAACACAAGCTGAAAGCCCTATAGTAGCTTGAGGCATTGCTGAGGCATTGTGTATGGCTAATAGACTTTCATTATTATTTTTTTCTTGTACAGTCCCGAGGCATTTGATGAAGTGGTTGTGAAACCCTACCGTTCAAAAATGGGTTGTTAGGGTGGGGCAGGGAGCAGGGGTAGGACTGCTGCTTGCGAAACACACACTCGCGAGTCCCAGTCGGCCAGCTGTTCTACTTACAGCATTCTCTGGATGGTAATGTAGTAAAATTCCACATTCCCATCAACTTGATGCAGAAGGGACACCCTGAAACTATTTAAAAAATAATAATCAGGAAATAATTCCTCATTTTCTGAGGCCATTTATGAAATTGGACGCTGTTGTGCTCCTGATGGCATCATTTGGAATCCCTGAGCCCTGCCCCATTGCCCCTTCCCCCAGGACTTACGTAGTGGTGGCTGCAGTAGTGATTCTGGAGAGGACCTCCAGGAGGCTTATTTCTGAGTTCCCTTTTCTTCCTTGGCATCTTGCGATGTTGAACCAGCAGCTTCCCAGGTGCCAGGAATCCTGAAAAATATAATGAGTACTTGGTTCAGGTGTCCTGGGATCTTCGTGTCCTAAGGCTCCTTTTGCCAGAGAAAACGGCTCCTGATAGTGTCCCAGGTGCAAGAAGGCCTGGCATGCACCCGGGAAACGAGCAAATGTCATGTCATTTCTATATTAAATACTCAGGTGCCCTGGTTGTTTCCCAGGGTTTCTGGCACCTAGGAATTCAGTTATTGCAGCATTCAAGATGCCAGAGAAGAGTGGAGGCCTCACAGAGAGGCTTCCTTATCGTTGCAGCTGCCAGGTAGGTTAGGGGTGGGGAGTGGAGAAGGGAAGGGGCAGCTGCATTAGTGAGGACATGAAGACACCAGGGAAGACACATTATAGGCCCGGCTTAGACTTTAGTGGATGTTGGGTTGGCTTGTAATAAGTCCAGGAGTGTCTTTGAGGGACTCTTAATTTCACCATTAAGAGCCCCTCAGTTCTGAATTTTGATGCTATTAAGTCATTATGTCCTCCTCAAAGTATCTGGTGTGGATCATAATGTTGTAATTGTTCGATTTGGGGCACTTTAGTTTCAGTATAATCAATAATTGTACAGTGTTGCAGCGTAATCTACAAAATAAATACGAGATTTTAGTTACAGTTATGATTAATACATGATTACTCTAATTACAATATGATTATAATAATGGTTAAGCAAAACAATTAATTACACTTTTACTATAGACAAAACATAACAATGGGGGCTGTGTTGGTATGATGGAAGAACCTAACTAATCATATAACGTTCTGGGGAAGTATTGGTGAATTGCATTATCAAAAAACAATTGAAGGTTTCCTCCCACTTAGGAATAGTTTATTGGCTACTAATAGGAGACTGACCAAAAAATGTCCTGCAGTACAATTAGGAACAGACAACAGTTTCAAGATCTCCTGATGCATCATCTACCCTGTTACCATTTAAATTGAGGATTTAGTTCAGAATGTTATCTCAATTAACCTGGTTTCAGTCTCAAAAGAAATCACAACAGCAGAAATTGTACTGGGATAGGAAGACTTATAGTGACAGGATTTGTTCAGAATCATCTAACATGTAATCCACACAGTACTGCAGCTTTGCAACCTCTACTTCTTTCCAGAGGATTGCACAGGAACCCCACATAAGCCCTATTTAAAAAGTGACTCCTACCTCTTAATCTTGGTGAGATTCTTAAGAGGGAGGCCAATGGGATGAGCTTTTCTTTATTAAGTATAAGCAAAAGGAAATTCAAAATATGGAGGGAAAGTTGCCTTTAAAATAGCAGCCCCATCCTGTTTACTTTCTCTTTTACCTTTAAAATACTACCACTTTTTATTATTGAGTACTAGTGCCAATGGGAAGCATGACGATGTAGTCAAATCATCCCAGACCATTTCAAAGCAGCCAAAATCAGCACATTCCTTGAATTGTTTTTTTGGGGGGGTGGGTGGGGAAGAATAGTGATAGTATTAACCATTACTTTCATGATTGGTTGCTGTCACAAAGCCATTCTCCATGGGTAGCTCCTACACTGTATCTGTATAGATGTTTGAATCATGTGGCTAGCCAGCTTACTGGCGATATGTCCCACTCCCGTGCCCCTCTTCCATTCAGGTTACTGCCACAGAGGTTTCCATATGATCTGCGCTACTTGTGTGCTACAATCATTCATACATTATTAGTGTAGTATGCACTAAGAACCAGTGATGGGGAAGTGTCTTCAGTAGAGAGTCAGCAACCTCACAGGTTTAGTTCAGAATATTACCCCACAACAGAATGTTTGAGGACAGGAATGCACACAAATTAAATCTCTGGTGGCTAGAGAGATTTCCCCAGGGGGAAGGCAGGAGAATACCTACCTCCCCCTACATGATCTTCTTTAGCTTTTTACCACACCACCATGAACACAATTGCCGCTGCAGTGAGCAGCCAGTGTTCTGAAGGCCAGGGAAACATTTTCCAGCTTCCAGAGGGATTGGCGGATTCCCCCTCAAGCCAGGCACTCTAAGCACCCAGTAGGGGTGTGCACGGAACTGGCTGGTCCAGTTCAGTTCAAGTCTGAACTGGACCCAAACCAAACCGGGCCAGTTTGGTCCAGCACCCCCTCGAAACCCCCTCCCCCCCCCGGTTTAGTCCGGGAGGGAGGTTCATGAGGTTTTTAAAATTTTTAGGTTTTTTTTAAACTTATACCCTCCAGGGGAGTTGTCTGAGGTAGTGGTGGGTCCGTGGAGGTTTCCCCTCCACCCGTCGGCCTTGCTTATTCCATTAATCAGCCGTTCAGTCGCACTTCGGCCTGTTTCCGGCCTTTCCCCCTCAGCGCGGTGGCCATTTTGGAGCCTGCCACACCTGCACAATAGGCCTCTACGTGGCCTGGGTCATGCCAAAATGGTGAGGCCAGCGGGGGGAGGGGACCCTCCGTGGCCAACCTCACACACCACCTCGGACAACTCTCCTGGAGGGGATAAGTTTTTTTAAAAAACCACGCGGATCCCCAGAGGGGTTCAGTCCAGGGTTGGACTGAACAGGGGGTGGTTCAGTTTGACCCCAAACACTCGAACCAAACCAGTTCAATGTCGAACCGGTTCACTGTGTGACCTTTCACAAGTCACCAACTCTTGGCCTTACCTCCACATATCTGAACTATGAATAATAACAGTCTTCCTCAGAATGCTGTTTTGAAGACAAATGTTGTCAAATAAGTCACTTATAAGGTCTCATTACTGTTAATGAAGTTGGTACTCGAATACTTCTTATGAGAGACAAGGAGGTTGTGTACACGGCCGCTGCTGGGAAGCCTGCAGGGAAGCCAGGAACGCACCTGCCTTCCCTGGCAGACGAGCAGCTGCCGTCATTGCCTTTGCTGTGCCGTGTGCCCACACGAGCCTTGGTGACACAGCGAAGGCTGAAGCTGAGAGCAGGAAGCTTTTTAAATTACGACTATATGTGGTCCTGGTTGTTATAGATGTCAGATGTTCTTTGCCTTTATTATCCGATTTAGTAAAATTCTCCCGTTGGCAATGTGGAGCACTTCCCTAGGGTGTTCAGCTTTTTGTATACAAGATTAAACAAGATGTTCGCAGAGAGAATGTCCTTGATTTGAAATAGATATTTGACTAGATAAATGAAACAAAATTGTCCTTGCCAGTGACTGCATACTAATTTTATTTACAAAATAACTCTCCCTCAGATCTTTTTTTGGGGGGGACTTATCAGTCAAACCTATTTTCTATTAATTTACTCAAACTGTGCAGTTGTTTTCAAGGACTCTGCTTCCTTTACATCCCTATGGATTTAAATTGATTTCATTCCCTTGAATTCTGGTGCATCTTGTTTCTATGTAAGTGTACCCTCTGCTACTCTAGCATTTGGCTTAACTGAGAGACTGAGGTTGGTCATCAGCACATGGATGTCCCCTATCATCATCTCTTCATAATATGATCTCATCCTGCAGCCTTATGTTTACTAAGAATAAGAAGGTGATACCCTGAAATGCAGGCTTTAGGGAAATAATGAGCAAGAACCCATCTCCCTGCCAAAAATTGCACAAATCTGTTCAAGAACACCCACCAAGTCCCAAAGAACTGTCACCAGCAATTCATGCTCTATACTATCAAAGGCTGCTGGAAGATCAATTTTAAGATTTAGTATACAGTGAAGCTTGGCGGCCATTTTGAGTCAACCAGGTCCTGCACTTGGACCACTTACTCATCATTTCATAAAGAGGTACTGGATGTGGGCAAGCGTATGGAGGCTGAATCTGGACATGATTTTAGTTACAGTAGTTGGCAGCTGTTGTGATAACTGGCAGAGACAGACATCCACTAGGCAGCTGGTGTAGCATAGTGACTACGAGATTGAGCTACGAATTAGGAAATCTTAAATTAAAATCTCACCTCTGCCATGAACTCTCTAGGTAGTCTTAGGCAAGCCACTCTCTCTGAGCATCTGTAGTATGAGGATAGTAAAAGTACTTACTTGCCTCACAGGGTTGTTAAGGATTACATGAAGATAATAAATTTGAAGCACTTTGACATATGAAAGCACTATATCAAATACTAAGTATTATTATTACAAATGATGTTTCAGTCTTCCCTAATACTTGAAGTTTGCAGCCTGAAAGTACTTCAGGTACAACTGAAAGCTTAATCATGTTTAACTTTCACCCACATGAGGTGCAAATTGAGTCGTTCAAGAATATTTGCATCAGTGAAGCAGAATAACTTGCTGCATTCTCTTGTATTGCAAATCATATTTTGATCAGAGTATATGCCAAATGCATGTTCATACATAGAGAACTTCAGATTGTTGACTACCTTTGTTCCTTTATTTCCTATCCATTGTACTGATGACTATGTTTTATACGTGTAAGAGCTAGCAGAAGAATTACTTAGACTGTCAGCATATCATAGCATCACATTCCAGTACCGTTCATTTTGAAGGCTCATATAGAGCAAAACGAAAAAAATCCATTCTCAAAGCACTGGCAGGAGGGACTTGACAGAATGTGTTAATGAAAATAAGGAAAAAGTTAAAATAAGTAATCAAAAGTGCGACACTGCTTTCATTTAGGAACTGGAGAACAATATGAGTTCCAGGAATGTGAATACTATTGTATAATTTGGCATCCAATAATTTGAAAGTATATTTAACAAGATTTGTCTCTGAAGAAACTCAATAAAATTTTGCTATGCTTTTTCTTAGGTTTGAAGACCTTGTTAAACATAAGCATAATTTAAATGTGCATATATGTTTTTACTTTGTAAATATAGTACCTTTACTCCTAAAATGCAAGGCAGACGGATGGGAACTTCAGGGAGAACCATCACAAAGAGCACAAGTGTGAGTGGAGAGGTGTATAAGCTGGAACATAATGATGGGAGTCAATCAGACACTGCAGTTGGTACCGTTGGAACAGGTGGGAAGAAAAGACGATCAAGCCTTAGTGCCAAAGTGGTTGCCATGGTATCTCGAAGAAGCAGAAGCACATCCCAGCTTAGCCAAACAGGTGAGTGAAATATGCTCAGTAAGAACATGGCTCTCTAAACATACACATCAGATCAGAGCTAAGATATAGCCAGTCCAGAAAGCATTGCTCCTGACAAGGAGAATTTTTTTGCTATCAAGCTTGGTGCAGTCACTTTTTTCACCAGAGGCAGGGATGTAGCTATAATTGAGTGGATGGGTTCAAAGAACCTGGGGCCCCCAGCTCCCGAGGGCCCACCAGCTCCCTCCCTCCCTATTTTCTTCATTATCTTCTTCACTCTCAGGGGCTGCCAGGGAGAGGGGCAAACACAGGCCCCCTCTCCCCTAGCTACGCTCCTGACTGACAGAGGTACATTATAAAATGAATGGTATAGCAATGTTGTTCTTCTGTCCCCTGAAAATGTTTCAAGTGATCTTAAAGAGACCATTTACAACATCTGTATAATTTTAATGTGTCGTACATAATAATTTCATGAGTTTTAAGGTATGTGTCATTCCCCCCCCCCCAGAATAACCGTTACTGACTTCTTCCTTTAAATTAAAAAAGGACAAAAAGGCTTAGTGAAGTGTATTAATAAGAGTGTAGCATGATACTACATTACAAGCTTTTAAAACTCCTGTTCCTTCTTGCTACTATAGAAATCTTAAAAGCCTCATCCCTATAGCCTAAAGAAAGAGCAGAATTTATGACAGAAAGAATGAAGAAATGTTTTAAGAATCACAGTTCTGTTGAAATAAGTGAAGGGTTTGCCCTGATGACAGTAGATGTCCTTAAATGACTTTTTAAAAAAAAAACCACAAAAGAGAAAGGAAAAACTTGATGTAAGGGTTGAGCTCAGTCAGACTTACAACAGTGGTTCAATCTCATGGGCAGGATAATCATAGTCTGAAGGTATGTCAAATATTTTTTGATTCATGTTATCATATTCTGGTTTGCCTTCTTACCTTTGCCACCACCCTTCTTCCCATCCTCACCCCCTTGGCATCAGTAAGGTAAAGTGAAATCAAGCTGTTTAAACACTAATTAATGCCTCATAGCTCTGTGGTTTTCAAACAAGATGAATAATGCATCTTTCAATAGACCTAACAGGAAACATCTGAAGCTGTAGTTTTCTTATACCAAGAGTGATTTTATCTGAAATGCTTATTACTTGTCATTTACTTACAGAAAATGCCCTTAGATGCCTTTGGGGCATGGATAATATTTTAAGATGTCTGTAAAACCATGATGGTGGTGGTGCACAGTAGTAATCCTTCTATAGTCTGTGCAAAAATTAAGACATTCTATAAATTATGATACCAGAAGCAGCAGCTGGTTAACCATATGTGTGCTATTTTGAATGAATTATAAAGGGCTGTAATGAAAGGCATTGGATTGACAGGCATTGAGTTGAAGAGGCACACAAGATTTCGGAGGCAGGCTTCATGTCACAAAGCTGCTGCTACATTTTGATTGCTGGAAGAGGATTAGGAAGCCTCATATTAGGTGCAGAGTAGGAGTCTTTGCTTGGCCGAATACCACTCTTACTACTGCTGCTGTAGTGGCAGCAATTACTCGTATGAACACTGAAGATTATTATTATTTATTATTGTTTACACATTCAGACAGGTGTTATTAACTGGTTTGTCTTATCCAGACATCGAGTCCTTCCCAAACACCTGGGATGGCTGAATTTTATTATCAGTGTTGTTGCTATTTACTCAGTTTCTATACCGTCCTTCCAAAAATGGCTCAAGGCGGTTTACACAGAGAAATAATAAATATGTAAGATGGATCTCTGTCGCCAAAGGGCTCACAGTCTAAAAAGAAACATAAGACAGACACCAGCAACAGTCACTGGAGGTACTGTGCTGGGGGTGGATAGGGCCAGTTATTCTCCCCCTGCTAAATAAAAGAGAATCACCACATTAAAAGGTGCCTCTTTGCCAAGTTAGCAGGTTAGACACCTTAGACAATGTACTAACACCTCATTCTGATAGATATTTCTTTGGAAGGAAGTCCCATGGATATCAGTGGGCAACATCCTGACTAACATTGTGTCCATGCAGCAAAAAGGATGCCTGGCTTAAGCAGTAGTGTTCCCAGTATGGAAGTACGAGTGCTCACACATGAGGGGGCAATTTTCACCTGTCCCACCACCCAGAAGTGCTCCTGCAACCTGGGCATTAAATAGTGCTTCTGAAAGAAGAGGAAATAAGTGAAAATCATAAACACACACACACACACACACACACACGCATCCATATTTCCAAATCAGAGATGTTACTGCTCTGGCTGAGTGTCCTTTTGCTGCACAGATGCAGTATTAGTCAGGATGTCACCTGATGGAGCTTTTATGTGATTACAGCTTAGTCTATGATGTGAGGATCTTCTTTATTACATCAGTTCTCTGTGTTCCCCCTCTCTCTGCTAGGAAAGATTTGCTGTCTTGACCTGCATTTAAGAAAGCATGCTCAACCTAATTTGTGACGTATCTATACTGTTGTCCTTCATGATAAGGATATCGTAAAATCATGATAACGATGTTGTAAAAATCCATTTATAATACTGGAAACTGGGTAGTTCATGGCAAGAACATTTGTAGTGTCTCCTTAACTGGGATACTCTGGGATACGTCTCAATTTATTTTAGCATTAATAACAGTAGCAAAAGCTTCAGTGGTACACACATTTGTTTGGAAGCCATTTCATTTGAAATCCATGTGTCTCACCTGTAAGCAAATGACTGAGAAATGAAACAGAAGTGAACAATCATCATTCAGTTTTTTTGTCTGAAAACAGAAGGTCAAGAATTGGTTATAATCTGTGCTTTGTTTTAATATAATGAGTTTGTGCTATTCAGAGTAGTATATTAAGAGTACCTCTCTATTTTCTATGAGATCATTTACCCAGGCAGAAGGTTTCATATTTTTTTCCTGATGAAATCAAGTGACAGATTCTCATTGAAACCGGCAATTTGTGTTGTGATATTCGTTCAAAGTATTAATAAGCAGTCTTTTACAGATTTATTTTCAGTCACTGTTGTGTAGTGATTTTAAAGGAAAAGCTTCCCTTTATAAGTCCAGGGCCTCAACACTACCTGGGGGCCCCCAAATCATCTTTAGTCTGTTCTGGGTATTCTGGTCTGTGCCCTCAATAACCTACATGTTAAAAAATGATGCTTAACTTACAGCGAGGGTGGTGGGGGCTCCAAAAACCTTTAGGTCCAGGCTCCAAAATTACCTAAGTACACCTATGCTTGGATCTGCATTTTTAAAAACCGGTATCATCATCACATAGGAACATAGGAAACTGCCATATATGGGGACAAGTCATGCTTGCTACCACAAGACCAGCTCTCCTTATAGTCTTAGTGCTAAAAAAACAGATTCCTTCCTGTACATGGAAGACTGTTGGGAACTATTATTGCCACTCAGTAAGTTCTAAACATCAGCATGTGACACTTGTTCAAAAACAGCAGATGGGTCACAGAATCTTTGTGTGTATGCTGCTAGGCTGTCAAAATTGAGTGTTGAGGGCTAGACTCCTCCAATGGCCAAGGTGTTTCTTCCAAGGGAGCCAGCATGGTGTAGTGGCTAGAGTGCTGGACTAGGACCGGGGAGACCTGAGTTCAAATCCCTATTCAGCAATGAAACTAGCTGGGTGACTCTGGGCCAGTCACTCTCTCTCATCCTAACCTACTTCACAGGGTTGTTGTTGTGAGGAGAAACCTAAGTATGTAGTACACTGCTCTGGGCTCCTTGGAGGAAGAGCAGGATATAAAATGTAAAAAAAATAAAAATTAAAAATAAATTCAGTGCCGAAGTGGTTTTTGACAGATCCTGAACAAAGGCACAACTCTGTTGATGGGTCTCTTTAATGAAAAACAATTAGATACCCCAGTTGTTATTTCCTGCATTTATTACAAGGCTGTCAACATTTCCCAGTTATTTACACTGTGACCTCAGTATCTCAGGCTTTATGTTAGAAAATATGTCAAAGCCATATAATAAACAGGGCCTCTTGCATCACATTGCAAAAGGACCTGTTATAGTCCTTACTACATTGGCTTGGATGCAAAGAACAGTGAGCAGGAGGAGCGTATGCCTTAGTGTCCTGTGAATTTTTTGCAAGCCCTAGTGGAAGACTGCTCATAATGCAGTGTATTGGGGGTTAAAGTATGGTACAAGAAACCAGGTGAATAAGAAAGATACAATCTGTAGCATATAAACCCTACTGGACTACTAAAAGAAAAGAGTACCTGAGAAAGAAAGAGTTTGTGCAAAGGGAGGGATGCTTCTAGATCTGAGGTCACCTCTCTTGTGCAATAAAATAAGTGACCCCCAACAAGCCTTGGAGGCCTTCAGGAGATCCTTAAAGACCCTTTTTTTTAGCCTGGCGTTTAATGATATCTAATTTTAATTTTAATATAGTTTTTTAAAAATTGATTTTACTTTTTAAATTCTGTGTTTTTGATTATAATGTAAAGCACCCTGGCTAGTGTAGAAATCGAATAAATAAAATAAAGTGTTCCGCTAAGTCAGAAACAGCCCTTCCATTTGAGAAAGTGGCTTTCCACTAGTGGAAAGGCATCTTTGGATCCTAGTCAACTTCCAGATTTCTCAACCTGTTCATTTTCTCAAGAACTACTCTAGTCTGCACTTTTCATGTGGGCCACTTTCTACAGTAGATTTTTTTTATTTTTTATTTTGCTGCTGCTGCTGCTGCTGCTGCTGCTGCTGCTGCTGCTGCTGCAAGTAATCTTGGAATAATAGAATATTAGAGTTGAAAGGTACTTTGGAGGTCTTCTAGTCCTGCTCAGTTCAGGAAACTGCTACAGCATCCCTGAGCGATGCCTGTCCAGCCTCTGTTTGAAAACCTCCAGCAAAGGAGAGCCCAACATTGCAAAAGGCAGACTCTTCCACAGCTGAACAGATCCTAGAGGAGAGCTGGTCTTGTGGTAGCAAGCATGACTTATCCCCTTAGCTAAGCAGGGTCTGCCCTGGTTGCATATGAAAGGGAGACTAGAAAAGTGAGCACTGCAAGATATTCCCCTCAGGGGATGGAACCGCTCTGGGAAGAGCAGAAGGTTTCAAGTTCCCTCTCTGGCTTCTCCAAGATAGGGCTGAGAGAGATTCCTGCCTGCAATCTTGGAGAAGCCGCTGCCAGTCTGTGAAGACAATATTGAGCTAGATAGACCAATGGTCTGACTCAGTATGTGGCAGCTTCCTATGTTCCTATGTACATTTAGGAAAATCTTCCTAACATCTAGTAATTTCAACCCATTGGTTCTAGTCTTTCCCTCAGGAGTAACAGAGAACAAGTCCATTCCTCTTTCTGTATGTGACAGCCGTTCAGATATTTTAAGACAGCTATTATTTCCCCCTTTTCTCTAATCCAAACTAAACATACACAGCTCCTTCAGCCGTTCCTTCAAGGTGTGTGAGCGTGTGTGAGATACATATGGTTTGTTTCCCTTCCAACCAATGAATAACAGAATGTGCTCTGAAAGCCAACAGTACAGACAGTAGTACACATATATGCTGAGAACTTAGAAACTGGGATACTACTACAGAAAGATGCAACATCCCAGAAAGCTCAGATGTCTTGAATGGAAAATGCATCTTAGACAATGACACCAGTTTTTTAAAAAATAACAATCATATTCAGGCAAACCTCGCTAATCGTGGACCCGGCACCCGCAGTTTCACGTATCTGTGGTCAGGTAATAAGCACCCAGCCTCGGTATATGCAATAAAATTCAGCAATTAAAGTCTTAAAGACTCGCATCTCCATGGGTTGGAGATGGGTGGAAATGACCTCCGAGGTCATTTCCTCCTGCCATTTTGAGGACAGGAGCTTTTTTGTGGTTAATTTTGTGGGGGGAAGGCTTTTTAAAATGTGGGGTTTTTTGCAGGGGGAACAATGATTTTGGACTTTGGGGGCATTGCTGGGCAGCTGGGGATACATAGAGCACGGTAGGGCACTCCCCCCAATTTCCCCCACTTTGTCCCATTTTTCACTGTCTCAGGAACCTAACCCCCCAATTCCCATTGCCCTAATGCTCCATTATCTGTGGTTTTGCTATCTGGCCCTGCCCCAGAGAACAGGACCCCCACAGATAACAGGTTTCTCTTGTAATACTATTATAAATTTGAAATTCTTTAGCTATTTCAGTTACATCCAGGTAACTGAATGTTTATAATCCTTTTAACAGAGCTAATTATGTGTCCAGGGATTATTTCAAGTAAAAGATTAAGGGATTTTAAAGATTTGTGTCAATAACGGAAAGTACTTGCTCTAACCCAAGTCACTAGTACATGTATGAATCCCCCTAATATTTATTGGATTTGCTCCTAAGTAATCCTGCATACTGTTAAATTCCTTAAATCCCATTTTATTTCAATGGGATTTAAACAGACAAGCTGTCTGCAGGATTGCGGTCCAAATTTTTATGCTCTGTCCTAAACAATATTCCTTAAGAATATTTTACACCAAACAACTTTATACCTGGTTTGCATTTTGCATATACATTAGAAGACTAAACACTTTATTCAAGTGCAGTGGTTAAATTACCCTTCTTTCATATTATAATTCATTGGCATAGGAATGCTGAATTGTATAATTTTGCTTTATGGAATCCTTCAATGAACTAATAAAGTTATAGGCATTTCACAAAATATTGTTTTCTACCCAGAAGGAGAATGGCGCATTCAATCTCAGAAGGAGAATTCAGAAGGAGAATGGCGCATTCAATTCAGCTGGAGAGTCTGTTGGCATTGCTAGATCATCCTAGCCCCATTGGACGTTTAGAAAATAATGGTGCTCATGCTTACAACACCAAAAGCAAATAGGAAGTCCCACGCTGGCACTGTTATCCCCTCTCTCCAGCTATCCATGGTTCCAGCTGTGTTCATGTGAAAAGGGAAGCACCATACCCACGACAACCCAGGTTGCTGATTACAGAAGCTCCGGGCATCATGATTAGGATGGCCACTGTTCTCCGCTGCAGTGCTTTGATGGGCAGTGTTCAGTTGCATACCATGCTGCTGTGAGGGGTGTAGACTTCTCAATTTCGGCGGGGGGCATGGGGCACATGGGAGGAGAGATCTTGTGGTAGCAGTATGAATTCCCCCTTTGCTAAAAAAAAAAAAAGGGGGCCCATCCTGGTTTGCATTTGAATGAGAGACCACATGTGGGCATTTTCAGATGTTCCCCTTAGGGAATGGGGTCACTCTGAGCAGAGCACCTGCATGCATAGAGCACAATTAGCTTTTCTCCTTGTTATACGAGCCCCTGGTGGCACAGTGGTAAAACTGCCGCCCTGTAACCAGAAGGTTACAAGTTCCATCCTGACCAGGGGCTCAAGGTTGACTCAGCCTTCCATCCTTCCGAGGTCGGTAAAATGAGTACCCAGAATGTTGGGGGCAATATGCTAAATCATTGTAAACCGCTTAGAGAGCTCCGGCTATAAAGCGGTATATAAATGTAAGTGCTATTGCTATTGCTATTATACTACTTCTAATAAGAGAATCATAGAGTAAAACCCAGAGAGGCAGCCACGCCTCCTAAGAACTTGCTGAGTTGCTACAAAGACAATGCAGGACTGACTGTGTTGTTCAACTGACTGATGAACTTGAGCATGAGAGCTTGCTGATGCTACTTGGCAGGCGGGGGCATTGCCTCCCCCAGGAAATCTGGAGGAGGGTTTGAGCCCCGACACCCTCACCTGTCAGCCCAGCAGGGGCATTGGCCCCTCTGGGAAATCCCAGAGGGAGCTTGAGCCCTGCCGCCCCCACAAAGTTTACAGCCCTGCTGCTGCACCTCCATCAGAGGCCTCCAGTGCTGGCCCCTCTGGCCCAATAGGCATTCGGCAGGGCCACACCTCCATTACACTTGCTCTGCAGTGTCATTGTCCTTGCTGTCTTGGGTGGCAGGACGCCTCTGGCACTCCTTTGGCGGTCGCCGAAGGCTGTCAGTAAAGACAGCAGGGGAGAGTAGGGAAAGGACCCTGCTTAAAAAGGCAAGAGCCATATTTGGTTCTTGCCTTTTTAAGAATGCCCAGGAGGAGTGGGGCATTGTAGAGACTGTACTTCCTCTAAGGGATGCTATCACAATGGGGGAAAGTGGCCATCAGTCTGCCGAAGGGGTAGAGTAGCCAATGACAGCAGTGGGGGGGGGGTGACCTGGAGCAGCAGTGGTGAGTCACTTTACATTTCAAATGTAAAGGGGGGTGCTTACCGATAGAACTGTTGGTAAAATATCAGATCAATTCCAACCCAATAACAATCTGGAGAGCATTACAAGAGAGAATTGGGTTGTAACATCTAGCTTGACATTAAATTGGTCCACAGTCCAAGGTCAATGAGAATGTAAACATGTGAACACAACTTTTAAAGGGAAAGTAAGCCATGCTTACTGTAACATCAGATTAAGGTTATAGCCACACAGCTAAGCTTGCTGTGGTAGTTCATTTGATCCACATAGCTCATTCAGCATCTTTACTGAGGGGGGAAATTGCTCTGGGAAGAGCCAATCAGATCACAGCATAGCTCATTTGTGCTGTGGTTAATGCCATGACTTGATGGTGGTTAGAGTGTTGGACTAGGACCAGGGAGACCTGAGTTCAAATCCCCATTCAGACATGAAACGCATCGGGTGACTCTGAGCCAGTCACTTGTCTCTCAGCCTAATCTGCCTCATAGGGTTGTAGGGAATAAACACAACATGTTCACCACTCTGAGCTCCTTGGAGGAAGAGCAGGCTATAAATGTAAACAAATAATGGGGACTTCAAAGGCTAATATCTCCCACACCACCAATTATCCCCCTCTGCACACAAAAACCCCCACACACACAACCAAAACCACATACTCCTTCATGGACTTGAATATAAGAAAAGAAAAGTAGGCTACCATTGGCCAAATATGAGAAAGTCAGGCTTACATGAGAAAATTAGTTTTTAGTTATCTGTTTTGAAACTGCTGTAGCTCGGACATTCTACAGCAGATATGTAGTTGCTCCATGCCAAATTTCAGGCAGATTAGCTTAACGATTTAGATTTTAGACTGATAGAATTCTTAGGGTTTATAATAATGGAATGCAGATTAGCTTAACAATTTAGATTTTAGACTGATAGAATTCTTTGGGCTTATAATAATGGAATGCAGTTTTTATAGCTCACTTTTTCAATGCCTGTAAACTTTTACAGAGTTTTATTACTGAATTCTAAAAGTGAACCAGAGCAACACAGGAACTGAAAAACTCTTCTCCACCCAAAAGGAAAAGTAGCATGTTTGAAGGTTGTTTCTATAAAACACATTTTTATTAAAAGAATGTTTTTAATTCTTTGAAAGCACTGGATGAATGTAAGCACATTCTTTCTCTTTAATGTTACTGCCTAGCTGAGAAATCCATTACTGTTAATAGAAAAACTATTTAGTTCCAGTTCTTCATTTCTACAAAGCTTGTCCAGTAAGGCTTACTGTTGATATACAGTTTACCCTTTTGAAATGATGTTTGACATAAGGCTCCTTCTGTTTTTCTGGGTAATATACTTGCATTTGCACTTATGTAGGAGATGAAAATGCTCATCTGCTTTGCCATTGTACTTAGCTCAAGTGCAAAGGCATTTTATTTATTATTGTATTTTATTTACTCAATGCTACGCAGAAATGAAGCCCAACATTTAACTGAGGTTATAGGGGCAAAGAGCCCCTGGTGGCGCAGTGGTAAAACTGCCGCCCTGTAACCAGAAGGTTACAAGTTCAATCCTGACCAGGGGCTCAAGGCTGACTCAGCCTTCCATCCTTCCGAGGTCGGTAAAATGAGTACCCAGAATGTTGGGGGCAATATGCTAAAATCATTGTAAACCGCTTAGAGAGCTCCGGCTATAGAGCGGTATATAAATGTAAGTGCTATTGCTATTGCTATTACTGTAGCAGCCCAAATCATGTGTGCGGTTGGGGCTTTGTGTTGCAGCTCCCAGCAGCCAGGCTTCCTAAATAGCACAGAGTACCACTTGAAGAACAGCCAGGAAGCCATGAGCTGTAGCATTGCTGCAGGCAGTCTCTCGGCTTCCTATGCAATGCATTATGGGATACTGGAGGCTTTTCTTCTCCAGATTCCAAATGTAGTAAGCAATGCCATGCTGCTCATGTGAGTGTGCGGTGCAATAGAACATTATGGCCACTATGTTCGTGTGGGGGAAGGCAGATATACTTGTGCTTTCCCCCCTCCCTGCCCACCCATCCAGTCATCTGGTTGTGAGAATAGCCCTCTTTTGCCCCTCCCTGATTGTGTGCAGATTGAATTCCAATTTGCATGGAGTCTGCATATCATGTCCTAAAATGATATTCCTTGATTGCCTTCTTACAAGCCCTGTCTTCTGCAGTCATCATGACTCCCAAAGTTTTTCAAGGGAGAACTACAATTGACTGTGAATAAATACCCCCAAATAGAGTTGTAGCCTGGAACAGAGAGAGACACTGTTCAAAAGAGCATACCCTGTTTCAGGCATTATGTAACTATGGCCACCATACCTGGTTTCAGTGCCAACTGCAAGCCCTGCCCCTTGTCACGAACACTTTCCTTAACTACACACCCCATTCTTCTCTCGTACAGTTGTTGTCTGCAGAGATAAATGCTGTACTCAAGAAGAGATAATCCTGGTGACTGAGAATGCTGGATGCCCAGTATTTCATGCCTGGAAAGGGCTTGGCTCTTCTGGGCTATTAATTTGATATGATTGTGATGCCAGAGAACTGGAAATGAAGGGCACAGATTTCAGCTTGCAAATAAATAAAATTCCTACAGGCTAGCTCTCACCACTGAGAGAAATGGGGAAACAGTGTAGTTTATCTGATCTAGAGTCGTCATTCACACAATCGAAAACTGTGTCCTACCCAGGTTTGGTAGCTGTGTGTCTTCCCTATTTCTGGTTGTGTGGATGCAAACAACTAGGTAGGAGGAGGGAGAAATGACTGTGTGGAAGCAAGGTAGGAGGAAAAGCTACCCAGAAAATTGGGAGCGCACACAGCTCCCAAACCTAGGTAGGACCCAGTTTTCGATTATGTGAATGACCTCATAGCCTACTTTCTGGTCAAGAGAACCTGGAATCTCCTAAATTCTAGAACATTGGAATAAACCAGACATTTCTCAACATTTGCCTTCTTCCCCATATCCGGATACTTGAAACTTGATACCTGTTCTATCTGTCTATCTATTCCTTCTCTATGGCTGCCCCAGGGCTTTGGAATGCAGTCTCTGCTGAAATAAGAGCATCTCCATCTTTATTTGCTTTTAGGAGGATCCTGAAGACATACCTGTTTCCCCAGGCTTCTAACTGAAATCTAAATTTTAATGTGCTTTTATTCATTGAGATTTTTTATCTGTTTTATGCATTTTAACTGTTTTATATTATTTTTATGTTGTAACATACACTACCTGGAGATTTCTATATCAGGTGGTATAGAAGTGCAATAAATAACTAATACCTATCTACCTACCTACCTATCATATTTTTATACCGCCTAATATATATGATACTAGCTGGGTGACTCTGGGCCAGTCACTTCTCTCTTGGCCAAGCCTACTTCACAGGGTTGTTGTGAAAAGAGAAACTTAACTATGTAGTACACCGCTCTGGGCTCCTTGGAGAAAGCGCGGGATATAAATGTAATAATAATAATAATAATATTGCTAGGCAGTGTACAAAATACAAATTACAATATAAAAATAAAACCACAAGTAAAACACTTTCACCGAATAAAACCAATTCAAAACAATTCACAAAGTGAAACCATTAAAATAATTTCACACAGGATAAAAACTATTAATAATCAGTTTAAATTCTTTTAATTAAAAGCCTGAGAAAACAGGTGTGTTTTAAGGATATTTTTAAAAGCTTTCAGAGATGGGGAAGCTCTTATTTTGACAAAGAGTACATTCCAGAGTATGGATGTATGGATTCATACATCCAGCATGATGGGAGAAATATCAGGTTCCTCCCACTTTTCCTTCCTCTTTTTCCCAATCTAGTGTTGCTGCCGCATGATTCTCTTTCTATTGTGTCATGGGATAAATACACTAAACTCATATTCTGCTTAGGAATCTCTAATTCTAGGTCCATTCCTGTTTCCCACTTCTATCTTTTTACTATAAAATGTGCCTCTAAAACCCTCCAACACTTCACAGATGTAAGCAGAGTTAGGTTTGTAACACTCAAAGGCTTAGCAATAAAGATTTCTGCCCAAACCCAACCTCTCATTATTACATACTGCTGAAGGCCCTATTCTACCTGCTATGTACTTATGTATTGGTTTTCTCTGCAGTAGCCTGTCCTCCATTGATGTGAGAGCTAACAGGGTGTTTGCTTGGGTTAATGGATACATTTGAAATACACAATTGTTCTCCAATATATTACCTACAGTTTAAAATTCACCTCGGCAGCTGTAGTGTATGAAATTGCAGGCTGTGCACAGCATAGCACCTCAGTGTCTGTTCTTGCACAAGGATTTGCGTGGATGATTGTGCACTAGAGTCAAGATGTACCCATTACCCACTCAGATGATTAACGTGGAGGCCCTGTGGAGGGAGCTGAATCCTGATGAATGAACATTCTTGAAATGGACACAAGAAGAAGTCAAAATGGAGACAATGATTTACCAGAGACAGGAACCAGAAAACAGAGACTCTGCATATGCATGCACATTGATGGCACTGTAACAGCAAGGTCAAAATTCCTTTGGTTGGTCCCACCCCACCCCCCTTCTGAGGGATCACCATAGCACATGATAACAGAATATGTACATGTTACCAGTTCACCATCTACTTACTGTGCAGCTTCTTTCAAATAAACTTCCTAAGCTAAAAATGGAGGTTGTGTTCTAATAAGAACATAAGAAGAGCCCTGCTGGATCAAGCCCAAGGCCCATCTAGTCCAGAATCTTGTTTCACACAGTGGCCCACCAGATGTTGCTGGAAGCCACAGGCAGGAGTTGAGGGCATGCCCTCTCTCCTGCTGTTACTCTCCTGCAACTGCAGACTATTGAATACTTCCATGTTACAGCTTGCCAGGAAAATAAAACAATCAAATATCTTTCATACAACCTGCCTTTGTTACCTTCAAACAAGCCTGTGTGCACCTGCCTAAATCATCTTGGTCATATAAGCTGTTGGGGAAAGTCTTATTGTTACAGGGATCAGCTGAGGGAACTGGGAGCAGTATCCCTGATTTCCTTCAAAGCACTACTAGCTGCAGCTAATGGTGTTGGGACCCACTTTTACATCGAATAATAGGGCTTATTAACAGTAGAGATTAATGGTTCGTCAGCTGGTTTTTAATAAGTACAAGGTTCATATCTACCTATTTGAAAGTGAATGTCAGCATTAAAGCAGCCTTGGGAACAGTGGCTGATATATCATCCTTCCAGTAGAGCACCAGAAAGATGTGCCAGTGCAAGGGAGAGCTTCCTCACTACCACCCTGGCTATGCAGCTTCCGGCACAGATCATTTTATTATCATTATTTACATTTTGACAATTTGCTCCTGTTCCAGGCCTGCCCTGTGTCACCCAAATATGTGTCGCTGCGGGCCTGATCCTCGGAGATGCATTTCAGATGGCACAGGGCACTCTTGGAGCCAGAGCGAATAGAATCCTCAAAATTTGCTCCCCACTGCTGTGTGCCCAGCTGTGCGGCCCCAGTGCAATTAGGAAAGTTCTCCCTCACACTAACATGTCTTCCTGGTGCACTACCGGAAGGCTGCTCTGGTGGTCAGTCAGTGTGTTGACCTCCCTTGACTCCTTCATTGTCTGCTTTCCTAGCTGTGTTCCTAAGGTCTGTAGATTCTAAAATTCATGGACAATGAATCTTGAGCCCAAACACATAATGAGAGGGGTGTGGGGTTGATTTCCGTAATTTTTTTTCTGGTTGAGCTTCCTTTTAAAAGTGTATGTTTGCCCATACTAATAATGATCATGACTGAAAATTGTAAGTCTTTCTGCAATATTCTATGAAATGTGAATTGAGGTTAGTTTGGTTCTCCTCCTTTCCGAGGCCTCTAATGTAGACTAAAAGGGACTTGTGACTGAAGCTCCTTGATCATTCCTGACAATGCTTCATGCCAAGTGCTCTTTTCTTTTTAAGAAAAGACTGTGCAGGAAGTCCAGACCTTATTCTCCACAAGATATTTAAACAAGATTCTTGTTCTAATTCCTTCTGAGGACTCACTAACATTCTTGAGATTAAACTTTGCTTGTGCCTAAGAGGTAAGCCTGTATTTTGTTCATTTTGCTTTGCGATATTTTCAAAGTTATGTTATTTACAGACCTGTTACTTCTCAAATATATAGAAGGTGAAAATAGGACTGATGTGCTGCATTGTTCTGAAGCCACAAATGTGGTGAATAAATGAGATTCAATAACCTGTATTAAAGAAACAAGAATTATACTGTAGCATTAGTAAAGCAATTCAAATGCAGTGAAAAATACAGCTAAGATAAAAGTAGCACAAGTCATAATGATAATGATGAAACTAGTTTTTAGATAGGTGCTACATGGAAGTAGGTGATATAATATGCTTAATCAAAAGTGACTATATGTTCTTTCAAAGTGTTTATTTCTTTCAGAAGTTTCTTAGTATATGCAATCTTGGCTTCATTGGATTTCCTTTCTTGATATCATGGCTATTTTACATATATGGGAAGAAGTATTGAAACCTGCAGTGCAATCTATAAGCATGTTTTCATTTATAATGGTGAACTGCTTTTTTAAATTATTGAACTATATCTGTCTGAACAATAATTACACTTGTATCTTTGAAAGTGCAAGGATTTACTTTCAGTACTAATTTGCTTTCTCCCAAGTTCTAATCAATACAGTGAAACCAAGAGGTAGCTTTTAAGATGACCCATTGATTACTTCAGAAAAAGAGGAGGAAGGAATTGAAATGTTTTGAGAAGTAGAATATAAATAGTTCAATTTAGTTTACTGATTGCTGTTTCTGGTAAAAAGCCATAAATTAGTTTCTACTCCATTAATACCACCTTCCTCTCTCATACTCACTGGCAGTTGCAAGTCGGCACCCTTCCAGGGTCATAATATTATGCTATACTGGTTTCATTCTGGAAATTATCTGGCAAAAGACATCATAACAATTTATAGCTGGACAGCCTTTACTATAAGCATGGCATCCATGCACTAAATCACCTGCCATTAGCCATTCTTTTCCTTCTTCTGCCTTTTCTCTTAATGGACATCAGGATGAGAGAAAGAACAGATGTCTGCAAAATATTGACACAACCATTCTACAACAGCTTAAGTTGGTATCATGGGGCGCCATCTTAATTAGCTCACTCTAAATTTAATAGAGATCCTTGTCACACCCTCAGAAAAGCAAAATGCTTGAATGATTACACCCACACAGATCCAAAATCACACCCTGAGGTCCTATGTAGAATAGAGAATTTTGCTATTTTTCCTTTTTTTTTTTAAGTACAACAATCTGGACTAGAAGAAAGGTATAGGAAATTTCTTGCTGCCTTGTATGAATGCTATATTCTTTGAACCTAAATCAGCCAGCCAATCTAGTTTATTTTCCTCTTCTATTCCAGTTTTTGGTCAAATCTAAGAATGGAAGTCATGCATAAACTGAGGAGTTGACTAATATATAAAATTCATTAATTTAAATTTCTGTTTGTATATCACTTGATTTATATATGTGTACTAAAGCTGTTGGTAGAACACCTTTCCTCCCTGCATTTCTCCTATACCTCTCTATGCCCCTCATTCCCACTTCCCCAGCTATTACTTCACACCATACCCCTGATCCTTCTCCCTATGTTATTTCCCCTCCTGCCTGAGCTAACACAAATCTAATCTAAAAGGACTGGAGGACTAAAAAGACCCCTTTTAGACTTCAAATCCTCTTTCAGGTTGTTCATATCTTGCATGCTTAACATGAACAGATATATAGTGCTTTGTAATTTGCAATTCAGGTATTAAGATTCTAGAATATACTGGAAAACATGCAATGCATGCTTTCTCTATAGTGAGAGAGCATGCATTCTGGCAATCCCAATGCAGGTGATGAGACTGTCAGCAACCTGGTCCTTTGGCACCTTAACACACTGCCAGCTAGCAGAGATAGGAGCAGCAGAGATACGAGGAGGTGGGGCAGGAAGCAGTAAATGGCATGGATGCAGTTATTAGGATTGGGATCATTAGCAACCTGATTTCAGTAAGCATCAAATTGTGCCACTGATACTGGGGTTGAGATGGACTGCATCAAGCCAATATATTGTATTGCATCAGGGTGAGTTGCAGGAGCTTAACTGTCCTGAAAAGCCAGCTTCCTTTGATTTTGTAAGTAGAACTTCTGGACCCTGAAGGCAATTGATTTCTATTTACAATACTGAAGAAAGTCTGTTCTTCAGGACAGGTAACTCCCCACCCCACCCAGTTCAATATGATACAATACAGTCTGGTATTGTATCAAATCATATAGCAGCAAGGGGCAAATGTGGAAGGCAATTGAGGAATGGGGCAGTGGCTGAGCCACCTGGAGGTGCACTGCTCAACAGAAGAATTTGTGGGAATCAGCACCTTTAAAAACTTGGATCCTTATGGTCAGACTAGATGTGACATTAAACATGTCTTTGAATCCCACACTTGGGCTTCTTCTCCTCCTCTGCAGATTGCAGCTTTGGGGGCAGTTTTCAGCAGGAAAGTGGGGTAAGGTTCCATGATCTCCATTAGTTCCATGATCCTGGTCTGGATTGAGGCACTGTGGCTGCTGTTGGTTTAAAAGAAAAGAGAGAGAAGAATTGCCAAGCATGGGGTTCAGAGATGCATTTAACATCTCATCTAGTTGAACCCTCAGGGAATAAGACATGGTTTAAATGTACTGGCAAGCATGCAGAGTCCCATGCTGAATGAGATCAGTACATCTCATTTAAACCCAGAGCCTTCCCAGACAACAGGCTTTACCTCAGGATTAAGAGGGTTGAAGTAATGTGAGTTACAGATATTTTGAATTTGCCTAAAAAATCCGATTCAAAAAATGCATTTTTTCACCCCAGACGTAAATCGGGCTAAGCTCCAATAAAAAATGAAAAACCTGAATTGTGTATGGAGTGCTCCCCGATAGCTTGCAGGGACTTCAACTTAAAGCTAGATGATATATGAACACACAATTGCCCTTCCATGGTCAATCAAAGTAAAATTGCCATCTGAGAACATTCCTGATAATCTCAACTGCATGCAGATGATGATACATATTTCTCTTGTACCGTCTAAGTATCAGATCACATGAGGACTTGGAGATTTCTCTTAAACCAAGCTTCCAATGTGAAGAGCAGAAATGGCTTAGCAGCACCCAGTTTTGAAAACATCATATGAAATAGGCACATATCATGATGAATTAAACAATTAAGTGACCAGGACTTGCCATTTTTCATATTTTATTTCATAAGTAGTTCCTGTGATCAAATACAAAGTAGAGAATATGACTCTTGTTCAGGTGTTATCAGTTTTTTCCAAATACAAATGCCTTGAGTATTGGTTAGATGGACATATCCTTGTTCGATACCTGTCAAGAATTAGATTAGCTAAATCTACAACTATGATTCAGCCCCGCAAGGCATGATGGCATCTTGTTGTTCTGTAATTAGTGGCAGATACATTTGTTGCATAATGTTTGAAGTCCTCTGTGTGATGTTAAGTTTTATAACAATATTGATACTGCATCATATCAGATGGTGACCAAAAATGTACACTTTGGGGAGAGACAGTTTATCACAAAACTTGTGTTCTTAAAAGCTTCAGTTTCACTTGGTGATTTGTTTCTAAATCCATTCTTATGCCAATATAGGATTGTTTTAGACAGTAATACTTAGTCTTTTTCACATGTACAGGTTTCTACCAAAAATGTGGTGTATAACTAAAGGTGCTTGCTCTTCAGTATGTATAAGGGGACAGAACTGCACATATTGCAGCAGAGTGACATTAGTTTATGCATGGACATATTATTATTAATGCATGGAAATGTATGTTTCTTCATAATCCATTTTGAACTTCCATAAATGGCACCATTCATCCCATACCATATCTTATGTAGCATGAAAGCTTTGAAGTTAACATGGATACTGTCAAGAGAGCATTTATGGAACTATTTATCTTTTATTTTCAGATATGTTTAATTCATTAATAAGTGTGTTTTTCATGAGCATAACATATATTTGTATTAATGGTGTTCTCCATCACAGGTCCTCACCATTTTACTAAAGAGTCCTATCAATTTAATTCTCTATTATTTAAGATCCATCCATCAACATAGAAGCAAATTCCTTTTCAACATCTCTGCTACACATTGACTCAGCTTGGCAATCTAAAGTTCCCTTGACTCACTCATTAGTTCTGGTGTGTGTGTGTGTGTGTGTGTGTGTGTGTGTGTGTGTGTGTGTGTGTGTGAGAGAGAGAGAGAGAGGGGGGGGGGATGTTGGTTCATTTTCATGGCACTTTCATAGCCCATATACAGAAATGTTCAGAAACTAATCACTTAAATGGAAATAAGAGCTTTTACGTTTTTAAAAATGCAATAATACTGCTGTGAAAACTTTAGTATTATAGTATTAGCATAGTATTATAGTCATGTGGACTGTGGGTGAAATATTAATATCAATAGAGGCTTAAAGCTGTGATCTCATTTAGGTTCTGTGTTCTGTAGGTATGGACTTGATCTGGATGGACTTGATCTGCATTTTTAAAATTTATGAATGTAATTGACTTATTGCTATTGTTTCTTTTAGACTCCCATATTTACAACTGCATAGACATACAGAAGTACTACAGTGAAAAATTTATTGTTGGAATTTTTACTCTGGTGCCCTTGCAGTTTACTCTGCATCTTATTTTCCAGTTCGTTATTGCAGAAAATTAAGCACTTCACAACAGTGGAAAAACTGCAGCCCAAATGTTGGGACACAGCATTGTGTACATACAAATCACGAATTTTGCTGGAAAGAATAATATTTCTAGGTAGAGTCTGTGGAAAGGAGCAGTTTTCCTGTATATGGCAAAGGTTTATCAAGTAATTGCATTAAAACGACACAGCAGCTAGATCTTTAACTTATGTCTTCTATTTCTTAAAACATGTAAAAAGCAATGGAACCCAGATCAACAGAGTGAACTTTCACTTCATGGATACTCAGGATTACGTCTACATTGCTAATGACATGCTCAGATGGGGTGACATTTTAACGTGTTTTGAAAGGTCTTTCACATATCTGTCATCAAAATAATTGAACTGCAAAATAGAATGAAATGTGTCCATTAGTAAGCTATTATCTGTGAAAATGCATTTTAAGTGCATGTATTTTTGATTTGTGTGTGTGTATATATATATGTATATGTATGTGTGTGTATATATGTATATATGTGTGTGTGTGTGTATATATATATATATATATATATATATATATATATATATATATATATATGCTTTTTGCAGAATTTCTAAGCAAGAGAATGCAGACTGTTAGTGTTCAGCTAACATACTTATTTACTAATGGCCTGACTTTATATTCCACTGCCAGTCAGATTCAAGGGAACTATTATTCATACAAAGAAATACCTGGCCTGTCTCCACACACTGAGACAGCAGCAGTGAGCCGCCAAAATCCATACATGACTAAACCCATACATGACATAAGGTTTTGTTGAAGGGGAACAAATAAAGAGGGATGCATTGCTAAATTCTTAGAAGAGAGCCAGTGTGATAGCACATGATTCCTTTGGGCAAGTTGTGGGGATAGAATGGGATTATCCCAGAGCATCTCTCTCCCCCATCTTGAGTGGAATGCTTTGAAGCAAGATATTATTAAGCATATTCTACAGGCAAATGGAGGTACAGGTGGACAATGCTGCCTGTTTGTTTTTCATAGGACGTCACTTTGTCGTGTAGTGCAAGCCTCTGTAGGCATCACGGCAGCTAAGCTCATCAGGAGCTTAGCTGGAGGACTACCACCTTCTGCTGCTGAGTCTTCTACATAGGATATGCTCCCCTCACTTTACCAGAGAACAATATGAGGAAGCCATGGAGGCATGGGGTCTGTTAGTTCAGCAATATGCAACTATGGAGTGGCTAGCAATGACTAGCACAGCCCTCTGATTTTATGGCCTGAGCCCACATTGGGCACAAGCCACTCAACAGTTGCATGCCCGCAGTCTCTTTAATTAGTAGCCTCCATGCCTCTGCTTCCTTCTTGAAGTACCTTCCAGTAAGGGCACGGAAGCCTCCCCACTTTTGTAGCGCTCAGTAGCAGAAACTGGGAGTTCTCCAGTGAGCCTCCTCATGAACCATTGTTGGGCAACATAGGTCTCACTGAACATTCAGGTCGACAGGTGAGTCTTTTAGAAAGGTGATGCATTTTATCTAGGCCTGTGGCTTTCAGTCTGTTACCTTCAGGAAGTATGCACCACATAAAATTTGGCCTAGAAGCCCCTGCATGTCAACCATGTATTGCACATGCCCCATTTCGCCAAACAGTGAGAAGTTCCAGGGATGGCATTTTTCAGACTCTGTTTCCTTTAGTGGAGAGAACACAGGAGGTGTATCGCAGGTTTAGAAATATCTGATCTATTTACAAATATACAAGTAGAGAATAGGTTGGGGGCAAATAACAGACATTCCTACAAGGCAGCAGAACTGCTATCTCACGTCCCTGGGAGAGACCCTGCACCTCCAAAATGCCTTCTGCTGACTCACAACTTCCTCTTTGCCTCTGTCTCTGCCTGCCTGTATCCCAAATTACAGTCTCTCTCTCACACACACACCCTTCTTCCATCAGCCTTTTCCCTTATCACGGCGGGCATGGAAATGGTAGGATTCTTCATACTCTGGTGACTTTATTGCTTGAACACACACACACACACACACACACACACACACACACACACACACAGAGCCAATTATCTTCTATTAGCGCTCCCTGAGAAAACTTCAACTGACCATTCTGGATTATTCATTAATCTGCTTAAAGGAATTGTCTCCTTTTGTGTCACCTAGGACCTTCTGACTTGTGAAACCCCTGAGTTGCAAAGGGTTCTGGGTCATATGCCACACTCTCATTTCATGCAGGGCACTGTCTAGGCCTGGCCTTACCACTGCCTTACAAAATGGAGAGAGTGTTCTAGAACATATCCAATACTCCTCTGTATTGCAGGAGAGGATAAGTAGTGGTGGGCAGTCTTTTTTCATGAAATTTTGTGTAGCATTACTGAATTTCTCATTAATAGGATCACTGAAACCTCTGAGAAAACCCAAGGGTCACTGAAACAGATTAAAGGGAGGATTAAGCTTTTTGCCGCCCATAGGCAAAAAGGCTTTTGCCCCCCTTTTACCTTTTAAAAAAAGTTTGCCTTTTTTTGTAATAAGGTAGAAGGGGAGGGACTTTCTCCTCTCCTTGCTGCAGATGCCACTGCCCACAGAGAGGGGCACCAAAATTTGAGGAGGGGCAAAATTTGCTGTTCCTCAAACTTTGCCACCGTAGGCAAATGCCTACTCTGCCTCTCCTTTAATCCACCACTGAACAGATTTGAAAACTGTCCGAGGTTTATAAATAAAATTAGAAAACCATGGGTGCAGTCCAGCTCCATTAAAATGAATGAGAGTTTTGCCATTTATTTCAGTGGCTGATTACCCTAAACAAAGCAAAATTTATTAGAATACTTGATGTTTTGCTGTTTAGATTGATGTATCTAAAATGTTTATAAGCTCACTTTGTGAGTGTAAAAACTTAATTAAAAGCTATTATGTTTGTTCTCTTATAAAAAGTGAAATAAATAAAGAACAGCAAGATAAAAATTGAATGAACCTTCCTTTAAATTTTACACAACAAGAACTGAATTGGTCAGGAGCTCAATACCACTCACATAAAAAAGTAGATAAATTCATGGGAAACTGAATTCTCCGCAGCTGTTCTTTAGGGCAGTTGGAGTGTTTAGAGAGTGCTTATGTTATAGTCCCAAATCAAACTTTGGGAATATAGAATATACCTGCATAATCATAACATTTTTAGGACAATACTCTGTAAATGTGAATATTCATGTTGATCCAGATGTAAAATATATTTCAGAATACACTTTCCTTGTTGTTATAGCTCTTGCTTCTCTCTCTTTCCCTCTTCCTTTCTCTTTTCCTTTCTCTGTCTTTTAGAGACAGGCAACAAGAAGCTAAAAAGCACGATTCAGAGAAGCACAGAAACAGGGATGGCAGCTGAAATGAGAAGTCGTATGGTTCGGCAACCAAGTCGGGAGTCAACTGATGGCAGCATCAACAGCTACAGCTCAGAGGGAAAGTAGGTTGAAGCCTCATGTGATCAGGACCTCTCCATCCATTCAGTGAATGGGATGTTTGTCCTAGATTCGGATCGACCACAGGGCCTGAGCAGGCCTAGTGCTGATGCTTCTATTTGCAGTGCTGCATAGGTGATGACCTAACCATGAGGCCACAACAGGGATAGGCAAGGCAAGCTTTTAAAAGGCAGAAAGGAAAAGGAAAAGGTGGAGATAGCAAAAATGATGCATTGCCTATATAGATGAGGGACATGGAGTTAGGAGATACAGTGTGATAGCCTTGGCTCTAAAAGCCCTATCACCTAGTTCCATATGGATAAAGAAACTGCAGTTTCTCCACACTTAATAAATAAACTTCAGAGATTAGATGATTTTCTTATTTATTGTATTTCTATACTGCTTGATATAGAAATCTCCAGGTGGTGTACAAATTAAAACATAATATAAAAAACAACAACAATTAAAATTCATAAAACAGATAAAATTTCAATAAATAAAAACATTACAATTTAAATGTTTGTATGTGTTATATGTGTTATCATTTTATATTATATAACATAATGCCTAGCTGTCCTGCTGAAGTGCCATATGGGCAGCTAGAAATTAAGGGTGTGCACAGAACCATCTGGCCCAGTTCGGTTCGAGGCCGGAGTGGCCTCAAATGGAACCGGGCCAGTTCTGTCCGGCCCCCATCAATCTCCGGTCCGGTCTGGTGGGGGTCCATGATTTTTTTTTAAAGTTAATGATAAATACCTGTAGCCCCTTTGGGGGGCTTGCTGTAGGCCTCAGGGGGGTCCATGAGTGTTCCCCCTCCCCCTGCCAGCCTCCCTCATCACTGCCACGGCCAGGTAAATGTTATATTTTTGGCCCATTCGGGCCTCCATAAAGGCAAGCGGCGGCCATTTTGGCCGCTGTCGCGCATGCGCAAATGCCCTCTGTGAGGCTGTAGGCCATGCCAGGCCTCGCAGAGGGCATTTGTGCATGTGAGGCGGTGGCCAAAATGGCCACCGCTCGCCTTTACAGAGGCCCGAAAGGGTAAAAAATACCACATTTACCCAGCCACGGCAGTGATGAGGGAGGCCAGTGATGGAGGGGGAATCCTCGCAGACCCCACCACCACCACCATGGCCTACAGCAAGTCCTCCCCAAAGGGGGGGTAAGATCTGAGATAAGATCTCAGATCTTATACCGTGTTTCCCCGAAAATAAGACAGTGTCTTATATTAATTTTAGCCCCCAAAAATGCACTAGGGCAATTAGCGGTACATCAGAAATTACTGCTAGGTCTTACTTTCGGGGTAGGTCTTACTTTCGGGAAAACAGGGTACTAATACTAAGATCTGAGATAAATCTGAGATTCTGACCTTGGCATGGGTTCACACAATCATTCCAGTGTTGGTAGCCCATATTAAACCTAGATTTGAACAATTGTGTGAACCAGGCCTCTGTGCCCATGAAAATACTGTGCAGACCATACTGATTTCATGGAGTTAAATACAAAACTTAGCTATAGCTCTTGATCTCCTCGCACATGTAGCTTTTGATCTTGCACATATTACATCATCATGTTTATTTACGGTCATAGACCAAAATTAACATACATAATAATACACATAATAGTAGTAATATATACATAGTATAATCAGGAACATGGACTCATCCTAATCAGCAGTTTCCCGTTTGCATAATCTGGTTTACCATCTGTTGTCTAGCCTTCTTAGCTGCCTCACAGAACTTAGCAACTTTAAATGTTACTTCCTCCTTCTGATCTGAGAGCAGATAGTTGACGTAAAATGCATCTGTGTGACCTGGGAAATCAGTCAGTAATGAGGAAATATAACAAGTTCGTAAGTCCCTATAGAAGAGACAGCGGAGTAAAATGTGAAAGATAGACTCCTGTTCTCCAGAGCCACAAGGGCATAGTCTCTGTTCTTTTGGGATCCCTCTAAATTTACCTTCTAGTTCAGCTGAAGGTAGCACATTAAATCTGGCCAGTGTAAACATCCTGCGATACTTAGTAATGGTAATCTTACCCAGGTAATTCGCAGGTTTAGTTTTATACATTTGTAGACCTAGGAAAACTTCTTTAGAGATTAAAGATCGATCAGTCTGCATTTCCATATCATAGATCCGCTGCTTTAATATCAGCCTTGCGCGACAAAAACCCATTTCTAGTAAATCATTGCACATATTACATATTACCCATCTCTGCTGTATCTAGTTTTCTCATAAATGCAACACTCAGCACATACATGAAATGTCCTAAATATTATGGGAATGTAAGGAGGATGATACAGTAAGGAGAACAATACAGTACTTCCCATAAATATTTTCACTTGAGCAAGAATTACATGGTTTCATAACAAATGTCTGCATCATTACTCTCTTTACTAGTATCTTAACATTATCTCTATGAATTGCTTAAATTCCTAAAACCACAGCCTTGGCTCTAATAAGGTTCAGTTTACAAACATTGCACACATTATTCTATTACATTTCTACAAGGCTATGGATTTGGAGAAGCAGGACCACATTGTTCATAATAAACCACTATTTCTGTTTTATTTTGCTTGTTTTACTGCAGCCTAATATTTCCCGGAGTTCGCCTTGGTGCTGACAGTCAGTTCAGTGATTTCCTTGATGGACTTGGACCTGCCCAGCTTGTTGGTCGACAGACCTTAGCAACTCCTGCCATGGGTAAGAGTATTGTTTTTGTTTAGATATGATACCCCAATCAATGTAATCTCTGGGGACTGACTACTACAAAGCAGGACTGCCCTTGAAGTTGGTTCAGAAACTGTTGTTCGTGCACAAAGCCTGTTTACTGGGAAGCCAAGCTCATATTCAATACATGCTGTGGAAACTGCACTGGCTGACACAAATCAGGTTGCTAATTTTAACCTATCAATCCCTTCTGGTTCTCGCATATGTGAGAGCACTTCTCCTAGCAAGAGCCTCTCACCCACTATCCACTGTGGAGGCCTGCTCAGTTCCTCTGATTCAAGAAAATAAATCTGTGATGGGATAGGCTAGGGCTTTTTCTATGTGAGCCTGGTTTCATTAACCAGTTGAGGCCTAATGGAGCCAGAGGCCAAAAGCATTTTTTTTTAAAACAAAATTTAAGCTAATACCATGGTGATATTTTTCTCATGTTGGTCTTTTTCTCCTGTCACTTTTATTGTTCATGTTAGTATGATTTTAACCATTTCATGCTGCGTTAAGAGGCTACTTTTATGGCTTGAGTTGTAGGAAGGCTGGTATGGATTTTTTTATTTAAAACATTAAATAAATAGTTCAAATTTAGAAAACCATGAAACACATTTATCTTTCTGTGAGTAATCATTGTTGTGAAGGTTAATGTGATACTAATATCCCTTTCTTTCAGGTGATATTCAAATTGGAATGGTGGATAAGAAAGGCCAGTTAGAAGTAGAAGTCATCAGAGCCCGAGGTCTCACACAAAAGCCTGGTTCTAAATCTACCCCTGGTAAGACAAGCTCTATATTATGAAGGCCAGGCAAATTTGGTTTGGCTCCATGATGTTCAGATATATTCCTCAGGTTTATTTATTTAGAATATTTATATGCCACTTTTCAACAACAAAAAAGGGGTGACAATCTAAAAGAAGGCAAAAGTGGGGTCACCAGCAAAGAACTACTTGGAAGGATGCTATGCTGGGTTGAATATTTTATTTGTTTCTTTATTTTTTAATCATTATATTTATATAATAAATATAATAATTTTTATTATTATATTATATTTATTTTTGTATAATAAATATAATTTTGTTTGTTTGTTTGTTTGTTTAGAATATTTCTATACCACCCAAAACTTGCATCTTTGGGAGGTTTACATATAAAATCACAATTAAGATCATTTAAAACCTTTAAAACATTAAAAACTATAAATCTAATTAAAAGCCCGGGTGAATAAATGTGTCTTCAGTGCCTTTTTAAAAGTTGCCAGAGATGGGGAGGGTCTTATTCCAACAGGGAGTGTATTCCAAAGTCCAGGGGCAGCAACAGAAAAGGCCTGTTCCTGAGTAGCTGCCGAACAAGTTGGCGTGAACCGCAGACAAGTTGGCGTGAACCTCTCCAGATGATCTTAACAGGCGGTGGGGCTCATGGCAAAAAAGACGTTCTCTTAAATACCCAGGGCTTACGCTGTTTAGGGCTTTATAGGTAATAACCACCACCTTGTATTTTGCCCAGAAACCTATTGGCAGCCAGTGTAGTTCCTTCAACACAGGAGTAATATGGTCTCTCTTAGATGACCCAGAGACCAACCTGGCTACCGCATTCTGGACCAACTGCAGTTTCCAGACTACATACAAAGGTAGTCCAACATAGAGTACATTGCAGTAATCTAGCCTAGAGGTTACCAGCATATGTACCACCATTTTGAGGTTGTTCATCTCAAGAAATGGACACAGCTGATGTATCAGCCAAAGCCGATAAAAAGCACCTCTGGCCGCCACCTCAACCTGGGACACCAGGGAGATGTTCAGATCCAGAAGCACCCCCAGATTGCGTACCTGACCACATCCAGAACCGGCAGATCAAAATTGTCTCCTAAGTTCCAACACCACACAATAAGTACCTCCGTCTTATCTGGATTCAGCCTCAGTTTGTTATCCCTTCTCCAGTCCATTACTGACTCCAGGCAAGCATTTAGGGAGATTATGCCTTCTCGCGATGAGGTTGACATGGAGAAATAGATTTGGGTGTCATCAGCATACAAATCTCCTGATGATCTCTCCCAGCGGTTTCATGTAGATGTTAAACAGCATTGGAGACAATATGGAGCCCTGGGAGACACCATACGGAAGTTCAGTCTCGTTCAATCGTACGAGTGTCCGATTGCTTTGGGGTTTGGGTGCCAGGTACCCCTGGGTGCCAGCTACCATCGTATCGATTTTTGGATGTCTGAACTGGTTCGAACCGGTTGGAATCGAACCATGCCCTGGTTCAGTTCAAATTTGAACCTGCAGCTCAAACCTGATGGCTGGTTCAGTTCAAATTCGAACCTTCGAACCACCCTGGTTTGAATTTGAACTGGTTTGCACATCCCTACTGGGTGTTTTCACACAGGGCTTTTAGCTCACATCTCCTCCAGAATCAGAATCAGAATCAGAATCAATTTTATTACAGCCTTAAGCCAACCAGAAAGAAAACACTCGGAAAAACATACAGCAGTACAATAAATAACAATATAAAAAATATAGAAACAGACATGCAGGTAAAACTAAAAATACATTATAAAAAACCATGGCGGGATGTCTGTCTCATAGCCCCATAAGTGAACCTAGCCACTATCCTGGTGACTTCGTCATTAGTGTCAGCCAGGCAGTAGTTAAGATAAAAGGAATCAGGCCTACCGGGGAACTGCTGTAAAATAGGAGCCAATAATTCTCTCCTAGAATCACGATATAAGGGGCAATATAGCAAGATGTGAATGACAGTTTCAAGGCGACCCTCTCCTCATGAGCCCAACCCCAAAGCAGTAGGATCTTTAGAAAACCTGCTTAGGAGTATAGCAGAAGGTAATACATTCAACCTAGCCCTAGCAAAAGCCGACCTGAATTTGACGAAGTGGAGGGAAGATAAATATCTGACAGCCTGGTTTCCAGCTGGGAGGGAGACGCCAAGAAATAAGGGGGAGCATCTCCTCCAGAATGGAGGGTGTGCATTCACATATCAGCCAGATTTACCCCAAAGTCCCTGCGAGCTATCGGGGAGCACTTCACACATGATTTGGGTCTTTCATTGCACATTAGAGTGTAGCTCAATTGATATCCAGGGTTTTTTAAAAAACCACTTTTTGCGTTGTTTTTTTTGAGCAACTTTGAACTTGCAATAAAGCCTCACAGTAAACTCATGGTAAAGACTGCTATCTGGAAACCCTTCCGGATGATGCCATATAAAAGTTCACTTTTTGAGGAACAACAGTCTCCAAGCAACACAGTCTGGAATCTGCCCAAGTGGTAGGAGCAGAACCACTGCAAAAGTGACTCCCACTCCCAACCCGTTCAGATGGTCCAGAAGGATACCGTGGTTGAGAAAAAAAGCTGCCAAAAGATTCAGAAGGACCAACAGAGTCACACTCCCTCTGTCAATTCCTAATTGGAGATGATCCATGAGGCTAACTAAGGAAACCAGTTTGAAAAGGGTCTAGATAATGAGTTTCCTCCAAGACTAGGAACACAGGAAACTGCCTTTATATATTTAGTTAGTTAGTTAGTTAGTTAAATATTTATATCCCGCCCTTCAAGTACACTACTGCTCAGGGCAGCTCACAACAATAAAATAGATAAAATGTAAAATAAAACTAATACAATTAACCCAATTAAATAAACAAGTTAAAAGTCCCAGCTAAAACTAAAATCAGAATTAAGTTTCAAATTAAAAGTTATTTTAAAAGCTAAAAACTGAGGATTATAAACATTTATAATTATAAAACTTATAAACATTATACTGAATCAGACCATGGGTCCATCCTGCTCAGTATTGTCTACACAGACTGGCAGCAGCTTCTCCAAGGTTGCAGGCAGGAGTCTCTCTCAGTCCTATCTTGGAGATGCCAGGAAGGGAACTTGGAACTTTCTGCATGTGAGCACCACCCTCTCAATTACCTTGACCAGCCATGGAAGGTTGGAGATAAGCCTATCGTTGCTTAACTCTGATGGATCCAATGCAGGCTTCTTCAGAAGGAATAGGAATGTTGCCTTCACCCTGCCTTCCCTTGGTGGTGGGTGGGGTGGTGGGTGTGGTGGTGCCTTAGATGCAGAACAATAGCTGCAGCAGTAACAGTTGCTGCCCACCCACATCCATGGCCACCAAGGTAAGGATAGGGGGCCCACTGAATTAGGTAAGGTCTCACACTTTATCCTTTACTTCCTTCTCAGTCCTGTAATATCTTATGCATTGCTAATCACCATTTCTTCCTCTCTTTGGGGACATTATTGGTTTTACTGAACATATTTCTGCCCCGGAACTATTTCTGCTCCTAGTTTGATGCTCTAACAACAGTTGGAAATCAAATACAAGTTTCCGGGAAATTAAAATAGATACAGTGTGATCTGTAGGGTCACCATACGGATCTAGTCCCTGTCTTATGAGCTGGTCAACAAGTACCAGAATGCATGTGGCTTTAAAGGATCACTTGCACTCAGTATATCCAGTCCCCTAGAAAAGCTGCATGCAGAGTACTCTTCTGACATTCAAGAAGAACAGAGGCAATATTGACCATAGGGAAAACTTCTGCTTTATCCCATTCTCCATGAATTAAAACACAGAGCTCTCTGTGGTCTCTTGAAGTAGAGGATGAAAATATGTTGCATGCTCAGCCCCATTGGATTGTTTTACACACTTGAGTAGCATGACACAATTTGACAGAATTCCTTAATAAACTAAGTGGGAGTCTTAAGCTTTTAGCATGGATAAAAGAAGAGATTCTGAGAGTTAATATCAAAACTTTAGAAAGAATCTTCCATTGCAATGCTAATAAATTCAAGTCTGGAAAACTGGCTCCATAAAAAGCATACAGGAGAAAAGGCAAGCAAATAAATGAGGGGTGTGGAGGCTGCATAACAGAATATTGGCCTGGTGTTACTTTAGGCAAGTCAATAAGTGGTAATCTAGCTAGAAGCACAGAAACTCATAAACAGAATCACTGATATAATGAAAACTACTATTTTTAGATGCCTCCACCAGGGGGAAAATTTCATTTTCCAGCTCAGTTCGTTTGTGCTAAAACAATAAACAAACACTCATAAGAAGTCCAGCTTCTCTCAAACATTCCTTCCTAGTCCATAAATACAATGTTTGACCAGTTTTTCTTAAGCAATGCTGTGCATTGTGTACGATCAGAATGGAGTGGGCAACTTCTTCCTTGCTGGCAAGCACATTGGTTGACATCCAGAGCTGCCTTCCACAAGCATGCCAGGCAGATGCACTGGTGCAAGGGAGAGCTTCCCCATTACTGCTGCAGCTGGGCAGCCTCCACGCTTTCTGTGTCCCATAGAGGGCACTTCCAGAACCAGAGCAAATCATCACAATTCGCTTCCCCCTGCTGCATGCCTGAGGCTGCATGACCCCAGTGCTTCTCGGAAAGCTCCCACTTGCTCTAGGGCAGTGTTTCTCAACGTTTTTGAAGTCATGGACTGGTACATTATTCGTGTGCAGTTTCCCAGACCAGCAGTTAGTAAGGGGGTCACCCCCCTCACCCCCAACCCCAACCCCAGGCACCCCCCAAAAACAATTTCAGGCAGCTCTCTGGAGCTCATTTCCAGGCAGCCCTCACTGCTGGATAATGTTGATTTCGAGGAAGCGAAATGAACATTATCTAGCAGCGAAGGCTGCCTGGAAATGAACTCTGAAAAGCTCCTGCCTGCCCTCACTGGCCCGAAATTGTATTTTGGGGGGGGGTGATTTTTATTAGTGATGCCTCACGGACCGGTACCCAATACCTTGTGGACCAGCTCCGGTCTGTCCACACTGCTCTAGTGCATCTTCCTGGGGAACTACTGGAAGACTGGGCTGGATATCAACTAGTGATTGTAGCTCGGAGAAGGCTCAAATGTGCATTTTTCAGAAAATCCTTGTGACATGTTTGCCAAGCTCCACCCAATTATAACCTCGTAAACGAAAGGGGAGAAGCTTGTCAAATGTCAGGGGAGAGTAATATAACTGTGTAAATGTAACTGTGAAAACCATGGCAGAGTTAGAATTCAGGATGAAGATGAAGAAAGAAGTAGGGGTGTGCAATTTGGATTTTTGGTGTTTCAATTCGGATCCGAACCGAAACACCCCTGTTCTGTTTTGTATCCGAATATTCCCCATTCGAATCACCCCTGATTCGATTCGGATCCAAATTAATCCAAATCTGAATCTGAATCGATTTGGATTAAAAATGGGTCCTGGGGCCAAACGAGTGGGGTGGGGTGATAGTGCCCAATGGGTGGAAGCTACCACCCAAATTGCAGAGGGATTGGTCAAAGGGCTGGTTTTTGGTGAATTTTTGAAATTTTAGTGTCTTTGGGGCAGATTGGGGGCATAACGTGGGATCTGGGCCAAAAGAGTGGGGTGGGGTGGTAGTGCTTAATGGGTGGAGGCTACAACCCCAATTTCAGAGTGATTGGGCAAAGGGGTGATTTTTGGTGAATTGTTGAAGTTTACGCATCTTTAAGGTTTTCCCCCATTAGGTATAATGGAGGGTGTATCGCTTCACGTCAGGGGAAAGGGGTGGCCTAGAGCGGTGTGGGGTTGGTGGTAGTGCCGGGTAGAATAGGATTTTCAATGAGACACCATGTATCCACTCTAATTTGCTATCATAGAATCCACACTCAGAATACCTCAGAAACAAAAGAACCCTGTACCCCATGGGTTGGCACCCTATGTGCACTACACCACCACTCACTCTGGGCCACTCCAGCACCCCCCAAGTGCACTTATGGGGCTGCTGAAAGCTCCATTATACCTTATGAGGAAAAACCTTAAAGACGCGTAAACTTCAACAATTCACCAAAAATCAGCCCTCTGCCCAAATCCTTTGAAAAAATTCAGGTAGCTTCCTTGCCCCTACCTGGCACTACCACCAACCCCACACCGCTCTAGGCCCCCAATCTGTCCCAAAGACACTAAAACTTCAAAAATTCACCAAAAAGCAGCCCTTTGCCCAATCCCTCTGAAATTGGGGTGGTAGCCTCCACCCATTAGGCACTACCACTCCACCCCACTATTTTCCCCCTGGGACCCAAAATTCGAGCAGATGTCACATCAGACCTTTTTGCATTGAGGTCAATGGGAGGCAAAAAGGCGGGAAGTTCAAATAGACGTCATTGCTCAAAATGGGGGGGGGGCGGGAGAAGGCCACAAAATGGAGGTCCGAAACATCCGAATATTTCGGATCCGAAACGGGTTATTCATTTCGGATCCAAAATTTTTCGGAAATCTTCGGGAGTGATTTGGTTTGGCTCCAAATCACCCAAAATTGGCCGTTTCGGGTACAGATTTTTCTGCACCCAAAACGTTTCACACATCCCTAGAAAGAATGCCCTTGTGCTCCACAGAAGATACCATCTCTTATTTATACAAATCTGTCAGGTGCTGCATCAAAAACTAAACAGGACCTTGGCTGCAGCCACATAACTAGAATTTGTGGCAAAAGGAAAAACAGATGTAGAGGGGAAAGTGGGAAACTTTACACTGATTGGAAGCACCTAAAAGAAACACATATAGTAAAATCTACAATAAGTACTGTATGAGTAGGAAAAGAATCAAGAAGGATATTCCTTCATTCTCCAGAGCCTTTGCTTACTCTTTAAAAATATGACTTGGATAATTTTTGATTACTTATTTTTCTTTACACTTTTCTGATGTAAATGTCTTGAGTCACTAATTTAAGCTTTAAAGCTGATTTTGCTTCCCTTCCACAGCTCCATATGTCAAAGTGTATCTGTTGGACAATGGGGCTTGTATAGCCAAGAAGAAGACTAGGATTGCAAGGAAAACCCTTGACCCTTTATATCAACAGACACTGGTTTTTGATGAAAGTCCACAGGGTAAAGTCCTTCAGGTCAGTAACTGTTTCATCTCATTTCAGCCCCTGATTTAAAAACGCTGTTTTACAAGGATATGACTAATCCCAGTCGTACCACAAAAGCTACTGTGCATACTTAACTTTACAAATGCTACAGTATCCCTAATGCCAATTGTGGTCACAGAAACAAGGCTCGGGATTTATCAAATCAGGGATGAGCCTCTGCCCAGAAACCTGAGAATCCAGATTATTTTCCTAGGTTCCTTGGAAAGTGATTCTTTCCTATTTTCAATACACCAGGGCACAAATTAAATAAGGAAGATAGTGGCAGCACCAGAAAAAATATAGATATATGGGGAAGGGCTGATTCTGAAAAACAGAAAGCTCTGCCTAGCAAATTAAAGCATCCCAAGTAAAAATATCTCTACATCTTGCATCAATGCTCTGATCTTAAACATATTTATTTACTCAGAAGGAACATACACATATTTAACAACAGTTTGCATAGACTTATTTTTAAGATTACCCTCATCTTTTAGATTACAGGTTTAATTACCAATCTGAGATAAAATTCTTTTTCTATTTATAGTTTTGAGTTCATTCTTGATCTTGCTAAACATGCAGAGAATAATAATGAGAAAGCTTCCTGATCTGTTTCATAGATATCTATCTTGTGCAGGTGAAAAGGTTTGCATTTAAGAGTTTGAATGGCAGAAAATCAAGGGAGAAGCTCTTCCCAGCATTAACTTGTTCTGTTAATAAGCTTCAAGTGTTGAATTTCATGCCTGTTATGCAACTGTTAAAGATGCAGGAACCCTGACATAGAAAAGGATAATAGCCACAGATACAAAATTGTATCAGAGGTATCTGAAGAAATGATTCAGTAAAGCAATCCTAATGTGCTGAGCAAGCCAGTTAATACTTCTTGGCACATCCCTAAGATAACCATTGACTATGTTGCACTAAATTTTTGCAAGCAGCATTTTCAAAGTGAAAAATAGACTATCCTCTTCAATAGAAATCCTCTTCAATAAAGCTCATTTTTGTTTTGTTTTTGTTTTGTTGCACACCTGTTTGCTGGTTCTTCAATTAGGGTGTGCACGAATGGTTCATGCAGAACTGGTTCACCTTGAACCAGGGCCAGTTAATAAATTTGATTGCGGACCGGACTGGACCAAGTCTGGTTCGGGCAAACTGGTTCTGCATGAAATGGGCAGCTGGACGGGGCAGCAGGAGATGTAAAGTACTGCTTACGCTGCTGGCTTGGCTGCCGGCACCACTGCTCACCATCCCAGCGACCCCAGGCATGCCCCCCTCTCCTTTTACCAAGCTTCTAGCTCAGCGGTTGCTCAGTTCTGGCCTCCGCACACGTGCGGAGGCCTAGCCATCTTATTTATTTATTATTTCTCTGTGTAAACCACCCTGAGCCATGTTTGGAATTATTATTATTATTATTCAATAGCCATCCAAATGGCATCTGCAAATGTGCAGGCACCACACAAATGGCCTCTGTGCATGTGCAGAGGCCAGAACCGAGCAGCTGCTGAGCCAGTGACTTGATAAAAGGAGAAAGTAGCACACCTGGGGATTCTGGGAGGGTAAGCAGCAGTACTAGCAGCCATGCTGGCAGGGTAAGCAGCACTTTTCATCTATCGCCACTGCTACCCAGCCACTCCTTACCTCCTGAAGGGCCCCCACCTCTCTGTACTTGTAAAGGGGAATCCTCACCGGATTCCCCTTTACCACTATATCCCCCAAACTGGTTCAGCCCAATTTGATGACCAAACTGACCTGGACCAGTCCAAGTTGGTTCGAATCCAGTTTGGATTGAAACCAAACTGGCCAAACCAGTTCCGTGAACACCCCTATCTCCAATGCTATTCTTAGGGATTCTTGATCCCTGTCAGTCAGGAATCACATAATGAATATGATGATGTCATGGCACCTTGTAGTCATTTGGCTTTGTGATTTTGTCATTAAAGGACAGTGAACCCCCCTCATTGCCCTCATTCTGAGTGGGGCGGGGGAAGGAATTTCAACCAAGGCAGGTTGAACAAGGCTAAAGCTCCCTGTCTTGACATGCTCTTTTGGCAGTTTCACTGCTGCATGGTGAGACTTTCATCTAGGGATGTGCACGAAAATGATTTTGTGTTTTGTTTTGAGCTTGAAACTAAATGCAGACAGCCAAAACATTTCATTGAAATGACAGTCAACCTGGTTGTTTCAACAAAACAAAACCTGAAACGTTTCAAGGGTTTTGGCCATAGGGAACAATGGGCAAACTTGAAACACCCCTGTGGATTGGGTGATAGGGCATGATGGGTGCTATCTACCCACACACACAAAAAGGGCAAGCAGGCGATTTTAAACAAATTGTTAACCTTTCTCTCAAATCCCTGTTGGGAATTCTCTCTGGTAGGAGAAACCCTTTTTCATTATAGCAATGTGCACAGAGGCACAACACAGCAGAATTTAGTTAGGCATGCGTGTATGCTGAGAGTAAAGTAACTTGGAGCCCGTTCATAGTTTCAAATCAATATAAGTGGTATTTATTAGAGAACTCCATTCTAGATAGGAAAGTGAGGAGTTAGGATCTCTAATCTAGCTAGCTAGCTGGATGCAGATGGATTCTGCATCTCTGCACACATGGTGCAGGGAGAGGAGCTTGCATGTTGCGAGGTAGAAGGAACAGGAAGAGAAAGGGAGAGAGGAAGTGCAAAAGCAGGAAGGAAGGAAGTTAGTCCCTGAGAGCAGCAATCTACATTCCAAAGGAATAGTGTCAGAGCAGTAGAGAAGGGATGACCAATGTCTTGACATTCAATTTCTATACCGCCCTTCCAAAAATGGCTCAGGGCGGTTTACGCAGAGAAATAATAAATAAATAAGATGGCTCCCTGTCCCCGAAGGGCTCACATTCTAAAAAGAAACATTAGACAGACACCAGCAACAGTCACTGGAGGTACGGTGCTGGGGGTGGATAGGGCCAGTTACTCTACCCCTGCTAAATAAAGAGAATCACCACAGTAAAAGGTGCCTCTTTGCCCAGTTAGCAAGGGACACTAGTCAGACTAGTCACTAGTCTGTCCTCTGAGACAAGAGACAGCGCAAAGTCCTTCACTTCCAGTAATCCCAATAGGATCGCAAGCCAGTGCCAGAAAACCAATCAGCAAAGGAAAAACAGGCCTCCAAAATGGCGCTTGAAATGATGAAACATTTTGAATAGAAACAGGGTTGTTTTGTTCCGAGTTCAAAACAGGCCCTTTATTTAAAGGGTGTTTTGTTTTGAGCTCAAAACTCTCAAAATGACCCGTTTTGAGTCAAAACATTTCAGCATCAAAACATTTTGTACATCCCTACTTTCATCCCAGTCCTGCTCTAGTTGAAATTAGTTGCAGGTCTTTTAAAAAATATATATATATGAAATATCTTCTTGTTTTCAGAGACAATGAAGGTAAGAGTATATTGTTTTGGCTGTTGGGAGACCATCCCTTGTTATGCTGGTAGCTTGGCAATGGTCCAACAGCGGTTGATGTTTCAACAATAACAAGAGATGTTCTCCTAATAGCTGTAAATTCTCCCCGGCTTTTGAAATGTGATACCAATCAGAGCTTGAGGAAGTTGATACCCTTTTAGGTAGGGAAATGGCAGATAAATTGTTTGAAGCAATATACAGTTTGCATTTATAAAGCATTAGCCCAGAGACAGGAATAGAGAGCTGTGAGTTGGGTGAAACTGAAGAAGCATCCTTGGGGTGCAATAGCCCTCTTTGAGAACTGAATGTAGGATTAGCAGCTGTGCTGTCTGCTTACAGGATTTGCTGTTTACCTTCAATATGTTCTGCAGATCATCCTGGAGAGAATCTTATCTATGTGGTCGCTAAGAGTTGACACCGACTTGGCGGCACTTAATCAATCAATCAATCAATCAATGTTCTGCTTATATATCTGTAAAGCAAATAAATCTCCAGCGCTCTTTCATTCAGAAGAAACTAAACTATGAGACAAAGCTAAAAGAGCTGGGGCTATTTAGTTTAGAAAAAAGACGACTGCAGGGAGAAATGATAGGGTTCTATATGCATGGTGTGGAGAAAGTGGATAGAGAGAAATTCTTCTCCCTCTCACATAACACTAGAACCAGGGGTGATCACATGAAATTGATTGCCAGGAAATCTAGGATCAACAAATGCAAGTACTTTTTCACACAACGCCTAATCAGCTTGTGGAATTCTCTACCACAATATGTGGCAGCCAACAACCTGGATGGCTTTTAAGAGGGGTTTGGATAACTTTATGGAGGAGAGGTCTATCAACGGCTACTAGTCGGAGGGCTATAGGCCACCTCCAGCCTCAGAGGCAGGATGCCTCTGAGTACCAGTTGCAGGGGAGTAACAGCAGGAGAGAGGGCATACCCTCAACCGGCATCTGGTGGGCCAGTATGTGAAACAGGATGCTGGACAAGGTGCGCCTTGGGCCTGATCCAGAAGGGCTGTTCTTATGTACCTTTGGAATTCCTTATTGCTTGGAAGTGTGGAGTATGAAACATTATACTTGCTGGACATGTATTGATCCTGTCTGTTGTCATCTGCAGGTGATAGTCTGGGGAGACTATGGCAGAATGGATCACAAATGCTTCATGGGAGTGGCACAGATCCTGCTGGAAGAACTTGATTTGTCCAGTGTGGTAATAGGCTGGTATAAATTATTTCCACCCTCCTCCCTGGTGGATCCAACGTTGACTCCTTTGACTCGCAGGGCTTCCCAGTCATCTCTGGAAAGTTCAACTGGGCCTCCCTGCATTCGATCTTAGTGAATGTAACAGCAGGTTCTTTCTAACAAAGCTGTTATCCCCACCCCACCCCCAGGATAACAATGGGAATAAAGCTATTTACAACAATGAGGAGCATTTTTTTAAAGAGACAATCACTTCAGTTTTGCCTGTAGTAGTTTATCCAAAAATACGTCTTGTTTGTTAAAAGGTGGCTTAAATTGACCGAACATATCAGTATATCAAACTACAGGAAATCCATCTAGCAAAACATCCCTGATTGCATCTGATAATCATAATGATGAGGGATTGTTTAAATTAAACTGGAACCGCTCGCTCTTACCACAACTATTTTCCCTTCATCTTTTTCGCAAAGATCACAAACAGTGTTAACTTCCTGATGTTTCTGTATGTGTTACTTCCACTTGTTTTTGCTGTGTTATTCTGCCAGGGGTGTTTTTTGTTTTTGTTTTTGTAAAAGTCTTCATGATGCTAACAGAGACCCTTCCTTTCTTTTTCTAACCAAACCAAAAAGGGCTGAAGTACATCTCTGTAAGCATCTCCAAAAGTGTTCTCCTGACAGAATGACCATATGATGCCAATAATATTCTCATTATTTCCCTATTCCAGTTCTCCATAGTAAACATATATGGAGAACTGGAATAAAAGATCAATCTATAGATTAGTTTAGCTTTTTATTAGAGTTTATCATAATTTTTCATTGTAAAAAGTGAATGTATTTGCATTAAATATCATGGGGGTTTTATGCTTTATGAAGATTTCGCATGAAGGAGATTTGCAACTACCACTAATGCGGCGAGCTTGATAAAAAGCAGCTTTGGTTTTCATTTCAGCATTGGTAATGATAGTTGTAATGCGGTTGTCTTACCAGATCTGAAGCAAAGCATCTCTAACCTTCATGTGTATAAATGTATAATTGACTTCCCAAATGTTGACAAGGAATGGAATTGCTGATACGTTCAGCTGTACCCAGGCATACATGTCACTTTTGACACACTTGTCTGCCTTGGTTAGAGCATGGTATGAGTTCAGTTTTTCACTGGAAATTCCAGTTGAAATACTCTGCACTTACTAATGTTTTTATCCAATTTCAGTTTACATTTCTTTGAGACTGATGCAAGCACAATGCTTGATTTTTTAAACAAAAGGTAACATTTGGGGTGGGTGGGCGGGAGAGGAAGATGCAGTAAAAACAAAAGCCAACTTGCATTTGTTCATTTAGGTTCTTTCTTGACCTTGAATTCCCTTGTGTTTTTCTGTAAATGTGCTAACTGCAGAATGTGCAGGTGCATTGAGAAGTTCTCCCTCCTTTTGGGGCCATTAATTTTGTGATCTCACAAAATAGAGCAGCATGACTTGGAACTGTTCAAAGCTGCATGCACGTTTTGTTAAAAAAAAGAAAAGAAAAAAGAAAGAAAAAAGAAACAAACAAAAGAGATTATTTAATAATGTATGTTAGTTCCACATAGGCCAGGTTGTATGTTGCATGTACTTGTACAGTTTGCTCGTAATTACTCGAATGAAGTAACCAAGAAATCTAAGCCATCCATTTTTTCTTATAGACATTTTGCAGGTTTTAGCCAGGCTGTGTCAGTCAGTCTGGTGCTAAATGTCTATAGATGGACTTTATTTTTTACCCTATGGAAAACGTGACGTAGTACGGACCAAATTCCTTCTAATAAATATTTTGGTGTAGATTCCTACTGTGGGGTTGTAACACATGTAGAAACTGTGTACACAATTAGGTTTTCCTTCATAGACATAACTGCCTGCACCAAGTGAACTATTTATTATTTATTATTATTATTATTATTATTATTATTATTATTATTATTATTATTATTATTATTTAACATTGCCAGAACTATTCTACCCATGTTTCCATGGGGCATAGATTGATTACTGCTCGACCTGCTGAGCAGGAAGAACTGAAGCACTGGTGCACTATTAGATTCTGTTCTGTCTTTTAGTGGCCAAAAAAAAAAGAATCGAATGAATTAAAAATTTGGTAGTACCTTTCTATTTTGACCACTTGTCTTAACATTCCCCTGTGCTTTTAAATGAATTTCCAACTCATGTTATGTAGACATGTTTAATAAAATTTCCTTTTCATGTTGAGTGCAGTTGTTGTTTTGCATTCAGTATGTGTGCACGGAGCGTCCTCCTCCCAACAAAGAAATGTGTCTCTATGGTCTGGGTGGGATGCCTCGCCGTGCCCCTAACCAGGACTCTATTCCAAAGGATTATAAAGCTGAAAGGTGAGATGCTTTAAAGCCCCACAGGGAAGGCCATGCAACCTTTGTGCAAGCTGTGAGGCATTTTCTCTCTTCCTGCAGGTATACTTCACAGAAGGCCAGGCCTCAGCATGGTAGCACCCAGTTCTGTGCCTCCTTCATTTTGACTTTGTGTTCTCTGTCTTTGCTTTGCTACTCTTTGTTTTCCTATTATCCACCCAGAGGCGCTCTTACCCCTGGACTTCAGGGCCAAAGTCCAGGGCCTCCACATCCCCTGGCGGCCCCAAAATCCTCTTTTGTCTATCCCGGGTGGTGTGGTCACCCAGCCGAGCATGATGATGCTTAATTTTCAGGGGAGCGGGGCCTCCAAAGGCCTTTAGGCCCCCGCTCCAAAATTACTTAGGTGCACCTCTGTATCTACCCACCACATTTTGACTCCACCAAATGTTTGATTCTGTCACTGCTTCTGTCACTGACTCAAGGATGTAAAACCAGTGGTAACTGGAGACTGCATGCTGTCATGACCTTGCAAATACAAGACTACCTCCATCCTTCTCAAACATAGACACTTTCATTTGGAGAGGAGAGGTGGTCTTGTGGTAGCAAGCATGACTTGTCTCCATAACTAAGCAGGGTCTGTCCTGGTTGCATATGAATGAGAGGCTTGATGTGTGAGCACTGCAAGATATTCCCCTCAGGGGATGAAGCCGCTCTGGGAAGAGCAGAAGGTTTCAAGTTCCCTCCCTGGCTTCTCCAAGATAGGGCTGAGAGAGATTCCTGCCTGCAACCTTGGAGAAGCCACTGCCAGTCTGTGAAGACAATACTGAGCTAGATAGACCAATGATCTGACTCAGGAACATAGGAACATAGGAAACTGCCATGTACTATTTGGCCACAAAAACTGCCATCAAAGTGGGGCTAAGTTCTACAGAAAGCACACTCACCGAAGCAGATGCAATAGAAGGCCAGGTAAAGTGAGGGATCCCAAACAGCTAGTAAGACTGAAGAGGAATGAAGACGGGATGAAGCAGCTTCAGGTGCACTGCAGAGGCTCAAAGGATTGGATGATTCAGCAGAACAAGCATGCAGGAAAATTGCCCCCTTGCCCATTGGAATGGCTGACTGATAGAAGAATGGAAGGATCTTGCTCCCTGAATGCAGTCGATAATCCAGAGCACATATATTTACTGTCAGTTCTGCTACAGCCATGTCATAGCTCCTACCAGAGCTGGGGGCGGGGGGGGGGGGTTCACTGGGGTGAAGTGGCAAAATCCTCCTAGAATGGCTGAGCAGTCCTAGGCCTCCAAAGGCATGTGACTCAGGCAGTCCCAAAATGAAGAACAGCATACTTCACCGACAAGGATTTATTATTAGATTAAAAGGAAAAGGTCTGCAATAAGAACAATTGTCTTTTCATAAAGGAGATTGTAAGAGAGAGAGTTTTTATTAACCTGGCAACTCAGATTGAAGCAATACAATAAAGGAAAATAACTTCCCTCACATGTCTGAACTGGTCCCTTTTCTATTACTTACAGGGAGCAGGGGTGTAGTGAAGAAGGGACATGCAGGGACAGAGTGCTGGTATTTCTTGGCTTCTCTGGCAGTTGGGGTGGGCATCTCCATGGGGGCTGTCATAGAGAGTGCCTGCTCTTCTGAATTTGCAACTACATCACTGACAGGGAGGGATCTTGGCCTTCCACTCCCCCAGCAGCTTCTCAGCCAGCTGCTTCCTCAGGGCCCTCCCGGGACAGAACAAAAAAGAAGCTTTTTCTTCTCCTGCTGGTGGCTGTGAGTGTAGTTGCCGCCCTGTCTTCTGGATTGGTCCTTCTGTTTTGATTTTCCTGGGCTTTCTTCCTTATTACGAAAGGCCCACCCTCCCAACAATTGTTCTGAGGCATAGTCCTCGCTTCCCTCACTACAAGCCATGACTAGCTGTTTGGTCTTTCATGCCTTCCGACCGTATTTATTTCTTTTTAAAATGTATCTCTTTCACTTCTATCAAAACTCCCATCCTCAATACTCCTCCAAGAGAGAATCGGCACAGATTTTATTGCAGCTGACCCACTTTGAGGATAACTGTGTGGTATAAATGTGGGAAATGAAGACCAATGAATTCTGCCCTCTCCTTTTCTGTGATCATTCCTCCTCCCTTTCTAATCATGTAAAAGGAGCTGTGATCTTTTTTGAGGCCCTTCCCACAGCACACCAAAATTAGCTAATATTTCCTACATAGCTTTAAATATAAATATATATATTTATACGCACACGCACACACACACACACACAGAGTTTTATCTTGCAAGACTACTGACATTGTAGCCCTATGCAGAGAGGCCAAATTCTCTTTAGCTGTGCATTTACACCATCTTCAGGTGACTAACCTATACAGAAATATAATTGGATATCTGTAATTCATTATTGCAAATATATTCTTACCTGCTTCAAGGGTTTGCTTCATTTTGTATATGGGAACTGATTCCCTGGGCTTAAATAGAAAAGGGAATGGAAATATGTACTATGATGTATTAACCGCTCTGATATGTGTATATCATGGTGTTTCCCTGCCATATATTAATATTCATTGTATTAGCATTAGTATATATGAAAAGGCACCAGCAAGGAGGAAGGTATCCAGCCCCTCCTCCTATTTTGCAAGCAAAATTATTGTTTATATACTTGGGCACTATTAATGACCGCACTGACTGGCATTTGGCGCAACACACTGGTTGCAGAAGGACTTCATGCTAGCACAACAATGTTGCTCTAGCTAATAGCACAAAGTCTGGAGCTTGCAGTCGAGAGCAGCGTTGCCCTACTGAGAGCATGCTTTTGGTTGCACAACAGTGGGATGGGATGGAATCTTTCTTTCTTTTGGTCATTGACCAGACAAAAATACAACACATAGATAAATAGTAACCTGCTGCATGCCTGCACATGTGTGGCTAACACATCACCAGCTGCAGGGAGAAGGAGGAGACCAAGGTGTCTGGCCTTGGTTCAGGAGCTAAATTTATAACATTGTTCCCTATGAGAAAATCAGTTCTGAATTAAGATGTTTCGACTTGACACTTGTTTCAGAAACCAATTTTGTTGTAAGTCTGAGGACTTCCTTTTTGTTTGGATTAGGTCTGTATGGTGTGAGAAGCAGGTTTCTATTGGCTGTTGCCTTCCATGGGATCCATAGTTTCTCTGATGGGACCTTTTCTTTACACTGGCTGACATACTGTGCGGATGGTACACCAGCCTAGTAACATGCTCTGCACACAAGTTGTACAACTGCAAGAGTAAGCCCATTGTGTAACAGAATTTACATGAGTCTTGCTTTTGTGTGACTTGCATGCCACATTACTGAGCAGGCATACTGTTGTGCAATATGTCAGCCATGACCCGAATCAGTACAACTCCACTCAGATGAAATGCTAGTGTGAGCATGGTGGTGTCTTCTGACATAGCGAAGACATCTGGGCATCATTAGAAAGAGCTGTGCTCCAGCCCACCCCTGCACTTCCAGTATCTGCTTATACAACTTGGAGTGACTGCACTGAGCTAGGAGGCGTTTTGGTAGAGCCTCTTCCAACTGATGGAGACTTTGTCAGATGTTTGTTCTGAATATACATGGCGGGGGAGGATGAATATCTAAATAATGCTTTTAAAATGAACCTCTTTAATGTTTTATTGTTTAACCTGAGCTAAGGAGACTAATTTTCTTAGAAATTCTGAAAAACATTCTCAGAAAAATAAATATCTGAATTCTGTTAAATCACTGGATCTACATAGCTGTTGTAGCATAGTGGCTAAGAGGGTCAGCTGGGAATTCACAAATAAAGGGGAAATCTGATATTTTGCTGTGTACTATGAAAGACTCTAGCGGAGAGGCCATACTTAGGCTAACTTTGCTTGGGGGGAAAGGCCTCCAAGCAACAGAGAGGCACAGCTAGGTACCATTTAGCCAACGAGTGCTTGAAGAGAAGGCAGCTAATAAATCTTGAGGTTACAGGTCTTGAAATGTATGTGAGGAGGAGACTGGAAGACCCATTCCACCTGTGCCTTGTCAAGATGGTACTTACTGAGGAATGAAGAAGAATTACAAAGCCTGGTGATGGCAGTTAATTGGGTAATAAAAACAAGTCTTGTCAAAAGTGTGCGTGTGTGTGTGTGGATTTTTGATGGGATCCAGGTTGCCATGATCAACACAGAATGTAAGATTCTAATAACTCTGGAAATGGGGAACCCAAAGAGCCAATGAGAATCTTGGGCTCAAGAGATGGAAGCCAATCAAAGGCCTAAGAAGACAAAGGGGAGCAGTTTGAGAGTTTGGAGTTTGTCTCCCCCCCCCCACCTTCAATATATAAAATGAAAAGTCAGCAAGAAAACAAGAGGATTTTCTCCCTTTGTTCCATTATATTTTACCTTTCCCTTCTTGCACATTTTTCTCCTTGGTTTTTCTCCTCTTGAACCTTCCCTCTTTCTGTCCAAGATGCTTTATCTCGGAGAAACTATTTTCTTACTCTTCCCTTCTCTCTTCACAACAGTTCTTCATCTATGCAGCTTATATTCTGATATACCCACCTATCCACTGAATAGCTAATTTCTTTAGTTTGTTCTTATTCCTTTTGGAGAAGCTTGAAAATACCACAAGCTGATAGAAGGGTAAATATGATTTCTCTTAGGGGTATAGATTAAGGGGTTTAGATCAATTTAGTATAGAAAGTGATTAGGGAACACTGGGGTGGACTTTATTATTCACAATATCACTCTTAATAGTAGCTTCAAATGCCACACATGTTATGCTTCTTAGAATGTTATAATTTGCTTATGCTTATATTTTGATGTATCTTTAGCTATACATTTACCATTCCATATGCCTCAAGTCTTTGAATAAAACTTTGAAGCTTTAAAAGGTGTGGTCATTGGGTTTGGGGTTTGATCATACAAAAAGCCTACTGAGGCAATAAAAGGACCGATTTTACAATAGGTACTGAACTTTATTTTTTAACTTATTAATCATGATTGCCACTTTTAAAGATGGCAGCCAAACACTAAAATTAGAAAAATAACCTCCCAGCAACCCAGGCTAAATTTCTTTCATAGCACTCCAGTTTTTAATTTCAGAAATAAAATAAAAGCTTTCTCAAAGACCAATTAATGTGTAAATACACAGATGTTCAAAGTTAGCAGATGTTTCGATGTTGTGCGTGTGTAAGGCTCCGCTCAAATCTGTATCAGGGACAGTCAGAGTCAGACCCATACCCATGAGACCCATGAGAAGGATACTATGCCTATTCATCCAGCAGGAGATTCTTTGGAGAACTCTGAACTTTTGAACCCTGGGAGTTGGGTGCCTGTGCTGTTTTCATAGGTAAGCTGACATAGAGAGTTTTAAAACTCTGATCAAGATGCTTACTAACTCCAGGCCATTGGGGACTGATTTCTGTAATATTCATGCCAGTTAATGCTCATCTGTGATATAACCTGAGTGGGCAAGGTTTTTGTAACACTGAGATATTAGAGATAATTGTCAACAAGGGTCAATAAGGCTGTTTTGCATCTCTTCCTTTTCCTTTCTCTCACCCCCTCCTCTCATCTTTGGAGCTGCAAAAATGTTGTACTTTAGCTACCCAGAGAAACTCAGAGATGGAAAAATCATGTTGCCCCTATTCAAGGATCATAGCTGCAGAGAACAATGGGGATTGTATTAGTTCAGTAGAAAAGATAAGGTGGTAGAATGCTGTGTGAAAGGTCTATACCGAAGGGAGGGGAAGAAGCTGAAACAGCCTGGAGTGAAATGGCTCAAAAGGAAAACACAGAGGGATTTGTGCAGGGGCGTAACAAGGCTGGAGTGGGCCCAGAGACAATATTTTAAAATGGGCCCCTCGCTGATACACACATACACACACTTCACATGTGACTTGCCTCTGGGGGGCCCCTCGAGGCGTGGGGGCCCCCAGGCAGCCGCCTCCCCTTGCCTAATAGTAGTTACGCCCCTGGATTTGTGGGGACTTTTTGGCTTTGACTTCTGACTCTTTTGGATGGCAAAAGGAAAGCCTAGCCCAATTTTTCCCGATCATGAGAACCACCGGGCTCTGCTGCGAGCCCCGTGGTTCTCCAGTGGGTCACCCTCTGAAGTTCCCCTGCCCAAAAACCAGGTTTGCGGAGTGAGCGCTCTGCAAATCTGGTTTTAATAATCATGAGTAGCCCCGGTGCAACTTTGTGCCGCACCTACTCATGAGGGGAACCCCGGAGGGGAGGTGAAAAGCTGCCTCCCGGCTCCGGGGATCTCGCCAGTATGCCCTGCACGCTCGCGCAGGGCATGCTGGAGCTTGCGGGGGGCGATTGGCCCCCGCTCCCTCCAGCCCCCACCAGCTCCGTCACGGAGCGGCAATTGTGTGGGCAGCTGATCCAGCCGCCCAGGGCTCCCTCCCCGCTCGTGATCGTGAGACCCAGTTCAATGAAGTGATTCTTACAATCAACAAAAAGTGGGCTAAGGGATCCTAGCCCACTTTTTGTTGATTGTCTGCTGCCACGGGAGCCACGTGGCTCCCGGCAGCAAACCCCACAATTTCCCCCTCTCATTAGCCGAGGTTAGTGGAGCGAGCACTCCACTAACCCGGTTTTTTTAATTGTGAGTTGCCGTGGCGCGTCTCCACGCCACAGCAACTCACGAGGAGATCCCTGGCGGGGAGGCTAAATGCAGCTTCCCGGCTCGGGGGTCTCTCCAGCATGTCCTGCGCGCTTGGCCGCACGGCCCCCAAACTCCCCAGCTCCTGCTGGCCCCATAACGGAGCCAGCAGTCATGTGGGCGGCTGCTGACTGATGGGTCATCTGCTAAGCCCGCTCTCCTCGCAAACCCCATCTTGGCAGTTCCCACTGACTGTGGGAACCGCCTTGATAACTCAGTATCATGACTCAGCAAAGCTGACAGCAATTAGCCAGTCCTGTTACAGTACCAATGTCACTCAATCCTGTTACAGAACCCCCAATGTCTCAGAAGAAGGGGGGAGGGGCGAAGGAGTGAAAATGCATGCCCTCTCTCAATAGCCAATGAATTTCATTACTTCTCTCTTCTCTCTCTTCTCTCTTCTTTCATTACTTCTCTCTAGTAGGACACAGCTGCTCTATGTACATTGCATCCCTAATCTTCCGTTTTCTTACATCTGCCTCCGCAGCATTTCTTACATTTACCTCCTCCAAAATGGATATCTTTGTATTCACTGCTTTGGACCTTGAAGTTTTTCTTTTACTGTTTTTCATTCACAGCCCACAGTTTTGTTCTATCTATATGCTGTATGTCTGTATATAAATGCTATATGCTGTATATAAAAAGTTTCTTGTATCTTTTTATCAAGAGTCTACCTGTCTCCCTAATACAAAACTGCATACATTCCATGCAAACCATTTTATATACCACCCCTTTTGTCTGACACCTTATTTCATGGTTCTCACAAATCTGGCAATCTTCATTGTGTATAATGCTTTTGGAAGCATTATACAAAAATGTGGATTATTTATTATTTATTTATTTATTTATTTATTTATTTATTTAACACATTTTTATACCACCAAAAACTCACATCTCTGGGCGGTTTACAAGATTAAAAAGTAAAACATTAATTAAAAACCAAAAAAAATTAAAAGCAAGAAATTTAAAACACAATTTAAAATTTTAAAACAAAATTCTAAAAACAACATTAAAACAATCAAAACAATATCAGTTAAAAGCCTGGGTGAACAGATGTGTCTTTAAAGACTTTTTAAAAATTGTCAGAGATGGGGAGCGCATTCCAAAGCCTTGGGGCAGCAACGGAGAAGGCCCATCCCCGAGTAGCCACCAGACGAGCCAGTGGCAAATGCAGACAGACCTCTCCTGGTGATCTCAATGGGTGGTGGGGTTCATAATGAAGAAGACGTTCTCTTAAATACCCAGGGACCAAGCTATTTAGGGCTTTATAGGTGATGGCCAACACCTTGTATTTTGCCCAGAAACATATCGGCAGCCAGTGTAACTCCTTCAATATGGGAGTAATATGGTCTCTACTAGATGACCCAGAGACCAGCCTGGCTGCCGCATTCTGAACCACCTGTAGTTTCTGGACTACGTACAAGGGCAGCCCCACATAGAGCACATTGCAGTAATCCAGTCTGGAGGTTACCAGCAGATGTACCACTGTTTTGAGGTCGTCTATCTCAAGAAACAGACGCAGCTGGCGTATCAGCTGAAGCTGATAGAAGGCACTTCTGGCCACTGCCTCAACCTGGGACACCAAGGAGAGACTTGGATCCAGAAGCACCCCTAGACTGTGTACCTGTTCCTTCTGGGGAAGTGTGACCCCATAGAGAACAGGCAGATCAAAATCATCTCTCGAGTTCCGACCCTGCACAATGAGTACCTCCGTCTTATCTGGATTCAGTCTCAGTTTGTTATCCCTCATCCAGCCCATTACTGCCTCCAGGCAGGCATTTAGGCAAGTTATGCCCTCTCCCGATGATGCTGACATGGAGAAATAGATTTGGGTGTTATCAGAATACTGATAGCACCCTGCACCAAATCTCCTGATTATCTCTCCCAGCGGTTTCATGTAGATGTTAAACAACATTGGAGACAATACAGAGCCCTGAGGGACACCATACAAAAGTACAGATTTTGAAGAACAACAGTCTCCAAGGGACACCATCTGGAACCTGCCCGAGAGGTAGGAGCGGAACCACTGCAGAGCAGTGCCTTCCGCCCACAACCCCCTCAGATGCTCCAGAAAGATACTATGGTTGATAGTACCGAAAGCCGCCGAGAGGTCCAAAAGGACCAACAGAGTCACACTTCCTCTGTCAATTCCCAGTTGGAGATCATCCATCAGGATGACCAAGGCAGTCTCCACCCCATAGCCAGCCCGAAAGCCAGTTTGAAATGGGTCTAGATAATCCTTTTCCTCCAAGACTGTCTGGAGCTGGGAGGCCACCACCCTCTCAATTATCTTGCACAGCCACGGAAGGTTGGAGACAGGCCTGTAGTTACTCAGCTCTGAGGGTTCCAAGGTAGGCTTCTTTAGAAGCGGTCTAACAATTGCCTCCTTAAAACTAGGATGCATCCTACCTTCCCTCGGAGACGTATTTATGATCTCTACCAGGCCTTCTACAACAACCCCCCTGCCAGATAGTATAAGCCATGTCGGGCAAGGGTCAAGAGGACAGGTGGTGGGCCGCACCATTCCAATCAGCTTGTCCACATCCTCAGGAGTCACAAACTGGAACTGATGCAACTTAACCACATAAAAGGAGTCGCTGGATACCTCCACATCAGATACTGAAGTAAGTGCGGAGACGAAATCCAAATCGGCCCGAATACGAGAGATTTTTTCCACAAAGATTCATTAAACACATCACAGTGGGTAATCGATGGTTCCAAATTCTGATTCAAGGGAGGAGGGGCACATACTAGCCCTCTCACAACCCTGAACAACTCCGCCGGACGTGAACTTGCGGGTGCAATACAGGCAGAAAAGAATCGCTTCTTTTCTGCACGTATCACCTGAGCATAGGTCTTCATATGAGCTCTATGTTGCAGTCTGTTGGATTCAAGCTGAGTCTTTCTCCACCTGCGCTCCAGTCGTCTATCTCGCCACTTCAGCCCCCGTAGTTCTTCCGTATACCAAGGGGCCAGTTTTGAAGCGGGTTGGAGAAGACGCTTAGGAGCAATCATGTCTACTGCCCCGGTGAGTTTGCTGTTCCAATTCTCCACCAGGACATCAACAGGATCGCTGGCAGAGCCAGCACTGAATCCCTCCAAGGCTTCTTGAAATCCTATGGGGTCCAATAACCTTCTTGGGTGGACCATCCTAATACGTCCCTCGGCCCTGCGAAGGTGGTGTGTGACTGTGAGTCTAATCTTATCCAGATGGTGGTCCGTCCATGACAATGGGGAGATCACAGGAGTCCCCACCCATGGAACACCACCCCGATCAGAGTGAAAGACCAAATCAAGCATGTGACCAGCAATGTTCGTCGGTCCCGAGACCACCTGAGATAGGCCCATAGTCATCATGGCAGCTATGAACTCCTGAGCCGCCCTGGACAAATTGGTCCCAAAATGAACATTGAAGTCCCCCAGCACCACAAGCCTGGGCGACTCCAACACCAAGTCCGAGACCAAGTCCATCAGCTCACTTAGGGACTCTGTTGAGCAGTGGGGCGATTGGTACACCAACCGATAATGAGGGAGCAAGGAAATGTTTAATACAACTATTGCAGGGAAATAAGCAGGAAATTTAGTGCTATGGTTAAGGATATTAAAGGATTAATAGACGTTTGTTTACAGTGTAATGTCTTTAGGTTTAGTGGAGAATATTATGAGCAGAAATGTGGCTTGGCCATGGGAAATAATCTGGCCCCACTTTTGGCTGTAAGTTACATGTATACTATTGAGATGAGATGTATAAATCAAAATATTATCTTCTACAAGAGGTGCATTGATGATATAGTGATCATAACTAAATCTGAAGATAATAAGGATTGGGTGTTTATGGACCTGAATGAACGCCTTCTTCATTATGAACCCCGCCACCTATTAAGATCTTCAGGGGAGGTTTGTCTGAGGGTGCTGCCGGCTCGTCTGGTAATAACTCAGAGGCGAGCCTTCTTTGTAGTTGCCCCAGAGCTGTGGAACGCACTTCCTGTTGAGATTAGAGCTGCTCCATCCCTGTTGACCTTTAGGAAACTGCTGAAGACACATCTCTTCAGCCAAGCTTTCTAAGTATTTAGTGGGTTTTAGCTATTTTAATTTGAACTTTTATATGTTTTTAATTGTTTAAAATTTCTTGGTTTGTTTTAATGTTGTAAACTGCCTAGGGACTTTAGTAGTGGGCAGTATACAAATATGATACATACATATGTACATAAGTACGTACGTACAAACAAAATGGGAAGTGTAAAATTAACCAGGGAAAAACTTGAAGCTCATGGGTGGTGACCCTTTCTGGACACGGAAATAAAATTAAAAGAGGGAAATAAAATTAAAAGAGTTAAGACAAGGTAGTACAGAAATCCAACTAAAAAGAAAATAATAATGAACAGTAGGTCAGCACACCCACCAGGGATAAAAGTACAGACAGTGAAAAGTATGATATAGAGAACTATGGGAGTGTCATCAAGAGATAACAGAGAATTATTGCGGGGGTGGGGAACAGAGGAAATAGTGAACATTAATGGTTATGAATTTCCAATTAAAAAGTATAAGAGTACTAAATTTAGAGAAGGGTATCCAGTTCTTAAAATTCCATATGTGACTGACAGGTTTAATTGGGAAGCAGAGCAGATTTTAAAGAAACAAGGCTTGGAAGTTAATGTTATTTGTACAGTCCCTTTGACCTTAAGACAGTATTTAGTGAAGACAAGACTTCATGAGAACAAATGTGAAATGAGATCCCTTCACATACAGCATGCGGCCTTTACATACAACATATGTATGCTGAAGCTGTGGCCTCACTTGTTGCAGGGGCATCCCCTTTCTCACCCATTCCAGGCCAGCCCCGCCACACACTGAAACTGTGGCCTCACTTGCTGGTGGCAGCACGTCTCGCAATGACCGTGACGGCAGCAATGGCCACTTCTTGGCTGTGCCAGATTCTTGCTGGCGGCAGCACTTCTTGGCCACTGTGGCAGCACTGGCCACTTCTCAGCCACAATGACTTCTCACGGCTGGCGGCATTTCTCACCTGCCCTGGTGGCATAAATGGCCACTTCTCAGTTGTGCCAGTGGCTGTGCTGATTGCTACTCCCCAGTTGTGCCGGCCACATCCTGGGCTCAGCAGCACCGATGGTTCAGGGGGCCGGACAGTGGGGCTATGTGGGCCGGATCGGGCCCACAGCCAGGAGTTTGACAGCCCAGCATTAGGGAACACTTCCTAATAATGGCCTAGACACACATTAATACTGTACAAGCCAGAATCTGTTTTATGCATAATAGTTGTCACAAATTGTCACGTGCATCTCCATACATGATTTAAACTTGTATGTTTTTAAAGTTTATATGTATAAATGTAACATAGAATTTTTAATATTTACATTAGTATATCCGCTTAGGATTATTTTGTGTTTGTTCATGCATAATAATGAGCAATCTCATATATCACCATCCTGGACAAGCCCTCCCCAGGGAGGTAGATCCCATTTACTGAGGTGAGGGGCAAACAGTGGGGCAAACTCTCATCTTTGTGCCCTGTTATGGGCTTCCCTGATCATCTGCCTGGCCTTTGTTGGAAAGAGACTGATGGGCATTCAATCTGATCCAGGAAGACTCTTTGTATGTTCTTGTGTTCACTGCACATATACATATACAAATAAGGGCAGCTGAGCATCGTTCCAATTTGCACAATCTTTCTGCTTGAATAATAAAGCCAAAACTATCCCCCTTCCTTGTCAGAAAAGTAAAGACTAGGATATTTCCAGACCGTGGTTTATTCCCACATAAATGCTGATTCTACAGGCAGTTTTTCAGGCAACCCAGATGTCATTTTGAACATTCCCTTGCTTCCTTGCAAAATCTGCCTGCCAATCCACTCACTACCGATGTCTTTTAATTGCGACATTTTAGATATATAACTTGATCACAGAAGGGGAACGTTCTCAGTGAGGCAGAAAAGATGCCGATGGGCCACAGTGCGACTTGTAAATGAGTAGTTACCTGTGCGTGTGGTGAAAAATGGGAAGGTTGGCTCCCCAGGGTATATATGTCCTCACACCCTTCACTTCGACATCTGAGCACACATTTCTTCTGCTTCCTGCGTTGTGTGGTCCGGCTGACCGATATAATGATCTTTGGCCCCTTTTAGTATGTTTTAATTTGTATTAACTTTTAAGAAAAAAACAAAAAACCAATTGGCTTATTATTATTATTTTTTAGCCTTTTGGAAAAGAAGCCGTCTCTCCCCCCAGTCCCACACCCATCCTCCTCCTCTATCTCTGTCTCTGTGTCCCTCCAAATGATTGTTTCTGCTGCTCTTGATTCATTGTGGCAATCAAGGTTGAACTCAAAAGCACATCAAAAGGCCACTGGAAACACTGTTTCTCTTAACTCCTCCTGTTTAAATGGCCAAAAGTCAAGCCTCAAAACTTCAAGGTGTGCATTCACAGCCTCCCACCCATATGCTTGAAATCCAGAAGGTATAATAGCTTAACAAGGCTCTATACATACACACACACACACTTAATCCAGTTTGGACAAAAACCAAACTTTGGACAAAAAATGAGCATTTTAATTATTCTCCATTACAGCAGAAGTGATTTGTGTTTAGTAAAGCAAGTCCCCCTCATTTCAACGGGTCTTACTCCTAGCAAAGTGTGCATCAGATGGCCAAGTCATTTCAGACAGGAGGAAAGGGGAAAATATTCAGCAGACTTTTCAAGAAGTGGTTTATTAATAGGAGACTCTGAAAACCACATGCAAATCTAGTTTCTTCCATTCCAAGAGTCTTGACAGAAGTAACAGGGGAAATACTGGAGCAGTTCAGAATGCCTGAAGTGCACTAAACCAGAAGTGTGCCGCAGCAAAACTGAAATTTAAAACATCTTCAGTAGGAGGGGCAAGAGAAGGACCCCAGTCTTCAAAGTCTCCCAACATTCCAGCCCTGGTGAGAAGAGACAATAGTGAGATGAGCTAGTGCAAGAATTGCTAAGCATAGCCAGCCAGCTATGACTCCCCAGGCAGTCCCTTGTGTAAGCCCACAGCACGCTGCATGAAAAAACCCCTTTATCTCAAGATAACCTAGTACTAAGCACATTCAACAGGATGTAAATCCTACTGATCTCAATGGAGCTTACTTGCAAATCAAGTAAATGTATATCAAATTGGGTGTGTGTAAAATATGCAAAGAACTGCACTCAGTTTTCATACAATCTTTATTCCAGTAAAGGAACATTGCAAATACTATTAATTTTGGTCAACAAGATTTCAGAAGGCCCTTAAAAAGAAATCTATCAAAGGTAAAGGTAAAGTGTGCCATCGAGTCAGTGTCGACTCCTGGTGACCACAGGGCCCTGTGGTTGTCTTTGGTAGAATACAGGAGGGGTTTACCATTGCCTCCTCCCACGCCGCAGTATGAAATGATGCCTTTCAGCATCTTCCTATATCACTGCTGCCCAATATAGGTACCAGCGGGGATTCGAACCAGCAACCTCTGGCTTGCTAATTTCAAGATTTCAGAGGGCCCTTAAAAATAAATCCATTAGAATCACCAATATATTAGTAGCTGTGCTGTAAATGCCATCTAAGGCAGCATTTCTCAAACAAGGCCACAAGGTGGCATGAGAGACCCATTTTGAAAAAAATTATGAAGGACCATAGTTCACCAGCAGGTTTAAGACAAAATAAAACAAAAACCCAGGCTGTTTACTGCAGGTGTATGAATGCCACCTGAAGTTGCTCTGGTTTTGCTGCTTTTTTTAAAAAAAAAATGTTTTTTGATTGGTTTTGCTTCTTTTTTTAGGTGAAGGCACTCGGATCATTCTATTAATAATATATTCAATTAGACCATCCAAGTCCACTGTCATGCAGTGGTTTTCATAGGCGTCCTGTTGTCATTAACAAATAAATGATTGGCATGTTAAACATCCATATACATTATTTAGCAAACCATTCCATGACATTTGAGAAAATCACAAGTGCAACCAGAAGAAGAGTTATTGCATCATTACTATGAGTTACAAAGGAATGGCCCCCACTCCCCAAAGTCTGGCCTCTAGTTTTGTATGTGTAAAAGGATATATGATTAGAACTAAGGAAGGCTCCAAGTTCAGAGGGCCCTCAGCAGATGGCCTCCACGGGCCTTTCAAGAGAGTCGGGTCCATGTGGGCCCCAAGAGAGTCGCACTGCCCATGTTGGGTCGATGTGACCACACAAAGGCTTCAGGGCCCAAAGGAGGCCTCAGGGATCCTCAGTGGGCTCTTTTGAAAGTCCCAGCCTCCCCTCAGCAGCTGCAGTGCTCTGCACTTTGAGGCCCTAACACCCTGGCCCTTACTGGAGCAGTGTTTCCCGGACTCCTCGTAGCAGAAGCCACTTTTTTGTGCAGTCAAAATGAAGGCTGATGTGAGGGAAAGTACTCAAAGTAGGCCCATTGAAATAAAAAGTTAGACATCGCCTAACTTGTCCTTTTAATTTTGCTGGGACTATTTTGAGTACTTTTCCGCATGTCAGTCCTTGTGTTTGTGCATGAGTCACCATTCTGAGTGTGCCTTTTGATTAGGAGTCAAGCCCAGAGAAGTTACTCAGGCAGTCACTATGGGAAGCCCTCTAAAGGCCGGAGACGGGGGAGTGTGATTAAATGATCCCCTCACGCATGATACAGAGATGCACCAGGACAACTTTCCCTCAGGGGAGGTAACCACCTGCTGTGGATGACTGGTTTGAATCCACAGGAGCTGTTCATGATTTTACTTATTTCTCCTGGCATCCCATTTGGGAATTCAAACAAAACAGAAATCCTCTTAGGACATCATGTTGTATGAGGGTACAGATTTTTGTACACTCATACACGTTTTTGAGTGAATGGCTGGATCTGTACTCATTGTAAAAGTGAAGCTGGAACAGGACCTTCAAATGCATGGCACAGACAGAAAGTATACTGCTGTACCTGTGTTCAACAGAACATATAAATCTGTATATCTGCATACAGGTTTGTCCCTGTGCACATGGTACTCATACAAGTGTTGAACATGTGTGAACAGGGCTAGAGAGTGAGATTAGCCTGACATGCTACAAGACAGTAGAACTATTCAGACATTATGTTGTACTCGTATACAAAGAGCTGTACACTCACACATGTGCTTGTGTGAATGACGGTATCTGTGTTCATTTTAAAAGTGAGCAGAGGTACAGGTCCCTCAAATGGATGGTACAGATATAAAGTGTGCTGCTGTACCTGTGTATACTGTACACTTGTATAAACAATCGTACCTGTGTACACTGTACACTTGTATGCGTGTTGACCATAACATGTGAATAGGGCTAGTGTGTCTAAAGCTTCACTAAATAGAAAGAGAGGGGAGCCTCCATTTTATGACATGGCATACATGACCCTGAAAGGGAACTGGAGCATGTCGCCAAAGTTCTTTCAGGGAAATCACAAGTGGCAGCAGAAGTCTGTTTCCAGCAGCAAGGGCCAGTGGATACAAAAATTATGTGCTAGAGGTCTGAAGCCATTTCACTTATTGTTACTTAGTCATAATGAAACAAATTTGCAAGGATGTGGTAGATGATGCCAAGCTCTAGCTAGCCAATGCATTTCACTTAGTCTGCTGTATCCCTACTGTAAAACAGTAGACGAAAGAACCCACCTGTGACTAAGATGGAGATAGATAAAAGTCATATATTGCAAAGGACAATTAGAAATATGTATTGATAATCGGTAGGGAAATAGTAAGATAATTTATTCCAAAAATAAGTCCAGCCGAGTGTAGTGTCAGTGTAGCCACAGTAGAATGTAGGTATAATCAGTCACAGGCTACGCCCCCACATGCCATAATGGATGAATGCAAAGTTCATATATTATTATAATATTTTAATTTTTTTTACATTTATATCCCGCTCTTCCTCCAAGGAGCCCAGAGCAGTGTACTACATACTTGAGTTTCTCTTTCACAACAGCCCTGTGACGTAGGTTAGGCTGAGAGAGAGGTGACTGGCCCAGAGTCACCCAGCTAGTTTTCATAGCTGAATGGGGATTTGAACTCGGGTCTCCCCAGTCCTAGTCCAGCACTCTAACCACTACACCACGCTGGCTCTCTTCTGATTTATATCAAAACATGCATATAGATATCATATCAGCATGAAAGGCTCTATCCAGCCTGAGGAGTGAGGTATTGGTATTATTGATGGCAGAGGAGGCTGATGAAGCTATCTCCGCAAAATGGCTTATATACGGAAGAGCCGTACGACATATGAAGTTTTGATATATGAACTTTGCATTCATCCATTATGGCATGTGGGGGCGTAGCCTGTGTCTGATTATAGATACATTCTACTGTGGCTACACTGAGGCTACACTCGGCTGGACTTATTTTTGGAATCTGCAACCTTTCAACTTTCGCACGGACTGTATTGAGACTACATCATCCACAATTTCTTTTGGCAGCCGTGTTTCAGACATCATCTTCCTGTGCCAGCTGAGAGTCCTACCTACTTCATTTAGGCCTTGAGCAAGCCCCTTTTGCCTTGTTTCAGGAATATCTCCTCCAGATGTCTTGACCATCATTATTATTATATATGCTATTATTCATGTTTCAATTTGAATTGTGATGTTTGTTTCAATTATTATTTTTCTTACAACTGTAAGAAATAATAAATTATCTTACTATTTCCCTATTGATTATCAATACATATTTCTAATTGTCCTTTGCAATATATGACTTTTATCTATCTCCGTCTTAGTCACAGGTGGGTTCTTCCCTCTTTGTTTTGCTTGGTTGTATTCCTGTGATTGCCCTTGCTTTTATTTTGGTATCCCCACTGTGGAAGAATTAACACAAAATGTGGTGACAAAGCTGCTATGCTCCCCCACCCCCACCTCTAAAAAATGTGATATTGGTTTAACTGGAAAAGATCAATCTATAGCTCTTCTATTCAGACGTGGCATTGTATGTGCACACAGGTGTCTACACACATGTACATGTACTTGTTTTCATTTTGAGAGTGAACTCGGGTAGAGACCCCCTCACACAGGGTTCAAATAGGAAGTGTACTGCTGTGTGTACATTGAACAGAATGTGTGATTATCTGTACCTATGTGCAGCTCTGTGGGTACACTGTATACAGATGGTACATGCATTGAACATAACATGCAAATAGAGCTATGGCCTTTAGTTATACATATTTAATACCTTGGCATCTGGCCATCCTATGTGAAGCTTTCTGTTATGATCTCAGGCTCTTTGGATTTAGCTTTGTGTACAAAACAAATATGTACATAATTAATTCAGGGGTGGAGGGTGAGATCACACCTGATGGTTCTGTCCTCCGGCCTTGACATGTTCAGCCAGAAGTTTAAACTGCATCTATACACCCTGTGCAGGGTCTCCAACTGCACAGAGAGAATCTACACATGGTGTTGTGGTTAGAGTGCCGGACTAGGACCCGGGAGGCCCGAGTACAAATCCCCATTCAGCCATGATACTTGCTGGGTGACTCTGGGCCAGTCACTTCTCTCTCAGCTGAGCCTACTTCACAGGGTTGTTGTGAGGAGAAACTTAAGTATGTAGTACACTGCTCTGGGCTCCTTGGTGGAAGAGCGGGATATAAAATGTAAAAAATAAAATAAATAAACAAACAAACAAACAAACTTTTATATGTACAGATTCAGTTCAAACCTCCAGATGAATGCACTGTGCAGGGTGTGTGTGTGTGTGGGGGGTGTCTTTCAGCATGACCCCCCCCCCGCCTTCCCTCCCTTCATTCTACACATATTTGTTGTATTAACAGGGTTTGTGGCTTCTGGTTCTTTCATGAAACAAAATAATCATAGCCAGCATTGCAAGGAAATATAAATGTGTTCTGTTCTCCCCAACGACATGCAGAGTGCTGACAGAAATAGATAATGATGCAATAGGTAGTACTGAAGCATAGGAAGTCTTCTTGTGCAAGCTCCATTGTAGCACAGGGTGCTGTCTTATACTAAGGCAGGCTACTGGTCCATCTAGCACAGGACTGCCTACTCTGAGAGCCACCAGCTCTCCAAGGTTTCAGACGGGGGTTGTCCCCAACCCTACCAGAACATACCAAGGATTGAATCTAGGGCCTGCTGCATGTAAAGCAGGTGCTCTACCACTGAGCTATGCACGGATACAAATTCAAAGTCCCATCCATGCCTGTAGGACTGCCAGTTTTTGAACCAGCCCCTGTAGCTGTCTTTTGAGTGGCAGGTTAATCTGCAGCGGTTACTAACTGCTAACATTGGTGAGGGAAGAGAGCAACTCCATCCAGCTTTCTCCTGCAAAGTTTCATCCTCCAAAATAGTAATCAAGTGAAAAGTAGGTGTCTGTTGGTTGTTCTAGGGTGAGAGGTCTTTATTCAAGTATGTTTGCGAGTTGCCTCGGAGACTGAAATGGCGGAAAGGGCCTTTTATTCAACTGAGGCAGCTCTGCCAGCCATTGACTGAAATATGGTTGGTGGGGAGGGAATGGGAGTCTTCTCAGTAGCAGCATCCAAGCTGCGGAACTCCTTGCCTAGAGGTACATCTTAATTCATCCTTGGCTGGTTAAAAAGCATTCCTGTTAGGCAGTTATTTAGCTTACCTCTTCTTAGATTTATTTATGTCCATGGCTTTCAGTTCTCTCAAATGGTGCTGTGTTTCTGTCCTGCATGTTTATATTTTGAGTTGGGGAATTCTGTTTTGTTTTCTTCTTCTCTCAGCTGTTGGGATAATGGTGTATGCTGTTCTATGGTGCTTTTATTTCCATTTGATTGGTTGTTGTTTTAATCCTTGCACATGGTCGCTAAGAGTCGACACTGACTTGACGCCACTTAATCAATCAATCAATCGAGCAGCCTTGAGCAATTTTTGAAGGGGGAAGGGGAATATATATTTGCAGACTAAATAACATTGCAAAATAAAGGTGGGATATAATTTCTATTCCATGAAAAGTTTCACCCTCTATTAAAAGGGAGAGAAAGCAGGCCAGATTGGATGTTGTTTTTTCTGGCTAGTTGGCAATCAATTTACATCCATGGAATTTTAATTACCATTACAATTATGCCAATTTGCAATGGTTAACACCTGGCTATTCATGATTTGATTACATGTATTGGATTAATCTTGTTTCAGACTAGAAATGTTCCAGTTAAAACTATCCATGTTGATCTTCAAGCAGTTCTCGAATATGGTCAATGAAGCATATAAGAATAAGTTGGATATTTATGTACAGCTTTTCAACCAAAGTTCCCAAAGCAGTTTACATAGATAAAAGTAAATAAATAAAGATGGATCCCTGTCCCCAAAGGGCTCACAATCTAAAAATGAAACATAAGATAGACTCCAGGAGCAGCCATTGGGGGGATACTGTGCTGGGGATGGATTTTGCCAGTTGCTCTCCCCCAGCTCAATAAAGAGAATCAACACTTATTATTTTTATTATTATTATTACATTTATATCCTGCTCTTCCTCCATGGAGCCCAGAGCGGTGTACTACATACTTGAGTTTCTCTTTCACAACAACCCTGTGAAGTAGGCTAGGCTGAGAGAGAAGTGACTGGCCCAGAGTCACCCAGCTAGTTTCATGGCTGAATGGGGATTTGAACTCGGGTCTCCCCAGTCCTAGTCCAGCACTCTAACCACTACACCACACTGGCTCACTTTAGAACGGCGCCTCTGCCCAGTTAGCAGGGGGAGTATTTCAGCAGCCACATTGATCAAGTGAATGCACATACAACTTTCTTTTGTCTCCAGCTTGTAAATAACAAATGACTCTGGTTTTTCTCTTTTGCTCAGCATGCACAAATTCTGCACACGCTTACTCAGAAATTCACCCCACTGTGCTTAATGTGACTTGCTCCTAAGTAGGTGCACAGAGGGTTGCAGCCTTGGTATGCAGCTTGAAAGGAAAGCTTAATTTAAGCAGCCTCAGAATCTCCTTTCATGCTGGCTCTATATGCAGCAACAGTAGAAGAGACAACCTTAGGTTGTCTCCTAAAAATATGCAGATTATTGGGGGGAAAGCCAAACATTTTGAGATAACCTTTCCCCCCAAGGATTCTTTTTCACAGTGCCCCTGAAGAAGAGTTATCTGGAAAATATCAAATGATTAAAGTATCAGATTATCACCAAGTGTGTGTGTGTGTGTGTGTGTGTGTACGTGCGCACACACAATTTGAAATGGGACAAACATAAAGTGAAATGTAATTTTACACTAAAAAGAATGCTAATTAAACTAATTACCGCTACAATTATACTAATACACCTGGGCCTAAAATGCAGCAGAGTGTGGTGGTCAAGTGGACTGTACCACTTGAGGTCACACACGGAGCGTACCACTTTTGAATGCTACTGTATATAAAAACATCCCTACAAACAGAAAACTAGCTGATCAGGAATTTTACCTTAACCCTTTACCCACTAAGTAATTTTTTTCAGAGCTTCTCAGCTAGGAGCAGCTGCCTGCCAACAACCAGCAAGGGGAGACCTGCCTTCATCATAGGTTGAGTGAATTCCTCCTGCTCAGCCCCATTCATTTGCCCCAAAGGCCCTCAATGGGGGCTCTACCTAGTAGGCAGTGCCAAAAGGCAATTCCAGGTAAGATCAGGACAAAGTGGCATGGATGATCCTGCAACCATCTGGGCAGGAGGTTATTTCTTCCCGGGACTTATTTTAATTTTATTGTAATCTTTGAGCTTTTCCTCCTACCTTGATTCCACACAGTCCCTTTTCCCTCCTCCTTCCTAGTTATTTGCTCTCACACAGCCGAAATTTGGGAACACACAAAGCTCCTAAACCCGAGTAGGACACTTGTCCTACCGAGTTTTTGGTTGTGTGAATGACCTCTTTGTAAGCTGCCTTGTGAGCCTCTTGGGGCTGTAAAGCAGGATATAGGTATTTTCAACAAACACTTCTCAGGGTTTCCAACATGGGCTGGATTAAAAACTAGCAGTCTGAAATAACACGGTCCAGCCTGTAACCTTGTTCTGCACCAAATGGGGATTGCATCCAAGTCACACAGCTAAGCCCTGAAATGTGTGAACTCTGTGAAATAATGAAAGGGGGAGTGCGTCTGAAGATGTGCACAAGCCGTTTCCCTCAGCCCTGTGTCAATAAACCAATCCCTCAAAGTACGGCTATTATCTTCACAATATATTGTACAGAAGTGATTTATGGGATACAAAAATGAAGTCACCTAGTAGAGGAAGTGTGTGTCCTTTTGTCAATTAAAAACCCTGTAATATAGATAAGTAAAATATAGGTTCTCAGGCATGTAATGTTCTCAAAAGGAGAGTGACATGCAAAACTCAGAGAGGCAGCAAGGTAACTGTTGTGCAATTTGGAGGGCAACCAGAAATCACAGCACCTGAACTGGAAAAATATCTATGCTGGCAAATCTCTGAGCATTGGTGTTGTTAGTCTGATCACTTTGAAGGAAACGAACATTGCTCTCATTTCTGGGGCTGGAGGGGGGTGCGTGTGTGGGTGTGATTTCTTCAGGTGAAGAAAATCTCTCTTCTGACTCAAGAGTTAATGGGAAATGAACCGTGCTGGTATTTTTCTTCATATCATTTATGTTCTATATCTGTACAAGTTTTGCAAAAAGGATGGAAAGAGGGAGGGGCAAATTGCAACGAGGTGTTTTGGTTTATTCTGTTTACAGACTTTTTGTGCCAAAGTGCTGGTTGCCTAGGAAACTGCTGTAAGCTGGAATTTGGATAGATACATTGTCAACTGCACATGAGAATTCTAAGTGGATTTCAGAAGTGGTGGGAAAGGGAGAAACATCACGTTTCAAGGAAGCAGATACCTGAAAAATATTTGGACCTGGGCCAGGTTATTCGCAGCAAATTACAATTCAAACATTAGACTAGTTTTCTGCAACATGTAGCTCTGAAAAATGATACTGAGCAGCACTCGCAGCAAATAAGAGAATGTTTCTGAGACGTTTGGAGCCTATAGGCAAGCCAAACCAATGTGTGTGCTCAGGCAACTGGGAAGGAAAATGAAGCACACAACCAGGGGTGTACTTAGGGGAGAGGGGTCCCGTGTTTGCCCCTCTCCTCTGTGGCCCCTTGGAGTGAGGGAGATAATGAAGAAAATAGGGAGGAGTGGAGCTGGGGGGTCCTTAGGAGCTGGAGGGCCTGGGTTCTTTGAACTCATCTGCTCAATTATAGCTACACCCCTGCACACAATATTTGCTACATAAATACTAACACAATAGCTATAAGCATAAAAGTGCCACAGCAAAGGAACCACATTCCCAGATCCTACTTCTTGAGGTCATTCACACAATCAAAAACTGTGTTCTACTCAGGTTTGGGAGCTGTGTCTGCTCCCAATGTTCAATTATGTGCAACGAAGCTAGGAGGAAAACCTGGGTAGAAGTGATTGTGTGGAACCCAGGTTTTCCTCCTACCTTGCTTCCACACAATCACTTCTACCCAAGTTTTTCTCCTACCTTGCTTCCACAAAACTGAAAATTGGGAGCACACACCTCCCAAACCTGGACAGGACACAGTTATTCATTGTGTGAATGGCCTCCCTATCTCTTTGTTGCCCTGGAGAGAGGATAGTCAAAAATGCCACCAGTGTGGCTTTTCCCTTTACTGTATTTCCATGCCAGGAAAAGCTGCCTCTGTTTAATTTCTGCATATCATGAAGCTATTACAGGCACTGTCATTTTTTTAAAAAAGGTGACTAACTTGCACTGAGTTTTTGCCCACAAGAGAGTTCAAGGGGAAATGGGGGCAGGAGATATGAAATATTTATCAAGGTGTTTTTTAATGTGTCCCCCCCCCCCGCCCCCATGGATGTTCACAGCCATTTTGTTCTCCCTCTCAGCTGCAGTTTTCTTCTCCCACTGCATGCTCACAGCTAATCAGGGCTCACGTGTAGTGCTAACCTCACAGTGCTGCATGTATAGCCCGCCCAATTTTCCAACATAGCATTGCCACTGACTGTAAAGAAGCAGTGCTGCCCTCTCTGGTGGTGCAGGGTTCCTACATGGTTGAGGGAACAAGGTGGCTTCATGCTCTCACAGCATGGCGGGGAAAGACAAGGAGCATCACTCCTTTGCCTCAGCTCAGCAGTGCAGAGACCAATCCCTTGTATTTTGCATTGTGCTATGAGGGTAGTTTCTATGCCCGTGCAGAACACCCCACAACACAAGCACCATCACCCAGTATTTCTGGTACTTGCCTCAAAACGTTTCAGAAACAAGTCGTGGACAGTGAGGCAGCATGAAGCTTCTCAACATGTCAGCACTGGGCAGGGCCTCCCAGTGTACTCTGGAAACAACATCTCTTTTGGGGGGGCTTCTGTTTCTCATATACCTGCTTAGTGATTTCTGAGTATGCTGGCACTGCAACATAGGATTTTTATTTTTATTTTTTAAATGAAACCTTTTCTGGAAAAGCACCCAGATCACTCAGGGGCCGTAATGTGTTGCTTATTCCTTGTTTAATACTTCGCATTCCGTTTGTGCCAATATTTGTCAGCAACACTTGCCTGTGCTCCAAGAGGACCTGCATAATGGCTTTTTGTATCCTTCTTCCCTACCACTTCCTTATGATTGGCTTTATCACATGTGTTCTGGATACAAAGGAAAATGAAAGAGGCTGCTGTCTTGCAAAGAGCAAACAGTCTACCCAGATTGCCAGTTTGGAATCCTCATCACCGAGCCTCAACATTCTCAGCTTTTGTTCAGAATTCCTTTCTTGAGAGGGGGAAAACTACAGCCTTAGCTTCCCCATTAACCTTCCACCCCACCATAAGCCGCCTCAGGCAAGTGACTCCTTTATTATTCCCTTTTTCTCTCCTCTGGCAGAATTAGTGCTGTTGACTGCAGAAGTGGCCCTTCTCCAGGTGTCCTTTTAGCAGCAGTTTGACCCGCAGTAATTAGGAGGTGAGATTGTTTAGCTCCATGCCATGAAAAGACTTTGCCATGAAAGGCTGCACCTGCCGGGTTCTGTTTGTCAAAGCTCTGTTAAAAAGACCAGAGTAGGCCTGGCTGGGTGTCCTCCCCCCACCCCACCCCACCCCACAGCTGGCAACCCCAGATAACAACAACCTTCATATCAGCTGCCTTTTATGGGAAGGAAGCCCATGTGCACACCCACAATTGCTGCTGTGGGGCGGGGGGGATACATGACCAGAGCTCTCTTCTGCACAGGACTCTCCTCATCTGGGGCAACACAGTAGCTCTGGTCACAGAAAACCCACCCTTCTGCCAGACAGTCAGCGCATTCTTCCATTCATGCTCTTGTTTGAGTCTTGTTGGCCATGCTAGGAATTGCTGCTGTACTGTCTAGACTAGGACCCCACTAAGAAACCCAGAATGTCCTCACATATTTGCATATAAGAGTGCAACATGACTCGAATGGCGGCCTTTCAGTTCTTCAGCATGAGCAAGAATTCTCACATGTCTGGCAACACTGCAAGTAGGACTGGATTCAGTCATTCAACAAAGACTTTCCCATCTCCGTCTTTTATTTGCTGACTCCAGGTGGACTCTGAATAGCTTTCATGATGGATGGCACAGGTTGTATCTTGACCCAAGAGAAGCATCCCCACTATCCTCTTTCCACTTCTGATTTTTTGCTTCTGGATATACAGCATTTTATATCCGATTTTTTGCTTCTGGGTATATTTCACTGTCTCATACGCCTTCCTGTCCATTTGACAGTATTATGTGCTAACTAGCCTTGTGAAAGTCCCCCACCCACAGTCAGTCTGTGGTGTCTGACATGTTTATGGAAGGAGAATGGTTACCCAATGTGGCCTTGTTATAAATAATAGCTATAGGCAGCTAAAAGCCTAAATAGCTCATCGTTGCAGTGTGTTGGGCTATTTGTGACTAATCCCTTTCCTCATTTTTCTGAAATGTGATTGTCACTACAGAGTCTGGACACCTCAGGCAGTGACTCCAACGCAAATTGAGCTTATACCAATGTAGGACAGAAGGAGCCTGCCCTTTTATTATTTTATTTATTTATTTAACATATTTTTATACCGCCCAAAACGTACGTCCCTGGGCGGTTTGCACCATCTGCAGCAGAGGTAGCTACTTCATAGGAAATAATCCTCTGGGAAGTCTCTTCTGGTCCCAGTAGGCTAGTGCAGGAGGAGTGGGGGGGGGGGGAATAAATTCATATGTATGCAGCTTGGCTGTTAAACTAATGTGAGACTTTTTACTCTTCCAGCTGTTCTAGGGAGCCTATTTGAGAACCAAATTCCTCATGTGGATAGCCCCCACCCCACCCCAATATCCAACTCAAAATCCTTATTAACAGTGTAAGGCCATTTGATTTGCACCTTTGCTCTCATTTTACCATGATTTGCTCCCCTGATGATCTTCTACAGTGATTTCACATGCAAAGGAGGCATGGCCTGGGCAAGCTCTTCCCCCTTATTTCAGGCCACCGTTTGCTGCCTGAACACTGTTTATTTTGCTTTGAGAAAACGAAATAAACAGGGTTTTCGGGCAGCAAATGCAGCCTGAAATGATGGGGAGTGCTTGTTCACCACTCAGGGGGATGGATGTTACTGGAGGGGAGGGGCTGCTGCTGCCGCTGCTGCTGAAAGAAATCATGGATGGGTACTTTAAAAGGTAAAAATGGGGGGTACTGTTCCCTCCATCCTCACCCCCCTCCACCTTCCCTGAAGATCATCAAGGAGGCATAATATTTACCAGACCCTCTCTGATAATATGATTACCAGATGAGATAAGCCAAGTGGGTACACACATTCAATATAGGCCAGATCGCCAACAGGGATCCTGGTCAGGGAGATGGTATTCTTATAGACCACAGCCATCCCACTTCTCCTCACCTGCTCCACCATGGAGTATCCCTCTGGGTTTGGCACATTTTACTGCAAGCCTTAAACTAGGTTCTGGTTTTAAAACCTTAACCAAAGTTATTGCCATTAAGATTACTGTTTAGATTATTAGCTAATACATTTTCAAATTGTATTTCTGCCTCTTCATCTTTTCCAAATACACCAAGACTTGCTTGAATTAATAATGGAATGAGCTGCTCCCCCAGGCAAGCTAATTTCCCCACTTTAAGCCAAAAGCCATAGTTGAGAGTGTCTAGCCAGCTCTCTGGAGCAGTTCTGGTAACAGTTTGCCTCACAGGATTTTTACATTGTTTTCCACTCACATTTTTTAAAAAGGACCTTTCCCATAGTCTCCCCCTCCCACAAGACCATTTTCCAGGAATCTATGGAATCCAGTCCCATTGACTTTAATAGAGTTTACTTCTTTCTAGGTGTGTATGTAGAATTGCAGGTTCACTTATCAAAATGCTGCTGGAAGATGCATGTGTACTCCAGCCCAGCACCTTCTTTCTCACAGTGCTCAGCTACATGCTTCCAGAAAGCTCCAAAGAAGTGCAGCAAGGAAATCCCAGAAACCATTTCCATCCAGGGCCAACAAACTAGTATTGTGGTATAGACGACCTTTGAACATGGAGGTTCTACATGAGAGCCAAAAGGTAGTGTGCTCCTTGTTTAAGAGGAACAAAACTCCCTGTCTCTCTCTTTAGCAGTATTCCCAAAGTACTCTTGTACTGTCCATACCACCCCTATATGAGGTCTCTAGGATATGAGGGACAAGGAAGGTCAACATGGAATGTGCTCTTGGGCTTGTCCAAGGTCTTGAACTGGTGCACAAACTTGCTTGAAGACAAGCTGCAACAACAGAAGCAAGTTCATAATGCAAGGAAGCAATGCTGCTTTTTGCTGGTGCAGTAAACTCCAGAAGACTCTAAAGGTCTTCTCATAGAACCTTTACACTGCTGCATAAATGCACACAACAATTGCAATATTCTACAACATCCACTCACCATTATCATTATTTTTTAAACAATGGTGTATTACAACAACATGAACTCTTCAACCAACCTTGTGTATTTTTCAGATTCAGATTTGTTAGAGGTTGTTGATTTTTACCCACAATAGGTAAAACAGCAGAGCACTAAGGAATGAGCACACACTCCAGTTACAGAGTAGGTAGCAGAGGATGGTTGGGATATTGCAGCTATTTAGAGAAAAGACATAGAGATCCTTGTATGACTAAACACTAAATATTTATTGGTTAAATACACTTAGATAGGAAAGACCTATATCTAATCTAAAGGACTACATAATGGGTAGGTAAGGAGAGAGAGAGATGTTTCCATCTGCTCTCTAGGAGGAAAGGAAGGATTGTGACTCAGCACAGGAAGTGCTGCAGAGTCAGTTCAGGGGTCATAGAGTAGGGACAGATACGGAGACCCTGACTGACTGTCTCTACTCCCAATGCCCCTAGTGGTCATTAGGACAGTTGGTGCAAAAGGTTGATGCACTGGAAGTTCATCTCCAACAAGATTAACACTGTTTATTCTTAAATTCAGATTATATCAAAAACTATTTCCCCCTTTTTTTCTGACGAGAAAGACCCATTTCACTTTACCTGCAACAATAGAAGCAAATACATAAAACAAAATGTTTGAAAGCCTCCTTTACGTCTCTCAGATCAGGAGCAACTCCATTTCTTGCGGGGGCAGCAAACTCCAGGAGATTCTAAAGACATTCTGAGCATGCTCCACTACTAATTAAGAAAGGGGAGAGGAGCTGGCCACACCCTTGAGTTGACAGATGCAAGCATCCTTCCTCTATGGCTAATCCTCACTATATTTTAGCAAGAATACTGGTAGTAATGGTTGGGGTTACACAAACATTCTGGATAGCATTGTATGCATAGAATACCCTACTATTCAAACTTTCCTGGTAGAAAGCTGCAGTACAAACACTCTGGACCAAAATGTTCTTCATGATGGTACTTGGGAAGCTGCTTTATATTGAATCAGACCATTCGTCCATATAAACAGAGTGCACTGCTTATGCTTCTCCAAGGTCTTACACAGAAGACGTATTTCCTGTACTTGCTACCTAAGATTCTTTAAACTGGAGATGATGGGAACTGAACATGAGACCTTCTGCAGGGACATAGCAAGGTTGGAGTGAGCCCAGAGACAAGATTTTAAAATGCAACCCCCACACACCCCGCCCTGAAGCTCAGCTCATGAAGAAAGACATGCTGTTCTGGTAGCTATAGGTCTTAACACTCACATCAATTTCGGAGGATGAATACAGCTGAAGGAAGCCCGGGCAGGAGCGTGGCTGGTGGAGTCAGTCATGTGACTTGCCTCTGGGGGTCCCCCCCCAAGGCAGTGGGCCCCCATACAACTGTCTCCCCTTGCCCTATTATAGATACACCCCTGACCTTCTGTGTCATCTATCAGAGCTAGGATCACCTCCTACATTAATGTAATAACTGGTAAACACTTCAGCTACAGGCTCAAATGTCGCACCTCAGTTCTCCCCCTGTATTTATGTCAAGCATGTCATAATACTAGTGCTTGTACATTTAACAAATACCTGTGTGTAGCAGTGTGCACAAAACTGGAAAATCAAGTTTGGTTTGAGTAGTACCAGGCTCTAACCGAATCAGGTCTGGTATGGTTCTGTGCACACTGGAGTCACGCCCAGTCTGACTCTAGTCCGAACCCGTTTGGGCCCAGTTCAGGGGATGGGGGACAAAAAAAGAAACGTTTTTTAAAAATTGGCAGATTTACCACCATTGCAGGGCTTTGGAGGGTGCTGCGGGGGCGGGGGGAATATCCTGATGTTCTCCCTCCCCCGCCAGCCTCCCCTGGTTGTTTTTGGACCTTTGGGGCCATTTTGGCCCATTAAGGGTCTCTCCACTGTTGCAGCAGCTATTTTGGAGGCTGCTGTGCATGGCCACTGGCCATGTATGTGGTCGGCCCCGGTCAACCTCAAGCCAACTTGCACATCCCTAATTGTGTGCCTTAATAATATTTCAATCTACATTTTGAGATTTATCAAGACTACAACAATCTTTCTCTTCTCTCCTTTTGAAAACCTCTCACTTTCAGAATCATGGCTTTAGATCCTCAAAAAAGAGAGATTAACTATTTGATATTTTATTTCAAAACATTGGGATGGATCATAAGATATCCTTTTTCTGGAGGAAGAACTCCGTGTTCTGGTCTAGAGGAATAAATCTTCCTCTGGAGGAAGAAAACTTTGGGGATTCAACCCATGATGTATAAAGATAGATGGCCTATGCCAGGAGAGAGATGAGTGTGACTCTGTGGATTCTGCTGGACCTTTCAGCAGCATTCGATATACTACCACCATATATACTTCTGGTGTGAATGTCCAGGATGACAACTGGGTTACTGTATCGAGGTGGTTCCACTTGGTGAAAGTTGTTTGTGGAAAGATGATACAGAGTGAATACCTGGGAGGGGGAAGGAAAAGGGCTAAGCACAATCCATTTGATTATCTTAGGAAGGTCAAAATATTGTTCTGCTTTTAAGGATTCATTATGAACTGGCAGGATGGGGGGGGGGTCAATTAGCATAATGTACATTTTGGAGACCTAGAGCTGAATGTAGTCACACATCAGGAGACAAACATATCTGGTAATCAAAGGAGATTTATAACAGCTTCCAATTTAGCATTTATGAAACATTCAGTCATTTTTATTCTTTATTTAGTTCTTCATTTAAAACAGGCTGCAATGTTCTGCCTGCTTTATTACTGTCCCTCTAGTGAGTCACCCATTCACCATTCTAAAGAACATGAAGCACAAGTTTCTCCAGAAAACAAGATGGGCCTTGCAAGGAACTCATGACAACATTGTATGTCATTAGTGTTGCAAACATCTTCCAGTTTGTTTTCGACTTCCTTCCTTCCTGCATATTCCATAGCTTGTATTTATTAACACCTGCAAATTCTGGCGGGTTAAAAGACATACACCATGTACAACAAATATACAAACAAAACAAAATAATAAAGTGGGGGTGGGGAGCACAGCACCACATACAAAAAGAGAGTTGAGCCTCAATTCCTGAAGAGCAGAAATATTAGAAGCTCAACACATTTTTATGCAAAAACTCCTTCAGGAGCATCTGTGAGATATTAATATGCTAGTAAAGTTCTCATAATTATAATGGGTACATAAAGAGACATATTGGGGCTATTCTTACGATCACAAAAATCGGGCTAGGAAAATCCTAGCCCAATTTTTGTGATCGTAAGAACCACTGGGCTTGCAGCTGAGCCTGGTGGTTCTGGAGCGGCTAACCCGCTCCTGTAGCCCGCCCCTTAGCCCGGGTTTGCAGAGCGAGCGCTCCACAAACCCGGGCTATCTGCTTGTGAGTAGCTGCGGCGCGGCTCCGCGCCACGGCTACTTGTGAGTAGACCCCCGGCCGGGAGGCTTAAACTTGGGGGTCTCCCCAGTATGCCCTGTGCACTCGTGCAGGACATACTGGGGCTTCCGGGGGTCGTGCGGTCCCCGAGCTCCCCAGCCCCCACCGGCTCCATCTCGGAGCCGACCATCTTGTGGGCAGCTGATCTGGTCGCCCAGGGCTCCCTGCCTGCTCATGAGCAGGGAGAGTGGGCTTAGCCCGCTCTTCCCACTCAGCACCCTAAACTGGGTTTCACTGATCGTGAGACCCGGTCCATTATATATTACAACTCCTGGCAGTGAAGCCCCTCCATGGTGTCCAGAAGTATCCCAAAGATCTTTGGTTGCCTGAAGCAGGGTGCCAAATGCCCCACATGTCCTGCTGCCACAAAGCTAGTGGCTTGAGAGAGTCCACCACTTGCCCTCTGCCACCATGAGAATGCCCACCCCACCACCTCTGCCTTAATTGTGTTTAATAGAAGGAGAGACACAGGGGTGAACAGAAAACAAAGGAGCAGAGAGTGGTATGCTAGAATGTTTCCCCACCCTCTCTTCCTCTTTCACTCTATGGTCATCCTCCTTTTCAAGTATGAACAAGGTGGAGGTGGTGGAGTGGGTGCCCTCATGGCAGCAGAGGTAGTGGCGGCAGTGGCAGCAGAGGTAAGGAAGGTTCTTACCACTCACTCAGAGTCAGGCAGCAGCATGTTGGTGGCATCTGCATCCCCTGCCTCCAATAATCCACCACCTCACTACAGCTCATGAGAAGACTCTGGTGGTGTTCCTGTAGAACCATGCCCACCATCCAGTATGGGGCATGGGCAAGTTTTGTCTCCACTGCTGTTCTCAAGTGCAGTACTTTACTTTTGTCTATCGGACTGATGGAAAGCCACTTATATGGAAGAAGGTAAGGGGGTGCACTTGAGGCATCCTCAAAATAGCTAAAGCTGTCCCCTGTCCCCAGTTATCCCAGCTATTACAAATCAGTGCCTAATGCAATACAATCGTTGTCGTCGTCGTCATCACTGCCTTCAGCACCGCCACCATCATGCCTGCTCCTATTGCATGACCCTGTGATGGGTTCCATTCCTTGGTGACACTAGAGTGGGTCAGAATGTTGGGAACCAGCAGATATTTATATAGTCCGCTCTTTCAGAGCTTTAGAATGAACGCCAAACTATTTATAAAGTATAAATAATAGCTTGTCTCAGAGCATACCCATTATAAAATGCTGTATTATAATTATATGCATTATGTATATCACTTTGCCGTGTGTGCAGCAAATGTATACCAACATGCAGTTATAGGGTGTAGAGGATATACAACAAATGGTACACACAGATACTTTTAATATTTGAAAGAGGGAAAGGAAGAAGGAGAAATCAAGATTTTTTCAAGACATCATTTTAGTAAATATGATCAAAAACCTGAAATACTGAAAAAGTGAAAGCTTCTAAAGGACACATTGACCATCACTTGCTCCCAGCTCTGCCTGTACTGAGTAATTATTCCCCATACAACAAGCATCCAATTGTCCTAGGGAACCATGCTAGCTTCCTGAATTCTTAAGGCTTGATAATATTGAAGGAAAGGCTGAAACCACAAGGGTTCCCAGAGCTCCTAGAGAAAAGACTTTTCAAACATGAATGATCAGGACTGAATGTAACTGAAATTGTGATGCTGAGGTAAAACATTTTCTCCCTCAATGCCAAATATAAACTCTCCAGGAGTTCGGATTGAGCTAAAGTATAGAGCCACATTTGAATGAACAATATGATAATAAAATGGAATTGGCTTTAGATTGCTGCTGTCAGATTCATACAAACTTTTCTTCTGTGCACTTTCAGTACCCATAGATGTCATTGTAGCATAATGGCAAGTAGAATTTAACTCAGTAAGTTTTCTTATCCCCTGGAATTTTCTGTGTGTCCAAATGTTCCCTTTGCTGCTTTTATTTATAGAATGTATAGTTAGTGGATTTTAGTAGAAAATTCTCATGGTTTGTCTCCTTAATTTTACAATAAAGCAATATTTGGGCGGGGTGGGGGGGACTTGTCCCATTAGAAGTGAAATCTGTTGGTGCATTAACTGAAATATTTTAGTGTTTTAGGAATAAGATGATTGATAACACAAATTTCAAACTCCAACAGATTACAACCAGAAAACTGACAGAAAATGCATACAGATCGCAATAACTAGTATTTTGTTATTGAGGGATGAGTTTAAGGCCTTTAAGCCTGTTGCTAAAAGAGACAGAGGTGCTTTTGGCAGAGACTGAGATCAATTATTCTAAATCAAGGCATTTGGCTTGTTCTGGATGGGGTTGGACTGCTTCTGAAGGAGCAGCAAGTCCATAGCTTTTCAGTGCTGCTAGATCTGTCTTTGCTCCCTGATACCCAGATTGTAGCCAGGAGTATATTTTGCCAGATTAAGTTACTATGCTAGCTGCACCAAGATCTAGCCACAGTCATGCATGCCTTAGTTACATCCAGGTTGGACCACCATAATATGCTGCGTATGGGACTGCCTTTGAAAAGTGCTCAGAAGTATCAATTGGTGCAAAATGCAGCCACTGCCGTTCTAACTGGAGGCTGCTGTGGGGATCATATCACACATAAGAATAGCCCTGTTGGATCAGGCCCAAGGCCCATCTAGTCCAGCATCCTGTTTCACACAGTGGACCACCAGATGCCACAGGAAGCCACAGGCAGGAGCTGAGTTGAGTTTGAGTTGAGGCAGGAGTTGAGTTGAGTTTTGAGTCCATTGCACTGGCTCCTATTTATGTCCGGGTCCAAGTCAAAGTATTTGTATTAATAATATGAGGACTTGCTCCACGGCATACCCCTATCTTTAAGGACATAGAGGTAAAGGTAAAGTGTGCTGTCAAGTTGATTTTGACTCCTGGTGCCCACAGAGCCCTGTGTTTTTCTTTGCTAGAATACAAGCAGTCCTTATATGCAGTCAAACTATGGGTCCATCTAGCTCAGTATTGTCTATGCGAACCGCCACTGATTGGCACCCTGTCCAGGGTTTCAGACCAGAGAGTTGCCTAGCCCTACTTGGAGATGCCAGGGATAGCACCTGGGGCCTTCTGCAAAGCATGTTGTCTGCTACCACTGAGCACCAGCCTCCCACTGGATCTTAAGAGAAGAGCCTTTTTGTCATTACACCCAAGCTCTGGGATGCCCTCCCCTTCCAACATGGTATTAAAGCACTGGGATTTGGGGAGGGCATTTAGAGACTAGTTTTTACTATTGCAGTTTTGTCCCTGCTGCTGCACTATTATTTCCTACCCTTTTGGTTTAGTTTTATGTTGTTTGGTTTCTTTTTGTTTATATTTTCTTTTTGTGATGTGCCATTTTGGTTATTTCAATCAGAACAGAAAAGGGGTTGAAAGGTTTCAATAATAATAATAATAATAATAATAATAATAATAATAATAATAATGACTCAATGTCTGTATGAAACAAACCAGTCAATAACACCTGTCTGACTGTGTAAATAAATAAATAAATAAATAGAAGAAGAAGAAGAAGAAGAAGAAGAAGAAGAAGAAGAAGAAGGGTTTCTCAGAAGGGGCACCACTCAGTTCAGGGACCCTATAGCAAGTCCACCATTGGCTTGGTGTCGCTGTGGCATGGCTAATCTCTTATAAGCTTGCTGATGCCCTCCTGCTTTCTCTCTGCTGTGTACATTCCCTCTTCCCTTCCCTTTTCAGTGCTGTTCATGATTTAATGTTTGTCTGCACCAACACTAACATGGTTAGTGTTGCTAACCAGGATTAGCTTTTCCCAGAGTTTGAACCCAGGATTTACAACTGCTTTGTAAGCCCTATTTAAAACTAACTGTGGTGCATTTGGTGTTGATCATATCTAACAAAGAAAGAGGAGGATGTGCATCACAAAAGGGAGTGAGGCGATCCAGGGAATGCTTGTGGCCTGCTGCCAGTCTCTTAAGCATTAGTGAAGAAATCAGCAGCATTACGTCTGCACCAGACCATAAGCAGAGAGGAATTGCAAAGATTCTGTCTGACTGTGTTTGGACTCAGACATTTATCATACAGCATAAAAACTCCACTCCACTGCCATTTGAGAGATGGAATTTGAGAGATGGATGGAAGAGGAGAGCTGGTCTTGTGGTAGCAAGCATGACTTGTCCCCTTAGCTATGCAGGGTCCACCCCGGTTATATATGAATGGGAGACTAGAAGTGTGAGCACTATTAGATATTCCCCTCAGGGGATGGCGCCGCTCTGGGAAGAGCAGAAAGTTCCAAGTTCCCTCCCTGGCAGCATCTCCAAGATAGAGCTGAGAGAGATTCCTAAAGCCGCTGCCAGTCTGTGAAGACAATACTGAGCCAGATAAGCCAATGGTCTGACTCGGTATATGGCAGCTTCCTATGTTCCTATCATGGAAGTGTAACTTGTTAACACTTATCAAGTTACACCTAAGAATTAAAATGCCATCTGCACTCTTTTTCTTTTTTGTCAAAAAGGTCTTCATTGTATTTTATACTTCAAGGCTAAAGTCTAAAAAGTCTCACTGCATAGGTGAAACTGGGCGGGGGGGGGCAGCCAGGGCACATGCCATAGGTGCCACTGGGGGGCGCCAGTGCCATGCTTCCCCCACCCCCTCCCCAATTCACAGATTTTTTTTTAATTTACCTGTAGCCCCTTTGGAGGGCTTCCTAAGGGCCATGGGGGCGGGTCTGCGAAGGTTCCTCCTCCCCCCGCCGGGCTCTTAGATCACTGCTGCAGCCTGTCTCGGGCTAATTTTCAGGCGTGTTTGGGCCTACAAAGATCAGTGCGGCAGCCATTTTGGAGGTCACCACACATGCTCAAAAGGCCTCTTTGAGGCCTGGCAAAGCATAGGACCTCGCAGGGACCATTTGAGCATGTGCGGTGGCCATTTTTAAAAAAAAAATTTAAAGGCTGCTGAAAACAAAAATGGCCACTGCACATGCTCAAATGGCCTCTACAAGACCCAAGTCTAGATTTTCCCCTCATCTAGGGAGTCAGAAGAATGCAAAGTTGTTGGCAAGGGACCTGAGCATTTAAAAAACATATAAATGGCACAAAAGTAAGTGGACAAAACATCCTTTAAAAAGACAATGTTGGTTTAATACATTGTAAGCTGGCAAAACTGAAGGGGGAGGGGAGAGGCAAGGAATAAAATAGAAATATTCACTCACATGCTGTTTAATCCTCTGTACAGAGCTCTAACTTTATCTGAATATTTGTCAAGCAATCTGATTATAAGTTTTGTGGGATTTCAAACTTGGAAAGTGCCTGCCTTTAACTTGTGTGGTGCTTTTTTAAAAAAAATGAATATCACACTGTTTTGCTGTTCTGTGTCTAGTTGCAACTTCCCCCTTCTTCCTAATCAGGCTGCTGGATCCAAGCCTATTGTAAGCTGCTGGATAATTTCAGATTGTTTGGGGCCCCTAGGATTTCCCATTATAGCCATCTCTCTTTAAGGCAAAAGCTGTTTGGACAGAAAAAACCCATCCCTGAATTTCTTGGAGGCAGCAATCTGTAGTGAGGTGTGCCGAGGTGGCAGAGCATTTGCTAAAGAAAGCTTTCACTGCTTCGCTCTATGGAGGCACAGAGGCGTATCTTGGGAAAATAGCGCCTAGGGCAAGCACTGAAATTGCGCCCCCTGTCCAAACATCTGACACCCATCTTTCAGATAACTTGACCATAATAACAGCTGAAAAATACAAGTCAAGCTCGTTAATCTTTTAATATTTCAAAAACTATTTAGCAGTGGACGTAGCCAGACCAAAAAATGCTGGAAAACTACAAATTTCAGTATGCTGGGGCTCATGAAATACCCCAAAACTATGTGGATGTATACTTGGAAAACTAAACAGAAGTGTCTGTCTAATTCTCTACTATGCATTGTAGCATCACTATTACACAAGTTTTAAAAATCAATGGAGAATTTGACTTTTCCCAGATACTCTGAAAATAATTAAAGGATATGCAGAGTAAACTGTGTCGCTGCTTGGAATATGTTCTAGTATTTCAGAAAGACAGTTAAAATGAAAGAAAGAGAGCAAGAAACTCCCAGTGGGCCTTAATACTAAGGATTTCACACTGATTCAAAGACAAACTCACCATTAATAGCCATATTATTAAGACATCACATTTAACTCACTTATCACAAGAAGCAAAGTAAGAGCAAATCCTAGCTCCTAGATACAATCCTAGCTCATAGGTTTCAGCTCAGTATTCACAAGCCCTGATTCTCTGTACATAGTGCCAAACTAAATATGTGTACAGTGACTTATATTATATTAAATTAATTTTTTTTTAATCTGTAGCCCCTTTGGGGGGCTTCCTAAAAGCCGTGGAGGGGTCTGCAAAGGTTCGCCCCCCTGCTGACCTCTAGGGCCTCACAGATACCATTTGAGCATGTGCGGTGGCCATTTTTATTTTTTTTTAATGGCCGCTGAAAACAAAATGGCCACCATGCATGCTCAAATGGCCTCTGTGTGTCCTGGCATGGCCTGGGTCCTCACAGAGGCCATTTGAGCATGCACAGTGGCCATTTTGTTTTCAGCAGCCATTTTATTTATTTTTTTAATTTTAGAATATGGCGCCCCCTTCAAGTGGCGCCCGGGGCATGTGCCCTGCCTGCCCTACCCTAGATACGCCCCTGTAGAGGCATGCCCAGCACATGGATGTGCTGTGTTTCCTTGGGAAGGCGACTGGCACATATGTGCCGTGTGTGTGTGTGTGTGTGTGTGTGTTGCTCACAAACTGTTTCTCCTGAAAGTGTATTTTTGAGCTGATATTATGGTAAAGTTATCTGAAAGATGGGTGTCAGATGTTTGGACAGGGGCGCAATTTCAGTGCTTGCCCTAGGCGCTAATTCCCCTAGATACGCCTCTGTCTCACTGTATGTATTCTTTATCCTATCTAGATAATTTCCAGGTGTGAATATGTGGCTTGGTTGCTCATGCTTCAAAACACCCACCAGGACAATGAAGAGTTTACAAAATTGAGAACTGCCAGGCATGCCATGCCCATACACAAAAAGAGCACTCAGACATGTAATTCACTTTAATTACCTTAAATTAAGTGTCATTGTTTTCTATAGAGCAACAGTTCTTGGAATGTTCACATGGCAAATGTTCTGTGTTTGAGCAGCAAGGAAAGCATTTAGAGAAAGGAAGGGGGGTGGACAAGAGCTAATCAGCCATTTGGGGAAAGAGAAGAGGGGGGGAACTGGAAGAGTGGGGTGCTAGGATGGAGGGCTATGCAAAGGGAATGCAGGTAAGGAAGAAATGCTGGGAACAAGAGGGGTGGAAGGAAATAAATAACAATGGAAGAAAGAATATGTAAGGAAAGTCTGGAAGAAACCAGTGGCTGGAAAGAAGGAAGATGGCAGCAGAGAGAGAAGCTGCAGAAAGAAAAGCAGGGAGGAGGAGGAGGAGGAGGAGGGACAGAGAATCTCTCCAGGCAAAAAGAGAGAAAGGGTGAAAGGAGACTAACAAAAGCAGAGAGGGAGAAAGGTGATAAGCAGAAGCAAAAGCTGTCCCCCATTATTCTGCTGGACACTTTTAATGGGCCCTTGGTTAGATTGTTATAAATACTTATATCCTGCCTTTTCATTAAAAATGCAGAAGGCAACATAGACCATATAAATAATGTACACAAAGCCATTAAAACAAACAAACAAACATAAACAAACAATAACACAATTACATGAAATCAGCAGATAAAATATAACAGCCGAAAAATTGAATTACAAAGTCAGTAGCAGTTCAGACCAGTTAACATTAGCAGCAATTAGGAACAAGTTGTTCTAGTAAGAACTGCTTTCCTTTCACTATCCCTACAACCCAACTACATTTGGTTCAAATGAATTAAGTGTCCACAAGTTAGACTGCATACGCCTCAAACGTTCACACATCCACCATCTTAGATCGGGGTGGATGACATCATTACAAACTACACCATTGAGGCACCTCTATGTGTTACCCACTACAACTGTACCAAATTTGGTTCAAATCAGCTAGACAGTCCACAAGTTAGCTAACGTGTGCCTCAAATGTTTATGTGCCTGTCATCTTGAATTGGGGTGGATGGCATCATCATAGACTACGACACTGAGGTGCCCCTAAGTGTCCCTACAGCTGTAACAAATTTGGTTCAAATCAGTTAGGCAGTTCACAAGTTGGCCCACTTGTGCTTCAAATGTTTATGCATCAGCCATCTTGAATCGGGGTGGGTGACATCATCACAAAATATGCCATCGAGGTATCCCTGTGTGTCTCTACACATGTAGCAAATTTTGTTCAAATTGGTCAGACAGTCCACAAGTTAGCCCACTCGCACCTCAAAGATTTACGTGTCCACCATCCTGAACTGGGTGGATAACATCATCACAAACTATGCCATTGTGGTGTCCCTACGTGTCTCTACAACTGTACTTGTTTTGGTTCATATTGATCCAGGTTTTGCAAAGTTGATGAGGATGGGGGGACAGACATGTGGACATACACATGGAATTCTGGGTGATCTCATAAGCCTACTGGAAAGTTGGCTAACAATTAAAAACCCAAGGAAACAAGGTCTCTGGCAGTGAAAAACTCCCTGGAAGAGGGGGAAATTATTCTCTAGGGAGATAGTTCCACAAATGGGGCATGGCCTCAGAGAAGAACTTCTCCCACTTTTTTGCCAGCCAGGATGTGGAGGAGAGCCTCTATATAGCTCATCTTGCCTGGGCAGGCTTTTATGTGAGCAGCTGGACCTGGCCTTAAAGCATTCAGGACTTTAAATGTCCTGCAAAATTGCAGAAATTAAAAATAAAAAGTTTAGGGGAGTGGGGGAAGCAGCACTTTGAACTGGACTCAGAAATAGACCAGAAGCCAGTGTAGTTGTTGCAAGTGGGAACTGCAAGTTTTCTATATCCAGCTCCATTCAGCAGTCTAATCACAGCATTCTGGACCAGCTGCCATTTCCAAGAACTTTTCAGAGGTAGCCCCATGTAGAGCCTATTGCATTAATCCAGGCACAATATAACTGCCATAGCCATAGCCAGGTCTGACTTCCAAGGAATTGGTGTTGCTTGGCACATCAGCCAAATGTCTTGCAAACACACTCCTGACCATAGCCATGCCATCACCTGGACATCCAGGTTCAGAACTGGGCCCAGCAGGAACACTCCCAGACTGTGAGGCTACACCTTTGAGGGGAGTGCTATCTCATCCAGCACAGCTTGTACTCTTATTTACAAATCAGTCACTTTCATAATCAGGAGCACTTCTGTCTTATTGGGATTCCACCTTGATTTGCTTGGCCTCATCCAGTTCATCACTGACCTCAAACACTGGTTACACACTTTAGTAACTTGTCTGAGAAAGAAAGAAATAGTAGTGCAATGGATGAGTTCCATACCATGAATATATTGTTGCCACTGATCTCCAAATCCCTGGGTAACATCCCCCAGTGGGGAAGCATAGGCATCAAGAGAGAACTCTGTGGAACCTCTTAAGCCAATAGCCTTGTCATGGGAACATACAGTAAGATCAAGCAGTAATCCTGCAGCACCATGTTCTGGAACTGCCCTTCTAGAAAGGACCAGAACTCTATATCACTGTGCCCTCAAAGCCCCCATCTCAGCCATGCAGAACAGAAACATACCATGGTCAATGGTATCAAAAGCTGCTGAGAGGTCCAGCAGAACTGAGAGGAGGAACATGTTAGTAACATTCTAAATTTTGACTATTGCTAGCAAAATCTCATTCTCTTTCAACATCCTATGATTTAATAAGATATTTCTCTAGGCTCTGGTAGATTAAACCCATTCATTCATCATTCATAAATATAATCAAATTTTTGCCATGGTCAGCAAGAGTTGGAAGAAGCTGTGCTTTGACAGGATGCCCTGATTCCTGCTCATCTAGTTAGGAGGAGTAGATTTCTCTTGGCCTGCATTCCATTCAGTGTTCTCTCTAATTATTTTCATCTATGTGCGGAATGAGTTTTGTTCTAGGTGGCAGTGTGAAGGCAGTGTGTGCACACATGCATTCAGAGGGGGGCCTTCCTGATTCAACGTGTGTACACACCTTAGAGGAAACACTGATTCCATTCCCCTTGAATTCTGGTTTCATTAGAAGAATTTCTACAATTAATTTTGGAATTGGAGCATGCACAGTTTGCCACAGTGTTTAGTTCATTTGCATCTTCCTCCTCCCCAAATGTTAGTGATATGCTTGTATGCAAAACTCCAGTCTTGATGTGATCACATAGATTATTATCTTTGTTCATGTACTCAAATGCTTTGGTGAACATCACACAAAAATATCAATGATACAAAGATACGTACAATAACATCAAGTTTGTTTTTTTGCAGCCGTGATATAGAAGGCAGAGAACACATGAACGAACTGGAGGGTGGGATGGAGTGCGTGATTAGTACTCTATGCCACATTTGGAAAATTAAAAAACATTAGAAACACGGAGAACTCCTAATGCATTAGTTCCACCTCTTGATGTGATCACATCAAGACCAGCTAATTCAGAATTTCCGATTCTGGTCTGGGGAGAAATTCAGACGAGAATTTCAGAAGCACCCCTAGAGAGATCGTGAACCAGAGGAAGGTCCTTTCCCTTTTTGCCAGTATTTTTTGCGTCCTGCCTTGCAACCTCTCAGTCAAGGCGCAAAAGCATTTCTTCTGGACACTTTAAGGCCTGCTGAATTACTCACTCTTGGTTCATCTGATTGTGCTCGAAAGTCTGCCCAGTTAATACACACGCAGGTATCCTGGCTGATTTGTATTATTTGCCCTACCATTATCCAATATTAATGTGTGTAGAAATCTTGTGTATTTCCATGTCTTCCTCTTGATTTTTAATCTAGATACTCTCGTATCAGTTATGTTCTTGAATAAACCTTTCCTGCAGTGTATTTCCATTTTGGTTTCATAACGGATACTCATCTACCACACCATCTATGTAAGAATATTAAAGCCCGGTCTAGAGAACGAAGGGCCATTTTGGATCTGAACTCGCTTGCTTCCAGGCCAGCACAGCGACCACTTTCGCAACTGCCGAGTGGAATTGTTTTTGTACATTGCTGGAGGCTGCTTGGGACTGAGGCAGTTTTTAACAGGTGCATGTGTTATAAAATGCACTCCCAGTGCAGATGAAGTATACTCCTAGGCACTCAGGTCATTACCTGGCAGGCAGCTCCCCCTGCTGTCCCCATGGATCTCCCATCCTTCCCTACAGCCGCACACCATTTGCAGCTCTGTTTATCTGTCATGCTAATGCACCTTGGAGGGTGATTCCCAGATCATCCAGCCTCTTCCATCCTGAAAATCATACTCGAACCGGCATATCCCACTGCTTATAATTTATTCCGTGACGGCTGAGAAGGTTCAAAGGCATCACACAGCTTCTTCCAGTCGCCTAGTGAACAGTAAACATTGTACATCCTCTCATCAAAGATATGTAGTTTGTTTTGTTTCTGGGGAAAGTACTTTGTAACAAAGAGCTATGATGACAAAATGCATGCACTGGAGTTGCAGCTCCAGGATAAACAGCAGCAAGGAACTCACATAATGTTCACTGAGGAAATAGATGTTTTGCAAATTAAGGTTTTTGCTAATGTGATTGCTAATGCTGCATGTATGTCTTGAAAAAATTGGGGGGAAGGGAGTGTCCATTTTTTAAATTTCTGAAGCATTTGTACTGCTTGTCAAAACCCCAGCCAACAATTACAATTTAGCTATGCATAATATTTTATGCTCAAACCAATCCATCTCTTTCTTTGTGATAGATTAAAAGCACAGAAAATGCTATAGGGTTCAAATGAGCAGCATCTTATCAGTTTGGGTGAAAGCGAGGAAATCTAGGCTGAAATGCAGTGGACCTTAGCTATCAATCAGAGCAAAGAAATTGGCTTGCAAGAAATGTGTGTACTTGTGACCATGTACCACGTAGCATAAGCCTGTGAGCATCATCTATGGTGGCTGAAGTGGTTGCTAAGTAAATTAAATGTTCAGAGCAAGCTGAGCTAGGCAAGGAGTGGTTGAGCAAGAGATAAACAGCACTTGGCTGAAGAGTAAACATTTCTTTTATCTTGGTATGGGCTGCACATTTCCATCAACTGTGAAATAGGACTGAAAACTGAAGGTCTTGGTGTATAGTTGCTAACAGTCTGCTACACATTAGGCTCACCATGGGGATGCTGCTGAAAATGGAATCCCGAGCTGAGTCCCTTCCCTCCCTGCTATAACGTTTAGGTTCACTCACCACATGACAGAGCATCATTACATTGGGTAGGTTCACACTGCATATGGAACCTACTTGCAGTCTTTGTACCCAGTTGTCTGCAATTATGTGAAACTTGCCCTATGCTAGGAACCACATGTTCCCTCAGACCAGGGGGAACCTAGATGTGTAGCCAAGAATTGAAGTTGTCTTCTCACTCCTAGTACTGCTCCATCTTAGGTTCATGCTCCATCTGAATCCCCGCTTTTTATGAACCTCTGGTTTGTTCCAGGAGTGCCAGCTCCATTTACCATTGTGGCCAATGGCTGCAATGCATATGACATAGGAAAGGCTTGCCAGTCCAAGGACAGTGCAACGCAAGCTAAGATAGCATGCAGAGCCTTGTTGGGAGGCATAGACCGGGTCATACCTTTGACTCAACTCAGCTACTTCCAACAAACTGAGATATGTGACGGTCTTCAGCACCTACTTGAAGTTTCCTTCATATCTCAGCCAGGTTCCCCGCTATGTGTGAACCACCCACTGTGCTTTTTTCTCTCTGCCTGTGCCACATTAATGACTGCTTCTGGGACCAGGCAACATCCCTGCAGCTGGTGTAACATATGGCGTGGCTTGAAGAGTGTGAGCCGTGTGCCAGGAATTTCACTTCATAATTTATTAGAGCCCTAAACTCAGCTAGAAGAGGGACTTCCCTCTTGAGAGGAGAGGTGGAAGGTGCTCCCTCCATTTAGACCTAGAGATCCCATATATATGCTTGCAATGAAATGACAACAAATTCCCTATCCTGTCTCAGAAGACAGAGCAAGATCTAATGGTAGATCTTTGTGTGATTTGCAATAGAGCAGCCAGGGTTTCTGATTCCCAATTGTTTAACAACAGCAACAACAAAAGTGTCCCCTGCCCCCTAAATTAGACAACTGAAATGAAGAAAGCTTGGGCAAAAACTAGGTTCCAGTATGGAGACCAAACTCCTGAACTGAGCTCATAGGCACCCTACTATTTAATGTGAAGTGTATGCCATGTCCACCCCTTCCCCCGAGTTGCTACTTCACATTTGGGTCCAGTTGGTGGACCTTAAGGTTCTAATAAAAAGCAAAGTGCCTGCCATCGGTCCACCTGTATCCCATCTCTCATCTTCAATGTGAACTCCACTAGTGAAAACAAAATTAGAACCACAGCCAGACTTGGGATATGATGATGACCGCAGTGCTAAAGTTATAAGTTGTTTTTGCTTTCTCTCTCTCTCTCATCATTCACTTTTGGTCACTTTGGGTTAACTGGGACCAAAATGGGAATAACTTAAAATTTAATTGAAGTCAACAGAGATTTCTAACTTCTACTTTTTTATTGCAATATCTGCCTTGTCTATAACTATGGGGAAATCTGTGCTTTCCACTAGGCTTGTTGGAGAGATTAATGTCAGCAATAACTCACACAGGAAATCGAGGCAATATCAATGCTCTGACTCAAAAAGGGAAAATATATGAAAAATACAAACAAATAGCACATTTTCTGTTATTGCAATATGCGACATGATGGACAGATGCTTTAACATCATTGCAAACACAATATAAGACTATAAATCTTGTCCAGGACGAACAGTCCTTTCATATGACGGACTATGCGACAGGAGGAAAACCAAAAATATCCATGTTTACCCTTAACCTTCAGCTTTCCATTGCCCTCTGCAACATTCTTCAACAGAGTAACGGGCTCAGAAGCAGTTCCTCATTTTGCTGCTGTGACAAGCTAGGTTCGCATCCCCCCTTTATTTCACCTCAGCCACTTGTAGCACAAGTTCCAGTGGCTTGCAGGGCTCAGTCCTCAGGCACAGGCTAGGCACCTCTGGTGGGCTAAGCTCCATGGAATAATACAGAAGTTCCTCCAGAGGTGTATTGTATCTACTCAGCCCCACCAGCCAGAGGAGGCTTTGGGAAATAGCTGCCATTCTTGCTGTGCTTCCATCTTCCAAACCAATCTGGAATGGATACTGTGAGTAGTCCAGTGCCTGAATGGGCACACTGTGGGAGGGAAAGAAAGAAGAGGAAACTTCTCCATTCAAGTACAGTTGGCTCTGGATCTTGACTGGGATGGACTGGAAAGCAGAAGGGGGAGTCACTTGGCTTAAATCTATCTGGTTAAACAGGTATTTGGAGCATGTGTAGAGGGCTGATTCAGATGAACAGCCCCTTTTTGTGATAAAGGGACACACTGGGAGTGTGTCAGGATGCCCTCCACTGACAGCACACTGGGTGCACTCTCAGTTTGATCCCTCCCTTATCACATGTGCTGGGCTGTGTATATCATCCGTACCAGCCCTCTGTTACAGGCAGAGCCCTAGAGGAACATGTGGAGCCAAAGCACTTCTGGGGTCAGGGAGTAGCCATAGCAAACTTGTTAAGCTCAGCAGAAGTTGAAAGGGTTTAAAAAAAAAAAAAAAGCTTTCTTCCTCTGGGAGGTGGGAGGGAACTGCTGCATGTCCGAGCATCTGTGATGTACAGCTCAGTATTGTTACAAAATGGAGACCTGGCCATCTCAATTTGTTAAAGTTCAGGTGAATAGTTCCAGCTGACAAGCTGATGATCCTGCCATGGTTTCTTAATAGCTCTGTTCATAGCTGCTATCACCTTAGAAGGCAGGACTCCATGAGGGGACTTGCAGTGTCACATTTCTCCCGCCTAACGGCCCAAAGGAAGGTATAAAATTACCTCGTCACTCTTCCCCCTGCCCTGCCCTGAAGGTTTATGGGAGTTAGTGAAAGAAACTGCAGTGAGTTTCTAGCAGAGTCAGACTGAGAAAAGCTTTTAAGAGCCTAGAAGAGACATGAGCCAAGCATACAGTCTCTGACAGCCTGATTCAATTTACTCGAGGAAGTCCCATTGAAATTAAAAGGCCATGTTAGGCATACCAAACTAGTCCTTTTAATTTCAATGGGACTTTCTTGAATAAATTCTGTCAGGATGTCAGCCAGGGGAGGCATTTTAGGATGCAGGGCTTTCTGGTTTTTAGGAATGATCTTCTATGTTTCCAATTTCATCCCATGCCCAACCTAAATAAGCCAAGTATTACAAGGTCATGAAGATCATTCTCACCACCATAACAGGGGCGGGGGGGGGAGGCAGGGTTGAACCTCTCTTCCCCCCCACCCAAGGAGCTCCTCTTTGGCACACGGTCACCTGTCCACACAATCCACACTGCTCACAGCAGTGCGGATCGCTGGAGGCCGGAACAATAAGTTCCGACCTTGAGGAATCCAACAAAGCTCCGCACAATGAGCACGGTGCATTGGCAGATTCCCCAACAAGTTGGACAGTCTAGGCACCCAACCTTTTGTGCCCAAGCACACACATGATCCAAAACCTAGAGTTGAGGGTGTGCTCGTGCCCTCTAACCCTGATTAAGGGTCGGGGATAAAAGTTTGGCTAGTGGGGGCGGAATCACCAGGATTGGGAGTGATCCCAGTGCTGCACACGAGCAGCCCAACCTAGGCTCTCCTAGCCTGGGTTGGGCTGCTCGTGTGAATAGCCTCATTGTAAGCCGGCAGTGGAGGCGCTTCACACAATTAGTGTGAAGCGCCATGAGGGCTTCTGCAGGGAGAAAGGGCTTAGCCCCCACAGACGAGCAGGCTCTTAGCCCTGGGCAGCCAGATCGGCCATCCAAAAAATTACCGGCACCGGCATGGAGCTGGTAGGGGCTGCGGGGATCGGGGCCACACTCTCACAGGGCATTCTGGGGAGACCCCCAAGGCTGGGAGGCTTGTTTTAGCCTCATGGTCAGGGGTCTCCTCGTGAGCTGCGGTTTCTCACGACCAAGAAACTCAGGTTAACAGAGCACTCACTCCATTAACCTGGTTTAAGTGGAGGGGTTCTTAGGCGGGCTAGCCGCCGTGGAAGCACCGGGCTCGCCCACGAGCCCGGTGGTTCTCACAATGGGGGAGAACCGGGCTAGGATCCCTTAGCCCAGTTCTCCCCCATTGTAAGAATAGCTTCATGGGCTCGTTCAGACATCACATGGAACTGTGGTTAAAGACTAGCTCTGCATAATGTCCCCAAGCTCCAGGCATATGTGCTCCCCCCTTCCCTGCCCGCTTGAGCTTCTGAGCAATCCTACTTCAGATTTCAGTTAGTAAAAAAAACAAAACATGATTGTTTGTGATATCTGAACTGACTAATCTGGATTGACTCTGTCTTGCTTGAAATAAACCTAGATATGAACCCAAGGCTTGAAATTTGAATAAACAGGTTTATTTCAAGTACCTGGATCGGTATAAGCCTAGATCAGTTGGTTCATACATCATGACCCATCTTCAGGGCTGTCCTTAGAGAGCCCTTGCTGGGTGCAGGACCTAGGGCAAAATCAGCCAGTGCGGGACGCTCTTCCAGCTAATTCCAATGGGGGTTAAAAGAGCGGGGCCTGGGGTGGTCACCCTGTTTGCCATGCCCTAAGGACAGCCCTATCCATTTTGATTTGTTCCTAACTCACCTCAGAAGTAGAATTCTCTGAGGCTTGCAGGGGAAGGACTCTTGTTACTTGGGGTCGTTACACAGAACCAGGTTTAACCATGATTCCATGTGATGTCTGAATTTGCCCAGTGACTCTCTTCGAAGGGAAACCAGAATCCAAGGTGTGTTATGAAGCTCTGGAACTTTCCACCATTCAGGGGAATGGGACAATTGAGGCAACGTAACAATATACTTGCTTGGGTCATTTGTTCTGCAGGCATTTTTGGCATTATTTATTTCCTGTTCTTTACTTGTGACACTTTGTGTCTGTTTTCCACAACACAGAAGATTGCTGAGTGGAGGATCCAATTTTATGGGAATGGTTTTGACTTAACAACCTTCTGTTTCCAAGCCACATAATTTAAAATTTTGGAGGTTAGTAAAAAAAAAAAAAAAGCCCAATTTGAAGAAAGCTTGTTACAGAAGTAATCACTTAACTTTATGGGAAAGTCCGTAAGTAAAGAGTGCCTGAGATAAGCTGCTAAAATGGATCCATTTTTCTCTGTAATCCAGCAGTTTCATCATCAGGGCCAGGAACAAACATTATTGGAGACCTTCCATGTCTTTGGAAATGTTCCAGGACAGGCTCCCCAAGTGAAGGAGAATTTAAGTCATAGAGACAGCGTTCCAGTGCATTGACCTTTTGCACCAATTATCCTAATGACCACTAGGGGCATTGGGAATAGAGGTAGTTAGTGAGGCTCTCCTTACCTGTCCCTGCTTGCCTCTACTCTATGATCCCTGCAGGGGCGTAGCTAGGGGAAAGGGGGCCCGTGTTCATACCTCTTTCTGGCGGACCCCAGACTGAGGGAGATAATGAAGAAAATAGGGAGGGATGTAGCTAGAGGGCCCTCAGGAGCTGGGGGCCCGTGTTCTTTGAACCCTTTCATTCAATTATAGCTATGCCCCTGGATCCCTGCTTTGACTCCTCAGGTACTTCCTATAGTGAATTAGTCCTCTTCCTTTCCTCCTAGAGAGAAGATGGAAACATCTCTCTCTCTCTCCCTACCTATTCATTGTTGGTAATTCTTTCTGGCAGAGAAACCCTTTTTCATTACAGCAGAGTGCACAGAGGCACAACACAGTGGATTTAGTTAGGCATGTGTGTATACTGAGAGTGAAGTAACTTGGAGCCAGTTCATAGTTTCAAATCAATATATATGGCATTTATTAGAGAACTCCATTCTAGATAGGAAAGTGAGGAGTTAGGATCTCTAATCTATCTATCTAGCTCAGGGTTTCTCAACGTGTGGGTCCCCAGATGTTATTGGACTTCAACTCCCATAATCCCCAGCCCCAGCAGCCTTTGGTTGGGAATTATGGGAGCTGAAGTCCAATTACATCTGGGGACCCACACGTTGAGAATCCCTGATCTAGCTGGATGCAGATGGATTCTGCATCTTCTCTGCACACATGGTGCAGGGAGAGGAGCTTGCGTGCATGTTGCAGGGTAGAAGGAACAGGAAGAGAAGGGAGGGAGGAAGTTAGTCCCTAAGAGTAGCAATCTATATTCCAAAGGGATAGTGTCAGAGGAGTAGAGACTGTCCACTGTCTTTGAGAAAAGAGACAGCGCAAAGTCCTTAACTTCCAACATTCATTATGTAGCCTTTAGATAGGATTAGGTCTTTCATATCTCAAGGTATTTCACCAATACCTTGTTAAGTAAGTAAGACTCTACAGCTAGTTAAGTAAGACTCTACAGCAGGCCTGCTCCACTTCGGCCATCCTGTCGATGTTGGCCTACAACTCCCATAATCTCTGGCTACTGGCCACTGTGGCTGGAAATTATGGGAGTTGTAGTCCAAAAACAGCTGGGGGGGCAAAGTTGAACAGGTCTGCTCTACAGTGATCTCCATGCATGTTTCTTAAATAGCTGCAACAACTAAACTCTACACTATGTAGCTAGGGTGGTAGTTTCCTTGGCACTTTGCTAAATAATTACAAACCCCAACATAATCAACCTACAATGTTATTTATCCTGATTCCAGGGCACTCATATGATTTCAGAGTTGATCACTCACTTCATCCTTACAATGATATAGCACACTTTTTAAGATCACCAATTACATTTCTGGTTTAAAAAAAAAAACAACTAATTGTCTTGACCCATCTTCTCTACATCATCTCAACCATGCTCTTTTAAAACTGCAGAACATTAATCCTAAATGACTGTATAGAAAGATTTTGCTTCCTAGAAACAAAAACCATTATCTATGAAACAAACATAAGAACAGCCTACTGGATCAGACCCAAGGCCCATCAAGTCTACACAGCGGCCCATCAAGTTTCACACAGTGGCCCACCAAATGCTAGGTATGTGTGGATGGGTTCGAATTCGAACCCGTTAGACATCGAACATGGCCGGTGCTGAACAAATCTTAACCACTCCTCCCAGTATTACTGTCTCATCCACACACTGAGACCCCTCAGCTATGCCTGTCTTGTTGGCCCTGCGTGTGGTAGCACTTCAGAGAATGCTACCCCAGGGATCCTGGACTTCAATATGCTTCCAGAGTGCATTCCCCAACATCGTTGGTGCTGACATGCACCACAACAGCATGTATAAATTAAAATAGGAAACAGTGCATTTAACAGCACAATGTGGTTAGGTTAGGGCGTACATGAAAAGAAAGCACAATCCTATGTGGTGATGTGCACTTATGTCCCACTGAACTCTATTGGACATACATAAATGTTCCTAATTCTGTACTGGATTAAAGCCACTGATTACTAAAATACAACGAGCATCATTTTTTAAAAAATCACTTAAACTTTAATTGGAAAAGGCAATCTCTAAATGACAGCATAAAAGAGTCAGTTTATTTTTTTAACAGCTTGATTTATTAATAATATTGGCAAACTAAAAAAGAAGAAATTGCTTAGTTTCAAGCAAAAAATCCTTATGTAAGAGTTCGTCATAATTTGACAATTGCATCTGTACTGTTAGTGCTGAACCCTCTTACATTAATCTCTTATTTTTGTTTTGTCCATATGACCCAAATCCTGATAATGTGCTACTGAGACCAAAAAAAAAATCACTTTTTCAAGAGTTCCTTGCATCTTGAGAGTGCATAAACAATTAGTTATAGAACACTAACCTCACCCTCCTATGCATGTTTACTTGCAAGAAAATCCCATTGAGTTCAGTGGGGCTCACTCCCAAGAAAGTGTGCAAAGGGCTCTGCAGTCTAAAATCATCATGTCTCTGTCTACAAGCTCATAATCTAACTGATTTGAAAAACAGTGGTAATACTAGATACATTTTCAACAGGTGCTTGGCAAGAAGTGATGTTGCCAAGAACTAAGAGAGCATATGGAAAGAGGGAGAGGAGAGGAGAGCTGGTCTTATGGTAGCAAACATGACTTGACCCATTAGCTAAGCAGGCTGCGACCAAGGAATGGGAGACCACATGTAAGCACTGTAAGATATTCCTCTCGGGGGATGGAGCCGCTCTGGGAAGAGCAGAAGGTTCCAAGTTCCCTCCCTGACAGCATCTCCAAGATAGGGCTGAGAGAGATTCCTGCCTGCAACCTTGGAGAAGCCGCTGCCAGTCTGTAAAGACAATACTGAGCTAGATAGACTGATGGTCTGACTCAGTATATGGCAGCCTCCTATTTTCCTATGAGAGAAGGGAAAGGGAAAGAGAAGCAGAGACATGGCATTAGAATGGGAAGTCGAAAGTGAAGAAGCAGATTTTCAAAGGAAGGAGGAGTTGTCCACATCATTAGGGAGCCAGTCTGTCCTTGCCTATATATGCATCTGACAAAGGGGAGGTTACAAGAAAAGGAAAAAGGAAAGGAGGAGTTATGTGACACAGTGCTAGTTTTACATTTTCATAGAATGGAAGAGGCATTAATAAACAAAAATTTGCATGTTAGACTATTGTCATCTCTGTGAATTGTGGAATTAACATCAGCTATTGAACAAAGTTTTAAAATGTGTGTAATATTTTACAGATTTCTGTTCCCACCCCCATCTCTTGCAGCCTGAACTCCCCACCACCAGTTGCCTCACCACCAACTGCAATGAATACCTGAAGACACTTCATGACTACACTAGTGCAAAAGTATGGCAAGAGGAAGCAAGTTGATAATTGTCTGGGTTCCGATTTTCCTCATCAAAAACCACAGTTCTTTAAGAACAGTTTATTACCCTTCTTGTTGCTTCCTAATGAATAACAAAGGGAATAATTGTAAAACTCTGTCACTTAATTTAAAAAGCACTGCATAGATCACAAAGTACATCATAAACTTCATTTATCTGAAAACATCTGCAGCCCTATATATTACTCCAAATAATCCAGTTACCTCTTCCCATGATTTACAGTTAGGCTTTTTGTCATTAGACAAGCATTTCATAAGCATGAGAGAGATGGCACGTTGAAATGTTGCAGAGAACATTGCAAGAGAAGAAGAATGGATAACACCTGACTTGTTTAACAGTCGGATGAGTCAATAAGATCATTGCACACCCAGGCCCCAATAACAACAGGACATGAGAAACTGGAGAAACTAGGGCCACTTTATTAATTATTATTACAACACCTGCAACGAGGAACAGCCCAATAGAGTGCGGGTACCAGCTATGTGGGACAGCCTCATAAGGAGGACTGTCCACAACAGGGCGAAGAACTGGGTGTTGATTCAGCCTGGCACCCAGTCTGAACATCACCACCACCACCACGAGGTATAATCCCCACTGAGGGGAGGCCAGCCTGCCCCATTTTGACCCAGGCCACAAGACACTGAGTGGTGAGCCCAGCCAACCTCCGAGTAGGAGCAGATCCCAGCCCAAGAGCCGCAAAACTCACAAGGGCTGTTCCTTGGCGTCCTACTCACCATAATTGGTCCTCCAGTCCAACACCAAAATCAAACAACCTACCCCACCCTGCACTCATCTGCCAGTGACTAATTATACAATGAAAACCCTACCGGGAAGTCAGTAAGAAATAGGCGAATAAAGGCCACACCAGGAGCCAATTGGGTATGAAACAAAAAATTCCTACTTGGCCCCAAAAGGCAACCGGATAACCCCCACTGAAACGGGTTGGGCAGGTGGGTGCCTTGCCAAAGAGCTACTGAGTAGGGATGTGCATTTCGTTTCGGATACAAAATGTTTTGTGAACAAAACAGGCCATTTCAGCTGTTTTGTAGCCAAAACAAAACACCCAATGCTCAAAACAGAAAATGTTGTAGCCAAAACAAAACGTCCCTGTTTTGGATACAAAATGTTTTGTTGTTTCGGCTGTTTTGGAACTCCATTTTGCAATCGCAGAAAGTCTTTCTCCTTCAGTCTCCATTTTTAGTTTTGACATCTGTTTGAATTTCCAGCCCTTCCAGCCCGCAGACTGGCCAGCAAAAGCATGGGCTGATCTGCTGGCAATTGCCTCCTTATTCCTTTTAAGCAAATTTAAGGGTAAATTTAACCCTCATTGGCCAGTGGGACAGTGTGCATTTCATTGTTGTTGTTTCACACTGTTGTGTGTAAATCAATTGCATTTCAGGCAGGGGGGATGTGGATGTGCATGACCTTTGGAAATCTGCCTGATTTTTCCCAAAGCTCTGCTGTTGTTGATGTGTGATGTTGATGTTATTTGGGGTGGATTGGGGGCAGAAAGGGGGCTTTGGGGTCAGAAGAGTGGTTCAGGTAGTAGTGCCCCAATGGGTGCCTGCTGCCACCCAGATTCCAAAGGAATTGGGAAAAGGGCTGATTTCTAAAGAATTTCTGAAGTTGAAATGTCTTTGGTGCAGATTCGGGGCAGAAAGGGGGCCTGAGGGGCAAAACAGTGGGTTGGCTGGCAGTGCCCCAAGGGGTGCCTGCCACAACCCAGATTCCAAAGGAATAGGGCAAAGGGCTGATTTCTTAGGAATTGTTGGAAGTTTACAATTCTTTAAGGTTCCCCCTGCCCAGGGAATAATGGAGGTTTCAGCAGACCCATAACTCCACCTGGGGGGCACTGGGGTGCGCGGGAGTGAGTGGTGGTGTAGTGCACATAGGGTGCCAACCACCCCCATGGGTTGCTGGATTCTGTTGTTTCTGGGTTGTTCTGAGTGTAGATTCTCTGGTAGCATAAGAGATTTTCAATGACAAACCATGAATCCACTCTCATATGCGACCAGAGAATCTGAATCCACACTCAAAACATCTCAGAAACAACAGAACCCAGTACCCCATGGGTTAGCAACCCATGGGGGTGGTTGGCACCCTAGGTGGTCTACACCACCACTTGCTCTGGGCCACCCTGATGCCCCCCAAGTGCAGTTATGGGGCAGGAATTATAGAGGTCCATCATTCCCTATGGGGAAGAACTTTACAGACACGCAAACACCATTACATCTTTAAAAATCGGCCTTCTGCCCAATTCCTTTGAAATAATTCTGGCAGCTTCCTTGCCCCCACTGGGCACTACCACCCACCCTACTCTGCTCTGGGCCACCCCTTTCCCCCCCAACATGAAGCTATACTTTTGCTAAAACCTCAATTCTTCCTTAAGGGAAAAATCCTGTACTTCAAAAATTCACCAAAACCCAGCCCTTTGCCCAATTCCTCTGAAATTTGGGTGGTAGTTTCCACCCATTGGGCACTACCACCCCCACCCACTAGTTTTTTAAAATCCAAAACGTTTCGGATTCAGATTTTGCAATTTCGAACAAAGAACAAAATTGGGGTGTTTCGGATTGGCTGGTTTTGAACAAAGAACAAAATGAGGGTATTTCAGATTTGGGCAAAAAAAAAAAAAAACGGGAGGAAAAAAACCGCACAACCCTACTACTGAGACAGGGTGAAGGGAGACAGCCGCTTATAGAGCCACCCCCTTGCCCTGATTGGCTGGCCCCTGCCACGGGACGGTGGCTCCTGTGCCCATCGATGAGGCCAGGTGTCTCTTGTTCAATCCCTAATGTCTCCACAAATGGCTGATGAAAGCTCCTGGTTGAAACCCGAGAGAGTCATTGCCAGTTAGAGTGGACAATGCTGAGCTAGTTGGACTCTAGGGTCAGACTCAGTAATAAGGCAGCTTCTTATTACAGTATGTACCTGTTCACTTTGACCTAGTAGGTTCTGCTGCACTGGAATATATGAGATGGTGATATGCTTATATCAGTTGTTTTCTTGTTAAGTTCCACCCCACCCACCCCCATGGCATGACAGCATATTTAGAGGAATTAACAACAGTGGGAAAATGAATAGAAATGTTTATATACAGCATGTAATATACCAAAAGTCAAAGTAACTGAGAGGTAACTGGAACCATTTGCGGTCATCATGGCCCTTTGACAAAAAATCCATGATGGTTGTTCTATTCTGATTGGTTCTGTTTTTCTGTTTTTATTTTATCTTATTTGTTTTAATCTTGCTTAGTTTTGTATTAGATATTTTGTTTCCTGCTATGGTCCATGGCTGCCTGGTTCTGAAGTTCTGAAGTTCTGAAGTGACATTTGTAAATGTAATACAAATATGACACACTTTGTAATCCTTTTGATCTGTCTTTGTTGGTCCAATAGATACCGTAGATGGTAGCAGAGGCGAAGGAAAGAGTAACAGCCCTCAATGCATGCCTACTTGGAAGTAAGCCCCATACTCAGTGGGGCTTACTCCCAAGTTAGGATGCATGTAACTGCATACTAAAATAATCAAGGTGCAGAGCTAAGCTGGGATTGGAACCCCTGTCTTCTTGATCCAACACTTCTTAACCCTCTTTCAGCACACTGGCTCTATATCCCTTTTGTTTGGATTACTGTGGACAAGGCAAAGCAAGTGGCGCACCTAGCTGATTTGGGTGCCTGGACTGCTGCTGCTGTCGCAAGGCCCCCCACCATCATGAGGCCTCCCTCCGCCACCCTGAGGCCCAGCATGCTGAACTCCAGCTTGTCTGTAATTTTAGCCACCATGTGCGGGGATGGGGAGTGAGCTGAGCAGGCCTCCGCCCACCATGGCGGCGGCGGCGGGAGGAGCAGCCACAGGGCCTGTCCGTCTGGCCCAGTGGCCCTCAAAAACTGCGAGGCACGCCTATGCAGTTCAAATAGATCGTTGCAAGCCGGTGACATCACGGGCTTGCGACAATGTATTCAAACTGCGCGTGCATGCCTCATGTGCATGCCTTGCAGGGCCACTGGGCCAGACAGACAGGCACAGCAGCCGCTCCACCTGCTGTGGCCATGGAGGGAAAGCCTACTCAGCTCACCCCCCACCCCCGCACATGGCAGCTAAAATTACAAAAAAGCCGCGGTTTGGCACAGCAGGGGGCAGCGGCGGAGCAGTGTGGGTTGGTGGCAGGAGCCCTCTGGTCTTTGGAGGCCCCCCAGACCTTGGAGGCCATGGGCCGGGGCCAGGGGTAGGAATGCCTCCAGGCATAGCTATAATTGATCTGATGGGTTCAAAGAAGCTGGGGGCCCCAGCACCTGAGGGCCCCCCCAGCTCCACCCCACTTTATTTTCTTCATTATCTCCCTCACTCCGAGCGGCCGCTGGGGAGCGCGGCGAACACCGGCCCTCTCTCCCCGGCTATGCCCCTGACTGTGGAGAACAACTATTTCAAACAAAATGTTTGTAATAGCATAGTTATTTTTCTGTTTAAAATGTTGGTCTGTTTTGTAAAATCAGATCCAGTGTTAAAAACTGATGCACACGAGGGCTTTTTTCAGTTAGCCAGAGTACAATGAATACTCTCCACAGCTTTGAAACCAAAAGGTCTGTTCATTTTAAAATAATAATCCACTCATTTTCTGCACACTCTGGCAACTTATTATTACAGATAGCCTTATTTTATCATATATGAGTGCTTAATTAATTCATGTACCATAAAATGCTTGAGTATCCACTATCCCTGACAGTTAAGTAATAAATGCTCCAAGCTTTTCAAGGCAGTTCGCCCAGGGCTCTTGACTTTCTCCTCCCGCCCCCAGAGTAAACCTCCTCATTGTGAGTCTGCATTATGATTAGCATGATGTGATTTACAGACCACCTACTCCCTCTTTTTCCATTTCCTGTCTTGCATTATCCTAGCAGCAGCTACCCTGATTGTTCATCAGGAGGAACAATGGTAAAATGCTTGATCTACACAGATTTCTGTGTCATGAGATTTTCATAGAAGCAAGGAAGGAAGAGAGCTTAAACCATATGCCAGCCACCTCTGCTGTGAACTGCTGTGAGATTACTCAGTGGACCCCTTTGATCTATGGATCATCATTTAGAAGTGCTTGGTCAAGTGGCTTTCCTTTCAGGCTAGATTAGTTCTATCGTGCAATGATTCCATGGACAGATTTTAAAATATTGGCTGACATACTGGAGAAAATTACTCAAAGTTGTCTCATTAAAATTAAAAGGACAAGAAATGCTTAACTGGTTATTTTTATTTCAGTGATAAAAATAATGAGTAATTTGAGTAATTTTCCTCAGTATGTCAGCCTCTGTTTTCGATCTTGGCATTCCATGAGAAAAAATATACTCTGCAGTGTTCTATCTCCTATTCAGATATTTGCTTCCAACAACTTCCTCTCCTTAAAACATATGTCTGCCGGACGGACTCCCTTTTCATTACTGCGGGTTTTGTCAGTGGAAAGTGCAAAAGGAAATTGATTTTTTTTACAAAATCTAGGTTAAGGATAATAGAGAGCCTGCTGGCCAAAGCTAATAGAGAACTCCTTGTAGATCAATGACACAGCTCTTGCTTTTATAACTGAAGATCCTGGATATGAGTGTCACTAGCAACCTCTCCTGCTAATTAATTGTGCAAGGACTGCAATCTGTTAGGGAATGTTTGAAGGGTTCAGCGCTCTGGTAACTCTTGATAAGCTGATAGCAGGCATAAAGTCAGAGCTACTCATTTGACTGTTTGTGTCTCTGGGAAAACAACACCTTCTATTTAATGATTGCTGCCTCTATTGTCCTTCAAACTGTTAGAGGTTGTTGATTTTTACCCACAATAGGTAAAACAGCAGAGCACTAAGGAATGAGCACACACTCCAGTTACAGAGTAGGTAGCAGAGGATGGTTGGGATATTGCAGCTATTTAGAGAAAACACATGGAGATCCTTGTATGACTAAACACTAAATATTTATTGGTTAAATACACTTAGATAGGAAAGACCTATCTCTAATCTAAAGGACTACATAGTGGATAGGTAAGGAGAGAGAGAGATGTTTCCATCTGCTCTCTAGGAGGAAAGGAAGGATCAGCACAGGAAGTGCTGCGGAGTCAGTTCAGGGGTCATAGAGTAGGGACAGATAGGGAGACCCTGACTCACTGTCTTTACCCCCAATGCCCCTAGTGGTCATTAGGACAGTTGGTGCCAATGGTCGATGCACAGGAAGTTCATCTCCAACACAAACAACTTACTTCAGATCAGAACTATAAGCTTTAACTGATGTAATCAGCAGATTAATCAACTAAAGACTTAATCACAGATGTTTGTAAATCCTCTCCACTGTATAATTAGTGGGGCAGAAATTTAAGTACACACTACAGTATTGAAGGGTACAGGCCATACAAACAGGCCATCATCAGCTCTTATCCCTTTGGCAAGCAGGACTAGCCTCAGATTCAGAATGAGTTGAACTGAGATGGTCACCTTAGGCAACAGTCTGTGAGGAGGTGGAGCAGCTGCAGCTCGGACCCCTGCCCTTGTCCTCCACCAGCTCAGCTGCTCCTCCTGCCCACTACCACTTGGCTGAGCAGCCACATGTAAACAGTGATTCTATTCTCCCCAGTGCACTGTACTGGAAAAGGAGGAGGGGCTGGAGTGCAAGAGGAAGTGTGGTAGAGAGGAGAGATGGGTTAGAATAACTCCATAACTTAGCCCTCCAGCTGTTTTTGGACGAAAACTCCCATCATCCCCAGCTATGGGGCCAATAATCAGGGATAATGGGAGCTGTAGTCCAATATGCCTCTCTGGGTTAGATGTAGGGTTGCCATATTCAAGCTTCCCAAATCCAGGTGGCCTATTTTGCATTTTATGCAAATTATGCAGCAACTAATTTGCATATTTATTTATTTATTTATTTATTTATTTATTTATTTGAAAGATTTATATACTTTCTCCATCTACTCTGCCCTCCCATGTGATTGGATCCAGAGTGAAATCCGGGCAGCGCATTTGAAATCTGTGTAAATCCGGGTGGAATTTAGCAGCCAGGTGGAGGAGCCAAAATCCGGGGGCTACCCTAAATTCCAGGGGACATGGCAACCCTAGGTTAGAGTGTCTCTTCATTGTGGAGGTGCTCTAGCGGCCCACCACTCGTCTATTTCCATGATTCCTTTTTCATTGCAGACTGCTTTTCAAATACAGCACATTGAGGAGGACAGAGTGGCTCAAAGCATGCTACCACAGAGCTAGGAGGTGGGCACAGACCTGGGGGCCCAGGTCCAGGGGCCCACTCTCCTAGAGGGCCCCATGATGTTTCCAAAGGAAAAAGAGGATCCCTTTTATATTTTTGGAATGGCTTGGCCTAGAGTTCTGAAATTTGGCACAGATGTGGAACACGTTATCAGGACTCTGCATATTGATTTTGAAGAGGAGTGATTAATCCATTGGTTTTAAATAATTTTTTAAATTAAAAAATCAGAAAAAGGCCTATAAGCGGCTTGTTTCATGGCAGAAAATTACAAAAAACATCTGGAACGGAAGCCCCCTCATGGACCATCATTCCACCCCCCATGTGGAGGAATCTGCCCATTGCATTCATAAAAGGTAAACATCAGTCTCTTTTCAACCTCTTTTTATATTTCCAGAATGGCTTGGTCTAGAATTCTAAAATTGGGCACAGATAAAGGACAGTTAGCAGGACTCTGTATCAATCTTGAAATGGATTGCTCAATCGATTGATTTTTAATGATTTTTTAAATTTTAAAACATTCAAAAAAATAGAATTGACTTATTTCATGGTAGAAAATTACAACTGAAGCACCCCCTTGGACTATCATTCCAACCTCTTGTGGTTGATTTTGCCCTTTGCCTTCCTAAAAAAAAGTACAACATGCCCCACCTTTGTTCAACCCTTTAGATTTCCAGATGGCTGGACGAGTTCTGAAATTTGGAACTCACATGGCCCAAGATGGAAGGACTCTTGTGTATTTTTATTTCAAGGAAATTGGTCAATCCTATGATTTTTAATGATTTAACCCACACACACATACACACACTGCAGTCAAGCTGCCAGAAAGAGTTATATCTATCCACAGAGTACTTCATACCTAGTGAAAGTGGAACATATATATAGATAGATAGATAGATAGATAGATAGATAGATAGATAGATAGATAGATAGATAGATATAGATATATATATACACGCACTAGGCTCATTAGTTTGTGATCCAAAAAGTCTGTATGAGAACTGTGAAGCAAGGGGCATGTGTTGTGGTTTTTTAAAAATTTCCCTTATGAATGCACTATATGTCCGAGTTGGTTTTGTGCTTGAACTGTGGAGCAAGGGACACATCATGTGTCCCAGTTAGTTTGTGAATGGCCAGGAAACTGTGTCAATCCTGTGTCAAGCTTGTGTTGTTTGAGAGGGGGCAATTGCACTTTGGCCCAGATCTATGGGTTTGTGGTGCATGATCAAGAAGATGTATGGGTCCTTTGGGAATTGTGTTGTGGCCCAGTGCAAATGCACTCTGGCCCAGGCCTGTTGGTTTGTGGTGAAACGTATATATATGGAGAGGATGCTTATTTTGCTGGGGGTTGGTGTAAGCTCATTAGGTCCAGGGGCCAAAATTACCTAGCTGCGCCTCTGGTGGGGGAAAAAAAACTTTAAATATGGCTTTTCCTTCCATGTTTTAAAAATTATTATGCAGTGCTTACAGATTTTTTGCTTTTCAGGATAAAGCCATCCTGTCTTCCCTTCCCTTTCAACGCTGAAACACAACTCGAAATGGGGCGAGTGTTTCTAGCTTAAAACAAAATGCCCTTTAAATAAAGGGCCTGTTTCAAGCTCGGGGGAAAACAACTCTATTTCTATTTTAAATGTTTCAATGTTCTGAGCACTGTTTCGGATCCCTGTTTCCCCCTTGCTGGCTGGTTTTCTGGCACTGGCTTATAACCCTAGGGGGGTTTGGGGGAAAGTCTAAAATTTTGTTTAAAAATTGCCTGCTTGTCCATTTCTTTTGTGGGGTTGGATGGTAGGTAGCACCCATTGTGCCCTACCACCCAACCCACTCTAGTGTCCTTAGGAGCTACCCATGGGGAACAATGGGATGTTTCATTTTCCCATTGTTCCCTATGGCTGAAACACTCAAAACATTTTGAGTTTGTTCTGTTGAAACAGCTGGGTTGACCGCTGTTTTGCCAAAATGTTTTGGCCATCAGCATTTTGTTTCGAGCTCAAAACGAAAGGCAAAATCCATTTTGTGTACATCCCTATTCCCTTTTAGCAATACAATCTGCAGGCATCTGAAGCTGACACTAGATCACTGATAATACATGTAATTCTGTCTTTAAATCTGGATTATCTGCAATTTTCTGATGCATATATGTGATCACTTACATATATGTGATCACTCTACACTCCAACATTATGGTTTCACTGATGGAACTAGTGCACTTCTAACGTCCTTATTCTCACATCAAAGATCATAGCCCTCTTCTCATGACACTTTATAGTGTATTAGTGTTCATGTGCATAGATTTACAGCCTTATGCTCAAATTTAGCATAAGAATGCATGTACCCCACAACAAGCAATTCCATTCTCCACCCAAAGATCTGGAGGAAGGAGCTAAAGTCTAAAGTAAATGTGCATGTATGCCAAACTCTCCCCCCCCCCAAGGCATTCCAAAAATCTTCCCAAAGGATACAATAGTCACTCCAAAGTCACTCAAATAAATTGTGTTTATGTCTTTGTCTTTGTCTTTGTTTTAGCTATCTACATTTTATGCACTGGGCTTTTCCAGTAAGTTGTTTGTAAGAAATAGCTACTAGAAGAGGGCTGCTGTGTGCTGGTATCCTCACATATAAAGAATTGCTGGGTATCATTCTTTTGATATTGCATGCTTGGGACACAGTAATTAATGAAATCTTTCAAGCCTGCAATGTTGTTAATCTGGGTTCTCCATGGGATTTGATCCAACATATTACTGTACTAGGAAATATCCCAGATCCCCAAATTGATGGGAAAAAGAATATTAAGGATGGGGTTTTCTTCTAACAGAGAGTGGTAGATTTTACATAGATGTTAACTTATCTGATACTTAAAAGAAATTGTTCCATTTCTTAAATCTCACCAAGAAGGCACCTGAGATTTTGGTAATATTTAAAGAATTAATTTATTAAAAATTGGATGATTAATCAGCTAAAAATCTTTCATCAGTTGAGAGCCTAACCTTAAAACTTCCTCCTTCCATAAAGTGCCTCCTTGAATACCACAGACTCACCTTGTACATTTAATGTATTCCAAGCCTAATGGCTTTTGTTCAAGAGGAGAAAAATAGATTTGATCAATTTAGATGCTAAAAGCAGTCCTAAATGAAATGGGCACAATAGAGCAAACGGTAATCATGCTTAAGCACTAGGATTCAAGCATTTAATTGTAGTGGTACTCAAACTGTTATCTAGTGGCCACAGAACATGCCTTGTGGCTGCATATCTATTCACAGGCCAGTTATCCTGTACAAGGAAGTGAGCCAAACCTTGTTGGCTGCACCAAGCACCCCAAGTCCAGCAGTTTCTTAAAGATGTAGGAATGATGGTCCTCATTCAGAACTCCTCGACTTAGAAAAAGACTCCATTCATTTTGATGGTGGGAGGAGAATCTGGTGTGCAGCTCAGTTACCTCATCATGCATTGAAATGAATAACATGCAATGGAACATGCAAAGGGCTCTGGACCGAGCATACTGAGTCATTAATCTTTCCCAGAATCCTTGTGTGTTAGGCAGTCTACATTTATTTTTTTCAAAACAACAACAAAGATAAGAGATAAAAACATACCCAGGGCCAGTCAATGATTTTGGTCCAATGGAGTTGAACTTGCTCATCATAATTTGCAACAAAGCTACATCAGCAGGTACAAATCCCACCTATATCGCCATGCAATATATGTGGCAAACAGAGTTAATTGGCCATATTTCCTACAATATATGCTAGTGATGCTATTCTGAAATCATTTGTAGGACTGGAGAAATAATTCAGTCTTAGTGAGATGTATTGTGGTTTATTTCTCTCACTACAGAACTTGGCCTTTACTCTCAGGCATTTGGCAATTTATTTCAACTGTCCATACAAAAATTGACTGAAAATGAAGATCTGGCATGTTATAATAATAAAAACAATTTTTTAAAAAACTTGTCAGCTAAAGAAAGCTCTATCGAGTTCCACTACAGGGCATTTGGCAGAGTGTGCTAGATTAGAAATATATCATCAGAAATTAGAGACTCAGCAAAGTTTAGTTTGAACTTGCAGTTAAATCCTTCCCATGCGGCATTAAATATCAATTGAAAGAGTCAGAGAAGCAGCTTATCCATCACTGGAGTTGCTGTTCAGAAATTGCATTGTTTCTGGGTATTGAGGTTCTGTTGGTTTCTTTACTGTGCACCTGTGATTTCAGGATAGAAAAATCACATTTGTAAAATGTGCCACCTAATGACGCCACCATTAGCCTGCAGCAGCATGCTATAGAAAGCATGCTATAGGCAGCAGCGATATAGGAAGATGCCGAAAAGCATCATCTCATACTGCATGGGAGATGGCAATGGTAAACCCCTCCTGTATTCTACCAAAGACAACCACAGGGCTCTGTAGTTTCCAGGAGTCCACACCGACTTGAGGACATACCTTACCTTTAAAATGTCCCCAGGGGTGTAGCAATAATTGAGCAGATGGGTTCAAAGAACCTGATCCTCCGAGCTCCTGAGGGCCCCCCAGCTCCATCCCTCCCTATTTTTTTCATTATCTCCCTCATTCTGAGGGGCAACCAGAGAGAGGGGTGAACATGGGCCCCCTCTCCTCTAGTTATGCCCCTGGATGTCCCCATCACAAACCTATTTATAGGGTTTGAGAGCAATCAGGAAAAGGAAACTCCACACAATTGTCATATCTCTTTAGGTAATGAACCTCCCTTCTCTTTGCCACATTCTCCCAACATTCCATCACAACCTAGCATGACTAAGAAATTGTGCTTAATGCAAGGCTATACAGATAGAGGTTGACTCAGTTTTCAATAGCTGCTGCTGAGTTTTATGGGATAGAATAGATGGACTTCACTCTGGAGCCCTGTTCATTGTGCTTTGTATGAAGAATCTAACTGTATGTGATAAATGCAGTTTAGAAAAAAATATTACTCCAACATTGTTCCATCTTATCTGCCTAGAAAATAACCCTGATACTCATAATCTTGCATTCTGCTACATTAACACATCATTCGCAGGAGTACAGAGTAAAATACTGCTGCATCATGAGACACACATGTTAAGACTTAGCATCATGTTGATGTAGACAAAGTAGCTCTCTCTGTTGTTGTTGCTGTTGTTGTTGTTCCTTCTGCTGCTGCTGCTGTCTTTTCAGGGTATAGCATGATATGGAAACAATACATATTGCTGCTGGTGCCGCAAAAACATCATGCTGTGTTGTTGTAAATGACAGTCTGGTTTCTAACTCCACTAAGCAGAATGAGCTTTCAAAAGAACACAGGTAGTGCTTTTATCATGTTTGCTTTGATCAAAATAAGAATGAGTAGATTTTCTCTCTTCCCTGTGTTTTGTTTCTTGGGTTCATTCTGCCCTGAATTTCACTCCTCCTGCAGTTCTAACATTGACTCTAAAAATGGAGCATGTGCAGCTTCCCTCAGCTTTCAACTTCTTCAGTTCATTTGCATACTTTCCTCCTTCACATTAGCAATGAGCACTGATAAAACACTGCCAGAAAGAAAGAAAAAACCCACCCAGTTTTGATGTGATTATATAAAGGATTAGCTCAACATTTTTGTGGTGTAGTGTTTTACTGATGCACACATGGGCTCTTGCACATTAGTATACATGATACAAAACCAGAAAAAAAAGATTCTTGGTACAACTGGGCATTTCCCTCATGATACACTGCAACAGTTTCACAGTGTGTCCACTAAGTGCTCCTCTGTATTGCTCATGTTTTGACATTGCAGTCGCTGCGCTGTCAGCAAGGTGCAGTTCATATTTCTGATGCCTTTTTCCGGGTTTTATTGATGCATTTTAGCCCTATAACGTTGTACATGCATTGCAGGAAAATAGCTGTATTTTTCTGTTGTCAGAGGCCTGCCCCGTAGTTTATGCGGTGTAGTGTGATGTGGTGTGGACGGTTCAAATTGCAGTGGAACAATTTGTTGATTTTTACAGCCCCTTTCCATCCCGTGCAGAGAAATAATTTTGTTTTAATTTTTCCACCCGGGTTTTTGCGCTGAGGTACAATCCAATTCTCATCTGCTTTCAACTTTTGATTTCAATCGCATTTGCTTTTGTTTTTTCAGACTTATTTTTCGGACATGTTCTGGTTTCCACCTTTTTTTGCACTGTGGGTTGGCTGGATCATTTGGCAGTTCGAGGATCTGTTGATATGTAAGGACATATGTTTTTAAAATATATATATATATTTTCACTCCATTTCATTTCCTGGTCTCTTGCTTGTGCAAGCAGAACAAAAGGAGCTGCACTTCCCCATTGAACTAAATCATTTACTTCTGTGCAATTCAATTTGTTTACTACAAGGCAACAGAGCAGTCCAGGGAAGGGAGAGAGAATGGTCATTTACTTAAGAGGAAGCCCATTGAACTGAATCATTTACTTCTGTGCAAAACCATTTGTTTATTGCAAGGCAATGGACTCCCCCCCACTTGTTTACTGAAACGAAGCGAAGTGAACGGAATCATTTACCAGCAAGCCTGCAAACTGTTCTCAACGCCATATCATGTGGAGGGCTCATTCCACAGTTCAAGGATTTGTTGATATCTAAAACCCCTGTCCATTTATTTATTTATTTATTGGGTTCTTGTGCAAGAGGCAATCAAGGAATTGTAGTTTGCGCCATGGTGCTCCCCCAGTGGTGGCTTTGCGCAAAACTGCCTAGAGAATTAAAAAAAAAAAAAAAAAACCACACACACACACCTCGTCATGTCATCCTCTTCTGCTGCCCCATTAGCCCAAAATGGAGGAGGAAGAGGGGGCAAGGAATGAGATTCAAATGGAATATGGACACCCCCTGCCTGGAAAACCTGCTGCAGTGGTGGGCAATTTGAATGGCCACAACCCTGACACAATGCATTGAAAAACACATCAAGAAATGCTGTACTTGTAGTTTCAAGCTGCTGCCTCATACCATTGCACTTTCCAATACTTTAACCAGCGTAAATCTCACCATCCAGAAAATGCCCCAAACAAGCAATCAAATCAAGATTGATATAACACTGAGAAAGAGAAAGAGATAGAATTAATTGAAAGCTGTGGCAAACAGTGGCTAACATGATGCATAGCCTACCAGCAATGCTGTAAACCATGGCTTCCGTAGACTCATAAGGTAGTCCCCAACACTGTTCAGAATGAGCGATTGCACAAGCAGTGCTACTACAATGATTCCCAATGCAGCAAATGGGAATGTGGTAATGCTACGTGCACAACAGATCATTCTAGAAACTGTTGGGGCTGCCTTATGAGTATGAAGCCGTGACACAGTTTGCACCATCACCACTGCACTGCGCATCATGTCAGCCACTGTGTGCATAGTGCACTGCTCTGCTGTACATGCTTTGCAACTTTGAAAAAATAGAACAATGTAGAATTCTGAGTGCCTTGGTCCCACTTGGGAAACAAGACCAGCTAAGTCAGAACTCCAATATTCAGAAGAAATTTGGAGGAACATTTTGGAAGCACCCCTTAAAAAATTAAAAATCCCCCACTCGTAGACACTGTCTCTTGATTTCATTGCACCAAGACACCAACATCTATCTGTATTTGCTTCCTTAGTCTGAGAGATTGTGCTCCTTTCTGAATGCTGTTTTTCGTTAGATGAAAATTTTCTGCAGGTTAGGTTGGGATTTTTTCCCAACCAGACACTCAAGATGATAGGGAATCATTTATCCTGATTTTGCTTCTAGAAGTAGCAGTGCATTTGTTCAGCCATAAGCCATAACAAGTTGTTGTTTTTTTCCTCTCTTATCAGGGCAGTATTCTCAGGGATTAAACAATCAGGTGACACACTGGTCATCCTTTACATATGATGGTGGATTTGAGACCGTAACGTGACGTGAGACATATTATCTGCACATGCTTGATCCCACAATCATGGGTATATTACCTTACATATATTAGCTGTAGTGTGAACCAGCCCTAAGCATACAACAAATTATGCCATCACTTTCACTGCAGAAATTATTAGGTGTATTAGGCTGCGGTGGCTGGGGGGGCGGGCTGCAGAATCTCCCCTTCACCCGCTGGCCTCCCCCGCTAGTGTCCCAGGCTGGCTTTTGCCCAGTTTGGGTCCCTTTCGACCCATCTCAGGCCTCTGTGCAATTTGCATGGTTATGCAAATGGTCCCTACACATGTGCAGAGGTTAAAAAAAGGGCCTCAATTCACTAACGGTTACACTTAGGGAAGCCCCCACCACCCTCGATCTGGACCTGAACCGGCTCAAATTCGAGCTGAGCAGGGCCCCGGTCTGGAAGGGAGCAAAACCAAACTGGGAAAACTGGTTTTGTTCACACCCCTGAACAAAGGATCACAAGGGATAATTAAATCCCAAGTCAGTTTATCTATTTCTCCAACAAGCCAAATACTGCCTGTCCACCATCTGCCATAATATTTCTTAGATATAAGGAAAATTGTGGCAGCCTGTCTTCCTCGAAGAGAAATGTCAGTTTAAAATTGCCAACTTCCACATTCAGTATAGAAGGAACTGAGAAGAGTGTTTCTGTGAGCATATCAGCAAGGAAAACTTGTTGATAGTCAAGATGGTGTTGTGGCTAAAGTTCAAACCGCCACTATCATGAAGTTAACTGCTGATTGGGGGGGGGGCACATGCTCTCTCCACTCCTGACTCCCTCCCCAACATAGGTTCACAAGGTTTTATGAGGAGAAAGGGGGGAAATCATTTATGCTCATTGTTCCGGAAGAATGCAATGTAATTTCCTGATTTGAAAATTGTGAGTAGTGCTACAGAGGTTGATGGTAGGCAGTGCAGCTTGTCCATGAGGGGGATTGAGGTGGCATCCTCAGTCAGTGGATTAATAGCGGGTGAGTGGGTGGGGCTGCAAAGGCCACCATCTTCCATTGCTGTCGTCCCTGCCTGGTAGATGTCAGATGTCTCTGCCATCCACCACAACTTCTCCTTCTCCTTCTCCTGCTCCTTCTCCCATGATACCTGGATTTTTAAAAAGGAAAGAAAGAAAAACAAAGTGGAAGAGGATGCATGGAAGAGAGGAGAGGTGGGCTAGAGAATCTCCTAGGAGATTATTTGGCCCATCACTCTTCTATTCCACACTTCCTCTTCTGCTCCATTTCCTTCTTCCTTTTTAAAATCTAGGCACTGCTGGAGGAGGAAGAGAAGGAGCAGCAGTGGCATTTGGCACAGAAAGGTGCTATGTGCCACCAGGCATGGGAGACAGCAGCATTTGGTGCCCCACCTTAGGTGCAGACTCTTAGGTATTTGTAGTGGATAAAGCTGAACATTGGGTAGGTTAGAATGATGGCCTTTACAACTGCACAGGTGTTTCTTGCTTGTTGGCCATGTGATGGGAAGGCCAAATGACACCTGATGTTGCAACTGTGCTGTTGTCCCAATAATCAAAGAGAGGATGATATTAACAGAGAATGCACCTGATATCCCAGTTAATAATCAGTAACTGCAATCATGATCTGGATTTACAGAGGATGCTTTAAAGATCAGAGTATATCCCTTCTTGTAAAGACCAAGGTGCTCTCTCTCTCTCTCTCGTTCTGTGTGTGTGTTTCTGTCTCTGTCTCTCTCTGTGTCTCAAAAAAATTGAGCATTGGACACTACAATAAAATGATGTGATGCCACTCTTCACATATTGCCACTTTTAATAAGATGCAACAACCTCTCCTAGCTGGTTTTATATGGGACTTAAACTCACTACAGACATCCCTCATGTGGCCAGGAGTCCTGATTTGGGGCAAGAGGAGAGCCTGAGCATGTCATATGGTGAGTCAGGGAAATGCACTGAATGTGCATAGCCTTCACATTCCACATGGCTCTTCTTCACTGCCAGATGACTATAAAGGATCACCTTGTAAAAGAAAAAGTGGCAGTGTGCATAAGCGTAAGGTTCCTGTTTCATCTGGAACAAATGTCGGGCCTATTTTCACAGCCTTTCCTGGTGTATCTTCAACCAGCCCCTCCTGAGTTCTAACTGCAGCTGCCACAAGCTAAGGCAGTTGTGTGCATGCCCATGACATTTGCTCAAGTTCGCTTGGCATGACTTTGGACATGGTGAGAGAAGCTTTCCAAGCCTGTGGTCAAAGCGACTCCATGGTGGTTTTCAAAGGTTTGAAAGGGGATCTGGAACCTCCAGATGCAGAGGCAGTATGCCGCTTGATACCAGGTGCCAGGACAAATCAGCAAATGAGGAATATTTTTCTGCACATCCTCCATATGGGCTTCCCAGAGGCATCTGGCTGGCCACCGTGGGATACAGAATGCTGGACTTGTGGACTTTTGATATGAGCCAGCTGTCCCTCTCTTCCAGATATTATGTGCTGATGGCTTTATTACATTCTGCTGGCATTCACACAGCTGCCTCAGGCATCATATCACCTTTTGGAGTTTTCATTGACTGATTCAAAAAATGTCTGCTTCGGTTTCATAAGAGAAGGTTGAAAAAGCTGGCTGAAAGAGCCATCCACTTGTCACCCAGTCATCATCTTTCTATGTTGGTTGGTTTTGCATGTCAACTGAGTGGCAAAAATTCTGATGTTTAGCAGAACTGGCTTATACTGTGTGACGCACAACATTATATTTTATAATTCTGTTTTCAAAGAATTGTGTGCAGTCTTCTCTTATTCAAACAAATAAAAATAGGTGATAGGAGGAAATACTTTTAAATAAAATGCAACAGAGGAATGAATATTTGTGGATCAATCCAGCCCACTCTCATCTGGACAACATCCTTTGTGTAAAAAGGATATCCATGTTTTTGATAAAATATAGCTAACGTTTTCAGGCTTCAGAGACTCAACTTGGCTGAAAAACTGCAACCAACAGTTTAATGATATAAGGGGGAAATTCCCTGTAAGCAATTTAAAAGGCAAAAGAAATAACAAAGTGTAGGTGGAAGCTTCTGCAATCTGGTGATGGGGAGAACTGCATTTCTGTTAATCATTCTTAATGAAATAGAACTATTTGTAGTGCAGTTGCAATGGATTAGTTGCTGGTAGTTAAGGAAGCACCTTATAACATAATTAGTGCAGTTAATAAATAGATTTAAAGAAAGGGGCAAAAGGCCTGATTTGTAGAGGCCAAAGAAAAGAGACTGTGTTAATTTACACAGAAAATGTTAATATGCTTGGTTAAAAATTGAGTTTCCATTGCATTAGGTTTAGCAGGCCAGAAATTTCATTACTATCAGAACTCTGACAAAGATGAGAGGAATGTGGCCCTGGGCAAAGGTATTCATTCCTCAGGTTGCAAAAAGTGCAAGCAAAAATAAAGACAACCCCACCCCCACCCCCTTCCTCTTTTTCAACTCCAAAATTTCTTTCAACCAGAAATCGCAAAACCCATCTTTTTGCTGCATTCCTTTAACCTCACTTGGGGTGGCAGAGCCCTTCTTGTTACCTAATTTTAGCATCCAGATCTTCCTTGCTTTTGCTGCTTTATAGAGCTGTCTTGCTCTAATTAAGATGCATCCTCATCTGCTACATTCATAGCTAACCCAAGACATTTTGGCACCTGAGGCAGAAAATCCAAATGGCACTCCCTAGCAGCAATAAATTCTCTCTCTCTCTCTCTCTCTCTCTCTCCCCCTTTCCCCCCACCACTTTAACAGTATCACTCTGCTTCATGATAGAGTCACACCTGATATGTAAGCCACACTCATCTTTTCAACAAGCAGCAATAGTTACTATTTCTCTTTGTAACTTTCATTCTTTGAGTGCTTTTGAGTGGATAACAGAGTGAGAACTGGAATGAGGATGTGAACGATCAAGAGACATCTCTTGAAAAGAGAGCAGGACACAAATGGAGAAGGAACTGGAAAAACAATTGAGGTGAGATCTTGAGAATGGACTGAGAGTGAATGAAGAGAGAGAGAAAAACACCATATTCACAGGACTGGGAGGGCGGGCAGAGGATAAGCTGCGCAGAACTTACCTTCCCCCCAACCACTGCAGACAATCATCCACATGCTGCTGGGAGCACAGATCATGCTCCCACACAATTCGTGCTTGGAGCAGCACGGATCTCCAGAGGCCGGGACAATGTGTTCCAGCCTCCAGATATCCTACAATGCACCATGCAACAAGTGTGGTGCATTGGGGGATACCTCCATGAGATGGGTTCTCTAGGAGTCCATCTCTGTGTCTACTGATGCTGCCTGCAGCACAAGCAAACACACAATCCCAACTACAGAGTTAAAGGTGTACTCGCACCCTTAACCCTGGCTAACAGCTGGGTTTGTTTGTTTGTTTGTTTGTTTGTTTGTTTGTTTGTTTGTTTTAACATATTAGTATACCACCCAAAATGCAAGTATCTAAAAATTGGTATAAAAGTTGTGTTAGATGGGCTGACAGTGCTGGAATCTGTGTGGAACTTGGTGCTTCACACTGTAAGACATAGTAGGGGTTATTTTTGCTTAGATAAGTTAGCCATATTATGTTAGATAAGTGCTTAGGTAAGTTAGCCATATTATGTTAGATAGGTGCTTGACATGAGTCCATGTGTTTGACATAAGCTCAGGCCTTGATATGAGCTTATGATCAAAAACTGGTCATATAGGTGCGTTCCCAATCTCACACACTATGTCCAAATTAGATGTCCCTTTTCCGGTTGAGTACACAAACACCTCATCTTGCCAGTGAGTAATTTTCCGCTTTACTCTTTGAAATAGCCCCCACCTTCTCGTTTGTTCAGTCTTGAAAATTCAGCATGTTAACCCAAGCAAAACTTCCTCATTTTTGATGAAAACAGGGTCTAAAAACAGATATTAGGCTGACCGCAAGTTGTTCCACTTGAAGGATCGCCGCCCATATTTGTACCCTTTTCATTTTTCACTTGCGTCTGTCATATTTCTGGCCAATTATATTAAATGTCAAGGGTAACAGCAAATTGGGATATAGGTTAATTGGTCAAGACCCCTTTTGGCTAATTATCATCAAGGAAATATGGAAAAATTGATGTGTGGGTAATCTGTAGAAAATTACAAAAACCCCATATTGGAACTCAAGGGATCAGAGGGACACGCTCATTCCACAGGAGAGGGGGAGAGAGGAGAAAAGAGGAAGTACAAAGAGGTAAGATACAAAGGAAACCGTGACCACAGGTTTTGACAATCTTTTAAAGGTGTTAGTTTAATTGCCTGATCGCTTTAGAGAAAGGAGAATTGCTTTCTGTATGTTGAGATTCATCTGAAAATTTGGTGAGAAATAAAGCCTTTTAATTAATTTAATTAAGACAATTTTAACTTTAATCCAGGCTGGGCTGCCCTAGCTTGGGTTAGGCTGCACGTGTGAATAGCCTTTATGTGTGCTCTATCTAAAAGTCAAGCCTAGAAGGCCTCAGGATGGAACATAGGAATATAGGAAGCTGCCTTCTACTGAGTCAGACCATTGGTCCACCTAGCTGAGTATTGTCTACACAGACTGGAAGCGGATTCTCCAAGGTTTGCAAGCAGACATCAAATGGATTTTGCGGGAGATTGGTGGGGAATCCTGTGGGGAGGCACACAAGTGGTCTTCCTTGATCACAGATGATACACCCAGTGTGAGAATAAGATGAGTACTACCCAACCTTTGTAATTTTCTTGGAGGACAAGCTTAAAACCTTTAATTAGCTGACAACTGAACCCAGTACATAGCTTCAAGTGAACAAACCCTATATACTTTAAATAGCCAATCAAACCAGTTAGGAGAGCCGGCATAGTGTAGTCATTAGAGTGTTGGACTAGGACCAGGGAGACCTGAGTTTGAATCCCCATTCAACTATGAAACTCACTGGGTGACTCATTTTTGTTTTGGCAGCCATTTTAAAAAAACCAAAAATGGCCCCCGCGCATACGCAAATGGCCTCGGCGAGGCTGTGGGTCATGCCAGGCCTTGCAGAGGCCTTTTGCACATGCACAGTGGCCACCATTTTGGCCGCTGCACCATTTTCAGCAAGGCCCAAATGGGCCAAAGAACGAGCCTAAAAGGCCCGAGGGGTGCACTTTGAAGGCCGGCGGGGGGAGGGGGGACCTCTGTGCACCCCCCCACCGCCTCAACAATCATTTTAAAGGTATTTTTAAAGGTTTTTTAAAAGTACTTTAGATCTGCGAACACCCCATGGATTGGACCAGACCGGGGGGGCAATTCGAGGGGTGCCAGACCGAACTGGCCTGGTTCTGTTCGAGGCCGGTCCGGCCTCGAACCAAACTGGGCTGGAGGGTTCTATGCACACCACTAGTTTCTACCAGGTTTCTGTTACACCCACTATATCTATGTTTTCAATAGGAGCCAAGCAGTCCAGCTCACCCATCTTCTCTTGGAGGCTTCTGGCATTGGTATATAGATACCTATACGCCAAGTCCCTCACCTAGTGTTGGCGTGTGCTTATCCCCTTTATCAGCCTTTGATCTTTTTGGCAAGCTGTCACGTTATGTCATGATTCCTTCTGCTCAACAACTGGCTTTACTCTGTTCCTTTCTAGTTTATGTGAAACCTGTGCACCCCCGCATCTTAGGAGATTTTGCTGGCCAGATACTTCCCAGTTCCTGTTGGCAACCCCCCAGGTGTCATTTTAAAAGCTGCTCTGTGTCCTTTTTTATTTTAAGCACCAGCAGTCTGGTTCCATCTTGGTTCAAGTGGTTCCCATCCTTTCTGTACAGGCTTTGGTTCCCCAAAAATGTATCCCAGTGCCTACTGAATCTAAATTCCTCCTCCTGGCACCACTGTCTCATCCATGCATTGAATGCCTCAGCTCTGCCTGTCTCACTGTCTCTGCACATGGAACAGGTAGCACTTCAGAGAACGCTACCCAGAGGGTCCTAGACTTCAATATGCTACCTAGCAGCCTATATTTGGCTTGCAGGACCTCCCAACTGCATTTCCCAACACTGTTGGTGACAATGTGCACCACAACAGGTGACTCCTCCCCAGCACTGCCTAACAGTCTGCCTGGACACAGTGTGACGTCTGCAACCTTCACACCAGGAAAGCAAGTCACCGTGTGGTCTACATGCAGGTCACAGATCTATCTCTTTATGCCCCTAATGATCAAATCACCCACTACTAGGATGCCCCCACCCCCGGAGGAATATCCTCTGTTTGAAAGCATATGGGCACATCACCCAAGGAAGGAGTCCCTCCTAAAGGAATGTTTCCCTGTTCCTTAGACTGATGAAATCCTTTCCTAAGACCTTCACTCTCCATGACAGCTGAAGCACTGTCAACCTAGTAGGTTGGGTAGTACTCGCCTTATTCTCACACTGGGATCATCTGTGATCAAGGGAGACCACTTGTGTGCCTCCCCACAGGATTCCCCACCAATCTCCCACAAAATCCCTTTGATGTCTGTTTGCAAACTCCTGTTCGCAAAGTTCCTGGGAGTAAAGTTCCTCTGGTCTGAGCCTTGTATCCAAGATTAGCAGGCAAACTGACTCTCCTCAGGAATGTGATCCCTCCCACAAGCTAGAATGTCACTAAGCTGGAATGAATGCCCCACTCAGGCTAATTCCTCTGACAAACACACAAACATTTCCAGCCAGCCAGAAATTAAACCCTAGAAAATTACCAGCCCTAACAAACTTAGCTCGTCCTTTCCCTTTTGTTTTCCTGGAGAGAGAGAGAGAGAGAGAGAGAGAGAGAGAGAGAGAGAGAGAGAGATCTCCTTGCTGTCTTTCCTTGCTTGATATCTTCTTTAGGAGAGAAATACAAGCTTGTTGCCTCCTCTTCCTTCAAGATCAGCAGGCAAACTCCACATCCACTCAGCCACTAGAAGATTTGATTTCTAGAGACTGGGGAAGGAGCTGAATCCTGAAGAATGAGAGCTCTAACAACTCACATGAAAACAACTGAGTAAGGCATCCCCAAGTGGGGAAAACAGGGATGTTGGCTGATATCATGAAGAACTCAAAACAGTCCCATTGGTATTAAAAGAACAAATTAGACAATGCCTAGCTTAGCTTATCCTTTTGATTTCAATGGCATTATTGTGAGTAATTTTTTTCATCATGTCAGCCAGTGATTTAGCAGATTCCAGAAAACAGGGACTGTTCGTGGTAAGTAGGGACAGTTGCATTAAAAAGAAAAAACCACAAAGGGATGTAGTTCCCGAGAACTGTGTGCACTGCCAGCTCGGTCCCCTTTGCTGCTTGAGGTGAGATGCAACGAGCCACCCCACTTGTGCCTTGCTGGCCCTGCTCCCTGCTGATGCTGCACCTCTTCCACCTTGCCAGCCTCATCTTCCAGGGCATACCCTGCCCTCTCACCTGCACCTTTGTATCTAGATTTGCTGGCCCTCCTCTTGCTGTGCACCACTCCTCCAGCACCAGCTTGCTTGGTTGCTCCTGAATAACACACTTCTCTGCTTTGTCTTCCCCCAGAATGGAAGGGACAAAGTGGACAAGCTTGGTGCTGGAAAGACAGAAGGAGAGCGAGTGAGTGAGCTGGTGCTAGAGCAGCAGTGCACAGCAAGAGGAGGATAAACAAAAGTGGATGCACCCTACGGCAAACAGTGGGGCAGGTGGGAGGGCAGTGTGTGCCCCAGAAGGTGAGGGTGGTAAGGGGGAAGGGGTGTGTTGTTGGCACTCTGGCATTGGGGCTGAGGATGGTGGCCAGTGAAGGGGAAGAGCCAGAGAAGAAAAAGAGCCTAGAACAGGAGTGGTGGCAGCAGAGAGAAGGCAAGGCAGTGGGAACAGTCCACAGTAGACTGGTGGGGTGACCCTTGAGGTGGAGGGCAGGGTGGGATTCCCTCATTGCCCAAGGGCACGCTTGCCATCTAAGGCTGTTGCCTCACTCCACCTTATGGGGGATCCACCTAACTGCGAAGCTAATTCCATAAGCCCAAGGATGCTTTGGGCTTCTGTGTCTCAAAAATTCATCCTCCTTCGCACATGCTTTTCTTTAAATTGATGGGGAGGCAAAAAGCAGGATGTGAACTGCTGCTCAAACGCCAGACCTTTTGTACAGTTCAGCCATTGACAATTGTGACTTGCTTCACCCTCACTCAGTCATTACATACCGTTATATTCTCAATATAGAGAAACATAAGCTAAAATCCAAAGATGACACGAATACACTCGATGTGTATATAGACTGGAGGTTTTTAGAAGATGGTCCCTTTAGGCTACTATCCCCAAATGCTTTTTGAACTCCATGGGGGAGGGGGTAATTGTGCAAAAGACATGGAAATTAAAACTACCTTTGATTCATACACTCTCTGTTTAATGTGGTTCCCTTGTTGCATCAGTCCTACAAGCTGCTTGTGAAAGTTAGGAAAGTTTAATAAACAGCCTGGAATTCAGGAGCAGGGTGTGTGTGTGTGTGTGTGTGTGTGTGTGTGTGTGTGTGTGTGTGTGTGTGTGTGTGTGTGAAATTGCCTAAAGGGTTACCCCCACCCCACCCCCACCCCCCAGGACTGCGCCAGTCTGCTCAACTCTGTATCAGCCCTCTGGGGGGTTTCTGATCCAGCTTCCATTGATGAAAGTCTACAACCAGCCTCAGTTTGCTCCATTTCCCAGTTCTTTTCTTCAGATTATGCCCTTTCCCATCCATGATAACAAATAAAAATAGATATGCAACCAGCTTCTATTATAGTCTTTTAGTCCAAACACTTTTCTGATCTTTATTACTTTCCTTCGAACCCTCTCCAATTTGTCAGCACTGTTCTTTAAGATTTTCGAAATGGATGCAATCGCTTGAATGAGGCACTTTCAGTGCAAAAATAGATTTGTGACAATTATGCTCTGAATCTTAAATCCTTCTGCTAATGAGAGAGAAAATTATATCTGCTTCTTTTGCAGGAACATGTTATGCTATTGGCTTCTATTCAGTAGATGATCCTTGATTAACACTCCATTTGTTTTTATAAGAGGTAGGTCTGCTCAGTTATTCCCGTTTTTCCTCGCTTCCCTCTTTTCCTCCCTCCCTCCCTCCACACACACACACACACACACACACACACACACACTTAAAAATGCTATATCTTTACAATATGTGAAAGATTGTTTGTTTCTATACACACATAAAAATGTTTAATGGAGGAAAAATCCTTTTTAGGGTAGGGCTCCTTGTGTGAAGCACCGGGATCAAGGCCAATCCCGCTGCTGCCCTGCTTCTCTGGGCTATTACCCAGGAGGTACCAGGTTGTGTAGGCAGCCTGTGCAAACACAGAGCCAGGCAGTAGGAATGCCCGGCTGAGGGAGGGATGTCAGAGGACTTCCTCCGGCTCCCTGCTCTTCCACTCACTGCGGTGCAGCTCATGTGCTGCACAAGCAGCAGAGCCTTGGAAATAAATGTGATCATGTGTAGGGAGGCAGGCAGGAGCCTGTCTCCCCACCAGCCCTCCTCCCCGCCGCCCCCCCCCCCGCCCCCACACCATCATTACTGGCTGGGTGAATGACCTTCATGTCTATTGATCTACCAGTTGTGAGTCACTGATGGGATAGAAATTGGCAAGATGATTGGCATAAAAATTAGTTAAGGGGATGAACTAAGCCTTATATTACAGCCATAGCCGTTAATATCACCAGCTTCACTACTCAGTTTCTAACATGCTGCTCAGCTGAACACAGGTGGTTCACAACTGCCTGTGTCACTGCAAGCATCTAAAAAACATAGCCACAGTGCTGCATAACAGGGCTCTTGCGCTGCTGCTTACCCTTGTGCAATCCCACATTGCAATGCTACTTGCATGGGGGATAATGCTGTGGCACTGCAACATGCATTTCCACAAGGTTAAACAGTAGCAGAAAATCCCTGTAAGTAAATATCTGTATCTTTACTCATCTGAATAAAGAGAACACCCTGAGCTTTAACTACAAAATTAACAACAGTAATTTGTGTTAAACCTTGTTGAGTTCTTAGTTGATCCTTGCATGTCCAAAGGCAAAACCACTTACCTGTAAGGGTTTTAGTTATCCTGAACAACAGGCTTGGTGGCAATAGGGTTATGTGTGGTGGGGATTCAGTGCGTTTTAAACAGAGTTTCCGCTTCATGTGGGTTTTTCAGTGGGATCCTCCTCAGGGAGCAGGCATTCTTGAATAATTTTAGGCTGTATACTAATGTGACAATACTGTGTGACAATACTAAGGGAGTATTGTTACACAGAGGGACAAAGGGAAGGCAGGAAAGTCTCCTCTCGTTCTCTGGCTTTTCTTTCCTTGCCTACAAGTCTTCCCTTCCAGGAAGTCTGAGGAAAGGGCAGAGCAGAGAGGAGAGAGGTTTCCTCCCAGCTTTGGTCATTACCACAACTGTTGTTGCACACACTCCTCAATATCATGTGTTGGGGTGGCAGTGCATCTCACTCTATGCTACCTTTTGGAGACAGTAGCTGACATACTGCACAACATTATACACACAGTGGAGATGAGCCCCTGGTGGCACAGTGGTAAAAACTGCCACCCTGTAACCAGAAGGTTACAAGTTCGATCCTGACCAGGGGCTCAAGGTTGACTCAGCCTTCCATCCTTCCGAGGTCGGTAAAATGAGTACCCAGAATGTTGGGGGCAATATGCTAAATCATTGTAAACCGCTTAGAGAGCTCCGACTATAGAGCGGTATATAAATGTAAGTGCTATTGCTATTGCTATAACATTTGCATGGCTGCGTAAGGGTGCAGCTGTGTAAGCACAAAAGTTGCACAACTGGAGTTGCATGACCACTGTGTGCAATTTTCCCACTTGCGCACCAGTGCAACCATTACGTTCCACCGCATGAATAACGTTGTGCAGTACGTCAGCTGGTATGCAAAGTGATCCAGCAATATGAACCCTTGCTGCCATTAAATATGGAATAATGATACTTCAGAGCAATGCGATCTGGAGTTTACACCTTTCAAATGCCTTCCACCTCTCTAATTCTATTATCTATTACTCTGTTTTTCATTTTGGAAACATTCAACTGAATAGATTTAAGTGAATGACTAATATAAGCAGGCTCAGTGAAAGTTTCCATTCTCAGCAGCCTAGGAAGTCATTACTTTGGCACGGAGAATAATAGTCAGAAGATAATGGAATTGACCATGCTTCAGGGTCAGACTACAGAACGCTTCACTGATTGCTATCTGTAATGAACTCTTTGAACCTTGTTGACTTTTTTCAGATTAGGTCCATTTTGGTAGAGGGGGATGGACTGATCATTAAATTTTGCACACTCCAATTCCACTGGTTACAAATGCCAGGTAAGATATAGAAAGGTTTTAGTAGATTGATTTGTGAAAACTTTTAATGTTGATGAGAGGGAAGGGAAGGGAGGAAGATTAGATTTTGGAAAATTCAGAGAAAAAGATATACATGTTAAGTTTAAATAAGCTTGAAAGACAATACCAGACACAGTGCTTAACTACCACATATTACTTACTTAGAGTGGGTTATTGTATGCCATAATAAAATATGTATTAAATAGTAAATACCTCTAACAAAATTCTAAATAGAATGCCATGATGTCAGTTTGTCCACCAGAGAGAAAATACATCTATCCTGAACAGTAGAGCTGCAGAAGGAGTAACTTGCAGCCAGGATCTTGGGAAACAGGGAGGGAATTGGATGGTGTGGTTCTCAGGGGGAACGGATAATATAGTGACAAGGAAACTGCAGTAGGACAGAAGGGGAACAGACCCAGGGGAGGAAGTGCAGACCTGGTCCATATCCAGGACACCCAAATATCCAGAGTCTCTTCTGTAGCTCACACTCCCTTCGTAGACCTAGCTACTCCCTTAGACCTAGCTACTGAAAACTAGCTCAGGCAGAATAAACCTATAGATGGCCTGCCTGAGGCTCTATAGCTGCCATTCGACTGAAGCCAAATAGAGCCCCAAAGCTTTGCATAGCCCTACTGAACACATGAGAACTCATTATCAAGCTTACTCTGTGCAGTGATGGTGGCAAAGAATTATCACTTTTCCAGCAGCATTATATATTCAAGAATATTGTCCTGCAGAACTGTTCTGAGAGATTAGGAGCCTTCTCAAACATGGTCCTATTGCTGATGTAGTGTGACTTTGAGGAAAATCATTTTTATTACTCCTCATAGGGTGCATTCTGACAATGATTGGGGCTATCGGGAAAATGGGAATCTTAGATCCAAGTGGTGTGCACACTTTGGAATTTGTGTTGAAAGAACACAGAAATGTAGGGCTTGCAATCGCACCCAGAGCAACCACCCCAGACCAAATCTGAGATCATCAATTTGGCGATAATATAGGCTTGGTACAATTGCAAGCTCCTCATTTCCAGGTTCTCCTGAAACAAAATCAGGAGCATCAGCATACACACCACTTGGATGTAGGATTTCCACTTTTCCACCAGCCCAGATCATTGTGAAAACATGCTCAAGAATGCTGTTCAGAACATAATGTCTGCCTTTTAGCCACAAAAAAAAAAAAAAAAAGAGGCTGTATGGGTGTCTTACAATAGACACTGCAACAGAAGTGTGATTAGAATCTGAAACTCTTTCTGCCATGTTTATGAGTCGTACGTCTAGGAGTTCTGTAACCCAGAAAAATACTGGGGATATTACTTTCCACTTCATACAAGACAAAGAGGCCAAAGCAGTCAAAGTCAAGCAGGGCTAAACCTACAAATCTCTTTACTGGAGTTTACTCTATCCATTTCTGGCTGGAAAGTGAGGTGGCATGTCGCTGCAGTAGTGCTACCAGCACAATTTAAAGTTGTTCCTTGATATAAATGAAGAAAAACTAATCAAATAAGCAGACTTTACAGTTGGTATTTTCACAGAACAGATGAATAGAGCGTATATCAACCACAAGTGGCACATCATGAAAGATTCAGTATCAGGATCTTAAAATATATATCTCTCCTGGCAACTTCCTTCTGGCAAGTGAGGCAGCTTAAAACTGCTTTCTTCAGAGTTAATACTAATGCCTCTCCATGGGTTGCAGCCATGGTGTGCCGTCTCAGCAACTGGCTTCTTTCCCATCTTCCCAGATACACTGAGCATTCTCAGGTCTACAGAAAAATCACATAACAACAGAAAATCACATAACTGTCCCCAAATTCAATCCTTACTCTTCACAGTCCAAAACCTCTGAGACACATCCAGTACTAATGAAAGTTAGCAGCATCTCTTTGGAGAATGAGGTATTCTTTTTGAAAAAGGTTAGAAAAAGATAAAACAATATTTGAGGAGATGTGATCATTTATTTGACATATTAGCATATAATACCACTGTCCTTATTGAATAGCATCATTCTCACTGTGAGGACACAAATGCTTGTGATGGAGTCACAGCGTTTTTATTTTGAAGGAGAAAAAGCTTGGGGGATTTGTGTGGAGAAAATCATTTTGTCCTGCCTCTCCTCCCACCCAGCCCCAATTTCTCTCCAAATCATGTTAGAGGTTGTTGATTTTTACCCACAATAGGTAAAACAGCAGAGCACTAAGGAATGAGCACACACTCCAGTTACAGAGTAGGTAGCAGAGGATGGTTGGGATATTGCAGCTATTTAGAGAAAAGACATGGAGATCCTTGTATGACTAAACACTAAATATTTATTGGTTAAATACACTTAGATAGGAAAGACCTATCTCTAATCTAAAGGACTACATAGTGGATAGGTAAGGAGAGAGAGATAGATGTTTCCATCTGCTCTCTAGGAGGAAAGGAAGGATTGTGACTCAGCACAGGAAGTGCTGCAGAGTCAGTTCAGGGGTCATAGAGTAGGGACAGATAGGGAGACCATTACTCACTGTCTCTACTCCCAATGCCCCTAGTGGTCATTAGGACAGTTGGTGCAAAAGGTCGATGCACTGGAAGTTCATCTCCAACAAATCACCCATCCATTCATGGTACTGTCTTTTCATAATGCTTATTAACTGGGGGTAATCCAAAGAGCTCCTCCTCTCCCATTTTGCAGAAAGCAAAAATCAGGGCGGGTGTGAGGGGGGGCGTTTTTTATAATTTTCCAAGGAAAAGAAAATTATCAACATGCTAAGAAGTTCTGTGAAACAGTCAAGTGTGGCAAACGGCTGGTTGGCAGTGGTTGTCCGTTCTTTTTTCCTTTCATGGGTTGTTGTTGCCACCTCTGGTAGAGTCAACAACAACAGCAGTAGATCTCTTCTTAGCACCCATACTTGAACCTAATGTATACCAATTAATGCAGCATATCTTCAAGTACTGATTTTCTAGCAGCTGAAATATCAGCTTTTATACTATTTTTCTTTTGATTTATACTGCCAATATTTCCAGTATTCTGAAAAGTATGGAATGTGTAGCTAGATTTGTATGGCACACTGAAAGTATGCAGATTTGTCATCTGCATATGTCTCATTCTGATAACATTAAAAAATTGTTTTGATGTGACACATTTTGGAAAATTCATATTAGTAGGAAATATGATGCAAGACCAGGGGAATAACAACAGCTGAAACTGTGGGAGCAATTTTACCTGCCAAAATCTACCCCTTGATTCTGCTGTGATGACTCCACAGATCCAGATTGGGCTTTAATTCTTAAGGAGTCTCTTCCCCACAGATCAGGGACATGACCCACTTCTGAAACCGACATGACTCACTCCTGAAAACTGGATCAGTCAAACTCTCTTAATCCAGTGTTTGGGACTTTAACATATGTTTATAATGGTTTGAATGTGAAGGCTGGAGGACGGAGTCAAAAATAAGAGTCAAGGATGAGGAATGACCATTTGAGAATAGAAGGAAGATATTTTTAAAATAAAACAAGCAAAATTATATTATTATTATTATTATTATTATTATTATTATTATTATTATTATTTCGATTTCTATTATTATTTCGATTTCTATACGATTTCTTAAAATAGGGTTCGCATTTACATAATGTAAATGCAAATTCAAAAAATCTAGCATTGTGTGTGAAAACACCTTTAGAGTTCTGTACTTCTGCAGCTACTCATTATTACACACCTCATTTGGGGGCTTACAAGATAGCTGGAAGGTAACAAGGTCTGTTTGCAAAAGTTATCATCAAGCTAGGCAAACAACCTACCCATTTAAAAAGTCTAAATACTTTTAATAAAAAAAGGAAGAGTTTCCTCAAGTGTCAGGGAAACAAACCAAGGTTTTGTCATTGTACTTGAAGATGGTAAAAGATTGCATAGTCATACTGAAAAACACAACTCAGAATGTAGGACACAAGATGTCAGTGAGTTAAGATGGATGTAGCTAATGGGCTGTTTTGCATTTTTAAAAAGCAATTTCATACACTACAGGGGATTTAATCGGGAAACAGGGCAAGAACTGTACAAAAGGGGATTTACATGCAAATGAGCTTCTCAGTTACAAATTTGTTTTGTTTTCTAAATCTAACCATTGTGTCTTGGACCAGTTACAATCTCTTTCTAGCCTGGTAAACAAGAGCTTCAAGCGAAAATGTGTTGCATTCTCTGAATCTCAACTGGAACAGAGGGCTTTGAAGGATGTCAGATGCTGGCTTTCTAAAGATGCATAAAGTTCATGGATGAAATCATTATATTGATACTGAGGTTGTTCACATGACCCACAAAGCCGGGGCTGGAGAATGCTGGGGGGAAGGGAAGAGGATACCTGCCTTCCCCCACAAAACCTGAGGCTGCTGTTGCCACTGCAGCTCGTGCACCCACACAACCGGTGTGTGAACAATCCCAGATCAGCAAGGGGGAGCAGGGAAATCAGGCTGCATCCTCTGATATCCCACAATCCATTTTGTGAGGAGCACGGTGCATTGGGGCAGCTCCACACTGCCTGGTTGCTCCTTCATATGTCACTACAGCTCCCCTACTCGGGTAGGGCTGGTTGTAAGAATATGTCACTATAGATGTTGACATATTTCCATCCTCACTCTGGTATCTGAATCCAGCAGATCAGTCCTGCCAACTGTCTATGGCTGCATTCACATGTAACATGAAACTGCAGTAAAATGGAGCAGAGATTTGAATTTGTGAAAGTCCAAATACGTGCAACCGAGGTTTCACAGCAAAAGCTACCTTCAGTTTGCATCGCTAAATTCCAGTTTGAACCTTTGGTTTGTAGTGAGTTTCTCCACCACAACCTGAGGTTTTTTGGTGGCAACGTTATGTCCGAACACAGATGCCACCATAACCACGGTTTTGTGCTGTTTCTGGAACCGTAATCATAGAGAGGGTGGCCCAGACAAACGCGATGCCTGCGGCGCTTCTTGCTGGCTGCCTCTCCTAGCACTTCCCCCCACCCAATTCCAGTCTAAGAAAGCAGTTGCCCAGCAACAGGGATGACACCAAGACTCATCCCAAGCTTCCAAGCCTGTCAAATGGAAAGGTCACACAGGGGTATGCCCTCTTCCCACTCTTTCCCTTGTCCCCCCCCCCTCACATTAGTCAGGAAGGAAAGGGGACGGCATGGCAAGATGGGCACTATGTGCCTAGCTACCTGAAAATGAAGTGATCCAGATGTACATTCACAAGCACAGTGGCAACATAAACAGGGCAATCCCATTAGGTTGCTGGGACAGCAACATGTGGCAGGGCGGCGATACCAGAGGTCGGGTTTACAGGGTGACCCCAACCAGCTGAATTCTTGAATGGCGCTGCTTTATGTTTTGTACAATGATGTTGGGTAAGGGGGGCCCAGCCCCTTCCCCTTGAGGGAACAAGTACAGTCCCTAGGTTTACTCATGAGAGGGGCTGGGAAGAAGGATCAGCACTGCCTCCACTGAAAGGGGAAATTCCTCACATGTGATGAGTATGGATGCTATTCCTGAGTAGATACCCCTTCACAATGCATGAGAAGAACCGTCTGTGTGGATAGGGGTGTTAGGCAGAATTGCTAATACTGTGTGGTGACATCCCTTCTCCAATGGACAGTTCTCATGAGAGTGTCAGGCCACTGAGACATGCATCTGGGTCAGATGGCAGATGCCGTCCAGCCTGGTTGCTCTATACAGGCAAGCCACAAAGACGGGTACCCCAGCAGCAGCTCTCCCTGACTTGGCGACAGCTGTGAAAAACCATCAAAAACAGGCTCTGCCAGCCTGTCTGCCCATTTAAACATATCTATCTTTTTTTTTCCCCAGAATGGCGGCCCCACTCTCCTGAGGTCACAATCGGGGCCTTCTTCTCCCATGATTCCCCGTGGTGGTTGATCAGCATACAGGTTCGAAGCTGACAAATTTGAACAAATGTAAAGATCTGTCCCCGGTCCCGGTGTTTCCCCGGTCTGACCAACCAGCCAGTGGTCAGACCCCAGTCTGATCATTCCATTTTGACATGGAGCATCAAAATTTCCTTTGGGTGTGTGAAAGACTTCCCTGGAGAGGAAGGGGTCACTGTACAAAAGTTCTATCATTAACCAGAGATAAGGGGGGCATGCAATTGGGGAGGCCCTCTTTGCTTTCTTTCTTTCTTTCTTTTTTGATAGCTCAACTCATGAGCATACAGTCCGACAGAAGACCAAAGGTTTTTTGAGCCTAATAGACTGGCCATCTCATGAGAGTGCTAGCCTCCTGGTGACAAGCTGTCAAGGGGGCAGGAGTGTGGTTTGGTCTCCATGGACTGTTTTGTCAGGGTAATCCATCTCAAGAGCATCCTTGGTCACAGTGGGCCAGATCCCAGGATCCTTTGCCCTCCCTCATATACATGAGAACATAAGAACAGCCCTGCTGGATCAAGCCCAAGGCCCATCTAGTCCAACATCCTGTTTTGCACAGTGGACCACCAGATGCTGCTGGAAGCCTACAGGCAGGAGTTGAGGGCATGCCCTCTCTCCTGGTGTTACTCCACTGCAACTGCTACTCAGAAGTATCCTGTCTTTGAGGCTGGAGGTGGCCTATAGCACTCTGACTAGTAGCCGTTGATAAACCTATCCTCCATTAAATTATCCAAACCCCTCCTAAAGCCATCCAAGCTGGCTGTCACATCTTGTGGCAGAGAATTCCACAAGTGGATTATGCATTGTGTGAAAAAGTACTTCTGTTTGTTGGTCCTAGATTACCTGGCAATCAATTTTATGTTCTGTGAGAGGAAGAAGAATTCCTCTCTATCCACTTTCTCCACACCATGCATGGTTTTATAGACCTCTTTCATTTCTCCCTGCAGTCATCTCTTTTCTAAACTAAAAAGCCCCAGGTGTTGTAGCCTTGCCTCCTAAGAAAGGTGCTTTAGGCCCCTGATCATCTTGGTTGCCCTCTTCTGCACCTTTTCCAGTTCAACAATGTCCTTTTTTATATGTGGTGACCAGAATTGTACGCAGTACTCCAAGTGTGGTCGCACCATAGTTTTGTATAAGGGCATTATAATATTAGCCGTTTTATTTTCAATCCCCTTCCTAATGATCCCTAGCATGGAATTGGCCTTTTTCACAGCTGCCGCACATTGAGTCGACACTTTCAACGAGCTGTCCACCACGACCCCAAGATCCCTCTCCTGGTCAGTCACCAACAGCTCAGATCCCATCAGCGTATATATGAAGTTGGAGTATTTTGCCCCAATATGCATCACGTTACACTTGCTTACACTGAACCGCATTTGCCACTTTGTTGCCCATACACCCAGTTTCGAGAGATCCTTTTGGAGCTCCTCACAATCTGTGTTGGATTTCACTACCCTAAAGAATTTGGTATCATCTGCAAATTTGACCACCTCACTACCTACCCCTACTTCTAGATCGTTTATGAATATATTAAAAAGCACCGGTCTCAGTACAGATCCTTGAGGGACCCCACTTCTTACTTCCCTCCATTGTGAAAACTCTCCATTTATACATATCTCCTCTTAGGAAGCCATCATGTTCTCTTCCCTTTCCTGAGTAACAGCAAAACAGTACCCCTCAGCATCCTCTCCCCGCCACCCCGAGATTGTGCTTGTGCAAGAATATTTTGCTGCAGGGCTGTTATGGGGACAGCAGTGCAACTGCTACCAGATGAAGGGTTTGCTTGGCATTAAAAGAGACTTAAATGCCCTTCCCCTGCCCTTCCCCTACCGAGGGTGGACCCTTCCTGAAAACTCACAATCGTGCTCGGCACACCCACTTTACTATCGTGGCCAACGCGCTGATGCCTTGCCCGCAGTCTGGAGGCGCGAGTGCTATGGAGATGTGGCCTCGGTGTACCAGGAAGAGGGAGGGGCTCTTCTGCCCTGAAATCCAGACTGCGGCTCGACAAGCATCTGCCATGTGATTCACAGTTAGAAAATTAACTACGGGGTTGGCAACCTTCAGTTTCACGTTACATGAAGGTGCGGCCTATGCCACAGTGGAATAGTGAAGCATGGTGTATGACGTTATTTCACCCAGTTGTCCTCTCTCTTACCTTTGCGCCTATCTTCCTCCCCTCTGTCTGTTGCACCCTCTTTGTCAGATTTCAGATTGTAAGCCTCCCAGGGCAGGTTCCATCTTCTTCTTTTGCCTAGCACCAAGAAGGGGCACAGGGACCTTGGCTGCAGCTGGAAGGCAAAGTCCTGTGGTGGCTCCCCTGCCCCTAGGCTGGAAGGCAAAGTCCTGTGGTGGAAGGCAAAGTCCTCAGCTGGAAGGCAAAGTCCTGTGGTGGCTCCCCTGCCCCTAGGCTGCACAAACCACACCCTCTGCGTCTGTCAGGTGCAAAGGGCAGGGCCAGTGCTGAGGACAGGCCCATCAGCCCCACCCGAGCTTCCCCAGGCAGCAGTTCGAGAATCACTGACTGAGGCAGCTCTGCCAGGGCTGATGGGCCTTGACCTCGGCATTGGCCCCACTCCCTTTGTATTAACACAAGGGATGGGACAGCTGCCCAGGAGAGGGTCCATTTGGACCTCTCCCATCCTCCCCAGTCAGCATGTCATTGAAACCCTGGCTGGCGGGGCTCCCCCCCCCCAGCATAGCCAGCATTTCAGTGAAACACTGGCTGGGGAGAAGAGGGGAGTGACTTGTGCTCCTAGCTGATGAGCGCTTCGTGCACTGGCTAGGTGCAGGAGGGGGCAAGGGAGCACCCTGGCCATGGGTGAGGGGTGACTTGGCAGCCCCCCACCCTGGCCATGGCAGCCGAGAGACAATCATATCCCCTTACTCCCTCGTCTCTATGCCCGTGGCACCATGTACATTGATACTGCTGTATAAATCAACAGCAGCAGTAGCAGCATCCTCACCATCCTCATTCAAAACACTGGAAGAGTGAAAATTCCCTCCTCAGAAGCAATATTATCTGGATTCACATATTATAACATGCAGCCTCTTCATTGTAGAGGCTGGAAATATATTCCATTCCAGAGCCAATTACTTCGGACGGAGCCAGCTAAACAACCACATCACAAACAATGACGAGATGTGTACCCAGTGAACAGTGTACTCCTCTCCATTTTTGAAACTCTTTTGAGTGTTTTTATTATAAGACAGATTGCAGGCCTCTGTGGTTCTGGGATGAAGTGTGCTTTCTGCCACTTTTCCCAGTGTCCAGATGATACTTAACAACTTGGAAATTGACTGACTCGATCAGCCAGTGAGTCAGCAAAGTTTTGAGACAAGCAGAAGCTTAATTGCAGATAAAATGGGATTTAAATCCTAAAATCAGTAACAAGCCTTTGTTCTCACTAGAGATCAAATCTTTAGAGACCTCATTATAACCGGCTTTGCACAGTTAGTCCAGCTAATACAAGTACCTTTTTTGACCATTTACACTGCTCTGCCCTTCAGAGTATTTTATAAGCATATGAGGAGCCAGTTGTTATTATGTATGACATAAGTTAGTTACAGGCACACTCCTGCAGTATGATAATTGCTCATACTGTGGGGGGAATTACCAATATTCAAAGTGGGGGAAACTACCGATATGATCATGGTCTTATTATGCGCTTCAGTGCCCTAGGAAAGGCAGGAGTATCAAATATGTATGGCAGTAATTTCATAGCTATCTTTCACTGAGGAAAACTGAAAATTACAATTCGAAGATCAAATTTCCTGGTTACATGTTGTTTTAATTGGCACTGGTAAAGAGGATTAGTTTACATGTTGTTATTGTTATTGTCATTACTATTGTTGCTGCTGCTGCTGCTGCTTTTGCCCCCGCCCCCCAAAAGTTCTCAAAGAGGTTCACATATCAAGTGGAATGAGAAGAAGTTTCCCTGCTCCCAAAGGGCCTGCAATCTAAAAGAAACATCAGCAACAAGAAGTGGGAGAGACACTATGCTGAGATGAATAGGAATGATTGTGACTCCATTGCTAAATTTCGTGGTTTTCTTATATAGGCACCTCTTTGCAGGAATTATATATTAGTGAACTTCTCGGGGCTCAGGTTCAGGAAGGAGTCCTGGCAGTTAGAATAAGTTGCTTTGAAAAGAGAGATCTGCTCTTTAAAATCCAAGCTTTCTTCTCTACATGGAGAAGTTCACCAGTCCTCATTAATTTAATACTTTCACAACAAAGAGAGAAGAAAAAACAAATACTCAAAACTTCATTAATTATCTGAGCTGCTCAGCTGAAGTCTTAATCAACACTGTAGCTCAGAAAAGATAAAACAAAAACAAGAGGGACAAGTCACATGATACCTTACCAGCCACTAGCTTGGATGGCTTTAAAGGGGGCTTAGACAAATTCATGAAGGACAGGTTTATCAATGGCTACTAATCTGGTGGCTGTGGGCCACCTCCAGCCTCAGAGGCATGATGCCTCTCAGTACCAGTTGTAGGGGAGCAATAGCAAGAGAGAGGGCATGCCCTCACCTCTTGCCTGTTGGCTTCTCAGAGACATCTGGTAGACCACGGTGTGAAACATGATGCTGGAATGGATGGGCCTTCTTATGTTCTTACAGTCCATGCAATGAGAAAGGGTTCGCTGAAGACATTGTGACGTCTTCTGCAGACATCTTGATGCCTTCCCAGCATGTCCATTTATCATGGGGTGTGGTTGTTCACCCAAATGGTCCCTCTCCATGCATGTTAAAAATGCTAACTGGAACAGTAGAGTCCTAACTTGTCTAGCCGAGTTCTAACTTATCTAGTGTTTGTTATTTTCTTTGATTATGGATTATCAAATGTCATTTTTATAAGTTACAGATTTGGAAGGCAGAGATTTTAGAATTCTTGAATTCTTATTAAATATGCAGTTATGGGGGTAAGTGACAACATAATTTCCAAGCCAATTAAAGGTAATCAAAGGGACCGAGTCTATCTGTAGGTGACCTCTGAAACCACATTGTAGAATGTTGTCATAACGAACTTGTGGAATTCTCTGCCACAAGATGTGGTGACAGCCAACAACCTGGATGGCTTTAAGAAGGGTTTAGATAACTTCATGGCGGAGAAGTCTATCATTGGCTACTAGTTAGAGGGCTAAAGGCCACATCCAGCCTCATAGGCAGGATGCCTCTGAGTACCAGTTGCAGGGGAGTAATAGCAGGAGAGAGAGCATACCCTCAACTCCTGCCTGTGGCTTCCAGCGGCATGTGGTGGGCCACTGTGCAAAACAGGATGCTGGACTAGATGGGCCTTGGGCCTGATCCAGCAGGGCTGTTCTTATGCTCTTATGTTCTAATGTTATAGCTGCAGTCCTACCTGCTATAAGAACATCTTGCTGTGATGAAGTCCCCACCAATGGGAAGTCCTGACTACATACTGACAGGCTGAAATATTTATTTATTTTATTTCATTTTATTTCATTTCATTTCATTTATATACTGCTTGATATGTACATCTCTGGGTGTTGTACAACATTTAAAATATTTAAAAGTCACAAATTAAAATACACGACACAATAAAAATAGAATAAAATAGTTATTAAAACAAGTTTTTAAAATTATTTTAAAAGATTGGAATTTATGGTGGGGGTTTTTAACAGCTAATGTGGAAAGGCGGGACAGTTTTTTAAAAATAGAGGTGGTTTATTCCTTGTCATGAGAACACCTGAGCAAGCAATGGCTGAGTCTCTCCCGACTCAGCTGTTGTGTGAGCAGCAGTGAGCAGGAAAGATACATTTTCCATTCTGTCCCATGATTTATTCTTTGTATTATGGTATAGGCTCATCAGATGCCATAGCATGCTTAGCATAAATGTGAATCTTGACCAGGCTTGCAGAACTTGGGCTCTCCTGCAAATATTGGACTACAGCTCCCATCATCCCTGAACTACTGGCCACTGTGGCTGGGATGATGGGAGTTGTAGTTCAATTACAGAGGGAGTTGTGCAGCTCTGATCTAGACAGAAATTAAATCTTTATTTCTTCCCCTCATATGATATGCAACATGCAACTGTTGCATGTCCACTTGATACTTCTCGGCCCAAAATTTTCATTTCTTTAGTAGTTTGCATTCCCAGCTTTGTGGTGTAAAATAAATAATTTTATGTTCTTATTTATTTACTCATATGTCCATGATTTTTTAACTTAAAATACTCACACTGCCATTCTACCTGTAGGGGCACTCAGAGAGGCCAACAACAAAATCCACATTATAAAAATAATAAAGAATTAAAACAATCAAAATAAAACCAGCATCAGTGGAACTTACAATTAGCCAAAGAGTTAATCAGCCAGATAAAACAATGAAAGCTCTCAATTATGCAAGGCCATAAGCCTGATGAAAATGAGGCATTTTAATTAACCTCCTTAAGGCCATGATGGAGGTAGATGTCATGACCCTCATCCTAGCTGGCTACCCCTTAGGAGACAATGCTGGACCCAGTTCTGGGTCCTGAATTTGAGCCAACGCCTCCAGAGCTAGAGTCCCCCCAAACAGCACCATCAGAGCTTAAGCCCCCCTGAAGTGGCACCCTTAACAAGTGGCACCCTTACCCCTGCTAACTGGGCAAAGAAGCACCTTTTTAACATGACGATTCTCTTTATTTAGTAGGGGGAGAGTAACTGGCCCTATCCACCCCCAGCACAGTATCTTCAGTTACTGTTGCTGGTGTCTGTCATGTTTCTTTTTAAATTGTGAGCCCTTTGAGGACAAAAATCCATCTTATTTATTTATTATTTCTCTGTGTAAACCACTTTGGCCAACAGTCATGCTGGCTAACGTTGTCTTCCTGATGTGCTGGCCCATTTCACACCATTGTACTCCAAACAGGATAGGCAGGCAGGTTGCCAGACTCCGAATCAGAAATCCACCCCTGTCAATCTTCTACTCTCCATGCAGGGAGATGGAGCCCAGGTAGGGTATCCTGAGCTCAGAGATAATTAAAAGCTCAGACTATTTAAGATGACAGATCTACTTGACCCATGGATCCGTTCATGGTACAGCAGCCCACCTTGCCTTGCCTCAACTTGTTGCCTTTTAGACCTCATGGACTTTTGTGTGCAGGCCAAGGCAGGACAATAACTAGGTGGTCCTCGTGGACGAAGTCATTCCAATCCACAACATAGGCATGACCACAGAGAAGGCCCTCTCCAAGTTCTCATCAGCCTCACCTCTGCTGGCAGCAGAACTCAGAGCAGAACGATCTCTCCCTGGACGATCTCTGAGACTGATGGTTTGGTATGGAATCAGATGGTCCTTCAAGTACTCCATTCCCAAACCCCTAGGGCTTTAAAGATCAAGACCAGCACCTTCTATTGGGTCCAGAAGCAAACTTGGAACCAATACAGATTGCAACAAAATACTGGATTGCAAAATGCAATCCTAATATCAGCCTGGCAATTGCATTCTGTACAAGCTGCAGCTTCCAAACACCCTTCAGTAGCAACCCCACGTACAGCATTTTGCAGCAATCAAGTCCACCAAAGCACTTGTTACTACAGGAAGGGTCTCACTGGAGGTTACATATGCTTCGGTGGACTTGATTGCTGGTCTTGTGGTAGCAAGCATGACTTGTCCCTCTAGCTAAGCTGCCCTGAGTCTGCCTGGTTGCATTTGAATGGGAGACCACATGTGAACATTCCCCTCAGATGATGGAGCTGCTCTGGGAAGAGCAGAAGGTTCCAGCTAAGGTTCCCTCTCTGGCATCTCCAAGATAGGGCTGAGAGAGATTGCAGCCTGCAACCCTGGAGAAGCTGCTGCCAGTCTGTGTTGACAATAATGAGCTAGATACACCAATGGTCTGACTCAGTATACCGCAGCTTCCTATGTTCCTATTATTTAAGAGGCCTCTCACCACTCAGAATAGCTCCTCTGGCCAACACTGAGCAGATGCCGTGGGTGTGAAGTAAGATGTGTGCTACCATAATTCTTTCTCTAGCCCATTCTGGGAAATATGTGTACTCAAGATATGTGTCCAAAATGATGTGAGGTCTTCTGTGGAAGAAGCACATCTCTTCTCACATGATTCACTCTTTGATCCCCCCCACCCCATGCATCTTGCTCTTCTGCTCAGAGTATTAGCATACTGCACACTAGCACTTATTAAGCCTCAGCTCTGCTTTAGCTGTGATGTTTTCATTTTCCTGGGTGCTGACTGGGTCTGTTTTGCTGCTTGGTTGTTTCAGTTCTGATGTCTATGGCCAAATTGATTTTGCTGATATGAGAATTTTAAGAACATTTGGCAACTGTCACAGAATTCTCAAAGAAAATGCCAGCAGCTGCAGAAAACTGAGCACTTTTTAATTTAAGAGCCATTGGTAGCCAGGAGGACTGTGTGGGCAAAGCAATTCAGGAGTGACAGGATGCAAAGGATGACAAAGACCCTGAATCTTTATGAGACTATGTAACTATTCAAGTTACAGAAGTAGTGTCATTTTTTTTCAAAAAAAATTGGCCACCCTAAATGACTAGTTTCTACCAACATGTCTGGCGATAGAAATTGGGCCTGTGACTTGCAAAAAAGCGGGGGACAGCGGCTGACATACTCTGTGATATTATGCATGTGGTAGAATGTAACGTTTGCACAGTTGCCCAAGAGTGTTGTTGTGTATGCAAAAAAATTGCACAGAGTTGCACAACTATCATGCAACTCTGTGCAATTTTTGCTCTTGCACAACTGTGCAAATGTTACATTCCACCATGTGCATAATGTTCCACCATGTGCATAACATTGTGTGCAGTATGTCAGCCAGCAACTAGTAAACAATTTCCTTCTTTCTACTTTTCCTCCCACAAATATCTTGACTCAAAGCCACACATTGCTCACAACTCCTCCAGTAGTATATCATCTTCCACATATACCAAATATTACTTAATCCCTGACAAGATTTCCAAAAAACATGGAGGAGGGGAAACTAGGCCTGCTTGTAGTCCCATAACTGTTATATTTCCTGGTCTACTTACACAATTCGTTTTGGTGCTGTTTTTTCCACTGGTGGCATAGCCTACTCTGTGACTATGAGGGTAACAAAATGCCCTTCAAAAAAGAAATGTGCAGTCTGATTCTATGTGTGCATGTTTAGGGCTAGGTCTCTGTAGCTATAACAGCCCAGTGATCTGCAGCAATCATCAGGAGATACCTGCTTAGATCCATGACATGAAAAAACTGATCTGATGATTTTGCATATCAGACATCTGTTGAAGGCTCAGAAGGTGCAAACCAAGTTGAGTTTTTTCCGCTGGCCAGTGGGCGAACCTACTCAGAAGTATAATTATCTTCATGATGCAGGTGGGGGCTGAAACTGGGAGACAGTGGTTTGACCAGGGCTACCTAAGGAGTCCATGGCTCGGGCAAGATGTGAACAGGAACGTCTTGACTCCAAGTTCATGCTCATAGTAATGATATTAATGTAGCTCAGCATAAAGCACATGCTCTGCCACTGAGCTATGGCCTTTCCTTTGCATGTCTATTAGCATCAAACAGACCTATCCTGTATTGAATTACAAATACTTTCTTACAATCATATGTTTTAATTTAAAGTGTCTGCTCATCTCAAATCAACAAAAGAACATTTTCTGAGTTGCACAGATGATCACATGACCCTGGCACCTGACTTGTGCACATGACCACATTACTCTGGCATCTGGATTGTGCACATGACCACATGACCACACATGTGTACATGTGCACGGGACCACATGACCCTGGCTTCTCCAAGATAGGGCTGAGAGAGACTTCTGCTTGCAACCTTGGAGAAGCCACTGCCAGTCTGTGTAGACAATACTGAGCTAGATGGACCAATGGTCCATACTCAGTACATGGCAGCTTCCTATGTTCCTATGTCAAGGAAGAAAATAGACTGAGATTTGTTAAGCTGTAGCATAATTTAGATTTTGTCAAACTACTTTTTGGCAGGTCTGTATCATTTGCTGTGTTCCCCAGATACTATGTGTAATGGGAACCGTATGGGTTTCTTTCTTTTCAGTGTCTGTGCTGAACTTCAGTAAAATGTTTATGCTGCATTTGCTGTTATGGCAACTGCAGCCAAGTCCTAAAAATGACACTCCAGAAATAATGGACCCTTATGTGTCAGGGTTGCCATGGAAACACTTTTTTCCAAAAGTAACCTGTTCAGGATAGCCAGTCCATAATGTCACACATCCCTTTCAGAAGTATCCATCGTATTGCTTAGTGAATGGTGGCAAATTAGACAGGGGTACATCAGCTCAAGGGATCTTCTCAGAGGCATAAAAGGTGACTCAGAAAAAGCAAACGTTTCCTTGCAGTCACTGGACAGAGGACAATTAATTCAACCAACCTGTAACAAGAAAAGGAGGTAAAGAGGGCCGTAAGATTAACACATCTAGCAGAGGTGCCATTTCAGGTATCATGTTGGGGAGCAAATAAATTCCGGTGATGCGGGGTGGGTGGGCAAAAGTCACAACAAAGTTCCGAGTCACTCTTTGCCACTCTGATATATTTAAGTTTAAATTGCCAAAAAGTAGTTGCTCTCATCAAAAAGTAGTTTTCTGGAGCAGCAAGGCTGGGCATAAGGAACCCTTTTAAAATGCTCATCACATGTTTTGGTGGGGAAGCAGCCTTCCCAAGCAACCAATTGCCAGGAATTTAGTTTCTAAAAGAGGGTTCCACAGATGCAGCCCCACACTCCTAGTACTGTTTACATATGTCTCACAACTCTGTTGTTTTCCAGCCTCATATTTGTAAGTGTGTGTGTGTGATCTTCCCACTCCTAGATCACAGAGAATAATTCTATGTGCATTTCCTCACTCAGCTTCCATGCACACATGGAAGCCTAGCTTCTGGATACGTATGCCCCTAGATCAGGGCTGCTCAACTTCAGCCCTCCTGCAGATGTTGGCCTACAATTCCCATAAGCCCTGGCTATTGGCCACTGTTGCTGGGGATTGTGGGAGTTGTAGTCCAATAACAGCTGGTGAGCCTAAATTGAGCAGGCCTGCCCTAGATGAATCAGGCATAGTGACTGGCAGGATGCACAATTCTTGGAGACCTGGAGCATCTTGCAGAGATGGAAGCAACAGTGGGGCTGCTGTACAGATCGGTAGCTACTGGAATTACCATCGGGGTGTAGATATAATTGAATGGGGTGGGGCATGAGGATGGGGAGCCCATTGGCTGAGAAACAGACCACTCTTCACTCTCCCCCCCCACCTCCCTGACTCATGGCTCCTGATCAGAGTCTGGGAAGTGTGTGGTGTTATTTGCATAGGAGGGAGAAAAAAGGCATGAGAGAATGTTTTGGTTTTCACCATGTCCATAAAAATGTCCTGCTGCTAAGACATGGGGTGCAGATGGAGTGGGGGGGGGGAGAAATCTCTTGTCCCAAGGCCCACATCAGCTTTGCTACCATATTTCTTCCCAAGAATTACCATATTTCTTTGATTCCCATATTTCTTAGCTGTTAACTGTGGTAACACTGCTAGCACTACCACCCAGTCTCTACAGTTGCCTCACTGCTCCCATCTCTGCAGTAGCAGTTCCATAATAATTGTCCATCATGTCATCACATCAGCCAAGGTTTATTACACTGAAATGATTTTAAACTGATTTTGATTTGATTTTAATGAGTCATTTAAAAAAAATCTCTTTCTATATTTGTGAACTGCCTAGAGCCATCTGGGTGAGATGGTATAAAAATCTAATAAATAAACATGTTTGCTATGTAACTTTGTTTATACTTCATAATAACCAGGGATGTGATGTGAAACATGGGCCCTTCCTTAAATGGTTCCTCTGACACCTAGCGGCTTTATTTTGACAAAGCACATGGAATTAAAATTATACGCACTCCATCTTAATTCTTCCTCCGAGTCATTGTACTTTGGGTTTAGGGTAATACTGAAGGAGGTAGAACTTGTTTGGCATAGAGAAACCCGAACACAACTACTACTACCACTGCTTCTATTATTCATATATCACTTTTCAACAAAAAGGTCTTAAAGAGGTTTGCATAGAAAAAGAAGAGTAAGGAAAAGGTGGTTCCAAGTCACCAAAGGGCTCACAGTCTAAAAAGAGGCACGAGATAGTTGCACCAGCAATAGTTACTAGAGGGATTCTGTGCTGGACTTGTTGCTTTCTCCCTGGTTTAATATAAAGAGAACCATCACTTTGAATGTTACCTCTTTGCCCAGTTAGCAGAACCATGTTAAGGCTAGCCTGGCAAGAGAAATTTCAGATTTTGAAGAATCTGGTGGCAGTTTTTCCATTTCCTACTTTTTCTTAATATCTCAATATTATTTTTCTTATTTAGAATAAAATAGAATTACAACTTAACATTGCATGACAAAGCAAAAAGGTATATGAGTGCAAAAAAAAAAAAAATCTCATGGGAAAATGATAACCTACAGGTAGATCTAGTATGCACCAGTGCCTTTGAAAATCATTAAGAAGCATTTTCCCTTGACACAGTCTTACAAGATACTTCAATTTTGTTGATTCTACGATTTTAAAAAAATCTATACTCTTAATAGTCTGAGGATGTCTACTGTTTACTAGCCAGTTCTGTTCTGATAATGTTCAACACGAGATCCATATCAATATCTTACACTAATTTTCTCAGATATTCTGTGTTCATAAATACAGGATGTTATGCTTACAATAATCTTTTGCATATTTTCCCCCCAAAACTGGATTTTATTACAAGACCACCAGCACTGATAGTAGTCCTCATACAACGCTTCCAACATAGCATTTCAACACTTTGCTGACCTGTCCCCACTTACAGATGTTTACTACCTAAACCAAACTTTATAAAAGATCTCTTTTATATCTGCAGCACCGAAGACTATCAGTTATCATTCCATATACCCTTCTGCAAGTCTGTTATTTGAGTTCCTGCAGAGTAAGCCCATTTGCATTTGATTAATAAACTCATTGTACTTTTTGCATCAATGAATAGTTTTTCCTCATAAGACCTATAGGCCCTTGATAATTATTGCAAGGTTGTTCAAACTTTATCACTGATAAACTTTATTACCAAACTTTAGTATTTGATAATCATTGCAAGGTTGTTCAAAATTTATCAGTAATCACTGCAAGTAGGGTTGCCATCTTGGAACTTTTGAACCAGATTTTAGGCTACTTTTAAACCCATCCAACTATTTTCTTGTTGGAGGGGGTATCGGGAGCTAGGTGGCCAGATTTGGCTTTTAAAAAGCCAAATTCTGGCTTACGGCCCATTTGACCCACAAGTATACCCCTTAGGTTCTGGCAAATCTGAAATTCGGGAGTCCTAGCCATGCTGCCATAATTTGCCTGCCTCCTCCCGCCTGCTTTGCACTTTTCTTCTCGACCACTGACTGCTGCCCAGCAGGAGCAGATAAGGAAAAGTGTTGAAAACCAGCCCTGCCTTTTCCCAGCAGCCGCAGCAGCAGCAGCCGCAGCTACCTGATTGGGCCTCTTGGGTGGTTCTTTTTGGGTCCATTTCAACATCAGATTGATGTGCAGGTCCTCTTCAGCCTTTCATAACTCCACACCTACCATTCTGCTAGCCTGTTTAAAATCAGAGTGGTAAATAATATATATAGAGATTTATACCAACAGCAAATTGCTGGCTTTCCTTCTTTTGGACATGCACTATAAATACATATGCTTTTTGCTGTTGTTCATAGAAGGTATCAAACCAGGCTGCATACTACTGTGATGGTTTAAAAACAAACAAACACTGGGTTTTCATCTGAGTTTACATGGCTAGGATTGGAGTATATGTAGCTAAAAAACAACATAAATATGCATAGGAACATAGGAAGCTGCCTTGTACTGAGAGCCACCTAATGACACAGTGGGGAAATAACCTGCCTGGCTGTTGGTTCGAATCCCTGTTGGTGTGTTTCCCGGAATATGGGAAACTTCTATATTGGGCAACAGCAATATAGGAAGGTGCTGAAAGGTATCATCTCATACTGCACGGGAGATGGCAATGGTAAACTCCTCCTGTACTCTACCAAGAAAACCACATGGCTCTGTGGCCTCAAGGATTTGACACTGACTCAATGGCACAACCTTTGTTTACAATGAAAGGCAAGAGTCTCTCTCAGCCCTACCTGGAGATGCTGCTAGGGAGTGAACCTGGGACCTCTTGCATGCAAAGTAGATGTTCTTCAACTGAGCCGCAAGGGGAATGTCTTAACAGTGCTCATAAGTAGTCTCCCATTCAAATGCAGACCAGGCTGGACTTTTCCCCCCACTTACAAAAGAAAAAGCACAATTTGTCCCAATGGGATTCTGTGATCCAGATGTTTGAACTTTAGAGAAGGAGGCATGCGTGGCAGCTTTCATTTTTTTGTCCTAACAAATGCACCAGGTTTGTCAAAATATGCACAATATGCAAATATGCATATATTATACAATTTAACACATACTAATTTTATGCATTTTTTATACGAAGTGGAGGTCTTTGGGCTGAATTTCCATTCACCAAAAAATTCAGTATTTCCACTTTTTGGTGACAGATTTTGACTATTTTTACCGCCTAGACCTGTCAAGTCCCCTGCTGACTGAGCAAAGAGGCACCTTTTAACATGGTGATTCTCTTTATTTAGCAGGGGGAGAGCAACTGGCCCTATCCATCTCCAGCACAGCATCCCTCCTGTGGCTGTTGCTGGTATCTGTCTTCTATTTCTTTTTTAGAGCCCTTTGGAAACAGGGAACCATTTGTTACATTTATTTATATCTATGTAAACCACTTTGAGAACTTTTTTTTGAAAAGTGGTATATAAATATCCGTCATATATCATATCATATCATATCATATCATATCATATCATATCATATCATATCGTAACCTAATTGCAAGGTTGTTCAAACAGTATCAGTTCTCTGATGAACTCTACTTGTCTTGCAGGTATATTCCAGAAATGTCTAATATATAAGAACTGATAAAACAGTAGTGTAAGATTCATCTTAATACATACATTATTGTTAATTATTACATTCTTTGTTAGAAATCACAGGTTAAATAAAAATAATATATCTTCCAAAGAGATTCATCTTAATACATAAATTATTATTAAATAATATATCTTCCAAAGGGAACCCCACCACCACCACCTCAAATACCCATGTTTATTAAAATTAGGGTTGAATATCATAGAGCTTAATGGATAGTGGATGAATTACGAATAAAGCATCACAAATAAGAACAAAGCACCTCCAGTGTATTAACAGCTGCATACAGAGTGTTTTGGGGGTGTTTTTCCAGATGCCTGTCTTTTATGGACATCCAAAGAAGCTACTTTATTGGAATTAATATTCTGACTTCTACTAGCTAGTGCTATTGATGTTCCTCAGGGTCACCAAAAATAGTTGTCAGAATGGGATTAACTCAGGAAATCCACACACAGAATTTAAATGAGCTGACTACAGCTGACACTTCTCCCTGATGAGAGAGAGAAAAGGGCCTTGTTCATTTACAGATGTTGATAATTCATTTCAGTACAAATCTTTTACATATTGGACTGAAGTTGAGCTTTTTCAAAAAGCAGAATAGGCCATAATAAAACAAAATGTTGTGATCTTAGACATTTAGTTATTTGTTTAGATAATTTAATAGGCTACTTTTGGTGGTGTTTTCAGTTAATCCATTCCTTGATCCAGGCCAACGTTTGAAAGAGGCTTCAGTTACATTTTCCAGTCCTGGAGTACTGGAAGGGGGCTAGCAAACAGCAGGCAGCAAGAGCACTGAAGGCAGACTGTACTTGTCGCTCTGCAAATATCTGTCTCATTAAACTGTTAATATTCCTGGTTCAACCCCACTGTCTTGTCCTTGCGTACCACAACTCTTTCCTCTGGATTCTACATTTTTCAATCTGTTGTCTCCTAAAGCAGGTTACATAATTTAAACAAAAACAGAAAAATGTGTGTGAGGCGAGTGGTCAAATAACACTACAATAATAAAACCACTGCCAGAAGAATTCGTATCAAAATAAGGCTCATTAAAAGTACTAACAAGCCAAAAAGAACTTAAAAAGGTAAAAAGTAAAGTGTGTCATCAAGTCAATTTTCACTCCTGGCACCCACAGAGCCCTGTAAACCTTCTTAAGTCAAGAATCTTAAAAGGCCTGATCTAAATAAATTTAAATAACCCAAATAAAATGATATTCACCCAGTGCTGAAAAGACATCAGGTTCAGAACCAAGTGAGGTTCCCTGAGGAGCCTCGATCACCTCCTGCCTCGCTTGCTACTGAAGGCTGAGCAGCACAAGGAGAAGGACATCTGAGGACTAGCAGGTAGAACTGTTATGACACATTCCACAGTCTTCATTTACTGGGGAAAATATGGAAATTGCAATCTAAAGTCAAACAACCTTGACAGATATTCTGTCTATCATTGATAGATAATCACTAGAGGAATAAGCAAACAGAAGTAGATAAACATAGAAAATGGCCTCTGTGTGTCCACATGTGGGAGCATCGTATCTCAACTTTCAGTTCTGTTCCGTCTGATCAAAAATTATAGAAGGTAAGGCTCTGAATGATGACAGCTTTATTAGCGTGTTTCTCCCACTGGCTCTCTATGGCAATTGGATCCATGCCTTCAGTGCATCTGATTCTTGTTAGCCGCATATGCCTTGGACTGAGCCACTGTTGGTTCCCTGTCTTCATGGCAGAAGAAGCAACATAGTACAGCCAACTCTTGCTGGGCTGTCTACATAACCCAAGCTACCACACTGACACAAGTTTTTTTCCAAGCCACATTGTACTTACTCTTTATAGGATGTCTCCTGAACTTTTGCTCTGGTGCTAAAAAATCAAACCACATGCAGCAGAATGTCCCACTAACCTACTGTTCGTATTAGTACATATAAACAAACACAAAGACTATTATCATCTCCTTGTTTGTCAGATTTGCAAGATTTCAGCCATCTGAAACAAGCCTTTGAAAGATCCAGTAACCACTGCCGGAAAAGCACTCTTAAAAGCAAGCAGTGAAGGGGCTCATTGTGACCCTTGCTGTATCTCTTGTATAGTCTTAGTTTGATGAAAGCTGATCTATTTCAATAAGTCTCCTTCTTTCATGTGTGTGTGCGCTGCTCATGATGTTTCTTCTCTCTGCGTCTTTTTAAAGCTGTCCCAGCTTTTCATTTTATGCATTGTTTTTAAGTGCGGTTCCTTGGAAGCAACAGCAGGAGAGGGCAGAAGCTTTCCAGCCCTGCCTGTGAGCTTCCCAGAGGCATCTGCTTGGCTACTGTGGGAAACAGGATGTTAGAGAGACCTTTGGTCTGGTCCAGCAGGGCTCGGCTGGTGTTCCTGCCTTTGGCTCTAAATTGCTTTGGTTATTTTTTATAGAAAGGCAATTAATAAATGGAATATATAAATAACAGCCAACATGGTATGCAGCCATTACAGCGATAGAGGAAGGTGCCGCAGTGCTGCTGCAGACCCCAAACAGCAAGGATGCTGATGCATGAGTGCGAAAGCAGGAGCCCCACAGTTTTTCGCATTCAGCACAATGGGGAAAACGGTGTGGATGTTGCTTTTGCACCTATCCAGCAGCAGCAGCATCCTTACTTCTTAGGAATCCACAGCAGCATCCCCCGCTCCTCCTCTTTCCGTCTCTGTAATGACTGCGGTTCATGTCAGCCATTGTTTATTCCATAAATCTAATTGACAGTGGACTGCTTCCAGCAATACATTCCCAGCACACATGATTATTTATTTATTTATTTATGATATTTTTATACCACCTGATCTGTACATCTCTAGGCACTGTACAAAATTTAAAACAGTATTTTAAAATCAACAAATTAAACACATGAAACAATTTTTAAAAGTAGCATAAAGCACACACAGTAAAAACAGTAGCATAAAACAAAACAAATTATTAAAATTAATTCTAATTAAAAGCCTGTGAGAATCTTGAGGGTCTTTCTGAAAAACAAACAGATGCTCTTATTTCAGCAGGGAGCATATTCCAAAGCCCTGGGGCAGCCACAGAGAAAGCCCGGTCCCAGGTCACCACCAAAAGAGCCGGTGGCAACAGTAACCGGACCTCTCCAGAAGATCATAACAGGCAGCAGGGTTCATGACAAAGGAGGCACTCTCTTAAATAGGCTGGACCCAAGCCATTAAGGGTTTTATAGGCAATAACCAGCACTTTATGTTTAACCCGGAAACATATCAACAGCCAGTGCAGTTCTTTTAATGTTATGTGTTATGTGGTCCCTTTGTGTTGTCCCAGAGACCATTCTGGCTGCTGCATTCTGTACCAATTGTAGTTACTGGACTGTGTACAAAGGCAGCCCTACTTAGGGTGGATTGCAGTAGTTATGAAAAGGACGCACTGAGAGTGCATCTATTGTTATGTCCTCCGCAGACTTGTTTAAACAAGTATCTGGAGCATGTGTATAGGGGCCATTTGGATTAACAGCCTTCCCCATGCAGTACACACCAGGAGGGGTGTCAGGGCATCAACGGAGGATGTCCGGATAGTCACACTCTAAGGGAATCTCCTTCACAATCACATGTGCTGGAGGCTGTGTTGTCGGAACTGGGCCACTGTTAGTAGGAAACATGATCACTGCTGCCCACAAGGTTGTCTCCACCGCTACCACCAAATGGATCCCATGATTTTATTCATTCATTCATTCATGAACCACTTTTCTACAATGTAATCAGAACAGAATGCATGACAAACTTGAAACAATTGAAAATAGACAATGCAAATACAATGAAACTTTCAAAGAATAAAATCACAGGGACAGATAATGATGAAATCTACAAGGAAGCAGCAGTTAAATAAGCAAGCAAAGTTTTGTTTTTTTTTTAATCCAGGGACACAAAGAGGCAACAGCTGGTTTCTGCTGGGTCTGTATTGAAAGAAAATGTGCTGGTCTATAGACCACAATAATCTTATCTATCTATCTAGTGGAAGAGAGTTCCACAATCCAGGTGCTACCACCAAAAAAGCCCTGTCAAGAGACACTACCAAATGTGCCTCTGACACAGGCAGGAGCTGGAGTAAAGTCCCACCAGAAGATCTCAGAGAGAGTACAGGCTGCTTAATGCATGCTCCCCGGAGAAGCGCTGTTTTCCACACATTATTTCCACACAGACCCAGCTAGTGACACGCTATTCTAACTGCACAGATGCACCAGAGAGCTGGACAGTCAGGCTCAGCGGCTGTTCCCGTTCTGCCCACCCCTGCCACAGGGGAGAGGCCTGCTCACCTCACCCCCTCACCCCCGCCCCAACCTGGTGGCTAGAATAGCGGCAGTTTGGTCTCACAGCGGTGGCTGGGATGCGTTGTGGCAGCGAGGGCTCGTGGCAGCGGCATGGGCCTCATGGCAGTGCAGGGGAGGCCTCATCATGGTGGTCTGGGTGCCCAGATTGCCTAGGTGCACCACTGACTGATGTCATACACCCCAGTCCAAAATGGTGGACACATGAACGTTTGAGGTGTAAGAGGGCTAACTTGTGGACCGCCTAACCAATTTCAACCAAATTTGGTACAGTTGTAGTGCATGACAACAGAGAAACCTCAACAGCATAGTTTGTGATGATGTGGCCCACCCCAGTTCAAAATGGTGGACACATGAACATTTGAGGCAAAATTGGGCTAACTTGTGAATTGCCTAACCAAATTTGATTTGAACCGAATTTGCTACAGGTGTAGGGACCCATAGGGAATGGCTCAAGGGCATAGTTTGTAATGATGTCATCCATCTTTATTCAAGATATCGGACTCATGAACGTTTGAGGTGCAAGTGGGAACCGCTTTGGACCAAATTTGGTACAGTTGTAGGGGCACACAGGGACACCTCAAAGGCATAGTTTATGATGATGTCATCTATCCCAATTCAAGATGTTGGGTACATAAACATTTGAGGTGCAAGTGGGCTAACTTGTGACCTACCTAGCCAATTTAGACTAAATTTAGTCCAGTTGTAGAGATAGTCAAAGGAAAGTAGACAGACTTACAACAACTGGTTTTAAAAATTATATCACTGTATGAAATCACTGAGGGATGGAACTTATTGCCTAATTCTCACAAACAGTAGAGAAGGTGGGGGGAAAATGGCTCCCACTATTTCAGACTGGGTACTCACATGACTGAATGTTTCTCTGTTCAAAAAAATTCTCCATACAGAGAAAAACAGATGTCAAGGAGAACAGTTCTCACCTAACCTCTTCTTCTTAGCATGCTAGTTTTATGTGTAGGAATCTTTGGGAAGCAGATTGTAGGGGGAAGTATTCCACCATGTGAACCTTCACCTGAAGTCTGCAGTTCAGACATAGGTTTACCATTTCACCTTCTGCTTGTGATTGCTAGACACATGTTTTGGAAAGCACCGAAAACACTGAGTCACCTCACTTTATTCTCTAAAGGGACATAAGTGCCTTTTTGATATATACTTCTCTGTGTTGTTGATTGAATCCAGGTGCCCTGGTGATACAGAATTTATAATAACTAAGCTCTCTAGCCTTTTTATTGTCTGGTTGATACGACCCATTTGCCCTTTGAGTGCTATTACTGTTGGCCATGTATTATTTGGGGAGGAAAGAAGAGAACATCTCAGGCCTAATTTTGTTACAACTCAATGCAGGTGATTTTGTGTTGAATCACAATGCAAGCGGCGAAAGGAACAGAATCTCACAGTCATTGTAGCCCTTTCCAGATGTTCCTGTTGAGCAAAATGATCACTTGGGAGGAGAGGCATCATGATGGCAGGCTGTGTGCCATTGCTATGCACATTAATTAGAATGTCTGTCGAGAGCCCACACATTAATACTTGAAGGACTCTGTGTGCAACTTGGAAGCCTACTTTGGCAGGGTCCCTGATTCAAATGAGAGGACTCTCTGCCACCATGATGTGCCTCCCACATACACATTTCTTTTACCCCACATCAGCCTCTGGAGAGGGCTTCTGTCTTGACACTGTTGGTCAGGAAAATGTGTTCAGCTGGGGACTAAATACAAGAGCAGCAGTTTTGGCACAACATTTTGGCTTTTTAGTAACCACAAACCTTTTTCAGCATCCTAGAACTTTCCACTATCTGGAGTGAATCTTTGCCCCAATCTAATGCACGAATGTGGGATGGGGGAAGGGGTGATTTAATCCTTTGCCCGCTCCATGGTCCTGGGTCATCCCTCAGCTGCTATTTGCCCCCAGAAGGAAGCTGCTATTACCAGCGCAATTAGCAGCTCAGGAGGTCTTGCTCCAGACCTTGAGCCAGACAGGGCTCATGCCACAGTCCCTATCCATGATTGGAGCCCCCTGTAGCTTAAAAAAAAACAAAAAAATCCTATCTTGAAACCCCAAAAGCCTCACCCACATAACACTACCACCACAACTCGTAAAATAACGTGTTAACAGTCACATCTAGTTTGACTCTATGCCCATTATTCCCCAAAAGGCCATCGTAATTTTTTCTGAGCTATCAAGCGAAACAGTAAACAAATGCTTTGCAGATGTATTTACATGTCTAGGCTGTGTACCAGACCAGTGTCAAATAAAGCTGAAAAGTCATTTATGCATGTGTCTAGTAACGTTCCAATTGCTCTCAAAGAGAAAACTAAAATTATGAACTACTTTCATAATAGTGGAAGTAGATAAGTCTGTGGGGTGGATAAGTTCTATGATGGCCCCAGAAAAGAAAATTTCAATTACAAATTTGCTCAGAGATTTGGATTTAAGTCGTCATGAACGGTTGTTATTTTTATTTTATTTGTTTGTTTATTCGATTTCTATACTGCCCTTCCAAAAATGGCTCAGAGAAAAAATTACACAGAGAAATAATAAATAAATAAGATGGATCCCTGTCCTCAAAGGGCTCACAATCTAAAAAGAAAAAGGTTGAAGGAGGTCAAGGAAGGAAATGAAAATTAAAAGAAAGTAAGAACTTGATTAAAGAAGTCTGCCTTGACCACACTATCCAGGATAATTATTGATGTGTTTCTAACCAACCTTGTTTAAGCAAGATGCTTGAATGGATGGTGGAGACTCCACTCTAGCTGATCTTGAACTATCACCCATTTCAATCTGGTTTCTTGATTGGCTTTGGGACAGAAACTGCCTTGTTACACTATGTAAGCCTGCAACAGAAACAAACAAGCAGTCTTGGAGGAAATTGATTTCTAGACCCATTTCAAATTGGCTTTAGGGAGGGCTATGGAGTTGAGACGGCCTGATAGATGAGCTTCACCAGGGAACTGACAGAGGGAGTTAGGAAGCCGAGACAGATCAGTCCCACCATCCTCCCCACTCCCCCTTGTCTGTGTGAAAGACGCCCTCACCCCCCCACCCCCCCGGTCTCTGACTGATGAACAGCAGGAGGAACTGACTCTGCTTCCTGGACCTTCTCAACCCCAGATCAAGGGTGGTGGTGGTGGTGGCGGCGGCCTGCAGAAACAACCAGCGAACCCAGTACCACCACCACTGAAATGAGGTGGTGTGGGACCACTTTGAGCTCTGTCATGATGACTGAACCCATGCAGTCTGCATCATGGTGACCGACAATGGTCTGAACATAGTGAAGGCAGCCAAGCAGCTTCATTTTGTGGCCATCCTTGTGTGGTGCACACTCCAAAGCTGGTAATGCGGGTTGTGCTTGGCCATTCTGGGGTTGCAGCCCGGTGAAGCATCCCCACTGAAGCTGCAGAGTGTCAGCCTGCTGCCGCCATGGCATGTTCATGCTCTCTCCATGGCTGCTGCAGGATCACAGCCTACTTCTACCACAGTGAAAAGGGTAGGCAGATGCTCAAGGAGAGGCAGCTTGAGCTTGGCCTTCATGAACACGTGATCCATTAGGATGTTCCAACCCAGTGGAAGTTCACCTTTCTCGTGCTCCAGCACCTGCAGAAGCAAGAGCCGGCAATTCATCGCCTGGCAAGGAGGCATGGCTTGGAAGTGTGTGACCTATTCATCCAGGACTGGGCACTCATTTCCAACGCTGTCCTAACACTCGAGCCATTCTTTGTTGCACTAACGGCTTGTGTGTTGAGATAGTAATGCTGAGCCAGGCTTTGCCCACTGCTCTTCTCCTCGAGAAGATGGTGGGTGAGCTCCAGTCCACACTGACCACTGAGGAAGCAATCACCTAGACAGGAAGTAATGGACACAGGCAGGTCAGCTGAGGACTGGAGAGGTAGATCAGCTCAGGACACCCTTAGGTAGATTGGCAGAGCATGTTTTGTCCTGCCTATGTGACCCAAGGATAAAGGGCAAAGCTGTCACTCCTGACCAGTAGACCAGGTGGAGGGACCTCCTGGTTGCACAGGTTAGGCAAGCTGAGGAGAGGAAGCTGGGGCACAACCAGGAGGAGGGTTCTGGAGTGCCTACTGCTAAGCACTGTGTTGGAGTGTACCTGGAATGAAATCTTGAAATGAAATTTAACCTAAATTCAGAAGGTAACCAAAGGGAAACAGTTAAACAAGGTGTTGATGCCAAGGACAGTAACTATGTTAATTTGTTAAAAAAAAAAAAAATCAAAGCAAAACAACCCAGACACTGGGAAGGAAAATATTGTCACAAGCTCTGAATCCAACTGGATAGGGGCACCTCGAGCAAGTTTTGTAAGAGAACATAATCTGTTGCTATTTTTTTCGAAGGTTAAAAATAATTACATGCACTGCACAAAACAAATTTATAAAGTTCCTGCATTTTTTTAAAAAAAAGCTTAACATAGTAATTGGGAACCAAATGGAAAACGACAGCTCTTGAATGAGCTGAACAGTCCAGTCCTGGGCATATGTACTTGGAAGCAAATTTCATGGTGGTGTGTAGGGCTTATTCCCAGGAAAGTGTCATGGTACTGCAGCCTCTTAAAACGGATGTTAGGATGAAGTCCATCATGTTGTTGCTAGGTAATTATTTCATCAGGTCTGGAAAAGCAGACCTGATGAAGTGACACTTTGGATAATGCTAAGAAGTTAAGTGCTTTGAGAACTATCCTTTTATAGGCATTATTTGCATTTCCCCACACATCTATTTTAATAGAAGAATACTGGCAGATAATAGTTCAGAGCACCAAATGGTTTGAACTTGTTAATTATCAGTGAATTAATAAATTCAGTCTTATTGAGGCTTCTGTTTCCTTGTTTTATGGCCAACATCTTTTCTGAGGCAAAAGCAATGACAGTTGCCAAGCAACAAAGATCCAGAGTAACAAACAATCATTCAATATACAAGGCAGTAATATTTATAAGGAGACTACGACAAAAAAATGCTGAAATTTTACATCTCATGAATTATGTATAGGCAAATGCTAAATATGATATAACAGTCTAAAAAAAGAACAGTCTTTCAAATTGTCCCCTTAATTCAGAGAAGAATGAGATACTTAAATTTTGTAGTATGTGACATGGGCAGAATTAAGATATATGACCACTTGCTTCCATTAGGTACCCTAAAATTTCCCATCTGAGGTGAACCATCTTGCCCTGCCTAATGTTAGGGCCAGCCACATGTCCTCCAAAGGTTCAGTAACCTCCTAAAGGTTGTTTTGAGCCAGAATGCTTAGCATGGTAGGACCAGCTACATGGGAGACCGCTGTGAGCTCCTGAAGGTCTACCTTACAAGCTGCTATTGGTGGCACCAGCAAAAGTGACTACCTGCCATAAGATCTTAATGTGAGATGGAACTTTTAATAGCTGTCAGCATGTCACATTCATAACTGTGAGATGCTGCAAACTATTTGCTCATGTAGATAAAGTTATAGATGGTGGTTTACACGTCCCACAGCATACTGTGGGGTAGTGAAAAACTGTGTAAGTGCAATTTTTTTTAATTGTCTGCCAGTCCTGGGGCTGGGAGACTGCAGGGCTCCCAGCTGGCATTGAGGGGGATTTCCATAATGCTCCAAGCACTAGTGTGGGGCATTATGGGAGTTCTGGGGGCAGGCAGATGATCCCAGACCCCTGACCCTCCACGCTGCCTGAGGAGGCAGACTCTTCAAGAGGATCGTCTGCGGGAGAGATAAGATCTTGAGGGTTTCCTCCCCTTGCCCCCTTTGAGCCCTTTCTCCGATTGTGAGAAAGGGCTCATGGTGTGCTACTTCCATTAGGAATAATTGAAGTAGTACACGATGTGTGGCTGCACAGAAGTAGTTCCAGTACTGCCCTCTTGCGCAGTAGCATTGTCACATGTGTTAGAGAACTGCAGGATTAGCAGCAATTCTGCACTGCCTTCATTATGCTGCAAGACATGTAAGCCAATGTTCAGCAGACATCATGACAAACCATAGCTTTGCTAACCATAGTCTCCATACCATGGTTTGGGAATGCAGATCATGGTTTAGAGCTGCTTATCCACTTTCATTTTCCATCTGCTGAGCACTCAGCTTCATTCCTTTCTCCACAAAGCAGCAGCCACTTGAGGCTATAACTGCAGTCTTTCAATGGAATGTTAATTCAGACATAAGTAGTAAAGCATAACAACTAGTCTGCAAACCAGATTCCAACTGTGGTTTGATAAACTGTGGTTTGTGTAGACCCTTGCAAACCATGGTTTGTGAGCTGACATAGGTTCAAACACAGAACCACGGGTCCACTCCCCCACTCCCCACTCTCCTCTCCACATTTGGATGAAATGGAGAGCGGGCTCCCTGCATTTAGGGAGACTACAGAGAAGAGGGGAAACTGGCTGTGCAGGCTTCCTTTTTGCTTGAAGGACAGCCTGCACAGCCAATCAGACCTGGAGAGAGGGAGGAGCTTCTTCCAGTTGCAGGGGAGTTATGGCAGGAGAGAAGGCATGCCCTCTACTCCTGCCTGTGGCTTCCAGCAGCATCTGGTGGGCCACTGTGCAAAACAGGATGCTGGACTAGATGGGCCTTGGGCCTAGGGCCTAATCCAGCAGGGCTGTTCTTATGTTCTTATCTTCTTATGTTCTCCCTCAACTCTGGTTTGACCGAACGCAACCTACAGTTCTGCATTCGGATGTAATGTTCCCAGACTGGAACCCCAGTTATGAGCTGCGAAACTCACTACAAACCAAGGGTTCAAATTAGAGTCTGTGGAGCGCAACCTCGGGTCACTGGACAAACAGTATTGGAGTTGCATGCATCTGGACATAATGGTAGGGTAAACTGTGGCCCCTGCAGCTCCGATTCCACCTTGCGGTGGAATGCGGCCATAGTTTGGCATGATACCTGAATGCACCCAATGTTTTTATCACAGTAATTTTTTATGTGTTCCATAAAATATTATGTAAATATTTTGTAACTAGTCAACAATCAGAATAAACCGATGAAATATATCTGGGAGGAGTGGGGGCACATCATAAACTGGATGAATCATCTTATACCAGCATCTTATCCTCTTATGAATCATCTTATACCAGCAAGTAGAGGTGCTCTTGCCCCCGGACCTCGAGCTGAAGTCCAGGGCCTCCACACCACCTGGGGGCCTCCAAATCCTTCTTAGTCTGTCCTGGGTGGCACTGGCCCACCACTGTGCTGAGTGCCACCAAGTGTGACCACTGCATTAGGGACAGAGGGGGGCAGGGATATAAATATGTGGGGTGGCAATACTGCGTGTGTCACGGTGTGTCTGTGTAGCGGGGCCTCCAAAGGCCTTTAGGTCCAGGCTCCAAAATTACATAGGTGCACCTCTGCCAGCAAGAGTAAACAATGTGTAACTTATAGTCTCTAGAAGTCCAGCTCTGACTCTTGAAGTGCTAGTTCCTTCTTCCTTTCTACAAATCTTCCATTCAGCTGTTGTCTCTCACTTGCAATATCGGAAACGAAAATATTTCCAAATTGCAACTTCTATTGAATTTTACTTGGAAGGCTTGTTAAATTAAGGGCATGGTCAATAAATCATCTAACATAGATGAGGAGTCAAGCACATTTTGATGGGTGTCATTGATTGTACTACCCAGAGAGCCCATGTTCTTGCTTGCCTGCTTTTAGATCACTGCTCTTGAAATAATCAGCACACAACCATGTAAGGATAGCATGAGTTTCTAGGAATGGATGATCTCTGAAACAGCAAAGGCTGTGTAAATTATTGAGGAAGTATGAAAAGTGTATGGTTTGTATGGTTATTTTATGCTTGTATTTTAAATCTTTTTAGTCAGATTCATGTTTTTTATATTTTAACTTAATATTTTAATTGTGTATTTTTATAGTCTTGTTTTTAATTTTTCTGTGTGAACCACCTTGGGATTGTTTTAATAGAAGGCAGTATATAAATTTAACAATGAATGAATAAATAAGTGCATAATAAGAATACTATAATAAGAATAAATAAATAAGTGTGAGGCGATGGCAAAGTAATCAGCACTGTTGCCAGTTTGTCTGTATGCAGAGGAAGCAAGTCAGGCACGTAATTCATCAGCTAGCAGGCTGGCAGTACCATGGGTGAACATTTTGAATTAAAATCCAGACCAGAGTAGAAAGCATGACTGATCTTGTAAGACTGGATAGAGGCACCAGCATGAGTAAAGAAGGATTGCCTGATGTCATTTTATTGGCAGGGGTGGCGGCGGCTTAACTTGTTCTAGGATTCTCCCTTCTGATATTTAGGTTTGCAACATCAAGCTTTGCTGCTGAAGCTTTACTTTTTGCACCCTGTTCTTGAGGGGTCTTTGCACCCATTCCCCTAGGGCCTTGCAAGGAACAATCTGCCCACCTGAAAAAGAGAAAGTGAGGGTTTTTTTTCTTGCTGTGAACAAACCTTACCATAAAGATGGCAGAGACCAGAAGACAGGGCTCAGCATCCCGTATGAAAGGAAGCCTGAGGTTATACTGTACAGCTGAAGGATGAGGCTTTTCTTCATAGATTCTATCAAGTCTTTTAAACATCTAGCACTCTTCACAGCCAGCACTTGTACAGTGTTGTGGCACTGTGCAGTAGCGGAGCACAGACCCAAAACCAATTGCTCTCTCAGGGAGATGGCAGCACACAATTTCCAACTAGCATCACACAAAATTGAACATGTCACATGCTGTTCTGATGAATGCCTGGAAGAGAAGTTCTGAAATGCCCTAAAAATAACAGTAGATGTTAGTATAATCTGATTTGGTTTATGGAAGGAATAAAATAGTTATGCAGCTAACCTGTATATGCTGGCACCATTACTTATTTAAGATGTCTATGTGTCTTCCAAAGGGAGAGCAAGGTCAGCTGGGGCCTGTGTTCAATCAATGAACATCACACACACACACCCCTTTAGTTTTTATTTTATTTTTTGGTGGCACCTCTGGCTCCATGAACATTATTTACTTTATTTGTTTTACTTTATTTTTTAAAATCTACTACTGTTGCCACCTCTCCTACTCCTCCTGCAACCCCCACCGCTTCCCTCCTGTCCCATTGCTCCTTGCCCCTGCCACTCGGTAGCCAGTTCACACAACAGTGGTGGGATTTTCATGGCTTCTTGGCTTGCTCAAATAAGGAGAAAAGCCATAGAACCCCTTACTGTTGCATGAACAGCTAGAAAATGGAGGGTGTGTATATGCCTAGATTAGGCATCAGAGTAGCCTATGTGCATTGGACATCTTTCAACACCACTAGTTACACCCCTAGTGTCATCTATTTTCTCTGTTGGACTCTTGATCAGTCTAAAAGCACCTAATTAACCTCCTATTGCCTTCATTTTTATTTTGCTACGACAACATCCATTTAAGATTGTTACAGTCACTGCCATGATGTGCAGTATTACAAAGCCATTACGCTATATTTCGGAGCTGCTGGAGACTCCTAAGACAGCCCCAGTGCTGGTCAGAATGGACAGTAGTGCATGGTACCCCCATTATTGTGAATGGGGAGCCCTGCAGAAGCACTGCTGCATTATTGCTTGTTCTTACCAGTGTCGTGGCTACCTTAGGAGTCTGCAGCTATAATGCTGTAGTATATTGTGGGTCACTAAACATAGATTTTCACTTAGCTTTTTCCCCTCAACTCAGATTTTTTTATATTCTACAGTAATGTCTCTGAGGGACTCAAATATCCACAATGGTTCATTGTCCCCTGGGCCAGTGCAAGACAACACCTTTAGAAATGTACACTTTTAGATAATGTATTTACATTATTTTCATGTATTTTATTATCAGTAAGTAAAATAAATAGTAAATAGATACAAACCACAGATAATATCTGGATTCAGCCTAAGCTGGGGCACACAAACATTTTGGTGACAATACAGAGATTTAGCAAAATAAATCTGCAGATGCAACAAATCTGTAGATCCAACATTTACATGAAGGGAGGGGGAAATGTGCAATCACCATTAGAGGATAAAAGGTAAGGGAGGTAAACAATTTAGTGCATGAGTAACTACTACTACTACTACTACTATGGATATTTATATACCGCTCTTCAACCAAAGTTCTGAAAGCAATTTACACAGAAAAATAAATACATACATAAAAATAAATAATACATAAATAAGATGGTCTCCTGTCCACAAAGGGCTCACAATAGAAAAAGAAACATTTATTAATTTCTTATTTATTTATTTAATATACCACCCAAATATGCCACCCAAAATGCAAGTCTCTGGGCAGTTTACAACAACATAAGGCAGATACTGGCAACAGCCACTGGTGAGATTCTGTGCTGGGGATGGATATGGCCAGTTACTCTCCCCTTGCTAATTACAAGAGAATCACCACTGTAAAAGGCATCTCTTTGCTCAGTTAGCAGGGGTGCCATTAAAGCGGGGAGTGGCCAACAAAATATCAAATGTGGTTTAATGTAAATAAGTCTAAAGTGATGCACACTGGGGCAAAAAAAGAAAAATCCCAACTTCAGATATACGTAGTATACCCTGATGGGACCTGAATTTATGGTGGCTGACCAGGAGAGGGATTTTGGGGTCATGGTGGACAGCTCATTGAAAATCAGTGCACAGCAGTGTGAAAAGGGCAAATTGTGTGCTAGGGATCATTAGGAAGGGAGTTGAAATAAAATTGCTAATATTATAATGCTATTATACAAATCTTATAGTGTGGCCACATTTGGAGTACTGTGTGCATGGAGCCGGTTTGGTTTGAATCTGAACCAGTGAGGATTTTGCTTTACGAGTACAGGGGGTGGGGGGCCCTTTCAGGGGTAAGAGGCAGTCAGAAGGGGATGGTGAGCAAGTAAGTAAGCTGCCAGCCCCGGTTCTCACCACCATTCACCCTCCCAGCAGCCCCAAGCAGCGCGCTCCCCTCTCTTTGACTGAGCCACCGCATGCGCAGAGCCAGAACCGAGCCACCACCTAGCCAGTTCAGTAACAGAGTGGGGAGCATACTGCTTGGGGCTGCCGAGAGAGTGAGCAGCGGTACTAGCAGCTGCACTGGTCAAGTAACTTTCTTGCTCACCACCCCTGCCTGGCCCCCTTATCGTGCTGAACCAGTTCACTTGAACTGGGCCTGGTTCAGTTTGATCATGGACCAAACCACCTCCAGTTCAGTCCTCAATCGAACCAATGAACCAGCCCCTGTTCAAGGAGAACCGGTTCCACACAAACCATTCATGCACACCCCTAGTACTGTGTTCCCATATCTCAAAAAGGATGTTATACAACTGGGTAAGGTGCAGAAGAAGGCAACCAACTTGATCAAGGGTCTAAAGCACCTTTATTATTAGGTAAGGCTATAACATTTGGTCTTTTTAGTTTAGAAAAAAGGTGACTAAGGGAGACATTATAGAGGTTTATTAAATTATGCATAGTGTGGAGAGAGTGAATTTTTTCTCCCTCTCCCACAACAGTAGAACCAGGGGTCATCTGAAAATGGTTGCCCAAAAATTTAGAATAGACAAGAAAAAGAAAGTCCTTTTTGACACAGGATATGGTGATGGCCACCAGCTTGGATGGCTTTTTAGAAGGATTAAACAATGTCATGGAGGATAGGACTATCAATGGCTAGTCTTGATGGCTATATGATACCTTCAGGTTCCGGAGTAGGATTCCTCTGAATACCAGTTGCAGGGGAGCAGCAGCAAGATAAGGGGCATGCCTTCATCTCCTGCTTATGGGTTTCCAAGAGATATCTAGTGGGCCTCTGTGAAAAATAGGATGCTGGACTTGATAGGCCTTGGGCCTGATCTAACAAGGCTCTTCTTATGTTCTTATGTAGTATCTGAGGTACAAGATGGAAAGTGAACGCAAATATGCCATGGAACTCCATTTTGATACATCTTCCTGTGAATTACTTGTGTTTAAGAGATTTCTAGGCCATCCATCAGTGAAACATCAGTACAATATAAATGATAAAATAATAATATATAAAATCATAATTGAAACAAATTGCATAGCAGCATTTCAGCTTTAGCTTAAATATCTATTTAGGTGCCTAATTTAATTGAAAATGTGGCCACGTGCACAGATGGTAATCCAAAATATATTCAGATTACATGCTGCAAATACATGCTGCATTATTTATTCACATATTTAATCTATTTTTACCTTGCCTTTCTGCCTAACAACAGGCACCAATAATATGACACAATTAAATGCAGAAAGGGTGACATGATGAGCAGACTACCATTTTTATAATTGTCCACCACTTCTAAGGAAGCACTTATTCCATTACACATCTAAGAAAGACCTTGTGAATTCAGTCTCTGTGCTCCTTCCGACAAGACATAGAAGGAACAGGTCCTGGTCTAAGCATCTATGGACACAAAGAGGCTTTCCACACGAGCAGTGTGGCGAGCCAGATGGGGTTTGGTGGGGAGGGCAGGTCACCACCGCACACGAGCGGCTAGCCCACCCTGGGCGGCTAGATCAGCCGCCCACACAATTACCAGCTCCATCATGGAGCCGGTAGAGGAGGAAGGTATCGGGGGCCGCCCGTCCCCTGGAAGCCCCAGAATGCCCCATGCGAGTGCATTCTGGGGAGCCCCCCGACGTCAGAAGGCTTGCTGTAGCCTCCTGGTCAGGGGTCTCCTCACAAATTGCTGTGGCACGGAGCCGTGCCATGGTGACTCATGATATGAAAAACGGGATTAGTGGAGCACTCACTCCGCTAACCTCATTTAATGGAGGGGGGGATTAGGCAGGCTAGCTGCTGGGATTTGCATGGCTCCCAGTTGTTCACAGGCACGGGGGAAACCGGGCTGGCTCTCTTAGCCCAGTTTCCTCCGCCCATGTGGATAGCCCAATGTGTGCTTACAGTATTATAACAGCATTTTGTGGGGGTCTTTTTGACCCCTGGCACCAAAAGTACATAGTCATTTCAGTTAACATGCATTTCAATAGAGGTTGTCTGTACTTTGAAAAATCAATTTTTGGACACTATGAAGGATGGTGGGTGAAACACCACAGGGCACTTAACCTTTTAAAGGTGGTTCTTGGCCTCAAGGATGGAGTTGCAGAACACTGAACACAAAGTTTTATTATTTCCCCTTCTCAAATGAGGTACCGTTGACCCCAGTTCAACTGAGGGTCAAGCTATTACCCTACACCCTTGATCCCTAGAAAGTGTGCTACCTAGCAACAAGGGCCAGATAGCACAAATGTTTTTGTTCCTGATGGCTAGGGCATCTTCTCACCCAGACAGCTGGGCAATCTGCAGCTCCTGGCGTTTCTCAGTGGTAGGGGTGGCTTATGAAGGCTGTGGGATTATGATGATAATGGAAAATATCCACTCCCCATACCTCGGATGTTATTCCTCACTAAAATGAAATTACATTAGATTATCATCATTCACGTTACCACTGGCCAAAGAAAAGCCTATACCGTAGGTTATCAATGTCCACATTGATTTTGACATACAGTGAACCAAAATTACTGCATGCCAATATGACTCTAACAGAGTTTGTGTCTGTAGGGGAAGAGGTTACCGGAAAATAATTCATTTCCAGTTACCAGTCTTCACACTCTTCTGCATCACTTTTCCCACAGCTAAGCACAATAACTTGATGGATCCCAGAGCATACTTTATCACACAAGCAGTGAAGCAAGATGAAAAATACAGGATGCAAGACTTGATACTGATGACTAATGTGAATATACAGAGCCAGACTCTTCTCTGACTTTACTGCTAAGGACATTTGGCTGACTGTGAAACTTCCAGTTTTGTTTTTTAAGCTGCTTATATAATGGTTGTACCGTTTAAATGAATTTATGTCAGTAGAGCCAATAGATTTACACCAGGGTGTTGAATGAATAAATTGAGAACATCTCCGAGCTCTTTAGACTTATATCAGGGTACTTCATATTTTTACAAAGCTAAAACAGGTCCCAGTCCTTCAGACTTGAAGGTATCCCAGGTTTAGCTTCATGTTACCATAAAAGCCTCATTCTCAACAAGCTGGCAGATCTGTATCTAGGCAACTTTAGATTGCAAGTGAGGGGTGACATGACTGAATACTCCTCCATACCAATTCCCTACACATCAAATACTAAACTTTAGGAAGAAAGGTTTTGGTCATTGTTCACTGCTCCCACCACCACCACCCTTGCGGTTGCTCCCTGCTATCTTTGCACACAATTCTGGGGACTTAAGCAAGATCTTGTACACCCATCCACTACTGGGCTTCTCCCACCGCCACTTTCTCTAACCATTATGTGTAGAAGTTGGCACATCAAGAGAGAGACCCTTTCCCCCTTCTTTGTGGGAGAGTAGTAAGTACTTTCCCATAAAAAGTACTAGGAAGTAATCAGTCCCTGATGATAAAGAAATAATGAAAGTGATGTTTTTAAAACAAAACATACTTTATTACTACACTTTAACACATTGCATAACACACAGATAGAAATAGCTTGTCTGTAAAATTATCACAACACAACAGGGTGATTGCAGGATCACTTTAGCAGATGACACTGCTGTCTTTCTACCAGCAAAGCCTCAAACAACATTTACAGAAATAAACAGCCTCCGGGGATGTAGGGATATGCTGACAGACAGGAGGTAAGAACAGATCAAAACAAATGATGATTGGCAGGGAAAGATTAAGGAACAGAATGACACAATCGAGAACAGATTAGAGCAACAAATGTACAAATGAACAACCATCAGAAGGATTCTGAGAGAGAGAGAGAGAGAGAGAGAGAGAGAGAGAGTGATTCACTAGCTACAACAGAGATTAACACTGTTGTATTCATGTTGTGTGACGTTTATGGATGCCTACTGGATACAGCAGTTATGATACAGTATGTACATATCATAACTGCTGAAACAAGCAATGGCTGCATTGGATTCCCCCTTTTTTTCTTTATTTTTTTTAATACAGTATATGTATATTTTATTCTATAAAGGTGAGAACTTACTCAATGTGCCATGTAAGTGCTTGTGTGAAAAGATGTGATGCTAATCTCTTTTCTTTACAGCCATGCCCTCCTAATTCTAGAGCCCTTTCTTTTCTTTTTCTTTTGATTGACATGTAGGGGTGAGTGCGAACTGTTCGATGTCAAACCAGTTAACATTGAACCAAGCTGGTTCAGCAACTCAACCACAAACCAAACTGTGGTCAGTTTGGTCCGTGATAGAATTGAATCAATCATGGTTTGATGCAAACCAGTTCAATATCAAAGGGCAGCAGGGGAGCAGCGAGAAAGGTTGTCTAACGTTCTTGCCTGCTCACCGCCACTCACCAACTCTGCGTATGTCCCAATCACAACCAGATCACTCTTTAAAACAGGCCGCCCATGCGGAAGCAGCACAATTCTGGCCTACATGGATGCTGTATGACTTTGCATGGAGACCATGCAAATGGCCTCCACACATCCACAGGCGACCTGTTTTAAAGAGCAAACCAGCGACGACTGGAATGTACTGGAGGGCAGGGGGAGTGGTGGGAGATGGCAAGTGATGGTGAGCCACTAAGAACCTTAGACAACCTTTTTTTGCCGCCGCCCCCGCTGCCTTTGGTGGATTCCCTCACCCCTCACCAGATTCCCCTTTACAAGTATTGCTGTCGAGTTCAAACTGGTTTGGGGTTCATTCATTACACCCCTTGTGGCATGTATTCCTCTTTTTTTCCTAATTAAAAGTAAGGCACACACTTCTGCAGCAATATTCTTTCCCTCTCTGTTTGCACTTCCAAAACACTGCAGCTGCAGGATCAGGGCTAGTGTGGACACAATACTATGGAAGAAATAACCCATTGCTTTAAAATATGACTGTAACAAACATTGCTTATTTGTTCCCCTATTGGCCATGTTAATCTAAAGCATGGCACTAATTCATTTGTCCAGTTGTATCTCTTCTGCTTAAGAATACTTAAGCAGAAATATTTTGCTCATGCCCACTGGCTTTATTAAGACAGCCACCTGCACCTGGGAATAGCAGCCAACATCCAGACTAATGGAGGGAGTTTTTTCTGCTCAGTCAGGAGCTTGCGTTCTGGATTAGTTTTGCTCCGATGCAACAAGAAGTGCTTGCGCTACCTGTGTTGTGCCTCCTGCTGCGAAACCTCTTCCTCCATCCCTATATGTTGCATCTCTAAAGTTGCCCTCTATCCTTGTTGTACAAGTGGAACACTTGTACAAGTGGGCTGAAACTGCAAGGCAACTCGGAGCATCCCCTCAGCTATGCAGCCTTCTTGTGTCTGTGCATCTTTGTTCATTGCACTAGTGCAGCATTTATTAGTTAGGAGCAGAAGATTTAAATGGGTTTGCTCAAGTAAAAGGGGGAAGGATACAGGAAGAATGATTTCATACATGTTCATTCCAAAAGCACAAAAGCTGGTCTTGGGGAAGCAAGCATGACTTGTCTCCTTAGCTAAGTAGGGTCTGCCCTGGTTGCATATGAAAGGGAGACTAGAAGTGTGAGCACTGTAAGACATTCCCCTCAGGGGATGGAGCTTCTCTGGGAAGAGCAGAAGGTTCCAAGTTCCCTCCCTGGCATTTCCAAGATAGGGCTGAGAGAGATTCCTGCCTGTAACCTTGGAGAAGCCGCTGCCAGTCTGAGTAGACAATACTGAGCTAGCTGGACCTATGGTCTGACTTAGTAGAAGGATGCTTTCTATGTTCCTATGCACATTCTCACTAATATAACTTAATCTCTTTACATCTATCTAACCCCAGAGCCACAGTTCAACTGCCGCTCCTGACAGCTGTCTCCGTTTTTAAATTCCAAAGGCTAGAATGGCAAACTTCTCAACCAATGAGTTCACCACCAACCCTGCCCCCCAAACTCGCAGAGAAACACATGTCTACTCTGCTCTACACAGATGATGTTGCAGTTCTCTCTAGGACCTCCATAAGTCTCAGAAGAGCTCTGAGGGCCCTTGCCCAATACTTCAAGGAAGTCCAGTTGGAAATTAACTATCTTTTCTTGCTTTTTGTTTTAATCCAAAAAGTTATTTAAAAACAACAGATTGACCAATCCACTTCAAATCAGAGATATGGAGCTGCCACCCCCGCCCTACATCTGTGCCCAATATAAAAGCCCTGTGACAAACCATTCCATAAATATACAAAGTGCGGGGGGACGACGACAAAAAAACAGGAATCATACACCTTCCATTTTAACTAGGTTGGAGGGGAAGTAGGCACGGCTCAGTACACAGGGGAGCCAGCATGGCTGGGGCCAGGGTTGTGCAGGTTGTGCAGTGAGGCCTGCCTTGCCTCACTGTTTGTCCATCTCCTCTCACTGTGTGGCGAGGGGGCAGTCTGCTTGAAAAGGCCTGGCACAAGGCGACACCACACGTATGTGCATCTCAGAGAGCAGCTGGCCTGGCTGGCCCCAGCCGGCTCCACCAACCCGACCCCCACCCACCTGGGCCATCACTGAGTCCAATTCTCCATCTCCCAGGCCCTATGCAGCCCAACACAGCAACCAACATCCCTGCTATTTGCTACCCTCCCCCAGCCAGATGACTTTCCCTGCCAGGTGCCCACTCCAAAGGGCTCAGATGGTGTCCCCGCATATGCGGAGTATGCATATGCATAGAGGCCATCTGAGCCTTGGGGGTGGGGCAGCCATCAGGGGGCAGCAAATTATTATTATTATTGTTATTTCTTGTTTACACAGTCAGACAGGTGTTATTGACTGGTTTGTTTTATCCAGACATCAAGTCCTTCCCAAGGACCTAGGATGGCTGAATTTTATTGTCAATTGTTATAGATATTGTCGCAGAATATAGGCTGTTCCCAGTAAAGCTGCTTTTTGTAGTTGGCTGATGGTGATTTCTGTGGCCCCTATGGTATTGAGGTGCTCTTCAAGGTCTGTTGGTACTGCACCCAGGGCACCAATTACCACTGGGATTATTTTGGTCTTTTTCTGCCATAGCCTTTCAATTTCAATTTGTAGATCTTTGTATTTGGTGATTTTTTCTATTTCTTTTTCTTCTATTCTGCTATCCCCTGGTATTACTATGTCAATTATTTTGACTTGTTTTTCTTTCTTCTCGACTACAGTTTTATCTGGTGTATTGTGTGGCAGATGTTTGTCTGTTTGTAGTCGGAAGTCCCATAATATTTTTACATCTTCATTTTTTCAATTTTATGGTCCCACCAATGTTTGGCTACAGGTAGCTTGTATTTTTTGCAGATGTTCCAGTGTATCATCCCTGCTACCTTGTCATGCCTTTGTTTGTAGTCAGTCTGTGCGATCTTTTTACAACAGCTGATTAGGTGGTCCACTGTTTCATCTGCTTCTTTACAAAGGTGGCACTTGCTCTTTGTTGTTGACTTTTCAACTTTTGCTCTTATTGCATTTGTTCTTAGTGCCTCTTCTTGTGCAGCCAGTATTAAACCCTCTGTTTCTTTCTTCAAGTTGCCATTCTTAAGCCATTGCCAGTTCTTGGTGATGTCTGATTTTCCACTTATATTGTGCAAATATTGACCATGCAGTGACTTATTTTTCCATTTTTCTGCTTGACTTGTTCTTTCTTGTAGGCCTGCTTTGTCTCATTGGTGTTGAATAGTTTCGCGTTATTGACCATTTGAAGTGCATCTTCTTCACTGTCCTTGATATATTCTTCAAGGCCTCCTCCTCTACTGTTTGATGGACTTGCAGCATTCCTCTTCCACCTGAGCTGCGAGGGAGGTATAGCCATCACTGCGGGGGTGCAGAGCATGATTGATGGTCATGATTTTCCTGGTCTTACGATCTAGCGTCTCTAGCTCTGCCTGGGTCCAGTCTATTATTCCTGCAGTGTATCTGATCACAGGTATAGCCCAGGTGTTTATGGCTTGTATGGTGTTCCTGCCATTGAGTTTGGACTTGAGGATTTTTCTAACTCTGCTGATGTATTCACTTCCAATTTTTCTTTTAAATTCAGTGTGTGCGATGTTATCAGCCTGGAGAATGCCCAAGTATTTGTAATGTTCTTTCTCTTCCAGGTTCTTGATCTTGCTTCCATTGGGCAGTTCTATTCCTTCTGTTTTTCTTATTTTTCCTCTCTTCATTATTAATGCAGCACACTTGTCTAGTCCAAACTCCATTGCTATATCGCTACTGAATATACAGACAGTGTTTAGCAGTGATTCAATTTCTGACTGGGACTTTCCATACAACTTCAGATCGTCCATGTACAGCAGATGGTTGATTTTACTGGATGTTTTAGATGTTTGGTATCTGAGGCCTGTTTTGTTTAGTATTTGTTAAAGTGGGGTCATGGCGATTACAATCAATAGAGGGGATAGTGAGTCCCCTTGGAAAATGCCTCTTCTAATGCTAACCTGTCCAAGTGTCTCACCATTGATTGTTAACTGTGTACTCCACATGCTCATTGCTTTTTTAATAAATATCTGAATGTTTTTGCTGACACCAGTTGTTTCTAAACATTTTAGTATCCATGTGTGAGGCGATGAATCGAAGGCTTTCTTGTAGTCAATCCATGCAACACTTAGATTGGTTTTTCTTCTCTTGCAGTTTTCTAAAATCATTTTGTCAATCAGCAGCTGGTCTTTTGTGCCTCTGGTGTTCGGGCAATTTCCTTTCTGTTCAACTGGAAGCTGTTTGTTAGTTAATAAGTGTTGCATCACTTCATCTGTTATTATTCCAGTTAATAATTTGAACATGGTTGGCAGGCAGGTTATCGGTCTATAATTACTTGGAACTGCACCTTTTGCTGGGTCTTTCATGATGAGATGAGTTTTCCCAGTTGTTAGCCATTGTTCAATATCACCGCCTTGCATAATGTGAGGCACTACCTTGGCGTGGTTGTGGGGCTTGTGTGCTCTGAGGAAGTTGAGAGCTATGCCAGAGGTTCAACCATACTGGACAGGTCTCACCAGAGGAGCCAGACAAAGAGTGCCTCTCACATCAACCATATGATGAGACGTAACTTTAATAAATCTATACTGGATCGGTCATCACCCGGGCCAACAAGGACTGCACCAGGTGCTATAGTCCCTGGACATCTGGTGGCAAGTGGGCAACAGGACTCAGGATCTTCAGTTGAGCAACCAGGGCTGGAGACTGCAAGGTTACTGGAAGAAACATCGCTTAACCGAAAAAAATATACGAAAAGTACCAACAAGGAAATAATGATCTGCTATTGCAAGTCTAGTCCAACTAGAAGAGGTTATTTTAAAAGAATGCACCAAATTTGGAAAGAGTAGCATCCAGATACAGAAATAACAGAACAAAGGCTAGCAGACCAGAGAAGATTCATAATAAGAAATAAAGTATTCACAGGAGTTGAGCTGGAAGAACTGCAAAGAGCAACACAGGCTCAAGATATGGAAGAAGAATTACCATCAACTGAAGCAGTTGCTCAGGCACAGGTGGAGGAGGTGTTGGAAATAGAGGATGCCACTGTTGCTGAACTGTTTCAAAATCAAAACCAGGCAACCTCCCCTTTGCCTTCACCTCAAAAATCCAAATGCCGTTTAACAGAAAAGCAACAAGAACTAAAGCAAAAAATAACTGAGCACATGAACCAAACAATCACCAGGGTTCAACTTCCAGCTCTAAAAACAGTTGCCAAAAAACAACTTGCTCAGGCATTAAAAGATGTCAATGCTGCACTTGCAGAAATAACAACCAATAATTTGCCAGAAACAAACCAACTAATGTACAGTGCAGCAACAATAACAACACAAGAGCTCATATATAAGATCAGTGGACCTGTAAAAAAAGAAAGCAGTACATCACCTAAATGGAAGATTAGATTAGAAAATAAAATCTCCAGGCTTAGATCAGATGCTAGTAAATTGAAAGATATGAAAGACAAGAAGCTGAAGAATGAAAACACCAAACAGTATCTGATCCAAAAATACCACCTAGATTCAAGGAAAATTAGAGAAGTCCTGGAAATAATAAAGCAGCAAATAACAGCAGTGTCAAAGAAGATTAGCAGATATGAAGCCAGAATTACACAACACAGGCAGAATCTCCAATTCCAGTCGAATCAGAGACGTTTCTACCAAAGCATAGAAGGAGAAACTGCAAGAAACGTAGAAACACCAAATCAAGAAGAAACAGTGCAATTCTGGGGGAAATTATGGGACAATCCAATAGATTATAATAAAAAAGCAGGCTGGATGAAAGAGGTCAAAAAATGTAACCAACAAATGCAAGATCTAACAATAACACCAGAATTAATAAGTGAAAGAGCAAAGAAAATTAAAAATTGGACTGCGCCAGGGAATGATGAACTGCATGGCTTTTGGCTTAAACACCTAACAAGCCTTCATAAACAATTATTGTTGTTGTTGTTGTTGTTGTTAATTCGATTTCTATACCGCCCTTCCAAAAATGGCTCAGGGTGGTTTACACAGAGAAATAACAAACAAATAAGATGGAACAGGGAAGCCAGGGGATAACGGGGAAGCCAGGGAAACTGGCCCCAGCAAGTGCAGGGGTGCCATGTGGGGTGTGGTACAGGGGGATGCGACCTGGCAGTGTCCCAACCCCATGCAAAGTGCTGGGTCGCCGACCTGCCTCATCCCAGGTCAACTAACCCCTGCCTACTTCCTAACAAAACATTTGGGCTTAGAAGGGACAGGAGAAAGGAGCTCTAATCTTTGTGCCATATTTTAAATATCTTGGCCAAGAAAGAACCAAACATCACATTTCAGCTCCCACGAACAAAACAAAATCCCCACACAGAAAAACCCAACAGAAAAACCCACCCACTGCAAGCCACAAGAAGTAACCAAAATGCACCTCTCCCAAGTACCTATTGGTACTTATTGTTCCTATTGTAATATTTATTGGTATTTATTGTTCCTATTGTAATATTGTTCCAGACATTTCAAGCAAATGAACCATGCTACAGGAGAAAGGAGCCCTCCCTTCTGCATCTCCTTACCCCTAGAGATCATTAGTTAGCTGGACCGGTGGAAAGATTCCTTGACCCCAAATATGGTGAGCAATTACATGGTCCAGTTTACATAAACTCCTCTGAGTTTAGAAAAAGTATACTCTAAACTGCAGAGATAAAAAGCAGACACAGAGAGAGAGAGAGATACAAAGTCATACCTGCACAAGCCATGTGAGGAGAAAAATTAGATATGGGAATCTACAGGACCTGGCACATCCCTATAACAGGACCTGGCACATTCCCGTCAGTCCCTTTAAACCATTTTGTACTGATTCTCCAATGTTTTTGGAGCATCTGGTACTTCAAGCAGCCCCTGCCCCTTCAGTAAGAGCAGAACTGGCTTGTCTCTGTGGGGTCTGTTGTAAAGTAAGTAAAGTTGCACCATACAGTCGGTGTCGACTCCTGGTGAATACAGAGCCCTTTGGTAGAATATTGGGGGGGGGTACCATTGCCATCTCCCGCGCAGTATGAGATGATGCTTTTCGGCACCTTCCTATATCGCTGCTGCCCGATATTATAGGTGTTTCCCATAGTCTGGGGAACATACCAGTGGGGATTCAAACTGGCAACCTCTTGCTCACTAGGCAAGTTACTTCCCCGCTGTGCCATTAGGTGGCTTGGGGGTCTGTTGTAGTACATGTGAAGTCAATTCTGCCCTGACCACTCAGGTGGCATTTTATGGAGACGAGTCCACTAGGCCTAGTGCTGAGGAGCCACAGTGCCAACATGAGGCTGATGGTACCTAACAATCCTTTTTCAAAGGATCTGATCCCAACCGTACAGGGCACGGGGGTTCTTCAGTTTGCAGGGGTCCCTAGTGGCATGCATGTCTGACAAGGATATTGAGGGACTGGCTTCTCACTTTCAGGAATGTCAGAAGGGGAAAGGGACCTGCCCTTTCCAGGAACTCTTACTGTCCTCCTGATTGTGTAACAGGTTTGTTGCACAGAGAGGGAGCCTGTCTCTTTAAAAGCTTTGTAACATCAATGCATGCATCTGCTGTGCCTCTCTCTCTCTCTCTCTCTCTCTCTCTCTCTCTGTTCCATTACCCATCCTCATCTTTTGCTGGTTGGAAGAGAGGGTTAATGATCTGTTTGGGTAGCAGTAGAGGTGGCCCAAGGTAGTGTGGCAACCGATGTGTGGCACCAAATGCTGTCTTACCCCATGCCCCTAATGGAGACCAGCCACCTTTCAAAACAATCACTTGCAAGCTTTGAAAATGACCTGAGGTGCAGGGAGGCAGGCAAATTGCCAGCAACCTCCTCTTCTGTCCTCATGCTTCCTGTAAGCTTTGCAAGGAGTGTGAGGAGATATGTGGCTTGCGAAGCTTGCAAGGGCCAGATAAATCCTGAAGAGCTGCCTGAGGCAATCACCTTGCCTCATGAACGGGCTGCCCCTGAGTAGCAGGCTTGAAAGCAACGGAATATCTGCCTGAAGGGCTGATAAGCGTATTGTTTACCAGTGGACAGACAGAAAGGACACCAGCATGGAACTGCCCTGAGGAGGAGAGGTCTGCTGAGGACAAAAGATTGTTCAAAGCCCTGAAAGTTCAAGCAATTGTTCATTCACTCTTCTGAGATTTGAACTACTTTAAATGTTCCATTCTTCCTGAGGAAAAACATACACAAGCCCCAAGCTTTCCATGGGTTTTGCTGTCCTTCCTAATGTTCCTTTTAATGTTTTGGCAGCAATGTCCAATGAAGCCACTCAAGAGCACAATTAAGTTCTTTACACTACTAGTTTGTAGCCTTTGTGGACCGATATAAGAAAAGAAGAAGTTGTGCCAAGTCCTCTAACAGCCTACTTTTTAAATATAAACTCCTTTCCACTCCTTATATTGCATGTCCTCCTCCTGAGGCTAAATTAAACCAATAAGACTCCAGCTTATATTTTCTCTGTCCAAAGAGTGCTTTTCTTCATGGCCCTACAAAACTAGTCATCAGGTTACATCAGCAGGGAACAACACAGATTTATAGGACATGTAGAAGACCACTTGTCAATCAAGCGCACAGTTAATTCAGGCATTGGCCAGGACCGCTTTCAACAAAACACTGGAAGTTCACGTCTCAAGAAGATGATGAAAAACTAAATGTCAAAACTTCTTCCTCCTCCTCCTGCACCACACATACAAACACACACCCCATGTATAGGCCATATTTATGAGGCTTGGACACAATTAGTTCCTGTGTTACTGATATATTCCTTATTTTAATATGCAAACAACTTATCAGTTCATAGCCTTGCCAATAAATATCACAATTCACTTTATTAAAAGGAAAAGGAAAACTGATCAAAAGGAGTGATTGTTGGGACCATATATCCACTATTTCAAGATGGAGACAGACAATAGTTTTCAGAATGTGGCTGGCACATTAAAAGCTACTCATATTTTGAAGCACCCCAAGAAATCTGCAAAAATGTGTTGGATAGAATATTTACATCCCTTCCTTACAATTCCAGGACTTCAAAGCATCTTATAAAACCATTCATTCATTCATTCAATTTCTATACTGCCCTTCCAAAAATGGCTCAGGGCAGTTTATACAGAGAAATAACAAATAAAAAAGATGGATCCCTGTCCCCAAAGGGCTCACAATCTGAAAAGAAACATCAGATATACACCAGCAACTGTCACTGGAAGTACTGTGCTGGGGGATGGATAGGGCCAGTTACTCTCCCCTTGCTCAATAAAAAGAACCACCACATTCAAAAGGTGCCTCTTCGCCCAGTTAGCAGGGGTAATCAAACAATATCAAATCAAACAATAACTTACAAATATCTTTTTTAAAACATAAGAATAACAGCACAGAAAAAGCTAAAATAAATCATAAACCACATGAAAGAAAAACATGAAGGAAGAGTTGCACAAACCAAGGTGCTTATTCTGGCTATTGAAGGAAATATAGTGAAGCGTACGATTAAAGAGGCTATGTATATTGAACAGTTACAACCCTCTATTAATGTCAAGGAGGAAATGAGAGCACAGAGAGGGACCAACATCTCCCACAACTTCACTTATAAAATTAAACCCCCAAAGCGTTCCCCTTGCAGTCCTGGGAAAGGTGCAGGGTTTTCAGGGAACTGCAGTATTTCTGGGGCTGCAGCTACTGCTGCGGCCTGCCCGTTCAGATCCAAATTGAAGCTTCAGTGGTTGAATCAGACTGAATTGTGCTCGAGTCGAATCAGACAGCAGGACTTCGCATCACCCTAGATTTGATACATCACCCTAGATTTGATACAGTTCTGAGAGTTACTTTTGTTTGCATTTATAAATGCAATTTTTTGTTTGCATTTATGAGCCCCTGGTGGCGCAGTGGTAAAACTGCTGCCCTATAACCAGAAGGTTACAAGTTTGATCCTGACCAGGGGCTCAAGGTTGACTCAGCCTTCCATCCTTCCGAGGTCGGTAAAATGAGTACCCAGAATGTTGGGGGCAATATGCTAAATCATTGTAAACCGCTTAGAGAGCTCTGGCTATAGAGTGGTATATAAATGTTATTGCTATTGCTATTGCTATTATTTTCCCCGACGTAGCCGCTTCAACTGGAACAGACGTTACATAGGGTGCTGCCTTATACCAAGTCAGACCATTGATCCACCCAGCTCAGTATGGTCTGCATTGACTGGCAGCAGTTTCAGGAAGGAGTCTTTCCCGGCCCTACCTGGAAATGCCAGGGACTGAACCTGGGGCCTTCTACATGTGAAGCAAATGCTCTACTGCCTAAAGGTAGCCTCATGTTAGATGAGAAGGGACTGTCACTCAGTAGCAGAGCACATGCTTTGCATGCAGAAGATCCCAACTTCAGGCTCTGGTATCTCCAGATAGAGCAGGTAGAGATCCCTGGAGAGCCACATAAAGCAGCTGTATATGTTAACCATAGTCAGAGAGCTTGGAGATGGAGAGCTGCAACCCACAGTTTCCCTGAACTTTCACATGAATACCACTAGTCTTCATGGTTTCTCAAAGTAAAGTGGGGATTAAACATCAGATGGCGTTGCAATGTCAGCTAACGTGTTTGCTAGCCTCTTCCCCATAGAAGAAACTCACTTATCATCATTTAAACTGGTGTCTTTGTGTCCTCTATTTTTAGAAATATTTTTCCCCTGGAAATCTCATTTTCCCTTAAGCTCAGAAAAACCTTCTATCCAAGCTGGCATGGTAATAAGCACACACCCAGAGCTGCCTTGATATTGTTACTGTTCTGAAATGGTAATGTCAGCACTGCAGGGCTTCAAAAGGTGCTGCTTTTTTATTGTCATCCCCTGGGGTATGGTGTTTCAGTATTACGGATACTGAATGGAGACAGGGAGATGAGCGGTTGGTAAGTAAAGCAATACGGGGAAGCTAGCCTTCCTCTTGTTCAGTTGCACTGCTGTCATAGTGTCTGTAGTGCTTTTCTGTCACTCTGCCAAAAGGGTTTGTTCCCCCACACCCCAGCAGTTGACTGGAGAATTAAGGGGAAGCGAAATATAGGAGATGTGAAAAGAAGCACAGCAAGCTTGAAAGGGGGATAGTCAGGCAAGCAAAGAGATATTGCAAAGGCAAGTCGAAAGTGTCCAGTTACAAGAAGAGTTGAGAGGCAGACAAATAACAGGATATGGCTGGTAGAATAAATAGAAAGAGACTAGTCTTAAGGAGTTTCCATGACTCATTGCTGGGCTACAGTAACTAAAGCGGCACACAGAAATGATTCAAAAGGATGCAGGGAAAATGGATGTGGAAGAAATAAAAAAGGAGGATAAAAACTTTGTAGGGCTGAGAAGGCAGGGAAATGGATGGGATGGGATGATGTCATGGAGAGATACCTTTCTTGGCTAGACATGTGGAAAATTGAGGCACATAGATTATAGCTCTGTTTATGATCCTTTGCCAGCAGGCACTTGTTTACAGCAGAGAGGGTTAAGAAAAGATGACAGCTGATCCTTAATGTGACAGGAAACCTTATTTCACAGCAAGTCTGGATGGGCCTGGCAGCAGATCAGGTTTGACGGGAAAAGAGACATGACAAGGTTTTGTGTTAGTGTAATGGGCAAAGAAAACAGAGCACATAAGTTGCAGAGTAAGGAGGTGGTGGGGGAGAAACTCTTTTAAATCTGAGACATAGGGCTGGGGGACACAAAGCAGTTCCTGTGTGGAAACCACATTAAATTGCTGCCTGGGGCATTTTCTCCATGCAGCCACAAGCTTGCTATAGAACCTGAGGATCAGAGTGCAGAGACTTCCATCCCCATAATGGAGAAAACCGAAGAGCGATTGAATGGAAATAGCTTGTATGTATAGATGATTGCCATAGGTATCCATTTAAAATGGCCTCCAGATGGCGTCTGTTTCCTGTGTCTTGTCTTTGTGACAAGAACAGAATCACTGCTAGCATCACATGGAAATTAATGCATGTTTTTTAAAAGAGAGATTAGTTTTCACTCTCCCCAGGAGCCAATGTCGGAACAATCCTAAGCCTTCAATAGCTACATAAGTGTCTGAAATTAAACAAGCAGATAGTTTTGATGGAACAGATGTCCCCATGGCAATACAAGGATATCTCGCTCACTAAGAAGTGAAGGGAATGAACAGATGATAAAGATTCACAGTATTTACTGACGGTGCTCAAGGTACACTGTGTATCTTTAGAAGCAAGCTGTAAAGGATACACATAGGAGGAGGAACAGTACCACCGTTATAGGATTCATAAGTAATGTGAGACAAAATTGCTCTGAGAGTCAAATGAGGACAGCAAGCGGAGGGGTGGGGAACGCTTCCTTGTTAATTTTAGAAACAATTCTGTTCCTATGGCTAATGCATCCAAAGAGCCTTATTTCAAAAATAACCAACTTTTAAAATCAGATGTCATACATGCAATAGCCTAGATTTTCAGTAATGTGTAGCATTCCTGTTAAACAATATTGGCTGACAACATAAGTCAACTTTTGTGCACTTTGCCAATGTGGATGCTCACCTGGATGCAGACCTTGCCCAGCATTTGCCAAGCTCTGAGGCAGGTCAAAACTAGGGATCTGATTATGGTACAGAGGAGGCCAATGGCAAATGACATGGCCAAGACAGGCTGGGATCAGGTTCCAGAGCAACCAGATGAGGCTCCGATTCAGAGGCAGAAGATGTGGTTGAAGACAAGCTGATGGCTAGGTTCCAGATTCAGCAGATGAGAAAAGGCATGATGATGGAGTCTGTATTGCTCTTCAGACAAGTAGCAATCTGCTTGTACAGACTGAAGATTCAGGCCTGGAGCAACAGTTCTATAGGGCCACGCAGGCCCCGGTTGGTTCATCTGGAACCTGATAAGCAGCAATACCAGATCGATATTCTCTTATGGTCTGAGACCAACACTCCAACAGCACATGTAAGAAAAAATGATATTAACATACTAATATTACCTAAATCGCAGAGAAATGGGACTGGCACTTAATCGAAAATATATTCCTCAGTGCAAGTAGTTCACATGTTGTTCTGGTTCATGGTTTTGGGAAACACTCGGGCAAGATGTTCTCAGTGGGCACCCTTCTCTCAGAGTGCCAGCCTCCTCTTGACATCATTATCACCCATTTGCTTGCTCTCGCCCTCTAAGCCAGAGCAAGAGTGAGCAAGGAAGCAGGTAGCAGTGCTCCTCCTCACCACCACTATCAGTGCTCACTCACCTGCCCTCACTACCTACCTGCTTCTCATCCTGACCTTCAAAACTGTCCATGCCCTCCCCACCCTCATATCCAAGCACACCTCTGCCTATGACCTTGACCCAGTTCATCTGTCTGTAGGGGTCCTGGTTCCTGGCTACACCCTTTGGTCTACACCCTTTCCCCTTTGCTGTCCTGCAGCTCTGCCCACCAAGAAGCAGGGAGAACCTCATGTCCCAGACCCAACACGTGCCCCATTGCACTGCTTGATCCCATCTGCTGGCTGTAGCACCAAACTCCTGACCACAGACAGAGAAAAGGAAGGAGAGAAGAGGACAGGTCTTGTCTGGAGTTTGCTTGCTGGAGAGGGGAAGCAAGCATGCTTCAGACATGACCCATCCTCTTCTCTGTGTTCTTTTCTCTGTCTGTGGTTGAGACTCTGGCACTGCAGCTGGGTGGCGGGGGGGGGGGGGGGACAAAGCGCCAATCTTCGACCACAGCCACTCAGCCTGAGCTGCCCTACCGGGCAGGCAGAAAAGAAAAAAGAGGATGTAGAGTATCTGGAGCACGTTTATTGCTCCTCTCCCCATGTGATGATCACTCAGCAGCTGAGTGAGTGTATTTGCTGGCAGCTGCCACCTGACCCTACCTCACTCAACCCTAATGATAATTCGGATGCTGGGGGTGCAGGAGAGGGACTGCAAGATTACGTTTTGCCCCAGGTTACCTCTCTACAGCCTTGCCTGCTCCTCCTCATGCCTGGAACCACCTCCCACATTAATGCCCCTGTGATGCCATCTCTCTTATTTCCTTTCGGTCTCTGCTCAAAACCCACCTTTCTCATGAAGCCTTTGGTCCAAAAGCCCAGTCCCCATATTACCCTGTAACTTCGTCTAAGTAAGTGCAGATGAAATAATCACATATTCCTGTCTCTCCCGGCATACACATTCCTCCACTTTCTCTGCTGTCTCCTGTGAGTTTAGGTTGTGAGCCTTTGGGACAGGGATCTGTGTTTTCACACATTGCAAAGCACCAGTTATACAGGTGGCACTGTATCAGTTAAATAAATATAATAATATTACCCTGCTGTCTTGAGAGCTGTACAAGCAAGTGGTGATAGCAGGAAAGAGGAAGAGCAATTGTTGCTTAGTCATTTGCATGCCCTCTTCCTCTAGACCGGTGGAAGAGACCCAGATAACAACAATCGCTAATCTTCCAGAAGCTGCTGCTTTTACTCCTCATTCACTCAACCCTTTCTAACAGTGGAGGTGCCATAAAAAAATGTGGGGCACAGAAGGGGCAAAGTGTATGGGGGCAAACTCCCACATGTTAGATTTATGAACAATAAATCATGGTGTATTTCACATTAATGCTCCGATCCTGAATACAAACTGAATTGAGCCCATGAGGAACTGCTTTTTAGATATATTAATTTGTATAATAAAGGAAAGCATTCTTAGTATGTAAAAAGTATATTTCCTTTAATTATTATTATTTATTTTATTTTATTTTTTACATTTATATCCCGCTCTTCCTCCAAGGAGCCCAGAGCAGTGTACTACATACTTGAGTTTCTCTTTCACAACAACCCTGTGAAGTAGGTTAGGCTGAGAGAGAAGTGACTGGCCCAGAGTCACCCAGCTAGTATCATGGCTGAATGGGGATTTGAACTCGAGTCTCCCCGGTCCTAGTCCAGCACTCTAACCACTACACCACGCCAGCTCACCTTTAAGTTACCACAACAATGGGGGGCTCTGCAAGGGGGTGAATGACTTGTCCAAGGGATGGGGATTTAAAAGGTAAATCAGAATGGTGGACTAGATGGGCCTTGGGCCTGATCCAGCAGGGCTGTTCTTATGTTCTTAAGGTAAAGGGGTTTAACTTTTAAATCCCAACATGCAAAAGAGAAGTCACCTCTCAGCTGGGAAGCAGCTTCTTTTTTACCCAGTTTGGATTTAAAAGTTAAACCACTTTAACTTTAAAATCCCCAAACCCATGAATGAACAGCCTGCATTGCTTCCCCGGTGTCAGGTTGGGGATTTAAATGTTAAAGGAACCATTTTCCAGGTTAAGTTTTGAATATTACAGTTCTACTTTCACAGTCCTTTTGAGGAATGTTATCCCCATAATATTCAAGGGTATCCTGTACAACAGTACATTTCCTATCTGTACCATACAATTGATGGCCGTGTAACCAGGTTTACTTTTAAATGAATGTAGATACAGTCATTCACACAAAAAAATGTACAAGTGTACAAACATCTGAATGAAGATACAACATACTGTCTGAAGAGGGCTACAGTCTTCTCCCTCTGGGCAGCAGTAGGGACTGGGCCTAGCCTAGATCCTATCCCTAATGCCACCAAGAAGAAGAAAGCAGATATAGAAGCAGGCAGTGGCTGCTGCTCCTTCTTCTTGGTCATTATTATTATTTATTTGATTTTTATTTATTTGATTTGTATACCACCCTTCCAAAATGGCTCAGGGCAGTTTACAATTAAAACAAACCTCTAAAACAGTAAAGAGCTAAAACAAATTAAAAAACAATATAACAATTAACAATTTAAAAACATTTTAAAACAACAATTAAACAATTACAGTGATTAAAAACCCCAAAATCAGGTTTTGAATTTTAAAATAGACCCAATATTAAAAACCCCAAAATTTAGGAAGCTGAGAAAGCTTGGGTGAAAAGATGAGTTTTCAGGTGTTTTTTGAAAATTGCCAGAGATGGGGAGGATCGTATCTCAGCAGGGAGCACATTCCACAATCTCGGGGCAGCGACAGAGAAGGCCAATCTCTGTGTAGTCACCAAACGGGTTGGCAGTAACTGGAGACAGACCTCCTCAGATGACCTCAATGGGCGGTGGGGCTCATAATGAAGAAGACGCTCTCTTAGATACCCAGGGCCTATGCCGTTTAGGGCTTTGTAAGTTATAACTAGCACTTTGTATTTTCTCCGGAAACCTATTGGCAGCCAGTGTAACTCCATCAGTAAAGGAGTAACATGGTTTCTCCGAGATGACCCAGAGACCAACCTGGCTGCCGCATTCTGAACCAACTGAAGTTTCCGGACTACATACAAAGGCAGCCCCACGTAGAGCGCATTACAATAGTCAAGTCTGGAGGTCACCAACAGATGTACCACTGTTTTGAGGTCATTGATCTCGAGAAATGGGCGCAGCTGGAGTATCAGCCAGAGCTGATAGAAAGCACCCTTGGCCAGCGTCTCAACCTGAGAAACCAGGGAGAGGTGTGAATCCGGAAGTACTCCCAGACTGCGAACCAGTTCCTTTTGGGGAAGTGTGACCCCATCTAGAACAGGCAGATCAAAATCGTCTCTAGTGTTCTGACCCCGCACAATAAGTACCTTGGTCTTATCTGGATTTAGCTTCAGTTTATTCTCCCTCATCCAGCCCATTACTACTTCCAGGCAGGCATTTAGGGAGGATATGCCAGCTCCTGAAGAAGTTGACATGGAGAAGTAGATCTGGGTGTCATCAGCGTACTGGTAACACCCAGCTCCAATACCACCCTGATTATCTCTCCCAGCGGTTTCATGTAGATGTTAAAAAGCACTGGAGAAAGTACAGAGCCTTGAGGGACACCATACTTAAGCTCAGATTTTGAAGAGCAACAGTCTCCAATGACACCATCTGGAATCTATGCGAGAGGTAGGAGCAGAACCACTGTAGCACAGTGCCTCCCACCCGTAACCCCCTCAGACGTTCCAGAAGGATACTATGGTCAATAGTATCGAAAGCCACCGAGAGATCCAAAAGTACCAACAGAGTCACACTTCCTTTGTCAAGTCCCAATTGGAGTTCATCCATCAGGCCGACCAAAGCAGTCTCCACCCCATAGCCCACCCGAAAATCAGTTTGAAATGGGTCTAGATAATCAGTTTCCTCCAAGACCACCTGGAGCTGAGAGGCCTCCACCCTCTCAATTACCTCGCCCAGCCATCGGAGGTTGGAAACAGGCCTATAATTGCTCAACTCTGAGGGATCTAATGCAGGCTTTTTTAGAAGAAGTCTCCTTAAGACAAGGAGGCATCATGCCCTCCCTCAGAGAAGCATTTATGATTTCCACCAGGCTGTTTACAACAGCCTCCCTGCTAGATCGAACAAGCCATGTTGGACAAGGGTCAAGAGGACAAGTGGTAGGCCTCACCACTCCAAGCAGCTTGTCCACATCCTCAGGAGTCACAAACTGAAACCGATCCAGTCGAATCACATAAGAGGAGTCGTTGGGCACCTCCAGCTCAGACATCAAATTAATTGTGAAGTCTCCATCTAGGTTGGCCTGAATCCGAGAAATTTTATCTGCAAAAAACTCTTTAAACATATCACAGCGGGTAACTGATGACTCCAAATTCTGGTTCGGGGGGGGGGCAGATACTAATCCCCTCACAACCCTGAACAACTCTGCTGGACATGAACTCGCAGAGGCAATACGGGCAGAAAAGAACTGCCACTTTGCTGCACATATTGCCTGAGCATAGATCTTTAGATGTGCTCTATGTAGCAATCTGTCAGATTCGAGTCGAGTCTTCCTCCACCTGCTCTCCAGTCACCTACCTTGCCGCTTCAGCCCCCATAGATCTTCTGTATATCAAGGGGCCAAATTTGAAGCAGGTCAGAGGGGACGCTTGGGAGCAATCGTGTCTACTGCCCTGGTGAGCAAGTTGTTCCAATTCTCAACCAGGGCATCAACAGGATCACCAGCAAAGCCAACACTAAATCCCTCCAAGGCTTCTTTGAATCTTAGTGGATCCAGTAACCTCTTTGGGCGGACCATTCTAATGGGCCCCTCGCCCCTGCAGAGGTGGTAAGTGGTTGTAAGTCCAATCTTAACCAGATGGTGGTCCATCCATGACAATGGGGAAATCACAGGAGTCCCCACCCACAGAACACCACCCTGATCAGCGTAAAATACCAAATCAAGCGTGTGACCTGCAATATGCGTCTGTCTAGAGACCACTTGGGATAGGCTCATAGTTGTCATGGCCGCTATGAACTCCTGAGCTACCCCGGACAGATTGGTCCTGAAGTGAACATTGAAGTCGCCCATCACCAAGAGTCTGGGAGACTCCAATGCAAGTTCTGCGACCAAGTCCGTGAGCTCAGTAAGGGATTCCACTGGGCAGCAGGGTGATCGGTACACCAACAGAAGTCCCAATCTATCCCTGGTCCTCAAACTCAAGTACACACATTCAATATGGTCCGATACCCTGACAGGGACCCTGGTAAGGGAGATGTTATCCCTATAGACCACAGCCACCCCACCTCCCTGCCCACATCCCCTTACCTGCTCCTCTACAAAATATCCTGGAGGGAGAAGCTGGGACCAAACTGGACCACTAGCCTCCCCCAACCAAGTCTCGGTAATACATACCAGGTCAGCCTCTTCATCCATGATCAAATCATGGATGCGTTCAGATTTATTTTGGACTGGCCTGGCATTACAGAGGAGCAGGGGAAAGCATTGGTATGCCCAGTTAGCTACCCCTGCTAACTGGGCAAAAAGGCACCTTTTACCGTGGTGATTTTCTTTATTTAGCAGGGGGAGAGTAACTGGCCCTATCCACCCCCAGCACAGTACTTCCAGTGACTGTTGCTGGTGTGTGTCTTATGTTTCTTTTTAGAATGTGAGCCCTTTGGGGACAGGGAGCCATCTTATTTGTTATTTCTCTTTGTAAACCGCCCTGAGCCATTTTTGGAAGGGCGGTATAGAAATTGAATTATTATTATTAGTAGTATGTGGGTTGTTGCAGTGCTCCCCGAGGTCAAAGAGCTGGCAGGAGAGCCGGAAGGGGAGACAGCTATTAAATTTCTGACTACCCTTCCCCTGGAATGGCCTGCTGACCTGCCAACATTGCTTCTTCTATTCCCCACCACCACCGGGATAGCTGCCCCATAGTCAACAAAGGTACCCCCTGTCTCCTCATCTCCAGACAAACCCAAACACATTACAACAACTTCAACCCAAGTCTAAAACAGCTTAAAACTAATTAAACAGAAGGCCTCTAGCCCTCGCCCTCATTCTCCCCTGAGGTGGCTCCCCCAAAGGGGCAACCCCCTTTGATGTCACCCCTTCAGTGGTGACCCTGCCTCCACAAGGAGCCTTCCTATAAAGGCCAAAACTGAGCAGGTGACCCGAGGAACAGCTGAGTCACTCAGGGGCTGGTCCCAGTCCTGCCCACACTTACCACAGATGTTGACCTGAGGCTGCAGCCCCAAAGGGGAAGCAAAAGCAGGCAGGCAACAGCAGAAGGAGTGGGTTCTCATCACTGCTCATTCATTTGCCTTTTCTGTCCCTTGGGAGCAGAAGGGAAAGGGTAGGTGAGTGGGTGGCTACATGTAGGAAGACTGGCAAGAGCTAGAAGGTATCTAGTGATTAGCAAAGACCCCTGTCCCACTCACTGGAGCATAGATGTTGGCAGGTGCCCAGAGATACCCAATATACTGGCCCTGTTCAGATTATTTATGTGCTCCTGATGAGTATGCCTTGAACTAGCTTGTTTTCAACCTAGGCTCAGTGTGGGACTGTTATCATGATATCATGCTTCCAAAGAAACAACTCACAGTTTGAGCTCAAGATGTACTGCTCCCAGCACTGGTTCATTATGTGCCTGTTCGGAGCCTATTCTTAAAACAAGGTGCTTAAATCCGCCATTTGCCAGTCTCGATTTGTTACACAAGGGCTTGCTGTGCAGACACAAGGAGTTGATTAATTAGCTCTCACTCTATCAGCAACACTGGCTTTCCCTGTGCAGTGCCATGGTTTGCAACAGTTTCCCTCCCAATACCAGAACTTCAGGCTTGTAACATGTATGTATGCATGCATGAATATATTTTTATATTAGTATTCCATCTTTTGCTGAAAGCCCCCAAAGGAGATGAGGTATACACTTACATATAAACAATCTATTTTTTTTAAAAAATCAAAAATCACACAAATAAAAAATATCACCAAGACAGTAAAACCAAATTAAAAGCAGCAGCAGTTTCCAATCAGACTGCATAGGCCAAACAAAACAGATGGCCCTTTAAGACTTGAAGGCTGGAAGGGAAGGAATAATGTGAACTTCCTGTGGTAGGAGGTTCCAGAACCTGGAAGCTCCTATAAAAAGGTCCTGTTCTGCATACATGTCAACTGAGCTTTAGCTAAAGATGGAATCACCTCTTCCAAGAGACTGGAATTGGTGTAATAGTAGTGTATTGCCCAGTCCCATGTCAGAGAGGTGGTCCAGAAGGATATCATAGCTGATGGTACTGAATGCTGGTGAGAGGTCCAGTGGAATCAAAAAGGGCACACTTCCTCTGTCTAGTTCTTAGCATTGGTCATCAACGAGGCCAACCAAGGCATTTTCGGTCCCAAATCCAGACTGAAACAGGTTAAGCTAAACATAAAATATAATAATTTTAAAAACACTTTAAACATGAGTAAAGTGTACTTATCTGCAATAGTGGTTAGGCCTTAGAGCAAATGTGCCCCCCCACCAAATATTCTCCAAAATTTCTAGTGGAGAGAATTTGAGGTGGGAAACTATGACAAATTCCTGCTGAGCTTTCAAAGATTCTAAAAAAATAATCTCATGCTATCATTTCCAGAAATGATTTTTTCCGCAGCATCATCTTCATTCAGGGGAAGGAAATGAAGAAACAGGCATCAATAAGAAATGACTGATGAAAGAATGATCTGAGACTTTGTGGCTTGTCTATAAAAGAGCAAGTGGCTGTTAGATTTTTTGATAGCCAACATTAGATCTTTAAGAGTTATTTAGGAGTTATTCATCTTGCCTGTCTGTGTGATAAAGATAGATGACTGGTAGCAGCATTTCCCCCGACCCCTAAATGTTGCATCAGTACCAGCATTTTAGAAATTTACCATCATTTGGTTGGAACTCCAAGAAAGGGTTTATTAAATGCTTTGTGTAACTCCTTGTGTTTACTTTGTGTAACTCCAGTGTATACAAAAAGGAACAGATATCAGATCACTAAGTAATTCTTACCTGTTGGATTTTTGACAGGAAAAATTCAAATTCATATTCCTTCAGGGCACAAAGCTGTTTCTGTGCTGTACCTATACAAGCTTCATTTGCAAATCTAAAACATTAGCAGCTATTAGCACCTAAAGGTTTAGCTAAAAGGTTAGCAGCTATTAGCACCAGTGCATGACTGGTGCAATTCTATAACCCCCTAAACCTCATTCCTCAATCACGCCTGTAGTAAGAATTTGGGGGGGGGGTGTTTAATTATTTTAATTATTCTCAGCATGTCTAGAATATTCACAGCCACTTCTGCCATGTAGTGGTCACCAGTAGCATTACTGAACAGGACATTAATGAATAGGATTTTGTGGGAGCCAGGATGAGAACCATTTGCAGAGCCCCCTATGAATTGGTGACAGGAAATTTTAGAATGAATTTAGCAAGAGGGAAATCAACATGCACAGGAGTTCAACAGTTCAAGAATTGAGGCAATCATGCCCTGGTGCTAACAGGTGCTAATAGCTGCCAATCAATCTTCTATTAATTTTCCAATTGAGCTGGCAGGCAAAGGAGAACCTTTTAGATATGCAAATGAAGCTTGAATAGGTACAGCACAAAAACAGTTTTGTGAGGTTTTGTGGGTGTTTTTTTTTAACATGTTATATCCCTCTCTTCCTCCAAGGAGCCCAGAGTGATGTACTACATACTTAAGTTTCTCCTCACAACAACCCTGTGAAGTAGGTTAGGCTGAGAGAGAAGGGACTGTCCCAGAGTCACCCAGAAAGTATCATGGCTGAATGGGGATTTGAACTCTGGTCTCCCCGGTCCTAGTCCAGCACTCTAACCACTAGAATTAGGATTTTTTTCCTGACAAAAATCCAACAGAATTACTTAATTACAGATATATTATCTTAACAATTCTCCTCTGCCATATGTGAAGAATATGTGTGGGAGGGATTGAATTTTCAAATATTCTTTTCCAAGTATATCACATGAATGAGGTGGTAGAATTCTGAGGTGAGAGAATGGGCTGTACCACTTCAAAATGCAAGTGAAAGACTGCATTTTTAAATGCATTTCTACATTTGAAAAAATACTCTCACACAGAAAATTATCTCAGCAGAGAGTGAGCTGGCCTAGAACCTTTCTCCCTAATATGCTAATTTTCTACTTGGTGAGAGTTTGTTTAATTGGGGGGTTGGGTTTGGAAAATGGTGTCCTACTCCTGCAGCCTGAAGTGGTGCAGTCCCCTCTACCACCTCGTATGTGTGGTCCAGGCCAAAGTCCCATGCTGACTTGAAGAAGGAACCAGCTCTAATCTTCCCATTGCTGTTTCCATGACAGTAGAGTAGAGACCTGGTGTAGCAAAACCTTTCTCTCCCACCCCTTGCCTATTGTAGCCCATCAAAGTGAAAAGTTACATCATTTTGCCATGAAAAGGATTAATATACATTGACTAATGTTTCTATGCCAATAATTCCAGATTCCAGATGGTGTCGCTTGGAGGCTTGGAGAACTTTCATATGGCGTCCCCTAGGGCTCCATACTATCTCCAATGCTCTTTAACATCTACATGAAAGAGCAGGGAGAGCTAATCAGGAGATTTGGTGAAGGGCATTATCAGTATGCTGATAACACCCAAATCTATTTCTCTGTGTCAACATCATCGGGAGAAGGCATAACTTCCCTAAATGCCTGCCTGGAAGCAGTAAGGCGCTGGATGAGGGATAATAAACTCAGACTGAATCCAGATAAGATGGAGGTACTTATTTTGCAGGGTTGGCACTCAGGAGACAATTTTGATCTGCCATTTCTGGATGGAGTCACACTTCCCCAGAAGGAACAGGTTCCAAACAACTCCCTTGTGTCTCAGGCCGAGGCAGCAGCCAAAGGTGATTTCTATCAGTTTTGGCTGATAATGCCAGTTGCATTTGTTGCTTGAGATAAACAATCTCAGAACAGTAGTACATATGCTGGTAACCTCCAGACTTGACTACTGCAACACACTCTATGTGGGGCTGCCTTTGTACATACTCCGGAAACTGCAGTTGGTACAGAATGCAGCAGCCAGGTTGGTCTCTGGGTCATCTTGAAGAGGCCATATCATTCCTATATTAAAAGAACTACACCGGCTACCAATAAGTTTCTGGGCAAAATACAAGGTGTTGGCTATAACCTATAAAATCCTAAACAGCTTAGGTAAAAGGGTAAAGTGTGCCATCAAGTCAATTTCGACTCCTAGCACCCACAGAGCCCTGTGGATTTCTTTGGTAGAATACAGGAGGGGTTGATGCCTTTCAGCATCTTCCTATATTGCTGCTGCCCGATATAGGTGTTTCCATAGTCTGGGAAACAAACCAGCGGGGATTCGAATCAGCAACCTTCTGCTTGTTAGTCAAGCTGCTCCACTCAAGGTGACTCTGGACAGCTTAGGCCCAGGGTATTTAAAAGAATGTCTTTCTCACTAGGAATCCCATCACTCATTGAGATCATTGGAGAGGTTCGTCTACAGTTGCCACCACCTCGTTTGGTGGCTACACAGAGACGAGTCTTCTTGGTTGCTACCCTGAGACTCTGGAATGCGTTCCCTGCTGAAATAAGCCTTCCCATCTCTGACAACTTGTTAAAAGTCTCTAAAGATGTATTTATTCACCCATGCATTTTACCTAGATTTGTGGTTTAAAATTGTTTTAAGGTTTTAATTTCTTTCGATTTGTTTTATGTTGCCATTTTATGTTGTTTTATCTTGCCATTTTATGTTAAACTACCCAGAGATGGAAGTTTGGTGTGGTGTACAAATATAATAAACAAACAAACAAACAAACAAATAAATAAATAAATAAATAAAACATACATCTAAAGAAGACATTTTTAAAAGTATAATACTATCAAATACAGAATGTAGCATAATTTGTACTATCTTTCTTCCTTTAGCTGTGAGCACACTTCATTCTGAACTGATACAATTTTTAAAACATAGTTCTTAATAGGAAGAATTTCAGAAGCAAGGGTATCTGTCTAATCTCATCTTGGAGCTTTTTTACTGAAAGAAGGATCGGAAAGGATGTGATAATATATTTGAAATATTTGCAAAGTGCTCATTTTAACTTTAGTATTATAACCTTGTTCACGTAAAAGAGAGTAGCTGACATCCTGACTAAATTTATAAGAGGAAGTCCTATTGAAATGTAATAATCATTTATAGTAACTCCTGAATAGTACTACTGAGTAATTTAGTCAGAATTGCTATCACAGATTCACAGGACTAGCTGGACTAAGAATTTATCTAGTCAATTTTCTTGATCCAAGGTAGAATCATTCATACATCAGTTCAGCTCAAAATCAGAATTTGTCCAGACTAACATGTTTTCATGTAATCTGCCACCAATAATAACACAATCCAGTCATGTAGTCTACATCCCATTCTGTGTTATATCATTTTTCACTCCACTTCCTTAGGTTCTTCTCCCATGAGAGTATATATGTAGCCAGGATCAAAGGTTCACCATATCCTTCTTCCCAGGTGTGGCTCCTCCCAACTTCTCCTTCATTATAAGAGCGAAAAGGAGCAGGCTTTCAGGTCTAGTGTCAGTGGCCAACAAGGCTGAGCACCTAACAAAAACTGCCACCAACCCCTACTGGAATGCCAGAGGGATAGGAGAGAGGGTGGCAGCTCCTCCTCCTCGTCTTCTTTCTCCTCATGTCTGTCACTGCTCACTTATCCTCTCCACAATGGGGTGGCAGTGGGTGGAACCAAAATGGAGGAGCAAGTGCAACTGGAAGATAAGGGGCAGGAAGAGATGGCTAATGCTGGCAGAGCCATCTGCAGCCAGGAGAAAGTGACAGGAGTTGCCATGATGCAGTGGGAGGAGAAGCAGTGGCTTGATTGATCCAGCAGTGAATGGGAGCTCCTTCACTGCTGTGGGGCCAAGTGAGACAGCAATGTATGGCAAAACCAGAGAGGCTGGAGTGGGAAATTGGAAACATGCACGGACTGGAAGCCATCCACAATGAGAGGACATGGGCCAACATGTTTGTGAACCTTTTCCCCTCCCTTTGTGGCCATTCTCCTGACAGGAGGTGGGTTGAGAATGCCTGTTTTGATACATATATCCTGTGACAGAGCAGCTGCTGCCACCCTCTCACTCACCTACCTTCAGTTGGTGTCATCACCATGAGTAAGGTTGGCACACTCTTCATATTATATTGAAGACATCTTGTCCGAGGGTTGCCAAAAACTTGGGATTGGAATTGCATACTTCAGTTTACTCAATCCATATTCCAATATAATACAAGCTGAAGAGCAGAGAACAAAGCATACCACATAAAAGGGCTGTTTCACAGGGATGTGCACGAATGTTATTTGGCACTGGCAGGGGTGGTACTTTAAGGGCAGGGGAGGTTGTACTCACCCCTCCCGCCGCATTTCCCGTTATTTTTAAGCCCCTCGGGGCGGCAGCGTTCCTCCCTGACACCCTGTTTCCCTCATCAGCCGGAAGTGGCCATAAGTAGTGATAGTGCGTGTGCCCGTTGCGTGTGCACGCACGCCCGTCTGCCATGCATGCGCACACATGCAATGGGCGCACGCGCAGTCACTACTTCCGGCCACTTCTGGCGGATGAGGGAAACAGGGTGGCAGAGAGGAACGCCGCCACCCCGAGGGGCTTAAAAATAACGGAGCGCCGGTGGGGGAAATGCGGCGGGAGGGGTGAGTACACCTTCCCCCACCCTTAAAGTACCACCCCCGCCGGCACCAAAATGTTTCGGAAGCCTTTATAATGGCCTCCAAAACGTTTCGGGCTCAAGCCTACTATTTTGTATATAAATGTACACCAGCCAATAGAACATCACTTGATTATTCACAGCTGAGTATGTAGATTCCCTCCTAAACATTATATCCACTGGCACATATCAGGGCAGGACCATGCCAAGAGCAGGAACAACCTGATATCCTGCAATAGCTGTATGAAAGAGGGTATTTCAGTAGGTGCATGACAAGCAGTACTTGGGAAAAATTCCCTTTTCTTTATTTAGCAGGAGGAGAGCAACTGTCCCTATCCACCCCCAGCACAGTGACTGTTGCTGGTGTCTATCTTGTATTTCTTTTTAGATTGTGAGCCCTTTGTGGGACAGGGAGCCATTTTTATTTATTAATTATTTTTTCTATGTAAACCGCTTTGGAAACATTTGTTGAAAAGCAGTATATAAATATTTGTAGTAGTAGTTGTTGCTGTTTACAAAACTATCTGTCTTCTCTTTTATTTGGCACTATTTATTCTATTTATTTATTTATTTATTACATTTATAAACTGCCCCATCCAGAGGCTCTGAGCAGTATACATTTGGCACTATAACAATAATTAGTCCTACATTTCCCTCTCTTTCTCCTCCAAAAATACAATTTATTGTATAGAAAGCTATTCCATTCCACTATTATAAAGCCATTCCATTCCACTACTTTGTTGTCCAGGGGCCAGAAAAGCAAAACCAATTGCTGTATTCACAAAGTGATGTCTTGGTTTGTGGAGCTCTCTCCCTCTCCCTCTCCCTCTCCCCTCTCCCTCTCCCTCTCACTCTCTTTCCTACAGAGCTATTGGGAGAAGCTAAAGATTGGTAGTATGTTTTTAGCTAAGGCTAAATAAGTGAAGTCTAAATAAGCTAATGAACCACCTAATGGTGCAGCGGGGAAGTAACTTGCCTAGGGAGCAAGAGGTTACCGGTTTGAATCCCTGCTGATATGTTTCCCAGACTATGGGAAACACTTATATTGGGCAGCAGCAATATAGGAAGATGCTGAAAGGCATCATCTCATACTGCACAGAAGATGGCAATGGTAAAACCCTCCTGTATTCTACAATGAAAACCACATGTCTGTGTGGTTACCAGGAATCGACTGACTCAATGGCACAACTTTACCTTTAAATAAGCTGATAAACTATGTGGTTATGCAACCCTGGTGAATGGCCTTTTAAGTTAAAGAAGGGAAAGGAGCACTCTGGAGTTGTACGTGCCCAGTGAGGTTTTTCTTTGATTGGAGATTTGGAAAATCAAGGTCATCATTGAGCCTATGCAACTCCAGGCTGCTCCTTGCACCTCTTATTTCAATCTTCTTTCTATGTGACAGCCCTTCAGATATTTGAAGAGTACTATCATGTCACTGTGCACCATGGCATCATGGGTTTAGTATGCATGCAAGTAGAAAAGCCATGATATTATTGTCTTAACTTTCCTGGTAGTCTATGTAAGCGCTAGATAATTCTTTAGTCTATAACTTTAGTCAGGAAATCTTATCATGTAAACAGAGAGCTGCAAGCAGAGGCTACCTAACAATCACAATAGGAGATCACCTAGACAGGTCTGCTTCTGTCAGTCAGCCAGTCCTCTACTGGCTCATCTTTTGTTTTGCTTTTCACCTTTCTTCCTGTCCATGAGCAGCAGGAATGGAGTCTCTCCAAGACACAAAGAAGCTTGAATCCAGACTTTGAACCCAGGCTTAGCTGTACTTCTTTTACCTTACAGGTTAGATATCAGCATTCACCAACTCAAAGAACTCATCATGTTATGAGTTCCAGCCATGCTCATGCTTAGAACTGCAAAAGCGGGGAGGAAGTCCCATCCCACACTATCATTCGTCCCCTCCAGCCGACCCATTCACACTTATGGCCCCATCTGTCTGAAGGGGAAGGTGCCGTAAGCGTAATGGTCGGCACTTCTGTGAGCTGCAACCTTGGGTGGTTCAGGTTGCAGCTCACAGAAATATTGGCCATCACACTTATGACGCCTCCCTGTTGGGACAAATGGGATCGTAACCGTGAACAGACCAACCGGAGTGGGTGAATGACAGCATGGGGTGAGGACATGACTGGCGCGCAACATGTGAATAGGACATTTAATGTTTACATTTTGATTTTACAAAGGTATACAATTTGTGTACACTACTTTCCACTGCTTGCTGAATTAAGTGGAAAAACTTTAATAAATTTAAGCATGAATGCTTTGTTTTCCTGCCTTTCTCACAGAACGTACACTTAATTATCTGATAACATTTTAGGCTTTTTGTTAAAGGAACTGGGAAATGTGAAGCGTATAGTATAGTATAGTATAGTATAGTATAGTATAGTATAGTATAGTATATGGTAAGAGCAGCACCAATGCTTGAACAGGAGCTTGTGAATGTAGAAACATACTTAATATATAGCAGCAGAAAAACCTAGGCCTGCTCTTTGATCATATATTATGTAAGAGGCAAAATTATGATACACAATAATTCCTCCTGAGAAAGCGATTTGGTTTGCTGTAGTTCAAGCAAAACTTTAATGATATATATTCCTGGAAACGTATTTATATTAAAATTATATTTCTTTTTTTAAAAAACAGCCTCTAAAAATGGCAGAAAACATAAAGCATTTATTGAAAATAATTGTAAGACCTGCCAAAAGATGAATGCTTAAGATATTAACAAGGTATACAAAGGACAAGTGATAGTTTAAACTGATTTAAATAAATTAATTTAATAATATACTAAATTTAAATTGATTTGAATAAATAGATGTTTTTGTTCTTTGCAAATTTTAACCAGCCTCTTTGAGTAGATTTTTAACTCAGGAAAGCGGAGGCTGAAAAGGGGTATACTCTGGTGCAAACACACCTCAATTTGATCATTCAGCTACCAAGGTTTCCCATCACGTGTAAGCTTGCATGTGGAAAGTTTTTGTAACTTCTCCAATAGAAAGAGAGTCTTCCTGGAATTCCACCCAAATCTGGGGAGGGTGGTGGTGGTGTTTAAACACTGTAATAACTGGGTGATGGTGGCAGTGAATAACCTACTAAGTACAGGAAAGTTTAAAGGAACAGCCTTTGTGGGTGAAATCATAGAGAGGGGATGATTCAGCATTTTTCTTCCCCTCATGTGGGCTGGCTCTAAGACAAAGGCTGGGTTAAATGCGCTACATGGTGGCAGAGGTGGGATTGAACAGCCAGGTATCGCTCCTCAGGCCAGCTGGGACAAACAAACCTAATGATGAGATGCTGGGGAGGGAGGATCAAACTGCTTTTGAGGCTTCAAAAGCAGCCCTCAGTAAAAATCCCATCTTCCAAGCCCCAGACTTTAAAATAATTGTCACTCTGCCCACTGATGCTTCTGAGGGGGGCACTGGGGCAGAGATGATGCTATTGGGTCCAGAACAGGCCCCTCATAGGGGCATGGTCCTTAACCAGAAGCGGTCAGTGGGGGAGAGCCACTGGCTACAGGGGATACAACCCAAGAACATTGTGACAGGTGCCTTGTCACAGGGACACTTTGGAATCTCCACTGGAGCTTAAGGATGCTTGGGGAGGGTGGAGGCAACAGGACAAGAGATTCAAATGTTATTTTGACATGTTATTGTTTATTACTGTTTTGTATGTTTCGATAGTTAAGTTAGGAAATAAGAGTTGTGTTCCCAACCCTTTGAGTCAGGTGTTGTCAACTACTGTTTCCAACCACCTGTCTCAATTTAAGGTGGGGGGTGTAGTGATCAGTCACTGATCAGCCCCTCCCCTCCCCTAAAGAGTGAACCAGAAGTAAACCCTGTCCTGACTGACAGGCTGGTGACCTCCAGGAATCAGCCTATCAGCACCAGGTGTGTGGAACCTAGAGAGCTAGGAAGCGAGGGGTTTCTTTGTTCAGAAGCAGCAAGCCTGGTGAGAGAGGACGGGTGGAAGGCTTAGTGAGGAGCAATGGAGTTTTGCTGCCTCGTGGTCAAAAGCTAGCCTGGAGAATTCTCTCATGGAATTATCTCATGGAAGAACATCTGCAGATCCTTGAGAGACAGGATTGCAGGAAGCTTGACTCACATCAGGTTTGGGGTTAGTTCAAGACAGGGAGGAAGCCAGGGCTTCTGGAAATGTAGCCTAGGGAACAGTTTGTTATTCAGTTTGCATTAGACTTTTATTTTCCTTTTGTGTGCTCTGTATATCCCTGCAAATGGTCTATTGTTATTTTACCTAGAGTGTAATTAAACTAAGAAAGCAATAGCCTGCACCCATACATCCAGCTAGGGCGTTGAAAGAGTCTGTGTAAACTTTAAAGGTGCTTCTGTATTTTCTTGCATCCACATTCTTTGTAGCTGGGTAACCATGATTTTTAAAGTGACCCCTTCAATATCAGCTGGAGTGCTTTATGGAAGGAACCTTGTAATCAACTGAGTATTTCTACCTGTAACTAAAAGCTGAGAAAGCCTCAGACAGAGACTGTCTGTAGTATTTTGAATAAATACTTTTTTCTTTTTGTTCTTTGCCAATTTTAACCAGCCTCTTTGAGTGGATTTTTAAGTCAGGAAAGAGGGTGCTGAAAAGGAGTTTACTCTGTTAAAAACACTCCTCAATTTGATTGTTCAGCTACCAAGGTTCCTCACCATGTGTAAGCTTGCATGTGGAAGGTTTTTGTACAATAGAAAGAAAAGGAGAGTCTCCCTGGAATTCCACCCAAATCTGGGGTGGGGGGACCTCTGTAATAATTGGGTGGCGGCGGCAACGAATAAGCTATTAAGTACAAGGAAGTTTAAAGGAACAGCCTTTGTAGGTGAAAGCACAGAGAGGGGATGATTCAGCATTTGAATGTCTCTGGGCTGCTGATGGCTGTCCTTGAGTGTGCTATCAGCCTCTTGAATCTCATGGCAGCCTCCAAGAACCTTACAGCCTCAAAAAAAGGCAGCTGCTGCACCTGGGCCCTATACTCCTCAGACGTCTCAGAAAGCGAACCCTCTGCTGGGCTCTGTGTATTATTTCCTCCTCCAGGGTGCTGAGGACCATCTTCATGGCAGTCTGTACCACAATGCTGGGTGCTGTGCACACAGTGACAAACTTCTTCCTTTCTTGCTGTGAGGGAGGACATGTGCTGGCACACACCCTTATGAGAGCGTCAGTTGTGCATGCTGCCTACCTTGGACATCTGTGGGGGTGGATGAGGAATGCTCGCCCACCTAACTCACACAGCTGCGAGAACACAGGGGGTGGAGTCCTGAGAGGGAAGGAAGAGGCATCCATTCCTTGTTACCTGCCTGGGGCATAGTTCCGAAAAGTTGGTTCCAGGCTTGGTACACACACACATACACACACACACACACACACACACACACAAGCTTTCTGGCAGAAAGGCATGTGTGCATGGCCCATTTCTTGCCCCCAAGCAGCATACCCTCCTTGGTGGTTTGAGAACTCAAGCACTCTTGTTCCTGGCTGAGTGTTTGTGGGCCCCCTCTCTCCCCCATGCACAAAGTTCCACGGACCTTTGATTCTCTCTTTGCCAGGGGAGACTCTTTTACCTTCCCAGGAGTGTTCCCAGACAGCAGGCTATAATGCGGGATTAAGCGGGGTGAAGTACTACGAGTTACAGATGTTTCAAATTTACCTTTAAAAACCAATGCAAAAAGTGGAATTTTTTTACCCCTGCCAAAAATCAGGCTAAGCTCCAATGAGCAATGAAAAACTCAAATTGTGTATGGTGTGTTCCCTGAAAGCTCACAGGGACTTTGGACTAAAGCTGGATTTTAAATGGGTTTAATCTTTTAAATGATTTTAATTGTTAATTGATTTAATGTTTTTAATGATTTTAATTGTAAACCGCCCAGAGACACAAGTTTTGGGTGGTACAGAAATATTTTGAATAAAACAAATAATAAAATGATATGTGAATGCAAAATTGCCTTTCCATGTTTAATCAAAGTAAAATCACTGTCTGAGAACACTCCAGGAAGAAGGGGCAAGCCTGCCTGCCTTTTATATTTCCCCCTAGAAACCCTTCTGGAAATTGTTGGTGGGTCCCTGCCCCTTCTTTGATACCTCCATGGGCACTTTTAATGACCTTGAATGCAGGCAGGGGCATATGGCCCCCAGTTATCTGAATGCTACCCTCCCGCTCCCAGCATGGTCAGCAACATTCCTTTCCGTTGTATGGTGAAAATGGCTTGGAGGGTTGAATGAGAACAACTAATGCCAGTCTTAAGAGCAAAGGGACAAGATTTATTCAAAGAAGCAGAAAAAAAACATCCTCTTTGCAAATCTTTTAGAGGAGGACAGAAAACCTTTGGGGGTTTCAAACCAGTGGGTGTGGGCATCGCTATGTGCACACAGTGCGGGCTTGTAAGCTTGTGGTTTTGGGGTTTGCAAACTTTGGGGGAAAGTACAAAAAGAAAGCTCTACAAACAAGGCAATGACATAATGTGGTTCAGCCATGCCCACTACTTTGTAACCTCCTGCTCACAAGGCCTTACTTTGAGGAGCACTGCACTGGCAAGCTTACTTAATGGGGGAAGATTAGGTGGGTGTTTGCTCTGAATCCCCCTTGCCCTATTCTTGGCCTGTGCATGTCCATCTCCTTCTGTATTAGCCCAGGCATTAGTGTGGCTGTGCTGGGCCCCCTTGCCCTGAAGGCTTCTTTTTGTGAGGGGAGGAGCAGGTGGGGGCTACGCATTTCTGGATACATCCCTGGAGAGTCTTGGTTGCAAGGCTCCTGGTCTGTGGTGGTTTACTGTGCTTGAACCTTGTCTTGGCTGTGGCCTTGTATAGTGGTGGCTGTGGGGCTGCACCAGAGGGCCCTTATCCTGCCTGCCTGACACCCTGGGGTGTCAGCTGCAGAGGAGCTTGCAGTGGGGCCATGGCCTTGGTGCACATGGGAGTGCTGGCCTGCTGCCCTGGCATGACCACTGGGCTGGCAGGTGGCCCTTCACGTGTACCTGCTTTGTTGTGGGGGGGTGGTCCCGAGGGTGTTTCAGGCATGGGTGGGATGAAGGTTCCTGCATATCTCTGAAGGTCCCTTGCAGTGGTCCAGGTGGTGGCCGGACCTCTGCATTCTCTTGCAGAGGAGCAAATAACTGCCTCTGCCCTACTGAACATAAGAACAGCCCTGCTGAATCAGGCACAAGGCCCATCCAGTACAGCATCCTGTTTCACACAGTGACCCACCAGATGCCTTTGGGGAGCTCACAGGCAAGAGGTATCTGCATGCCCTCTCTTCTGATGTTGCTTCCCTGCAACTGGTAAGAGGACCTTGGGTGGCCAGAGTGGCTTGGAGTGGGCAGGTAGGACCCTAGCATCAGCAGCTGAGGCTGGTAGAGCAGCTGCTGGGGGACAAAGGGGGACAACTGGTTGGTGAGTAATTCCATTGAGCTGGTCATCCATTCAAGGTATAGCCGGTGTAGAGCTTAAACTGCCTCTCTTCAGGGCACCCACCCATTGCCCTCCAGGGCACCCACTTCACGGTGTGTTTGCATTTAAATGGGAGAGCACTGTAAGATATTCCCTGTAAGGAATGGGGTCGTTCTGGGAAGAGAATCTGCATGTAGAAGGGTCCAAGCTCCCTCCCTGGCATCTTCAAGATAGGGCTGAGAGAGTCTCCTGTCTGCAACCTTGGAGAAGCCGCTGCCAGTCTGTGAAGACAATACTGAGCTAGATAGACCAATGGTTTGACTCAGTATATGGCAGCTTCCTATGTTCCACTGTACAGTCTGTGGTCCAATGTGTTGCCTCCTCAAAGACCCACCTGTCCTCTTGATGCCTCTCCCCCTCTCTCGTGTCTCTCTCACACAGCACTTCACAGGTGGCCTGGAGCTCTCTGTGTGCCCCTTGGTGAGCTGCAGGCAGTCAACATGGTTCCTGTTGAGCACCTCGGCCATGTGCTCCATATTGGTCATCGACCTGCATGGGGCTGGCGGCATGAGGGCTGGCTCCTCCAGGAGTGCTGGAGTGTCAGGCATGGCGGGCAGGGCTGGTTGTTCCGGCAGGGGTCATGGTTGGCTGGAATCATCCCTCTCTGGTGACACTGTGGCACAGAAAGGTAGAGCAGTATAAGAGTTTAGGTGCGATTAATCCTATGGCATGACGTGCCAAGGTGCTATGCAGGGTTGGAGGCTACTCGCCTCGCGCATGCTTTTTCAGGACTGGACATATGTGGGTGTGGCAAGGCAAACAGTCCCCCCCACTGCAGCATGTGGCTAAGTACATTGCCCTCATGCCCTCAAGGCTTCATCAAGAGTATCAACTACAAAAAGTCCTTGATAGAACAGTGGAGCACATCAAACAATGGGGCAGCTGCAGGGCAGTAGCTGTGATCAAGACAAATGGGGTGGGCATCGATGACATATTCATTGAATGCTCATAGGGAGGAAGCAGGCAGGGGTGCAAGAATGGCCAAGGGTGGCCTTGGAGGGCCCCTGGCTCAACATCTGTGCCCGATTGTTTGAGCAGGACAAGGTTCCTCTCGCCTAAAAGCTTCCTCATCAAAGCATCCCCGTGGTCCAGAAGTTAATTAGCAACCTTATTGACAACTGCCAGGTTATGCACGGAGAGGACGATGGATCCTCCCCATCCCAATTGTGGTACTTACATAAACACTGAGATACACTCCTTTGTAGAGCTAGCCTGTGAGGGGAGGGACAGGTGTGTTGGAATTAAACGGTGCACCCCCACAGCAGCAGCCCACTGGTATTTGGCTGCCTCACTTTGGCCAGGTAGCACTCTTACAGCAAGCATCTAATTTAGGAGATGCTGCAGAGGGACCACAGCAAGGGCTACCTGTGCCCCAGGCTCTTCACAGCAGTATAATCTTTTGCTTTGCTTCTGGAGAAGAGGGCCTTTGCTGTAGATGCATTGGCACCCCCTGCCCACCACCTACCATCTCCCTGGGATCCCTGCAATGGTGACTGCTGTTGGTGCACAACTTTGCAGCAAGTAACAGCCTTCCTATGCCAGGCAGCCTTTGTTGGGTGTGGGTGAGACAATGATAGGGGTTGTTCTGTGGAGGGCATTGCTGTGTTAGGTACAAAAGCACCAGGCCATTTGTGTGGAGCACCACTATCCATTTGAGGGGGCCCTTCTGAGGTGCGGTGCTGCAGCAAGGCACAGTATGGTGCACCCCCATGTTTCTGCATGGATGGCCACGGGTTTGGCTGGAGTGGCAGGACATGCACAACTGTAGGTTAGAATGCCTCCCCACTGTCCACTCTCCCCGTCCCCGCTGAATCTGGAGTGGGCAACCTGTCCCCCTTGACAGTAGCAGAAAGCTGGGAATGGCCAAAAGGCTTGTATCTCTTAAAGAATATCCAAATGCATCACTGTTGCCAGGCAGAGTGGGGAAGAGAGGGAAGAATGATGGGGGCATGGCACTGCAGCTGAGAGGTGGCCAGCAAGATGTCCCTGGGTGGGTCTACGCCTCCTCCTCTATGATTCAAAAACTTCACAAAACCATAGTTATGGTGATGTCTGGGTTCAGATGTAACCCTTTGGCAGCCAAACCAGAGGTCTCAGTGGTGAACGTTTGTGCAAACTGAAGGTTCAAACTGGAATTTGACAAGGCAAACCACAGATTGCTTTCAGCTCCAAACTACGGTTGCACAAATTTGGACATAACAGAGTTACAACCTCTGGCCCGTTTAATTCTGGTTTCATACTACATCTGAATTTGGCCACATCTACATCTGAATTCGGTAATGAGAATAAAATGGAAGGGAAGAATAATATATTCCACCCAGACCTCCTTGGAAGATGGGTGAGATAAAAATGTAACAAATAAATAAATGATTGGAAATGCTCCAAAAGTTGATGTACGTCGAATACAGCAACAGGCAGTAGCCTAGCACACCAACGTCTTACTACAAGTCAGTACAGGCTGAGTAAAAACTGGAACTTTTGTGGGCTGAAGAATTTTTGAGATGGATTCTAAATGTGCCTTGAATTTATTATCAGGCATACATAACACACTTGTCTGTGGAAAAGGCTTTACCATTCATCTCATTTGCCCGCACAGCTACTGACCAACAAACAGAAGTACTTTTTCACACAACGCATAATCAACTTGCAGAATTCTCTGCCACAAGATGTGGTGGCAGCCAATAAGGTGGATGGCTTTAAGAGGGATTTGGATAACTCCATGGAGGAGAAGTCTATCAATGGCTACTAGTCGGAGGGCTGTGGGCCACCTCCAGCCTCAGAGGCAGGATGCCTCTGAATACCAGTTGCAGGGGAGTAACAGCAAGAGAGAGGGCATGCCCTCAACTCCTGCCTGTAGGCTCCCAGTGGCATCTGGTGGTCCACTGTGTGAAACAGGATGCTCGACTAGATAGGCCTTGGGATGATCCAACAGGGCTATTCTTATGTTCTTATGAGCCCATGACATGCCCAGGGCTAATACTGAACTTCAAAATCTGAGTGGAGATTTGAACCTAGGTCAAATTGGATTTGTGTGCATGACTCATCCGCATATATTTCATCAGGGCTGTGTAACTACTAAACCAAACACAGTCCACTATCCCTGTCTTCTGACCTGCCAAGTGCTTGACAACCTCACTGTATCTGCAGTCCCAGGCAGGTAGCAAAAACAGGTGGCTTACTGAGTGCTGAGTGCTTGTAAGCTGCCTCCTGAGTTGAAGGGCTGCCTTCATCTTGGTTGTGCAGGCCTGTGATAATGTGATCAAAGCAGCCTCTTCTCACATGGAACTTCATGTGTTTATTGGCACCCCCACAAAGTTTCGGATCAAGGCCTTTCAGCAATATAAAGGCAGAGGAGAGAATTAGTCAATATGCAGCAATAAGAATCAAACATGAGGGGGTGGGTCTGTTCCTGAACCATCATTTAAATCAGCTGTGTCAAACAATCATGAATATTTTACTGCACATCAAGTGTATGAGCTCTTTCAATGAATATAAAATACACTTTTTAAAAAAGTTTAGGTGAATAACCTGACCTGTGTTGCAACTCACATAAAAGACATTCACAACACCAAATGTGTATGATACAATAAATACAGTACTGCAGGTTAATCACATGGAAACAGATGTTCACCCTTAGTCAGCTTTATCTTAAAGATGCTTCCAAGGTTCAGAACTGTATCATCTTGAACAAGCAAAAAGATATGTGAGCACTTGTATAGCCAAACAACAATCAGATAAAAAGAATGCTACTTCTTTCAAGTACAGTGAAAACACGATGACTGCTTCGGCTCAGCAGTTTAAAAAGGTATTTCTGTATGGTGTTTCCACAGAGCAACTTCCCATATTCTCAGTTTTGGCACTTCAGTACACAGTCGAATATGTCCAAGGTTTCTTTAGAAAAAGCAAGTATATTTGCTTGATCGACACTCAGATGTCAGCCCTGGAAAGCCAATATCGCACACAGCACAGCCTGTGCCATCCAATTGCTCCTGCCATCCTGGTCAGTGCTGGAGATCATAAGATGCTGTGCTTGTTCGTCACTTCAGTTTCCAGTTCCTGCCACTACTGACCTTTTTTTATGTGCCTCAGTCGGAACCCTATGAAATCATAAATAAATATATTTCTTATTCAATAATAAATATTACATTCAGTAAGAAATGTGTGCAAATCTGCACAATATACAAAATTTATTATATAAGCACAGTTTATATTTCCATGGTGCAGTGTATATGGAGTCTGTACTTTTTAATAATGAATGTTACATAATACACTTCCAAGACAGGCTATGATTAAATCCCCACCACCACCACCAAAAAAAGCTGTTCCATTAATATTAGCTCAGTTTGGAATCCTTTAAACAAAAAGCACTGAAGAAGAGGGTTTTTATTTATTTCCCTTTCTTTCTACACTGCCCAGAGTTCTTGTCGGCAGAGCTAATGGTGCATTACTTTCCAGTCACTAGGGCTTAACAGTTTGCCAAGAAGTTGCTAAGCCCCAGAGGCAAATTTGTAGAACTCTCTTAAGTCTATAATGAATGTCAGTACTTTACAAATCATAACTTATGAACAATGATTTGATGGAAAGCAAGCTTTCAGGCAAAGGCATACATTAAAAATGCCATTACTGTTTTCCTCTGCATTCAGTATTTGATTTTGAAGTAGTACGAGTAGCTGAACTTCCTAAGCAAAATATATTCAAAATGAAAATATTAAATGATGCTACCATTATTGCTTTGCCAATTTACTTGAAAAATGAAATGAAATGAATGAACACTGGAGGGAAATGAAAATGAAAATATATGCAGATATTCTAAGAGGACATCATCATCCCATCATTGTAAGTTATCAGCCATTTATTGGGGGCTAGGAGGGGGTTACCAGCCATGTAGTGGCAGCTGCCTGAGAACGTTGCCAGCACTGTATTGTTTTTATTGTAACATCTTAAGGCAGTTTAAAAAGCCATAAACAACTATGCAGTTCTGTCTCTTGGGTCCATATGATCCAGTGCTGCCACATTACACAATACTGCTCGCCTTAATAAATTAGATTGTGTCTCTGGGCCAGCTGCTAAAACATGGCAGCAAAGTGCTCTAAGTACTGGTTTCAGGGTTGAGACAGTGCACTAAAGCCATGCAGAGAGACAGGCAGGCACTGGTGGTAAAGAGGTTGTAGTGGAGACAGGCAGGCAGCATGAAAGAGAGTGCCAGATGCACCTAAGTAATACGTTCATGACTTGGGAAGTTCCCAGTCACCAAGCCCAGCTAAGTCATCCTGTCATAAGTTGGCAGACAGCATTGAGCAGAGGCAGGCAGAGGAGATAGGAACATCCTTAGCTGAAGCACTGTTGCTTAAATGCAAAGTGCTCACAGTACAGGGCCATTCCCAGATGGCGATTTCACTTTGCTTCCTCATGGAAGGGCAGGTGTGCATTCATATATAGTCTGGATTTACCTCGAAGTCCCTGCAAGCTAGCAGGGAACACTCTATACACAATTCACGTTTTTCATTGCACTTTGGAGCTTGGCCCAATTTATGTCCGTGATTTTTTAAAAATCCACTCTTTGCGTTGGTTTTTTGTGCAAATTTGTAGTAAAGTCTCGCAGTAAACCCAGCCTTACAAAACAGTAAGCCTGCTGTCTGGGAAAGCTCCTGGTTTCAAAGTTGAGCCAGTGTACTGAACGAATTCAGAGAAGCAGGCAGGCATTGGCACATATGCGGTAGTGGTGGATGCAGGCATAAGTACCAAATGTATTTGTCCCACACACTCCAGCACGGTGCCCAAGAAATACACCAGAAACTGTACTGGGGAGAAAAGGGCCACAACTTTATTAGTAATTCAATTCAAATCAATTCCAATTGGATTTAGCAAGAGAAATCCAACACCCAGACAGTGCAGGCTTAACCTATGCTGGGGTTGGACAGTCATTGCCCTCCTCCAGCCTGAAGGGCGACACACCCTGGCTCAGGACTGGGCATCATAGCAGAGCTGATATCGGTCCCTCACAGCTGGCCAAAGAGGGTCGGGGCTACTTCTTGTACTTCCTGGTGCCAAGGCTGGACAGCCTTTGAGGTTGCAAAGTCCATGAAGCAGGAAAGAGTGTGAGATGTAGCCCTTGAGCCATGAAGCATCTAACGGCACACTGCACCCTCTCCTGAGTAAAATTAGCCCCCTTGATGTTCACCAATGTATTCCCAACTCCTGCTGAACACCCACCTACTGCCCCTGACATAGGGGAAGGTTAGCCCAGCTTGGGCTCTACCCCGCCCCCCACCCACCCACTAAGAATTTTCTAAGGACCCATTGCAGGTCAGATAAGTAACTGGCTCTTCTGTGCACCCAGAAGACAATCGAATGCCCACAAATCAGCACTTGACATGGAGCCACTGCTTGCCCAGCACCTGCCAAAACAAAACTAACGTTAATGCCAGTCACACAGCATTCAATGAATATAATGCCTGAAAACACGGGAATGCCAACGGCCAGTGTTCTGAATGGCCCTGTTGGGTAGGCCCAAGCAAAAAGCCACAGAGGCAGCCCCTCTGTGGAAAGAATGAAGTCCAAAATCAGCAGGCGACTCGCCACTCCTTACCAAGGCTTTGCGCAGAACTGCCCAGAGCTGGTACTGGGTCAAAGGGGTTCCATCCACATACATAAACAACACCATGTCCTGTGCTGGGCCAAATTCCAGGTAAGTTCTTAAAGCCCATACAAGGCATAATGGAGAATCCGCAGCTTGCTGCAAACTGACTATGTGAGCCCTGCCTGCCTGATCCAACTTGGACTTCCGCAACAGCAATTGCACCCACCGCTGGCCGTGAAAGCCAGATCCTCAGCCCGAAGGCAGGCAGACCTGTCGGCCATCAAGCTGCATGGAAGCACCTCAGATGGACAGAAAGCCCCAAAGAAAATTTGCAGACGCGGTGCCTGTTGGGAGGGCCTCTGCAGCTGTGGTACCCTGGGATGGCATGAGGGCCTTGGGTGGGGTCAGGCTATGAGATGCACTGATTGCCTCCCCACTCCCCATAGGACACAACTGTAGGGTGGGGTCACCGTGACTCTGCAGTTTATTTTTATATTTATTTATTTTTGCATTTTTATACCGCCTTTCGTTAAAATATAGCCCCAAGGCGGTTTACAAAAGTTAAAAACATACAATGAAAACAACATGCTAGGAGTATAAAAACATATAAAAACAGGCATAAAACAATACAACAAATAAAACAGTTGGCAGGTGGGGCTGGCTTTGGGGCCTGGACAGTGCAGCAGCAGCATCGGATTTTGAGCGGCTGGGGGCCTAAGGGCCTGGGGCCACTAGCAATTTGTAGGGACATTCATACCCAGGAGGCTTACCAGTGTGTGTGTGGGGGGGGGTGTAACTGGGGAGTAATTGAGCTGTCCTGTGGGGGAAGCGGTTCTCAGGCCCCTCAACACCATACGTCCCCAGTAGATATATATTTGTCTTGGTGGCCTGGTAGTTAGCCCTCCGCGTGCACACACACCCTCTAACTGGTCAGCATGCCTCCTAAAAAGGCCAAGGGGAGGACTTTGGGGTTAACCTCAGAGGCAGCCCAAGAAGCCTATTGTACTGCAGCTAGCCTTCTCAGACAAGGATGACGACCTGGAGGATGACGACCTGGAGGCACTGGAGAAGGCCAGGAAGCAGGAGGATAAGAAAGATGGATCAGGCCCATCTGGGGTGGTTAAGCAGAATACTAGAAGTGCAACCAGGGCTGAGCTTTTTGCGTCAGATAGGCTGGCCCAAATGGAACAGGAGGCACATGGAGATGGCGTTGCAGACCCTGACATGATCGGAACTCTGCATATTCTGCACCCTTTGAAGGATTGGGGTGCTCCCCTTCTACATGGTACACACATCAACCTGGGCCCGTGCTGCACACACATGCCTGGCAAGGTGCTGGTATTCCGCCTAGTCTCCCCTATGGATCTTGTGGCCAGGTGTGGCAGGGGACTGTGCACCATCATCATACCTTAGGGATAGAGGCCGGCGTGTACCGCATGGGAGTCACCCCATCTCCACAGCATTCCCCTTTGGGGGCTATAACTCTGCTTCTGTGCTACCATCTGCTTCCCATGACCAAGGAAAAGATTTAGAGGGGCGAGGAGTATGCAGATATATTTAGCCTCCTCTTTGGTGAACCTGAGGCCAAGCCCAAAAAGGAGGACAAGGGCAGGGAGCATAAAGTAGCCAAAAGGACGCCCATTGACTGGACATTGAACAACTAACTGTCCACTTTCAACATTTATATGGGGCTTGTGCCCCAGGTGCAACCTTCAAAACACCCTGCTTTAGTCAAATATTTAGAACTTATTCATTTCACAATTATGGACTTTGCAGGGACTTCCTGGGCCCGCTATGATGAAAAATTTAGGATGCACGTGGTGGTTGACCTCTCCGTTCCATGGGAGCTGAGGATCCTAATTATGTCTCAGACTTGGCCTGTGCATGGGGAGAGGGTAGACAGCGGGCATTTGGTATACAATCCAATATCATCAATAGGTACCACTCCCCAGGGCCAGCAGTGGGTTCAACCCCACTTGGTCTGCTGGGAGTTAAACAGTAGGGGCTGCTGCTCCCACAACCCCTGCCATTTCTGGTATGCCTGCAGCCTGTGCAGGGGGAAACACCCCAGCACTAACTGCAACCAGGGTAAACCTTGGGGCACCAGACATAAGAACAGCCCTGCTAGATCAGGCCCAAGGCCCTTCTAGTCCAGCATCCTGTTTCGCACAGTGGCCCACCAGATGCCACAGGAAGCCACAGGCAGGAGTTGAGGGCGTACCCTCTCTCCTGCTGTTACTCCCCCGCAACTGGTACTCAGAGGTAGTGGTGTGCCCGAACCGGTCCGGCGGCCATTCCAAAGAATGGCCGAACTGCCGGACCGGTTCGGACTGGGCTGGTTCGGGTCCGGGTGGGGGGTATATCTTTAAGGGCGGGGAGGGCTTGCTTAGCCCTCCCGCCTCCTTGCCCCCGCCAGCGCCCGTATTTAACATTATAGGGGCGCTGGAAACCAGCCGCCCCCCCCCCGCCGCCGCCACCGCCGCCGCCGCGAAATCACTCTTAAAAACATCCAGCCCTCCCTCCCTCCCAGCTAGCTGCCCGCCCGCCCCCCCCCACCCACCCACCCACCCAGTCGCTCACCCGGTCGGTAGATACTAAGCGAGAGGAGCTCCGGCACAGAGCTCCTCTCGCTAGGAAGGCCTCCGGGAGAATGGTGGCTTGCGCGCGCGCATGCGCGCGCCGCAAACCACGCCATTCTCCGGAGGCCCGGTCTACCCGCCGGGAAAGGGCCGGGTAGACCGGGCCTCCGATCGCTGGGTAGACCGGGCCTCCGATCGCCAGTCACTGTCAGTGTTTTGATCCGGAGGGCAATAGCACGTCCCCAGTAGCACGTTCCCTTTCAGGCCGTGTATTGTCACCCACAGGGTTTCTGTGGAGGACTCCAATCCATCTAGGTTTTCTAGCTTGTTAGATTCTATCCCTTCTTTAACATACAGTGCTACTCCAAGGCGCCCCTCCCTGTCCTTTCTATAGAGTTTATATCCAGGGATAACAGTGTCCCACTGGTTCTCACAGTTCCACCATGTTTCTGTTATGCCCACTATACCTATTTCTGCATTAGCAACCAAGCACTCCAGCTCACCCATCTTGACTCGGAGGCTTCTGGCATTGGCATATAAGCACCTATACGCGGAATGTCTCACCTGATGTGTGCTATCTTTCTTTTGACTCTTTGACCAGCTGGCACAGTGTTCTGTCTGCTCTTTATGCTGTTCTGCTCTGTCCCCTTCTGTTTTATCTGAATCCTTTGCACCCTCACACTTTGAAGGATGGCTTTTGCCGAATGGGATACTGCCCAGCTCCCATCGGCTGTTCCCCAGGTGTCTTTTTAAAAGCTGCCCTGCAACCTTTTTGATTTTAAGTGCAAGCAAAGGGTGCAAAGGATTCAGATAAAACAGGAGACAGAGCAGAACAGCACAAAGAGCAGACAGAACACTGTGCCAGCTGGTTCCATCTTGGTTCAAGTGTAGCCCGTCCCTTTTGTACAGGCCTTGCTTGCCCCAAAATGTGTCCCAGTGCCTAACAAATCTAAACCCCTCCTCCCGGCACCAACGTCTCATCCATGCATTGAAACCCCTCAGCTCTGCCTGTCTCACTGTACCTGCGCGTGGAACAGGTAGCATTTCTGAGAATGCTACCTTGGGGGTCCTGGACTTCAATACACTACCCATCAGCCTAAATTTGGATACCAGGACCTCCCAACTACATTTCCCCACATCATTGGTGCCGACGTGCACCACGACAGCTGTCTCCTCCCCAGCACTATCTACGAGCCTATCTAGCTGTGTGATGTCTGCAACCTTCGCACCAGACAACATTCTTTCTACCAACGGATGGTTCTGTCCCTCCAGCAACTAGGAAAGGGACCTAGCCCTATAAACCTGGGAGTTTTGGCCAACCTGCTGGCCTCCTACCCTTCAAGAGCAGATGTGAGGTATTTAGGTAGGGGGGTTTCTAAGGGGTTTTTGATACCTTATAAATTCAAGAGCGTGGCTTTTCATGCACCTAATTTGCATTCAGTTAATGACATGAAAAGGTGATTCAAAGGAAGACAGATAAGGAGGTTGAGGCTGGTAGGGTCCTGGGCCCCTTTGCATCCCCACCCATTCCCCATTTGTGGATTTCACCATTGGGAGTGGTGTCAAAGAATGCCCCAGGGGAGTTCCGTTTAATTCATCACCTGTCATTCCCGCGGGGCTCATTGGCAAACAATGGCATCCCCAAGGAGCTGTGTTCTGTATGGTATACATCTCTGGATGAAGCCGTTCACATCATCTGGAGCTGGGGTCCAGGGGCACTGATAGCCAAATGTGACATCGAACTGGCCTTTCACCTTTTACCGGTCCACCCTGACAATTTCAACTTACTTGATTTCGCCTTTGAGGGTAAATTTTATGTGGACAGGGCACTATCCATGGGGTGTTCTGTCTCATGTGCTGTGTTAGAAAAATCCAGAACTTTCCTAGAATGGGCCCTCAGGCGCAGGTCCGGGTTTGACACCACAGTGCATTATTTTGACGATTTTTCATTTGTGGGTGCCATGGATTCAGGACAGCGTGTCCTCCTTGTTAAGTACTTTATTTGTCATAAACCCACTACACTTAATGAGCAGTCCATGATTTACAATGCAGTAGCAGGTGAAGAGATGTCTCTGGTTCTATTCTTCGTCCAAGCAAGCGAGAGACTCCGTCCAGAGTCAGATCCCAGGGGTTCAGAGTCCAAGGTTCCAAGACGTACACCACCACTGTCACACAAAGAGGTATAGAGGCTGTTGATGAGTTGTCTCCAGCAGCCTGTCCAGAGCGAAGCTGCAGCTGGAATCAATCAGCGCTCTGCCCAGTCAGCCGCCCTTCATCAGTCGCATGCGTGCTGCAAGTGCTGCTGCATCTCAACTCCCTGACCTGGTCACACTGCTTCTCATGCCTGCGTGCCCTGGGAGATAACACTGGCGGTGAGAGTTCCTCCTGGGTTTCATCACTCTGCTCTGCTGGCTCCTCCTGCACCAAGCCTTCCTCCTGGCCCATCCCGAGTGCCTCCTCCCTCCGATCACAGAGCAGGCTCTCAGGGTCCTCTGGTGAATTCACTGCCTCCCACTCCTCTTCTGAGTCCTCAAACAAAGACATGACATTATTCAGATGGCAAGAGAACTCGGTGTACCCTTGGCTGAGAATAAAATGGAGGGTACTTCTTCCTGTCTAACTTTCCTTGGCATTGAAAAGGACTCGGTTGCAGGCTGTAGCTGCCTCCCTGCGGACAAGTTTGCATCCTGGTTGAGAAAATTCAGGGCATGCTGGGTGCGTGAAAGGTCTCTTTACAGGGCTTGCAGGTATTGCTAGGGCACTTGAATTTCACCGGTAGGGTGGTCACCCCAGGCCGGGCTTTTCTACATTGCCTTTGCAATGCCTCAAGGGGAGTATGGCTTCCCCACCACAGAATCTGGGTCACCAACCTGATTAAAGCTGATCTGTTTTTTGAAAGGTTTCAATGGGGTTTCCTTTTGGTGGGAGGAGCGCCTATTAGAGGCAGACATGCAGGTACATGGTGTTGCAGACCACTCAAGATGGCATCTGCACATATTCAGATGCCATTTTCAGCCCAATGCTGCCCAAAGGATGCTGGGAACAGGGAACTGATGCAGCCGGAGCAGTGTGGCTTTTTCAAACAGACAGCCCAGCTGCTTAATACAAACATCATTGTGCTGGGGTGGCGAGGACCAGCAGAGAAACAACAGAGGGGCAGGTAAGACCTGCCTTCCAACAGTTAAAGATCAGCTAGCCCCTGCCAAAACGATTTGGCTGGTGCAGCTCAAAGCATTTTGGCACCTTGAAATAAAGGTGCTGACATGCTTTTAGCACACTCCTAATCTAGTTTATTAATGCTGTAAGCTGCCCCAAGCAGTAGTGCACTGAAGTGGCAGGCTATAAATATTTTATTTATATTTATATTTGTACACTGACCCAAACTTCTGTCTCTGGGAGGTTTACAGAAACTTATTTTAAAAATTATTTATTTTAAATAAATAAATACTGCTTTTGTACACTGTGTTCTATGCTTGTGCACACTATAAGTCTGAGGCATATACTGCTATTTAGTTGTGCTGTCAAATCGGTGTTGCCTCCTGGTGCCCACAGCACCCTTGGTTTTCTCCGGTAGAATACAGGAGGGGTTTACCATTGCCTCCTCCTGAGCAGTATGAAATGATGCCTTTCAGCCTTCCTATATTGCTGCTGGAGTTTCCCATATTCTGGGAAACATACACGCAGGGATTCAAACCAGCAACCTCTTGCTCACTAGGCAAGTCATTTCCCCGCTGTGCCATTAGGTGGCTTTATATACTGCTGTATGATGTGTCTAATAAACCAAAACCAATAGTCTAATATATACACAGTAGTGTAAATAACCTCAGACACAGTCCAGTCTCAGTCACTCACAAACATTAGACACAGAAAAAACAGTAAAACAGAAACAGATTTTTTTAAAAAAGTATTGAGGTAAGAAGCACGAGACTCAGAAAGACTCAACACTAAACAGAGATTTTAGGAAAGGACAACTTGGAATGTAAGGTGGGATAATATAGGGCAGGATATATACACTAGACAGGAAAAGTACTGACAAGCAGTAATTTTTTCCACAACACCTTCCAAATGCTACTGCTCAGTGAGACAGCAGCTCACAAAAGAATCCTTTGAACAGCAGACACAGTGAGATAATCTTTCTACATCCCCAAAGCACTGTGAGTGGAAGGGAATGGAGAGGCAGTTCAAAGTTATTGGCCAGCTAGAGTTGTCAATATCAGAGAAGTCTGTAAGGCCTTGGCATTCTCCATATATGGAAGATCACCCCCATTCTTTCCGTCTTTTAAAAAAGTAACAATGATTTAAAGCAAAATCAACTTTAAAAAATAATAATATATTAAAACACTTTCAGCCCAGTTCAGAGTTCAGAAGCTTGCTGATTCAATTCGGAGATGAAATGTCAGTGGCCAAATTGGCCCAAATCAGCTCCAAAATGTATTGTCTACTGAAGTTTCCCACAGCCCTAGTGCTGATATTATTATACCTCTATCCAATCTCATCTTTTCCTGCTCATAAATAGGTTGCTCATATTTCAGGAACTTTATCCATAATAAGTAGAAAACAATTCTGTTTCTCCATAATTTTGTTGTTATGAAGACAGAATTGTGTGTCTGAACAAACCAGTCCATTTTGCCTTCAGTTTCAAAAATGTATTTGAGATAAAATGACTTCTATAGGCACCAAAAAGCAACAGTAAACCATAAGTATGCTTTTTGAAACAACCTTTAAAAGGGTAAGTTGTTGGTTTTTGAAAAATATATAAGCCATAGTACTGTTATTTAACTGAAATTCTGAAAACTAATATTGTGTATAGCATAAAAGACATTAGGCATTGGTGACCTCTTTGGACTCCATATTTCATCATTAAACTGATGTGGCTGCAGTTAACCCCTGAGAGGCATCCGGATCTTCAGCCAGGTGTGCTCCACCTTCAGAAGCAGCTTCTGTAAACTGAATAATAACTGTGCTCATGCAAGAAATGCTGACATGGGGCCCTTGCATGAGTGCAACTCTCTTTCTGTTTACAGAAGGAACTTCCGATGACACAGCAGCATTTTGCTGAAGATCCGGATGCCTCTCTTGAGTTAAACTCATTTTGTTCTATTGACACAGTACATGGGCTAGACTGGTCATAATTTGCAAGGTCACAAAATAGCACCCTTTTGCTGGCTACTTATTAAAACTCTAGAATGTTGCTGTCTCATGTTACTGGAGCAGAAATTATGCGCTATGTCGGCAATAGCATGTTATACATCATGGGCCAAATCCGCACCCAAATGATGTCACTCAAACAGTTGTATAAAACAAAAGTGGCCATAAAACATTCATTATCTAATTAATTTTATCCTTGTAATTTAGACACATCAAAACGGAAGAAATGGCAGTAGCTGAAGCAGGACTGAATTACAAGAAAAGCAAGGGCTGTAATATCTGTATTTTTGTGTAATATTTGTACTGTCAATATCTTCTCCCTCCCTCCACACGCAATCCAGGAACACTCCAATTCAGACATTAGAAATAAGAAGGCAACTGCAAAACACTATACACAGCCCTAAAATAAACATGGATTATAAATGTAATTCTTTGTGGTACCAGTGTAAAGGGATAAGAACATAAGAACAGCCCTGCTGGATCAGGCGCAAGGCCTATCTAATCCAGCATTCTGTCTCACACAGTGGCCCACCAGATGCCTCTGGGAAGCCCACAGTCAGGAGGTGAGGGAATGCTCCCCTGCAACTGGTATTCAGAGGCATCTTGCCTCTGAGGATGGAGGTGGCCTATAGCCACCAGAATAGTAGCCATTGATAGTCCTGTCCTCCATGAATTTGTCTAAGCCATCCAAGCTAGTGGCCATCACCACATCGCATGGCAGAGAATTCCATAAATTAATTATGCACTGTGTGAAAAAGTACTTCCTTTTGTCGGTCCTAAATTTCCTGACCTTCAGTTTCATAGGATGACCCCTGGTTCTAGTGTTATGAGAGAGGGAGAAAACCATTTTTCTGTCCACTTTCTCTACTCCATGCATAATTTTATATACCTCTATCATGTCTCTATGTTGTTTCCTCTTTTCCAAACTAAAGATGCTGTAGCCTTGCCCTATAAAGAAAGTGCTCCAGGCCACTGATCATCTTGGTTGCCCTATTCTGCATCTTTTCCAGTTCTACAATATCCTTCTTAAGATACGTTGATCAGAACTGAACACAATACTCCAAATGTGACCGCACCATAGATTTCTATAAGGGCATTATAATACTAACATACTTATTTTCAATCCCCTTCCCTAATGATCCCTAGCATGGAATTTGCCTTTTTCACAGCTGCCATGCAGTCAACACTTTCAATGAGCTATCGACCACGTTAGCCACGCTGGCATCCTCCTGAACTTGGTGGTACCTTTCCTCCTCCTTTGTAGACATTCTAACTGAGTTTTTAGTATTTTTGTTTTAAATAAGTTTCATGCTTTCTGGAATGATTTTACCCTCCTGACTTTCCCTTTCAGCTTCCTTTTTACCAGTCCCCTCATTTTTGAGAAGTTTCCTCTTCTGATGTCAAATGCATCTGTGTTGGACTTCCTTAGCAATGCTCCACTTGCATATAAGCTGAAATGGATCATACTGTGGTCACTGTTCCCCAATGGTTCCATAACTCTGACATCGCACACTAAATCCTGGGCACTACTCAGGATTAAGTCCAAGGTTGCCATCTCTCTGGTTGGTTCCACAACTAAGTGTTCTAAGGCACAATCATTTAGCATGTCTAGAAATGTGTCCTCTTTTTCATTACCTGAATGTGAATGTACCCAGTTTGGATAATTGAAGTCACCCATTATTACCACTCTGTCTCTCTTTGACATCTCTCTGATTTGCTTCTCCAGCTCCAGGTCACTCTCAGTGTTTTGATCCAGAGGGCGATAGCACGTCTTTAATAACACATTTCCTTTCAGTCCGTGTATTGTCACCCATAATAATTCTGTGGAGGACTCTGGTCCTCCTAGGTTTTCTAGTTTCTTGGATTCTATCTTCTCTTTAATATACAGTCTGCTCCTCTACCTCCGATCCTCCCCTCTCTGTCCCTTATGTAGAGTGTATATCCAGGAATAATAGAGTCCCACTGGTTCTCACCATTCCACCATGTTTCTGTTATGCCCACTATTTTTATTTTTTCATTAGTGAACAAGTGCTCCAGCTCTCCCATCTTCATTCAGGGGCTTTTGTCAAATATCATGTACACATAACTGGAACTGAACATACAAATACCCAATGTACAAATAACTGTACATTTACATATACATGTAAACATATTCCACATTATTAATCTATAAGCAGTCAATAACCCTATTTGATAATTCTATTTAAGCTCCAAAAAACCAATTTGAGAAACATGACTTCTTAATGTGGAGAGTGCTAGCATTTTCATTTTTGTATAAAAATAATGTGCATAATGTTAAAAATCCAACTGAAGGAGATGGTCTGAATGCTTCACTAGTTTGCATTTCATTTTCCATTATGAATATATTTAAAATTAGACCAACCTTTTCAGAGCTGACTAGTGAATTTGAATATCTTTCTGAGTGCAGAACCTGAGATTTGAAAAAGACGAGAATTTGAATACCAGTACTTTTTTTCAAAAATATTTTAAATTAACTCTTGATTGAACAGCCTTGCAGTGATAAAGCTTTATGATATGATACAAACCTCTTGACAAAGAGGAACAAAATCTCAGAAAGTGATGAATGGGGTGGGGGTGGGAATGAGGGAAACATTAAAGTGAACAAAGAGAGGAGGAGGAAGGGAAAGGAGTATATTTACTCATTTTCATTTAATTCTAGATTATTATTGTTGTTATTGTTTACACAGTCAGACAGGTATTATTGACTCGTTTGTTTTATCTAGACATTGAGTCCTTCCCAAGGACCTGGGATGGCTGGATTTTATTATCAATATTGTTGCCGTTTTTATTATAGATATCGTCGCAGAATATAGTCTGTTCCCAGTAATGTTGCTTTTTGTAATTGGCCAATGGTGATTTCTGTGGCCCCTATGGTGTTGAGGTGCTCTTCAAGGTCTTTTGGAATTGCACCTAGGGTACCAATTACTACTGCGATTATTTTGGTCTTCTTCTGCCACAGCCTTTCAATTTCAGTTTGTAGATCTTTGTATTTCGTGATTTTTTCTATTTCTTTTTCTTCTATTCTGCTATCCCCTGGTATTGCTGTGCCGATTATTTTGACTTGTTTTTCTTTCTTCTCAACTACAGCTATATCTGATGTATTGTGTGACAGATGTTTGTCTGTTTGTAGTCAGAAATCCCATAATATTTTTGCATCTTCATTTTCTACAACTTTTTCAATTGTATGGTCCCACCAATTTTTGACTACAGGTAGCTTGTATTTCTTGCAGATGTTCCAGTGTATCATCCCTCCTACCTTGTCATGCCTTTGTTTGTAGTCAGTCTGTGCAATCTTTTTACAACAGCTAATTAGGTGGCCCACTGTGTCATCTGCTTCTTTACAAAGGCGGCACTTGCTGTTTGTTGTGGATTTTTCTACTTTTGCTCTTATTACATTTGTTCTTAGTGCCTGTTCTTGTGCAGCCAGTATTAAACCCTCTGTTTCTTTCTTCAAGTTGCCATTCTTAAGCCATTGCCAGGTCTTAGTGGTGTTTGATTTTCCACGTATATTGTGCAAATATTGACCATGCAGTGGCTTATTTTTCCGTTTTTCTGCTCGGTTCTTGACTTGTTCTTTCTTGTAGGCCTGCTTTGTTTCATTGGTGTTGAATAGTTTCTCATTATTGACCATTTGAAGTGCATCTTCTTCACTGTCCTTGATATATTCTTCATGGCCTCTTTTCTCCTCCTCTACTGTTTGATGGACTTGCAGCATTCCTCTTCCACCTGAGCTGCGAGGGAGGTATAGCCTATCTACATCACTGCAGGGGTGCTTATTATTATTATTATTATTATTATTAATTTGATTTCTATACCGCTGTTCCAAAAATGGCTCAGAGCGGTTTACTCAGAGGAATAATAAATAAATAAGATGGATCTCTGTCCCCAAAGGGCTCACAATCTAAAAAAAAAAAACCATAATAGACACCAGCAACAGTCACTGGAGGTACTGCGCTGGGGGTGGATAGGGCCAGTTACTCTCCCCCTGCTAAATAAAGAGAATCACCATGTTAAAAGCTGCCTCTTTGCCAAGTTAGCAGGGGTTTTACCAGGTTTTTCTCATGATCAGACGCTTGCATGCTACTAAGAAAAACCTGCACAGAGATTTTTCATTACTTCGGTGCTCCAGTAAGTATCCTCTTGATTTCTGTCTCTATAAACTCACACTCTTAAAGCCAGCATTTCTGCACTAGTCGGTGGTGGTGGTGGTGGTGGTGGTGGTGGTGCTATAGATTCTCAGACTGCAAAATTAATCTTTTAGTTCACCTGCTATAAACACTTAATCCATATAGTTCACCTACGATAACCATTACTCCCACTTATTATCTTGGGACCAGAAGTCCAGAATGTAGTCCAAAGCGTGGTGACTGTTATAACAAGTGCTGTGTCCAAAACAAAAGTTTTGTGTCATTGCTGCCACCTTCTCTCATCATGCTCCATATAAGGTCTGAGACCTTAGGGGTTGGCCATTTGCCCTTTGATAGCACAGCCCCATAGTCAATTTCTGACCTGAGCCATCTCTAGACCCAACTCTGAACCAGGTTTTCCCTAATCTAATTGAGTACCCAGAATGTTGGGGGCAATATGCTAAATCATTGTAAACCGCTTAGAGAGCTCCAGCTATAAAGCAGTATATAAATGTAAGTGCTATTGCTATTGCTATTGCTATTGCTAATTAACCACTGCATCATGCTGGCTCATTCTGCTGCTGATCTTGTTCCTCAAATACTGCCTTGCAAATATTAGGCCCTTGTTACCTTCTAAGTAAATAAATTATTCTCCTTCTTCTTCTGTTTTTCTTCTCTTCTTGCTCTTATCTTCTTACTTAACTGGATGTAACTGTGTCTTAGATTGGGCTCTGATAAAAAATTAAGTAGCTAAGAACAAAACATAGATGTAATTATTAGGGGCTTTTTTTCTTCTAGTCAATTTTGCAACACCCAAAGAGATAATGTGTTTGCTTTTCTGAATGTCAAGAATAATTTAGGAAAATCTATAGTATTAGTGGCTGACATCCTGACTAGGGCTGCATGTGCACTAGATGAAAGGTGCCCATGCAGTGGAAGACTTCTTCTAACACAGCTATAGGCATTGTGTGGCGGTGGGGGGCAGGGTTTGATTCTTACTGATCTGTTTTTCCCTCAGTAGTGCCCTTTGCCAACCAAATATATGTCCCTGAGGTCATGGCAGCCCTCAAGGACAAATTTTCAGGCACTGCAGGGCACTTCTGGGGGAAGGGGAAATCAACAAGATCACCCTGCATGCGAGTGTCCAGACTGTGCAGTCTGGACACTCGCATGCAGGGTGATCTTGTTGATTTCCTCTTCCCCCAGAAGTGCCCTGCAGTGGGGAAGACTTCTACAGCCTGGGTGCTTCTTCTTGTTGCATATGCTCAGCCTTGGCCAGGATGCCAGCCATTATTGAAGATAAATATTCAGTAAAACTACTATTTTACTAATATTCATATACTTCAAAACTACTGCTCATATACCGATTTTCAACGAAAGATGTTCTCAAAGTGCTTTACATAGAAAAAGAATAAGGAGCAATTGGTTCCCCGTCCCCAAAGGGCTCACAGCAAGTCTACAAAGAAACAGAAGGTAGACACCAGCAATAGCCACTGGAGGGAGGCTGTTCTGGGCTTGAATAGGTGCAGTTGCTCTCCCTTTGCTTGATGTAAATAGAATCACCACTTTGAAAGTTGCCTCTTTGCTCTTAGCAAAATATTGATTAAAAATTGTTGGGATGTCATGACTGCATCCCGACCAACGTTGCACTTGTACAACAAATAAAAATACACCCGTGCAAGAAGGTCATGTAGCTGAGCAGATGCACATAGTTGCTTAATTTGTCTTGTGCTCTTGGTCTGCTTGTGCTTGCACAAGGATAGCATATAGCATTGCATCATTTCTTGCAATATATATGAAACTAAGGAGAAGGTTTCACAGCAGGAGGCACACTACAGGTAGCACAGGTGCACCCTGTTGCACCAGGGCAACACTAGTTTGGAATCCCAACTTAGTGAACTAGGTAGCACAACATCCTTGCACTAGTGCAGCATTAGTCTGGATGTGAGCCAATATGTGTGGAGCTGTATTTCTGAATAAGTCTCAACTGGTGCTCAGATGTTGAGCAGGGGCGTAACGATGGGGGGGGCAGGCAGGGCACGTGCCCTGGGCGCCACCCCGGCAGGTCATGTGGGGGGCGCCAAAGAGTGGCTTCCCCCCCGCCCCCCCTGGATCGCCCGCCAGCGTGGCGGGCGGCGGGGGGTCGCCCGCAGCCCGCCGAGTACGGCGGTGGCTGGTGGCTGGCGTGGCGGCGATGGGCTGTAGTGCGGCCCAAGCGGCAGCGGCGGATCGCCCGCCGCGCCGAGGAGTGCAGGCAGAGCGACGGCGAGCCTGCCTGCTGGCCCGGCGCGCAGTTGGGAAGCGACGCCGGGCCAGGAGGCAGGCTCGGCGTCGCTCTGCCTGCACTCCTCAGCGCGGCGGGCGATCCGCCGCCGCTGCTCAGGCCACGCTACAGCCCATCGCCGCCACGCCAGCCAGCCACCAGCCACCAGCAACCCGCTGCCGCCCGCCACATCGCCGCCGCACCCCCGCCACACTTGGTGGGTGACCCACCGCCGAATCGCCACCACTGCTGGTGATCTGCTGCCTGGGGGGCACCGCCGTGCCCTCACAGGTATGTGGGGGCCGGGGGGGCTGGGGGGCGCCATTTCAGGGCCAGAGCTTGCCCTGGGTGCCGTTTCCCCCCGATACGCCACTGATGTTGAGGTTCTGATTCCCATTTTTAGAGTTGTTTTCCATTGTGTGGCCATAACACTTCCAGATCAGTGTTCTACTTATTCTTTTAAGCTCTAGTCTACAAATTCTATTAACTGCATATATGAGACTATACATAGTCCAATGTTGTATAAGCTGATATTTTGAGTGTGAAAAATTGCCGGTGAGTTCCTGGGGTAAAGCTGTCCAATGAACACAATAAAGTTAAGACCGCTTTTTCTACCTGTTCCTGCTACGTTGCCACCATTGCACATTAAAGAGCTCCCCCATCATCATCAAAGGGTTAAAATTTCCCAAAGGATACCATTTAAGAAAATAAATTCTGAAAGAATATGAATAATCCAAAACTCGTGCACAATTTTTGGAATCTGGGTAGCATTCATTAAGCCTTTGTTCACATGTCATACTAATTAATGTATCAACTCCTACTGAGTATTTATCAGTATCACTGCTGCCAGTCATTGTGCTCATGAACCACGGTATCACTGGTCCTTCAGCTATCAACATAACTGAATGGGTTATAAGCAGGGGTTTGGGAGGGGCAAAATATGCTTCCCCTGAACAAAATCATACTTAAGATTGATCTCGGAAGGTGCAAATGAATTGGTATATATCCTAGTTCTTGCCTGTCCCTGCATGAGGAGACTGAGCTAGAAGAAACACTGACCATGAGACGAATCTATCTTCTTCTATTCCAATTTATTAGACACACAGAAATTGTCTCTGAACTGGTGCACTCTCTGTCAGGTATCAAGCATTATAAACAGTCAAGCATTATAAAATGGTCATTATAAACGTGTCATAATTATGGGCCACAGCACACAGGGGTGGTCCAAGACATTTTGCTTGGGAGGCGAGCTAGTCTTGTGGTAGCAAGCATGAATTTGCTAAGCAGGGTCTTCCCTGGTTTGCATCTGACTATATGTGATCACTGTAAGATATTCTCCTTAGGGGATGAGGCCGCTCTGGGAAGAGCACCCGCATGCCTGCATGCAACAAGTTCCAAGTTCCCTCCAAAATATCACACACACATACCCTTCCACAGGTGGTTGCTCAGAGTTATTAGGCCATGCTGCTAAGGGAGGGACAGTGACACATGGGCATTCTCAGAGTAAGCCAGGCAGTGGTGGCAGGGGCATTCCTAGCTCATGTTGGAGACAGGGGAAAGAAGATATGTACCCCAACCGGGGGGGGGGGCGAGGAGGGAAACATTAGCAGCATGCCCCATTTGGCAATGAAGGTTGGTGGCAGTGGATGACAGTGGGTGACCTGTGGTAGTAGGGCCTGGGATTAGTCACCCTCTACATCCTACCCCCATGCCTAAGGCCTCACCCTGACAATCCAGCACAAAGTGCACCTAAGGCTACTGAAGTCACTGGACTTAAGCACACAATCTATGTGCATGCAAGGAAGTCTAAGCAAGAGTGGCTGACATCCAGATCAACTGAGCGCAGATGCATCAGGAAGACAGGTCTATGTCACAGCGAGCTTTCCGAGCTGCACAACATTGGGCATGCAGTGGGGGATGAAAATTTCAGTACTTCACTCTGGCTCCAGAAGTGCCCTATGTAACCTAAAAAGATGACCCTGCGAATGACACAAGGCACTCCCAAAGCCAGAGCAAAGTATCGAAATTTTCTCCCCACTGTACAAGTTTTGCTCTAGGCATGGGCACAGCAGTAGTGGGGAACTCTTTGCAGCGTGGGTGCATCTTCCTGGTGCATCCGTGCTCAGTTGCTCTAGATGTCAACCAACATCTTGTTAAAAGTCCCAAGGGATAATTGATATTACGAAGTTATATGAATGTATCAAGTGCTATCAAGTGGCTTTTTATTTTTATTTTATTTAAACAAGTAATTAAGAGAAACTATTAATCTGTCATGAGGTGTTTTTAGCTTGTTATTAACGATCTCATTTGTTGAAAGAGTCCAACTGCTACAATGCAGTGCAATTATTTGCTTCTTAGCCTTGTATTTATAATGTCAGTGAAGCATAAGTCATTATAATGGTGTTAATGTGTGCAGCATGAATATTTGATAGACATGATTTTGGGGATAACAAATGAGCCCTTACCTCAGACTCCTAGCACTGCACTGAAAATAATAAAAGTTAATGTGTCTATCAAGTAACTTGTAATATGTAATTATAATTAGGCTGCCATCCATAACCAACTTCTTGTAAAGTTATAGTTCATTCTACTATGGCTGGATTTCCTATTTGGCCATTCTTACATGAGTATCATTCAACCACAGTTGATAACCACAGTGACTGAAACCACAGTGACCAATGATAACCACAGTGACTGAAATCCTGACTAATGGTGTATTAGCACAAAAAAGTTATGTGTGCATAAGGTGGCTATGGAGCTGTGTGAAGTTGTGGTGCTCCATGATGTTGCACAACTGCTTGTGGAAGACCTTCTCCAGGACATATACAAGGTTGCACTACAAGACTGTGCAACAATCATTGCACAATGATACTGTGTAATAGTCTTGAGCAATGATGATGCAATCTTGAGCAACTATGTTGTGAAATGAGTGTCATGCAACTTGTCAACATCTTCTGCTAGCACAAGAACTAGTCTCATGCAGACATTCCTTTCTTTGCACAACATTCTTGCACCACATCCTTAAGCTAGCACAACAGCATTATGCTAGTGCAACACTAGTCTGGAACACAAGCTCCCAATATAGTGCAAATTGGCTGTGCAATGTCCTTGTGCAAGTGCACCATTAGACAGGATGTCAGTCAGTATATTTTCCTTTCAGGGAAGTTCTTTATCTGGGGGGAAATTTTCTAGGAAGTTTTTGCTCATGATTTCTAACAAATGCATATTTGAAATGCAATAAGTGCTGCATTTTCCAGACAAAACTGTTAATATGTATTTGGAAAAGTTACAGTCCATGGAATCTGTAATCAACCAGCCCTGCTTTACAAATAAATGTAATGTAGCTTATCACGCAGCCTCTAGACTGTGAAGTGTACCACAGATTTTGCATCTGCTATCCAGGGGCGTAGCAAGGTTGGAGTGGGCCCAGAGACAAGATTTTAAAATGGGACCCCCTCACTGAAGCTCAGCTCATGAAGTAAATAAATCTTAAATGAGGCTGAATAGTGGTAACAAAAAGCATAGTAATATAACACACCTATGTGCCACAATAGAACATCATCCTAAATTATTTTTTGAAAAGGTTTTGTAAACTGTGGACAATGCAAGTCATTTAACGGTACTAGAGAAAGACATGCTGTTCTGGTAGCTCCAGGTCTTAACACTCAGATCAATTTCAGAGGCTGAATACAACTGAAGGAAGCCTGGGCAGGTGCGCGGCTGGGAGAGTCAGTCATGTGACTTGCCTCTGGGGGACCCCCAAGGCAGTGGGCCCCCAGACAACTGTCTCCCCTTGCCCTATTATAGTTACGCCCCTGCTGCCATCCAAATAATGGCCAAAGGCCCTTGTCTGAGGGCAAACACTGTCTTTCAAATATGCACTGTTACAAAGACAGACGAAGATATGACCGTATTAACAACCTATGTCTGTCACCCTTACGGAGCCATTAGATGACTCAAGGCTGGTTCTACAGAGAGTACATCACTTGCTGATCTTCTGGGGTTTATCTTAAGAACATAAGGACATAAGAACAGCCCTGCTGGATCAGGTCCAAGGCCCATCTAGTCCAGCATCCTGTTTCGCACAGTGGCCCACCAGATGCTGCTGGAAGCCACAGACAGAAGTTGAGGGCGTGCCGTCTCACCTGCCATTACTCTCCTGCAACTGGTACTCAGAGGCATCCTGCCTTTGAGGCTGGAGGTGGCCCACAGCCCTCTGACTAGTAGCCATTGATAGACCTCTCCTCCATGAAGTCATCCAAACCCCTCTTAAAGCCATCCAGGTTGTTGGCTGTCACCACATCCTGTGGCAGAGAGTTCTACAAGTGGATCACGCGTTGTGTGAAAAAGTACTTCCGTTTGTTGGTCCTAGACCTCCTGGCAATCAATTTCATGGAGTGACCCCTGGTTCTAGTGTTGTGTGAGAGGGAAAAGAATTTCTCTCTCTCCACTTTCTCCACACCATGCATGACTTTATAGACCTCTATCATGTCTCCCCGCAGTCATCTTTTTTCTAAACTAAAAAGCCCCAGGTGTTGTAGCCTTGCCTCATAAGAAAGGTGCTCTAGGCCCCTGATCATCTTGGTTGCCCTCTTCTGTACCTTCTCCAGTTCAACCATGTCCTTTTTAAGATGTGGTGACCAGAATTGTACACAGTACTCCAAGTGTGGTTGCACCACAGTTTTATATAAGGGCATTATAATATTAGCCATTTATCTTCTTGACAGGAAAATGTTAATGTGGACTTGTGTGAAATAAATGAGGTGCTTCATACCATTATTTGAAATTAGGCATCTAGACATAATAATTCAAGTGCACTTCCAAGTATTCTCTAGATAAAAGATAGCTAAGTTATAAAAAGAGGCATGTGAAGGAAGAAGGTATAGCTCCTGATTAAGACATTTTTTAATAGCCTGCCTGCCTGTTTATTAATGTCTTGCTATATATAATAAGAAGAGTTATTCAGGTATCATAGCATAAGTTTCAACAAAGCATGTTCCATATCGTAGGCAAACAACTGTAGCACATTGAGAATGAAATCTCACTAGCATACTCTTACTTACAAAAGAAGGGAATGCTGATAGAATAAGGTCACTTGAGAGTGTGTCGTTCTTCGCGCTCGTGGTAACGATAGAGGACTTATAATTAAGATGTGAAACTCTTTTTATATCATGTCTACAAAAGGTTTTCATAGGTAATTTTACAAGAAAAATTGAGAAAGCATGCATGCACAAAGAGCCTGGATTGTCTGAATACTCCTGCCTGGAAACACTGCGTTTTAGCTTTAGGTTTTGTGTCTAGTTGTCCAATCTTCCCCGCAGCATCTTTACTGACAGTATATTATATAGCTACAATAATGTAACCCTTGCGGCTGGTGGGCACTGCGGATGGGTAGGGGGAGAGTTCAGTCACCAAGGCAAGAGCCCCCCCCCCCACACACACACACTTTCCTCCGTGCCGGTGGGCTTGAGTATTTTTCCAAGCCTGCCAACACAGAGGAAAGCAGCCGGGGGGAGGGGGCAGAAAAGCAAAAACAGGGGGAAGCAGATAGAAGGGGCAAAAGGCAGAAAGAAGGGGCAAGAAGGGGGAAGCAGAAAGAAGAAAAATGGGCAGAAAGCAGGGGGCGTGAGGAAAGGAGAAAGAGGGGCAAAAAGTAGAACAAAAGGGGGAGAAAGTAGGGCTTGCATCCCCCCCACCTACAGCAAACAAAACAAACAGGAGAGCTCAAACTTACAGGCAGTCAGCAAATATTCCAAAGCAAGGAGCATACTACATCCCCTTCTTTATGCCTTTAACTTCCTTTTATGATCTTACTGGCTGGAACAGCTGCTATTCAAGCTGTTCCAGCTTCTGATTCCTAGGGGGCAGCACCTGACACTGCCTGCAAAAGGAAACAAGTTGTTCTAGTAAATAACAACATGGCGCTGCTGGATCAGGCCCAAGGCCCATCTAGTCCAGCATCCTGTTTCACACAGTGACCCACTTTGGGAAGCCCACAGACAAGAGCTGAGGGCATGCCCTCTCTCCTGCTGTTACTCCCGTGCAACTGGTACTCTCAGAGGCATCCTGCATCTGAGGCTGGAGGTGGCCTATAGCCCTAAGACTAGTAGCCACTGATAGACCTCTCCTCCATGAAGTTATCCAAACCCCTCTTAAAGCCATCGAGGGTCTTGGCTGTCACCACATCTTGTGGCAGATAATTCCACAATTTGATTATCAACAATGACTGATATTTATATACCACTTTTCAACAAAAGTTCCCAAAGCAGTTTACATTGAGAAATATAAATAAATAAAGATGGATCATATTTGTGTCTTGCTTTTCTTTTAAGGCACTCAGACTGGGTTTCCTCATGTTATCCTCACAAACACCCCTGTGAGGTAGACTAGGCTGAGAGATAATGACTGACCCAGGTTACCAAGTGAGTTTCGTGGATGAAAGGGGGCTTGAACCTAAATCTTCCTGGTATAAACTGAATGCTCTAGTCACTTACACTACACTGATTCTGCTAACATAGTTTAGCAGAGACATTTTGAATTGAGAGGAGAATCCAAGGCAATAAAGGAGGCTACAGTGGAATAGATTAGAGCACAGACAGGGGCTTCTCTGTGTTTATACAGGGTATAGTTCCTCTTGGAGATGCTAAAGAGGATGACGCCACCACATTTGAGATGCGAAGACTAAGGGACTCAAAAATTACCCCCCAATGTGTGCACCTCTCAAAATAACAAATTTGTTGCAGAAAATGCTAACTGATATAGGTAAGATATTGGGGAGAAGGTTTAGGAGGCTGCCCACCACTGAGTTCAATATGAGGTTTGGATTAAACATTCCAAAGGAAATGTCATTGGGCAGTAGTCAGGAATAGAAAGAGCTATCATTCATTAAGCAGCTACAATGATGAATGAGAAGCCCCATTCAGTGAATATAAAGGAAGTAAAGAGGCCTAAGACCAACTCTGAAGAACCCCTACACAGAGTGGAAGAGACAAGGAGGAAGGCAAATTGTAAATGAGGCAAAGGAAGAAGGATGGAGGCATTTGAAAAGGATGGAATAGCCAAAATTGTCAGTGGCAGCATACAATTCAAGGAACATGAGTATTATGAGAAAGGCTAGGAAAATGTCATGGGGCATCCTAGGGGGTGAATGTTAAGAGAGGTCTATGTGGACATATGTTAACTATCACTCTCTGTGGCTATGCTTTGCTTAAGTGGGGGAAATTAGCTTCAAATGGGTGCAGACCAATCAAAAGCAATATTACTCTTTAAATGCTGCAGGAAAGCTGTCCATGGCATGTACGCACTGGAAAGGACAAAGGAGAGTAGACATGTAAAAGCAACAGCCCTGCTGGATGGCCCATCTAGTCCAGCATCCTGTTTCACACAGTGGCTCACCAGATGCCTTTGGGAAACCCACAGGAAAGAGCTGAGGGCATGCCCTCTTTCCTGCTGTTGCTTCTCTGCAACTGGTATTTAGAGGCATCTTGCCTCTGAGGCTGGAGGTGGCCTATAGCCCTCAGACTAGTAGCCATTGATAGACCTGTCTTCCATGAATGTATCCAACCCCTCTTAAAGCCGTACATCTTATAGCAAAGAATTCCATCGGTTAATTATGCGTTATGTGAAAAAGTACTTCCTCTTGTCAGTCCTAAATTTCTTGGGAATCAATTTTATGGGATGACACCTGGTTCTAGTATTATGTGAGAGGGAGAAAAATATCTCTCTATCAATTATCTCCACACCATGCATGATTCCACCCCCCAATATGCATCACTTTACACTTGCTAGCATTGAACCACATTTGCCATTTTGTTGCCCACTCCCCCAGTTTGGAGAGATCTTTTTGGAGCTTCTCATAATCTCTTTTGGATTTCACTACCCTAAATAGTCTGGTGTCACCTGCAAATTTGGCCATCTTGCTGCTTATTACCAGTTTTTTTGTCATTACCTGAATGTGAATTTACCAGTCTATGCATGGGTAATTGAAGTCACCCATTATTACAGCTCTGTCTTTCTTTGACGCCTCCCTGATTTCCTTCTCCCAGTAACTCCCAGTCATGGTCAGCGTTTTGATCTAGAGGGTGATAGCACATCCCTAGAACCGCATTTCCCTTCAGGCCTCACCCACAGAGTTTCTGTGGAAGGCTCCATTCTTCATAGGTTTTCCAGCTTGTTATATTCCTTCTTTAACATACCGTGCTGCTACACTCCCAATTTGCCCCTCTGTGTCCTTCCTATAGAGTTTATATACAGGAATAAGCATGTCCCACTGATGCTTACTATGCCCACTATATCTGTTTTCATTAGCAATAGCAACCAAGCACTCCAGCTCACCCATTTTGGCTCATAGGCTTCTGGCATTGGCATATAAGCAACTATATACTGAATCTATTACCTGGTGTGTGCTATCTTTCTTTTGTCCATTTGATTTCTTTTGGCCATTTGATCTCTCACGTGTACTTGAAAACAAAGAGATGCTTTATTGGAAGTTAATGGGGTACAGAATGTGAAAAGAAGGTGATTAGCTTTAATGCTGGGAAGAGGCTTAAAGATGAAAAAGAGAAAGAGGAAAGCCATTTGTCATAGTTAGGGATCTGTCTGTCCAGTTGGCTCAAGCATGAGGCAAGCAATGAGGTGCGCCTGAGCAGCATAGGGTGCAGAGTTCTTTGACAGGGTGCAAATGCAAGGGTGCATGCAATGCAAGGGTGCATACACAATACAAGACAGCTATGCCATTTCTGAAGGGGTTCTTATAGGCAAAAACATACCCTGAGGCATGACTGAAGAGTTTCAGTGGAGGAGACTGATAAAGGGCCTCCTCAAAGTATTTCTAGTGACTTTAGGAATTCTTGCTCCTAATAAGGCATGAATATTGAGTATTGATTAGGTTATGTCTGGGCTGGCTCCCCTGTATATTCCCTAGACAAAGAGATGTTCACAGATAAATTGCTGAGCATCTGAACAGAGATGGGAGGGGGCACATCACACACTCTGGCATTACCCATTCATAGGGGTGTAACTATAATAGGGCAAGGGGAGACAGTTGTCTGGGGGCCCACTGCCTTGGGCCCCTCCCGAGGCAAGTCACATGACTGACTCCCCCAGCTGTGCACCTGCCGGGGCTTCCTTCAGTCGTATTCATCCTCCAAAATTGATGTGGGTGTTAAGACCTGGAGCTATCAGAACAGCATGTCTTTCTCTAGTACCATTAAATGACTTGCATCATCCACAATTTGCAAAACCTCTTAAAAATAATTTAGGATGATGTTCTATTGTGGCACATAGGATATATACAGAGAAACTTTATTTCGGTCGTAGACCAGCAATACAACAATATAAAACAAAGAAGAAGAAGAAGAAGAAGAAGAAGAAGAAGAAGAAGAAGAAGAAGAAGAAGAAGAAGAAGAAGAAGAAGAAGTGTGTATCTATAAATTTTTTACTATGCTTTTTGTTACCACTATTCAGCCTCATTTAAGATTTCTTTACTTCATGAGCTGAGCTTCAGCGAGGGGGGACATTTTAAAATCTTGTCTCTGGGCCCACTCCAACCTTGCTACGCCCCTGCTCATTCAGGTCTGATAACAGTGGGGAAGAAACAAGGTGAGAAGTTTTGTGTAGCCTTGAAACTGCTTATCATTGTATAAGGGAGGAAAAGAGCTTACATCCCATTCCGTTTGTCTCTAGTATACTCTCATTAGGGTCTGCCCTGCATCTCTCTCTGCTTATACTCAGACGCAATCAGAAAGGGGCATTTCCATTAGTCCTCTGAAAAGCACCATAAGGAAACACCTTGTCAGAATGAGCTTTTGTCTGGAATGCAGCCACCATTTCTTTTCCAAGCAGGCTAAGGAAATAAAATGCTTAAGTCAGGGGCCGAGCCACCATTGCGCGAACAGGTTCAGATGCCTCGCTCCCCAGCCACATCCCGTGTCTGATGTCAGCAGCAGGCGGTGAGGTTTCACTCGCAAACAAGGCTGCACACCCCATTTCCAAGCAAATTCCTGCCAGCGCCACATTCGCAGCGTGGCCAGGAATGTGTCTCCCTGCCTTTTAAAGCAGGGAGAGCCGTTCCCGACCATCCTACAAATGCAGCACTGGCCAGAACTGGCTTGCAAATGGGGCTCACGGCCCCATTTGCGAGTGAAACCACACACCCTGAGCCTGATGTCAGTGTCAGACACACAGGGTGTGGCTAGTGGGGGCCGTAGGTATCCTCCCTATGCTACAGGTCTACGTGGCTAAGTTTGAAAGCACCCCCAAATGGCGTAGTGAGCATGGCTCGTAATAAGAGTACACTGACTTGGAGGAAAACCAGAACAGAGAGAGTTTTGTACGTAAAGGCTCAAGTAGGGTGATAAGAAACAAAGTCAGTGACTGATAATCAGACTAACGCATACATGCAAGAAGATTGCATAGCTGAGCCAATACTCAGAGTTGTTCAGTCTCTTGAGCTCTTTGTCTGTACAAACATCATGCTTGTGCAACAAGGAAGGGTAACAGAACAGGCTGTGGGCATCTACTTCTCCCACAGTTTGTGCATCTTGCTCTGCAAATGCACCCTGTTGTGCTAGCACAACGCTAGTCTGGAATGCTAGCGCCTGACTTTGAGCAGCTGGCTAGTGCAAAATCTTTGTACTAACACAATGTATTTTCTCAAGCACAGTGTTAGTCTGTCGTCCAGTGTGTATACACCACTTACTCAAAAGAGTTTGAAGGGAAAGGAATGGATAGAATGAGGTGGCAGTTTGAGAGGAAGGCAAAGTCAATTATGAGGATGTGCTTGAAAATGGAGAGGGGAAAGCCAGTGGGCAGAGAAGAGGAAGAAGAAATGAGAAAGAAGAAAAGTTGATAAGGGGGATTTTTGAAAAGCCACCTCAGAGTTTGAGCCAGGATAGGGGGCAGTGGGCCGTAAGAAACATAGAGAAAGGAGATGGAAGAGAACATTGTGATGTATTTGGGTATTCCTTCCAGAGCTTGTCATTCTTTCTTCAGTGAGGAAAAGAAAAGGAGGTAGCAGAGATAAGGGCTCGAAGAAAAAGTCCTAGACAGAAAGGGCAAAAGGGAGTTCTTAATGAGGGTTACTTAATGAGAGTTGCTTGAAAAGAAGAGAGTACTGTAGTCTCATGGTTCACAGAATTCCTCCAGCAGTACACAACAGCATACTGAGAGGAGGAATAAGGATGCTGCAGAATAAGAATTCAGTGAGCCTAATCTCACAAGCAGCCTAACCCAGGCTAGGGAAGCCCAGCCTATGTTAGGCTGCTTGTGTGCAGAGCTGGGATCAAGTGCGATCCCTGTGCTGCCAAGGCACCTAACCATACTTTAAAACCCAGCCATTAGCTAGGGTTAAGGCCACGAGCACCGGGATCGTGTGTTTGCTTGGGCTGCAGGCAGCCCAAGCAGGCACAGAGACGGGAACCCTGGCATATCCGCAGGCTGGGATGCATCGTCCCAGCCTCCGGAGATCTGCACTGCTTGGATCAGCTCAGATCGTCTAGGAGCACGAGCCAAGCTCCACGCAGCATTTTTGTGATCATCAGGGGGCAATGTGAGTAGGACTCTGTCTTCCTCCTCGCCTGGTCATGTGAATAGCCTTAGTCTCTGCTGGTGTCTGGAAGGGAAATAGAATGGAAGAAAAGTGGAGCTGTAATGTTTAGAGGCAATTGAAACATGAGCATACAATAAAGAGATCACTATTGTATCTATTGTATCTAAAAGCCAGGAAAATCTATTGCTTTTCATAATCTATCTATTGAGATAGATGTGTACAAATGAGCTTCAAAAGGAACTTTGTACTCCATGCATGTATATCTTTCCATTGATGAGAGATTAGATTTCTGTATGGCACAATATTTCTGGCAACTTCTATATGCTCGGGAACATTTTAGTGTTCACCATACTCCCCCATTCATGCTATGAATGTCCTGAATCATAGTGAAACATTTTGTGTCATGTTGTATTGAGTAGCTGATAAGCATACAGAATGTCCATTTTCTGACTCTTGCTTATCTTTCTTCGTTTGTAATTTTAAATACCACTAGGGGGCATAGAATTCTTATAGCATTTCCTTCTGGATCAAAAAAAAAATACATGTCCCTAAGCCTTGAAATATGTCTGCTAAATCCAGTTGTTTTCCCTTTTTAATGTTTTGCTTCAGTTCTGCAAACATATACCCATTTGGAGTCCCCAAGTATAGATTTGTAGAATCGCTGCTACAAAAGGATTAGTAAAAAATATAGTTACTTTTAAGGTTTCAGGTGTCATAGATGTAGATAGTGGGTTCTTATGAGTATTTCTGCATGGCTAGTTTATTGTGCCAAAAATATCTTTCACTTGTTGCACTTCTGTGGTGAAAATATTTCTCAAGGTTGCACATCTGTGGTGATGACAGTTCATCTTAAAAGAGTACAAGTTGTGTTCCTTTCATGGCTATTGTGATGTGTGGAACAGGTCTACAGAAGTGTCACGGGGCACCTGTTGGACAACATTTATGACACAATTAGTGATGTAACTCCCCCATTACTCCTTCATGCCTGCCCCATTTTGTAAAAATGATTATGTACTTGATTTTTTTAAAAAAAGTTTTATCTGATTGTTGTGCTGAATAACTCCAGTTTAAAAGTCCTAAACCAGTTGTATTTAATTCAAAAAGTGGTAAGCAGCCGAAATGCTGATGCCTACAGCACTACTCCTTTTTGGAAGTAGCATGCTAACAGGGCATTTCCTTGATGTGCACTCTTAAAGTAAGGATGCTGGCAAATGTCTCCAACTCCGGCTTGGAGAAGAATTTTACAAGTTCAAAAGCCCATATCAAAGAAGAAGGGAGTTCTTCAAACCCCTGAAATTATTCTCCACTCAGAAAAGGTTGTTAGATGTGTCCCTTGTTTCCACCGCCATACCCACATCCTTCCAAGTACCCTCCATCAACCACTGCCCCTGAAATAACACTCTTCTCTTCCCTTTACTTACTGGTCTCTAGAGCAGTGGTGAAATTAACAATGGTGGTAAAGGGTGTGGTGGGGGGAGAGATTTCCTACATATGCCAGAAGGAACAGTGTAGGTCAGGAGGGGACTGGTAGGGGATAACCTCCCCCCCCCCACACACACACACACCTTCAGTGGCAGTAGCTTTTGGAAAGACAAATCCCAAGGGTCACTGTGAATTTCCCTTTATTCTCAGCACACTAAGGAGAAGCACATCAGGACAACAAAAAGCAAGAGAGGAAGAAAAAACCCACGCAGCCCCGCCGCCACCACCACCACTGCTGAAGCTTCTTCTGGTGTTTTGTGAAGTAGTGTGCCATGGCAAGAAGTGGGGGAAGAGAAGGGGTAAAACCAGCCCCCCACCCTGTGCCACCACCATTTATCATACCACTGCTGCATCAGAGAAGTGGGGGAGTGTTGTTTGAGGTTTAGATGCCCCTTCCCTATAGCTTTCAAAGCAGTTTGAAAAAGCTGAAAGTCTGAAAGAGAGTTATGGTATGCTTTGACCAGTGGTGAAAGAAGGGACCAACATTTTCAGGACTATGATTGCAAAACAAAAAGCCCTTTTTTCTTTTTTTCTTTTTTTGAGAGGGGATATTGACCAAATTGCTTCTAGCTGCCCTCTTCTGAAACCTTGCTTGCCAACTTCCCCTTAGTTTAAAGCAGAACTATGAGAAAAAGAACAAGATGATAACTATGGAGCAGATGACATAAAATCCCATTATATAAACCACACCTGAGTATGGATTGTTCGGATCTGATGTATTGAACTCTTACAACTCCTGCAGTCTTGGACTACTGCTGGATGTATCCATTCACCTTGTTTTGACATGATTTATCGGATCCTGATTTTGTCCCTCATTGCTATCTAGGAGTGTTTCCATTTTTAAAAAAATTAGTGAGATCGTTCATAATAAAAAAACTGTGTTCTACCTAGGTTGATGTGTGCTCCCAATTTTCGGTTGTGTGGAAGCAAGGCAGGAGGAAAACCTGGGTAGAAGTGATTGTGTGGAAGCAAGGTAGGAGGGAAACCTGGGTAGCTTTTCCTTGTACTGTGCTTCCACACAAGGAAGTTCTTTTCACGATTGGTGAGAAAAGCTTCTCTTGGGTCTGTGGGGAGAGCGGGCTTAGCCGCTATGAGCAGCTGCTCGTAGCTGGGCAGCCAGAACGGCTGCCCACATGACTCTATCACAGTGCTGGCGGGGGCTGCAGGGATTGGGGGCCACATGGCCCCCTGAAGTTTCAGGATGCCCCACGCAAGCACAGGGGGCATCCTGGAGAAACCCCCAAGCCCGGGAGGCTGCTTGCAGCTCCCCGGTTGGGGGTCTACTCGTGTGTCGCCACACGCCACGGCAACACATGAGCAAAAAAAATGAGGTTAACAGAGTGCTCACTCTGTTAACCTCATTTAAGGGGAGGGGTAGTTAGGCAGGCTAGCCACCTTGGGAGCACCAGGCTCATCTGCGAGCCCGGTGGTTCCCATGATACCATGGAAAGGGAAAGCAGGCTAAGCTCCCTTAGCCCACTTTCCAGGGATCGTGGGAATACCCTCAATAACTTCTATCCAGGTTTACCTTGTACCTTGCTTCCACACAACCAAAAATTAGGAGCATACACATCTCCCAAACCTGGGTACAATCACCACAGCTCCCAATCACCGTTTTTGATTGTGTGAATCACCTCATTTTCTGTCTTCATGTTTTTAACTGCATTGCCTGTAAAAATCTAAATTCAGTTTTTAAAAATAGTGGGCGAGGGGCAGTTTAATCTCAGTTTGAGTCTGGTTTGAAAATGGGATAGAGCCTGTTTGAAGAACCATGCCATGGAAAGAACAACAGGGAAGGAAGCATACTTATTTACTACTGTTGCAACTGAAAAGCTATTTGGGGTGGTAAAGGACATTTGCAGACTACTTACCTACATCCTGTGGTGTGCCTACCATAACAAGTTTGTTAAAAAAACTTCACAGATAAAATCACTTGCATCCAGTCATTGCTATAAAACACAGGTTTTCAGAGCAGAGCCTGGTTTGTTGGATTCCCATTTTCTTGGATCAGTTTGCACTGCCACCTGAAGATGTTTTATAATTATCAGTTTTTAGCTTTTAATTAACGTTTAGTTTGAAACTTTAAAACAAATGTAATTTTAATTGTGGTTTTATCCTGGTCTTTTAACTTGCTTAACTTAATTTGGTTAACTGTATTAGTCTTATTTTACATTGTGAGGCGGTTCCCACAATCAGTGGGAACCACTGAAATGGGGTTAGCGGGGAGAGCGAACTTAGCCCGCTCTCCCCACAGACAACCCGTCAGTTGGCTGCGGGCAGCCGAACCGGCCGCCCACATGACTGCCAGCTCCGTTACGAAATCAGCAGGGCCTGGGAAGTTCAGAGGCTGCGTGGTCCCCAGAAACTCCAGCATGCCCTGCATGAGTGCGCAGGGCATGTTGGAGAGACCCCCGAGCCAGGAGGCTGCTTTTTAGCCTCCCGGTCGGGGGGTCTACTGTGAGTTGCTGCAGTGCTGAGCCACAGCGCAGCAACTCACGATCAGAAAGCCCAGGTTAGCGGAGCGCTTGCTCTGCTGACCTGGGCTTAGGGGAGGGGTAGTTTAGCGGGTGACCTGCTTCCGTGAGACCAGGCTCGGCTGCGAGCCCAGTGGTTCTCATGGTCTGCCAAAATTGGGCTAGGCTCCCTTAGTCCAATTTTGGCAGGTCGTGAGAATAGCCTCTGTCTCTATTTTATTAATGTCACCACAGTGTATCTCCGTGCCATGGCAACTTGTGAGGAGATCACCACCGGGAGGCTAAAATGACTGCGAGGCATCCTGGGACTTCCAAGGGCCGGGTGGCCCCTGATCACTGCAGCCTCTACCAGCTCCATGACAGAGCCAGTAGTAGTGTGGGCGGCCGATACGGCAGCTGCTCGTCTGTGGGGAGAGCGGGCTAAGCCCACTCTCCCCACAGAACCTTCCCAGGCTCTACACATGGATCGTGTGTAGAGCCTCATAGTGAATGGATATTATATTGCCAATCAGATGCCAATCTGATTAGATTATATGATTATGTCACTGAGGACAAACACATCTAATTCAAGGCAGGGCAATGCTTTTTTACTTGATTAGAGATGTCATTGAAAATGGCTAAAAGAGAGGCATTCTTTTTTGCTGCCAATGTTTGCAAAAAGTGCTCATTCCTTTAAACTATGTTAGATCAAGAGGATCTTTTTAATTTTTTAACCAAAATCAGAATTGACCTTGAAAAAAATATATATGTGAAAAAAGTAAGCTCAAGGTATATTTGGGGGCGGGGGCAGGGAGTGCTATTCTGCATAATACTATCTTCCCGAACAAAACAAGCCTATGTTTTGACTTTGTGAGCTGCTCACAGAACAATTGTTATGGGGCAGTCAACAAATAATGTTATTATTTATTATACATTTGGCATTCTTTATTATTATTATTATTATTATTATTATTATTATTATTATTATTCAGATGGGGGATAATGGGTGAAGAGGCCATTTAGTGAGAGATATGTTTACCCTTTCTCCCTTCGGATGCCACATATGGCTGGAGTCTAGTTTATAATTTTTTTAAAATAAAGTGATGAAGCATATGATTGCTGATGAGCTCCATAAATTCCTGGATGAAGCAGGGTTTTTTTTTCCATCCAGTCAGGTTTAATTTTAATATTAGAACTGGAACTGGGCTTTTGTTGCCCAGTGGATAATATTCATCTGAACATGGCTGAAGTCCAAGAAAATGCTTTACAGTGTGTTCTCTTCTATCTAGTAATCTTTTTAAGTTTTGTTGTTTGTGTTTTGTTGTTTTGGAGATCCTGTAGCGAGTGTGGTGGGTGGCAGGAGCGTAGCGAGACCCCCAGGGGCCAGGGGACAAAACCTTATTCGGGGGCCTCCCCATCACGTGCAAAGCGTGCATGCCTCCAGCCCCCTAAATCTTGCCCCCTGTGTCTGACATCAGATGCAAGGTGGGGCAACAAAATCTCCCCACTGCTGCCCCTGCCCTGCCACTATTTGTGTTGGACAGGGGATGAGCCAGGTGGAAGTGGGTGTTGTGGCTGGTGAGCTGGCCTCTCTGCCTGAACTGCGCACCTGGGGCATGTGACATCCATATTTGAAATGTGCAGGTGCGTAGTTCAGAAGGAGAGGTGGCAGAGAGGCCAACGGGCTGGCCACAACACCTGCTACCGCCTGGCTCACCTCCCCCATCCAACAAAAATAGTGTCAGTAGGGCAGAGGCAGCAGCTTCACAGTTCAGCCAGAGAGGCCGGTGGAGAAGCCAGCTGGCCACAGCGGCCACCACCACAACACGGCCAGGGGTGGGGGCAGGGCACACCTGCTTGCCCCCCCCAAGGGCCCCCTGACCCTCTGGGCCTAGGGACATTTGTCCCTGTTTCTCCAATAGGTGCTATGCCCATGGTGGGTGGGGGTGGAGTCAGAAAGAAAAAGGAGGGAAAGGAGAAGGAGGGAAAATGGCGTTACTTCTGAATAAAACCTTAGTAAAATTAGCATAGTATTTATTAGTGTTTACAAGGGAAGCAGTCATTAAACTTTTAGCAATGAGGTTTTGAACCAGTTGTGCGTGTGGGCCTGCACAGCTTGTGAAAGTTCCTGCATCTTCCCTTCACTGAATTACTGGGCCTTCTTCCTGAACTGCATTACTGGGCCTTCTTCCTGAACTGCATTACTGGGCCTTCTTCCTGAACTGCTGCATTCTATCATTGCTGCTGATGATTGTTTCTCCAGCTTCCTGACCTGAACAACCCCTGAAGGTACTTTTTCCTTATCAATCCTGAACTCTGTTGTTCACTGGATGCCCACTGCAACATAGCTCAAATCCCACCACCACCTTTTTCCTTGTCCACCCCAGGAGAACCTGCTCTTCCCTCAAAACAATGGAGGTCCTACTTCTGCAATTACTTATTCACCATACAGACCCCTGATTTTACTCCAGCAAAGCAGAAGGCTATATTGCTTCTCTGACTGGGCCCTGAAGGTCAAAGAATATATATTCATTTGCCATTTCCTATTAACTTGGATGGGGATGCCAACACTTATGAAGCTGCTCTTCAAGCCTTAGATGATGACGACGACGACAACGACGACGATTTCTTGTTTACACAGTAAGACAGGTGTTATTAACTGGTTTGTTTATACAGACATCGAGTCCTTCCCAAGGACCTGGGATGGTTGGATTTTATTATCAGTGTTGTTGCTGTTATTATAGATATCATCGCAGAATATAGGTTGTTGCCAGTAAAGTTACTTTTTGTAATTGGCTGATGGTGATTTCTGTGGCCCCTATGGTGTTGAGGTGCTCTTCAAGGTCTTTTAGAACTGCACCCAGGGCGCCAATTACCACTGGGATTATTTTGGTCTTCTTCTGCCAAAGCCTTTCAATTTCAATTTGTAGATCTTTGTATTTGGTGATTTTTTTCTATTTCTTTTTCTTCTATTCTGCTATCCCCTGGTATTGCTATGTCAATTATTTTGTCTTGTTTTTCTTTCTTCTCGACTACAGTTTTATCTGGTGTATTGTGTGGCAGATGTTTGTCTGTTTGTAGTCGGAAGTCCCAGAAGATTTTTATGTCCTTATTTTCTTCAACTTTTTCAATTTTATAGTCCCACCAATTTTTGGCTACAGGTAGCTTGTATTTTTTGCAGATATTCCAGTGTATCATCCCTGCTACCTTGTCATGCCTTTGTTTGTAGTCAGTCTGTGCGATCTTTTTACAACAGCTGATCAGGTGGTCCACTGTTTCATCTGCTTCTTTACAAAGGTGACACTTGCTGTTTGTTGTTGACTTTTCAACTTTTGCTCTATTTGTATTTGTTCTTAGTGCCTGTTCTTGTGCAGCCAGTATTAAACCCTCTGTTTCTTTCTTCAAGTTGCTATTCTTAAGCCATTGCCAGTTCTTGGTGATGTCTGATTTTCCACTTATATTGTGCAAATATTGACCATGCAGTGACTTATTTTTCCATTTTTCTGCTTGACTTGTTCTTTCTTGTAGGCTTGCTTACTTTCACTGGTGTTGGGGGGCGGGAGGGGGTAAGCAAGCGGGAGGGCGGGGGGGCGGCAGTAGCTTTTCTTTGCCCCTAATCCGCTCGCGGGGGGGCGGCGGAGGCGGCTGGGGCGGCTGGTTTCCAGCACCCCAATTATACTATAGAATACGGGCGCTGGAGGGGGCAAAGAGGCGGGAGGGGTAAGCAAGCCCTCCCGCCCTTAAAGGAAGACCCCCCACCCGGACCCGGACCGGCCAAGTCCGAACCGGTCTGGAAGTTCGGAGGCCTTTAGAATGGCCTCCAGACCGGTTCGGACACACCCCTACTTCAGATCATTCATGTACAGCAGATGGTTGATTTTACTTGATGTTTTAGATGTTTGGTATCCGAGGCCTGTTCTGTTTAGTATTTGTGAAAGTGGAGTCATGGCGATTACAAACAACAGAGGGGATAGTCAGTCCCCTTGGAAAATACCTCTTCTAATGCTAACCTGTCCAAGTGTCTCACCATTGATTGTTAACTGTGTACTCCACATGCTCATTGCTTTAAAAAAAAAAAAAATATCTGAATGTTTTTGCTGACATCAGTTGTTTCTAAACAGTTTAGTATCCATGTGTGAGGCAATGAGTCGAAGGCTTTCTTGTAGTCAATCCATGCAACACTTAGATTTGTTTTTCTTCTCTTGCAATTTTCTAAAATCATTTTGTCAATCAGCAGCTGGTCTTTTGTGCTTTCTGGTGTTTGGGCAATTTCCTTTCTGTTCAACTGGAAGCTGCTTATTAGTTAATAAGTGTTGAATTAATTCATCTGCTATTATTCCAGTTAATAATTTGAACATGGTTGGCAGACAGGTTATCGGTCTATAATTACTTGGAACTGCACCTTTTGCTGGGTATTTCATGATGAGATGAGTTTTCCCAGTTGTTAGCCATTGTTCAATATCACCTCCTTGCAAAATGTGATTGAACTGTTTTGATAGTTGTTTATGGAGGCTTGTTAGGTGTTTAAGCCAAAAGCCATGCAGTTCATTGTCACCTGGTACAGTCCAATTTTTAATCTTCTTTGCTCTTTCACTTATTAATGCTGGTGTTATTATTAGATCTTGCATTTGCTGGTTGCATTTTTCGACCTCTTTCACCCAGCCTGCTTTTTTATTATAATCTATTGGATTGTCCCATAATTTCCCCCAGAATTGCACTCTTTCTTCTTGATTTGGTGTTTCTACATTTCTTGCAGTTTCTCCTTCTTTGCTTTGGTAGAAACGTCTCTGATTCGACTGGAATTGGAGATTCTGCCTGTGTTGTGTAATTCTAGCTTCGTATCTGCTAATCTTCTTTGACACTGCTGTTATTTGCTGCTTTATTGTTCCCAGGACTTCTCTAATTTTCCTTGAATCTAGGTGGTATTTTTGGATCAGATACTGTTTGGTGTTTTCATTCTTTAGCATCTTGTCTTTCATATCTTTCAATTTACTAAGCCTGGCGATTTTATTTTCTAATCTAATCTTCCATTTAGGTGATGAACTACTTTCTTTTTTTACAGGTCCACTGATCTTATATCCGAGCTCTTGTGTTGTTATTGTTGCTGCACTGTACATTAGTTGGTTTGTTTCTTGCAAATTATTGGTTGTTGTTTCTGCAAGTGCAGCGTTTACATCTTTTAATGCCTGAGCAAGTTGTTTTTTTGGCAACTGTTTTTAGAGCTGGAAGTCGAACCCTGGTGGTTGTTTGGTTCATGTGCTCAGTTTTTTTTTGCTTTAGTTCTTGTTGCTTTTCTGTTAAACGGCATTTGGGTTTTTGAGGTGAAGGCAAAGGGGAGGTTGCCTGGTTTTGATTTTGAAACAGTTCAGCAACAGTGGCATCCTCTATTTCTAACACCTCCTCCACCTGCGCCTGAGCAACTGTTTCAGTTGGTGGTAATTCTTCTTCCATTTCTTGAGCCTGTGTTGCTCTTTGCAGTTCTTCCAGCTCAACTTCTGTGAATACTTTATTTCTTATTATGATTTTTTTCTGGTCTGCTAGCCTTTGTTCTGTTATTTCTATATCTGGATGCTTCTCTTTCCAAATTTGGTACATTCTTTTAAAATAACCTCTTCTAGTTGGAAGAGACTTTTCATAGCAGATCATTATTTCCTTGTTGGCATTTTTCATATATTTTTTCTGGTTAAGCGACGTTTCTTCCAGTAACTTTGCAGTCTTCAGCCCTGGTTGCTCAGCTGAAGATCCTGAGTACTGTTGCCCACTTGCCACCAGATTTCCAGGGACTCCAGCACCTGGCGCAGTCCTTGTTGGCCCGGGCGATGACCAATCCGGTATAGATTTATTAAAGTTACGTCTCACCATATGGTTGATGTGAGAGGCACTCTTCGTCTGGCTCCTCTGGTGAGACCTGTCCAATATGGTTGGACCTCTGGCATAGCTCTCACCTTCCTCAGAGCACGCAAGCCCCACAACCACGCCAAGGTAGTGCCTCACTGGGGGATATATCATCATCATCATCATCATCATCATCATCATCTATTTACACACAGTCTACCAGATGTTATTGACTGGATTTGGTACTTTAATTATCAGGCCCTTTCCAATGGTCTAGGATAACTAAAGAAAAATTAAAGTTAGCGTTGTAGTTTTCATGCTGTCCCGAGTAGTGTGGCCTTCTGTAGCTGATGTGTTGTAATTTTATCAATGCCCAAGGTGTCAAGATGGTGTTCAAGTTCTTTTGAACTACAACTTTTGGCACCACTACTGTTTTCTTTTCCCAGAGCCACTCAATTTCAATCTGAAGGTCCTTGTATTTAGTTATTTTCTCCAGTTGTTTTTTGCCGACTCTTCTATCACCTGGGATTGCAATATCAATTATTGGAACCCAATTCTTCTCGGTGACTCTCAGATCTGGCGAATTGTGCGCTAAATGCCTATCAATTTGTATTCTAAAATCCCAAAGGATTTTTGCCTCCTCATTTTCTGTGACCTTCTCAGTTGGGTGATTCCACTAATTCTTGCTTGCTAGCAATTTGTAATTCTTGCAAAGGTTCCAGTGGATCATTGCAGCAACTTTATTGTGTATTTCCTTATAATCAGTCTCTGAGATTTTCTTACAACATACAAAGTGCTCAACCGTCTCATCTGCTTCCTTGCATAACCAGCACTTACTGTCTTTCTGGGTCTTATCAATTTTTGCTTTTATAACATTTGTTCATAGTGATTGTTCCTGGGCTGCAAAAATGAGACCTTCTGTTTCTTTCTTCAGTGTCCCCTTCTTTAACCACTGCCATGTTGTGCTATTGTTAACTTTTGATTGTGTCATTAAAGAACTGACCACGCAATGGTTTGTTGTGCCATCTGCTGTTTTTTGTATTCATCCTTTGATTCCTTTATTTTCAACAGTCCTGTCTTATTCACTTCCGGTAGCATTTCTTCTTGGCTTTCATTGATGTATTCCGCCAATGCTTGCTTTTCTTCTTCAACAGACTGTCTGACTTGCAACATTCCACATCCACCTTCATTTCTTGGCAGGTACAGCCTATCAACATCACTTCTTGGGTGCAGGGTATGATTGATGGTCATTATTTTCCTGGTTTTCCAATCCAGCGCATCCAATTCTGCTTGTGTTCAATCAACAATACCTGCTGTATATTGGATTGCAGGAATTGCCCATGTGTTGATTGCTTTGATAGTGTTACCACCATTAAGTTTGGACTTCAGTGTCTTTCTTACCCATCTGATATATTCCTTACTAACTTTGGTCTTCACTTCAGCATACTTGATCTTGACCTTGTCACTTTGGATAATGCCCAAATACTTATAACTTTCCTCAGTTTACAGACTCATTCTTTTCTGGAATCCACGTTTCAATGGGTTTGATTTAAAGTAACAAACCATAATTTCTCAATTTTCTGTGACTATATACTTACAACATTGAGGTTGTTCTTCCAGTAGCTCTACAGTCTCCAGCCCTGGTTGCTCAGCTGAAGATCCTGGGTCCTGTAACCCATTTTTTGACAAGTGCCCAGGTACTCTAGCACTTGATGCAGTCCTTGTTGATCCGGGCGATGACCGATCAGGTATAGAATTTGTTTTTCTTGTTCTCACCATGGTTATGGGATTAAGCACATTTAGTCGGACTTCTCCTCAGAGGCCTGTGTGGTTTGGGTGTAACCATTTTATTTGGGTTTTGGTTCATACATTAAAAGTCTTTGTCCATACTATATGGAGCATGGTATTTCCAGGGGCAACCTATTTCCCAACATTGGGCTATATGTGTAATATTTTGTATCCCACAGATGCATAGATTCAGTCAGCATTCCCCAGACATATACTCTTTTATTTATTATTTTTATTTTATTTTTACATTTTATACCGCCTTTCATTAAAAGAAAACCCCAAGGCAGTCTACAAAAATTAAAAACACACAGCAAAAAGCAATAAAAACATCAAGCTAAAAACAAGCATAAAAACAAGACAACAGATAAAAAGACACAAGAACGGCAGTAAAAAACAGTTATGTAAAAGCCTGGGTAAAAAGCCAAGTCTTTAAAAGTTTTCTAAAAGCTGTGATGGAGTCCGAGGAACGAATGGCCACCGGGAGAGCATTCCAGAGTCTAGGGGCAGCAACAGAGAAGGCCCTGTCCCGAGTGCACGACAGCCGGGCCTCCCTCATTGTCGGCACCCGGAGCAGGGCCCCCTCAGATGTCCTAGTCAAGCGGGCAGCAACCCTTGGGAGCAGGCGGTCCCTCAAATACCCCGGGCCCAAACCGTTTAGGGCTTTAAAGGTCAAAACCAGCACCTTGAATTGGACCCGGAAACGAACCGGCAGCCAGTGCAGCTCTTTCAAAATGGGGGTGATATGTTCCCAACGGGCAGCTCCAGATAGAACCCTCGCTGCCGCATTTTTCACTAGCTGTAGTTTCCGGATATTCTTCAAGGGCAGCCCCACGTAGAGCGCGTTACAGTAATCCAGCCGCGACGTGACTAAGGCATGGGTAACCATGGCCAGATCTGCCTTCTCGAGAAAGGGACGCAACTAGCGCACCAGCCGAAGCCGTGCAAAGGCACCCCTGGCACACCTGAGCCTCCAAAAGCAGAGTCGGGTCCAGTAGTACCCCCAAGCTGCGTACTTGCTCCTTCAAGGGGAGTGCAACCCCATCCAGAACCGGTAAAATCTCCTCATCCCGATTGGCTCTCCTACTGACCAACAGTACCTCCGTCTTATCCGGATTCAATTTCAGTTGTTAGCCCACATCCAACCCATCACGGCCTCCAGCCCCCGATTCAGGACATCCACCGCCTCCCTAGGATCAGATGACAAGGAGAGATAGAGCTGAGTGTCATCCGCATATTGCTGACAACTCAGTCCAAATCCCTGGATGACCTCTCCCAGCGGCTTCATGTAGATGTTAAACAGCATGGGGGACAAGACCGATCCCTGCGGGACCCCACAGGCCAACGGCCATGGGGCCGAGCAGTAGTTCCCCAGCACCACCTTCTGGACCCTCCCCTCAAGAAAGGACCGGAACCACTGCAACGCAGTGCCTCTGATTCCCATACTCGAGAGGCGGCCCAGAAGGATACCATGGTCGATGGTATCGAACGCCGCCGAGAGGTCCAGCAGAACCAACAGGGACGCACTCCCCATCTAGTTCCCGGCGTAGGTCATCCACTAGAGCGACCAAGGCAGCCTCAGTCCCATACCCGGGGCAGAAGCCAGATTGAAAAGGGTCCAGATAATCCGTATCATCCAAGACCTTCTGCAGCTGGGACGCCACCACACGCTCCATCACCTTGCCCAAGAAGGGAAGGTTAGACACAGGTCTATAATTGTCCAGGTTGGAGGGATCAAGGGAGGGCTTTTTTAATAGAGGTCTTACCACCGCCTCCTTAAGGCACGATGGCATCCTGCCCTCCCTTAACGAAGCATTAACGATCACCTCCAGCCATCTGCCTGTCCCCTCCCTGGCAGCTTTTATTAGCCATGTAGGGCAAGGGTCAAGAGCGCACGAAGTCACCCGCACACTGCCCAGGATCTTGTCCACATCCTCAGGCCGCACCAACTGAAAAGAATCCAAAACAACTGGACCAGATGGTACCAGAGGCACGTCTGCCGGAACTGCCAAAACTCTGGAGTCCAGGTCAGCATGGATGCAAGCGACTTTATCTGCAAAGCGACAGTCAAACTGATCACAAAGAGTCGTAGATGACTCCTCCCCCATTGTCCGGGGGGATGTGTGGAGCAATGTTTTCACCACACGAAACAGCTCTGTTTGCCTGCACTGAGCAGATGCAATGGAGGCGGAGAAAAAATGTTTCTTCGCCGCCCCCACCTCCACGGTGTAGTCCCTAAAATGGGTTCTAGCCCGTGTTCGATCGGATTCGTGACGACTCTTCCTCCAGCGTCGCTCCAGCCGTCGTCCGAGTTGCTTCATCGCCCTAAGCTCCGAGGAAAACAAAGGAGCAGAATGGGCTCCACCAAGCCGGAGAGGGCGCTTGGGGGCAACCGTGTCAACAGCCCGGGCCATCTCTCCATTCCAGAGATCAACCAAGGCCTCGACAGGATCACCAGCTCTGGACACTGGAAACTCCCCGAGGGCTGTCTGAAATCCAAGCGGATCCATAAGCCTCCGGGGGCGGACCATCTTAATCGGCCCACCACCCCTGCAGAGGGCAGATGGAACAGTCAAACTAAACCCCACCAGGTGATGATCTGTCCATGACAAGGGAGTGATCTCAGATTCCCCCACCTCCAGATCATTTATTTCCCGGTCGGCAAAAACCAGATCCAGAGTGTGTCCCGCCACGTAGGTAGGGCCCGATACCAATTGAGACAGGCCCATGGTTGCCATGGAGGCCATGAAATCCTGAGCCGCACCCACTAGGGGGGCCTCAGCGTGGACATTGAAATCCCCCAAAACAATAAGCCTGGGGGAACCCAAAGCCACCTCCGAGACCACCCCCGCCAGCTCAGGTAGGGAGACTGAAGTGCAGCGGGGTGGTCGGTACACCAACAGAATCCCCAGCCTATCTCGGAAGCCCACCCTCAAGGACAAACACTCAAAATTCTGAGATTGCCTGACCAGGCACCTGGAAACGGGGAGGGTCTCTCGAAAGATGACTGCAACGCCTCCTCCCCGGCCCTCGAGGCGGGGCTGCTGCACGATCTGGAAACCTGGAGGACAAAGCTGAGAGAGACCAACCCCGCCCAGCGCATCCAACCAGGTCTCCGTCACACATACCAGGTCAGCACGCTCATCCACAATCAAATCGTGGATGAGAGATGTTTTTGCGTTAACTGACCTGGCATTCAGCAGCAGCACCCTAATCCTCGAAGGAGTGTTCTCAGAGCTCCCTAGGGTCAGAGGGTTGGGAGAGGGCCGGAAAAAGGAACAGGTCTCAATTGCCTGGACCGATTTCCCCAGTAACGGCCCGCCCAACTCCCACCGCCATACCTCCCTCTGCCCGCTACCCGTGATATTGCCGCCCCCACTCCAGACCCACTTTTTCGCTCTCCCAGGCACATCTCCCCAGACTAACCCACCACAGCTTCTTGGCTTAATTTAAAAACCAGGACCAGGCTTATACGATCTCTGCTGATGTCTTAATTGAAGGAAGACAGATCTTCAAGGCAGACGAAAAAGGTCTTCAGGCCCTTCAGGTCTTCTTTTGTCTGGCACAGGGGACTTGTTTTTGTTTGAGGCAGCAAACGTTGCCTGAAAAAGACAGGAGAGAGCTCGTTCAGGGCTCTCCAGAGCCTGAGAGTGGTTGGGGGATGTTCCCTGAGGGCTCCTCTGGAGCCCGAGCCATGACCTGTGCCTGTGACTTCACACGCATGGGATGTTGCAAGAGGGGCCTCCAGGTGGGGCTGGACCCAGACCACCGTTCAGCTGGCTCTGCACCTGGACAGGGCTTTCCATGCCCTCTCCATCACACGTTGAGGTCATCTGGAGAGGTCCATCTCCAGTTACCACCGGTACACGTGGTGGTTACTCAGAACCGGGCCTTTTCTGTAGCTGCTCTTGGCCTATAGAAATCACTCCCACAGATATCTGCAGTTTAGGCTCGCTGTAGGTTTTTAAGAGAGCCCTAAAAACCTACTTGTTTGGCCTGGCCTTCCAAGGTTTTAAAATTGTTTTTTAGAGTATTTTAATTGGTTTTAAATGGTTAAATGGCTGGATTGTTTTTAGATTGTTTTTAGCACTGTGTCTTAAATGGTGTGTATTTTTATGTCTTTTAAAATTTGTTGTACACCGCCCAGATGGGATGGCATATAAATATAATAAATAAATAAATAATGATAATGATAAATATCTCACCCTGAGGATGCAGAGATTCATTATCGAGTAAAGGAGAAGCAACAAAAATATAAATTGTATGTGCATCAGAAACAGGGTGCGAAACAACAAACGTGGGGGACTTTGAGTATGGTTGCCTTATAAAGTGAGAAAGGGGTGTTCCCGATATTCTGGACCAAAACAAATAATCAAAATTCAAAGAGATTCTGTCATATTAGATGATGGGGGGAAATGGAACAGTCTGACTTTCCAACTGTGTGAGAGGAGACCACCTAAAAAATACTCAAGACTGTCACAATTTTAAATTAATTCAATTTTGGTTGTTATAAAAAGGAGGGATGTGTTTTAAGGCTTTATTCAGAAGCAACTCAATTTTTTCCTGAACATTTCTTTGTGTTTACAAGGAAAGTAGTTATAAAACAGTGTTGGGCTCATCATATCCAAGCAGGTACTTACAGAATTACAGTACATACTTTTGACAGAGAGTTGGCTTAATCACTGAGCATGAAGTTCCCAGTGAATTCCACAGCAGTGTTCTCATTCTTAAAAGACTTAGAGTGCTATCCTAAGCATGTTTATTCAGAAGTACATGACACTGAGTTCAGTAGCGCTTACTCCAAGTAAGTGTGTATAGGATCAAAGCTTTTGAGCTGCAATAGATTGGATGAGGGTGAAGGTGTACCAGATCTGGTCAGAGAGATGTTCCTGGACCCACTTTTGCTTCTGGATGCAATGTGGTAACAAGGAAGCTTCTGTGTAGATGTACCATAAAATTAAAGGTGTGTTGCTCTCATTTTACAACTTGTGCCTAAGTGTATAGGCCTACAGTACAAAACAGGTATGTATATGCAGCAGAACTGCATATAGTGGCTCACATACAAATTCTGACTGATTGTCATGGATGTGTAAGAATGTTTTGTGTATGCAAGGGCAGAGGGGCAATTTTTGCCAATCCCTCCTTCCTTTTGCTGCCACAGATGTCCCTCCAAAATATGTTCCTGACTGAAGTTCCCCTAACCCTCAGGGCATATTTTCAGGCAAGATCAGGGGTAGCAGAAGTAAGGTACTTAAAAAATAGCCCCTCCCCTCTTGTGTATGTGAAATGTTATTACGGCAGGTAACATTAGTCACTATCAACCAAGTTTTATTGATGTTCAGGAAGGTTATACTATTTGCAAGATGGCATGTGCTGTATTTTGATTGAGTTTGATCTTTGGTAACTGAAAAAAGAATATGTAAGTGAAAATTGGTTTGGGGGTCTGAAATGAGAGCATGAAATGTTTATTAATGTATTGCTCTTTTGAAATTGTACAATATTTACATTATGCCATTATAAATATACATGGCTGACAGCCAGACAATGTTACTTGTTAACAGACCCATTAAAATTAATGGGACAAGTGAGTAATGACTAGCTTATATTTAATTAATTTCAGTGGGACTAGTCATGAGAAACTAAGTCTGGATGTCAGCCTATATATGTTTCCTTAACTAAGCAACTGAAGAAATTTGAGGGCTATGAAATCCTCACCACACAAATAAATAAGAACGAGGATTGCCGTTTTCAGCCCATATTTTGAAGACACAGATGATTACTTCCCATACAGTTGCCATAGTTTTTTAGCCGACCTCCCAGTAGGCTTATGAGATCACCCAGCATTCCATGTGTGTGTCCATGTATGAGTCCTCCCCACCAACTTTGCAATGCCTGGACCAATATGAACCAAATCGTGTAAAGTTGTAGGGATACATAGGGACACCTCAACGGCGTCATTTGTGATGATGTTATCCACCCCGATTCAAGATGGCGGATGTACAAACGTTTGAGCTGCAAGTGGGCTAACTTGTGACCCGCCTAACCAATTTGAACCAAATTTACTAGAGCTGTAGGGACACATGGGGATGCCTCAATGGTGTAGTTTGTGATGATGTCTCCACCCCAATTCAAAATGGCAGATGCGTGAACATTTGGGGCACATGAGCTAACTTGTGGACTGTCTAACCTATTTTAATCAAATTTGGTACAGTTCTGGAGAGTGACACAACAGAGACACCTCAACGGTGTAGTTTGTTATGATATCATCCACCCCAATTCAAGATGGCAGATGTGTGAACATTTGAGGCACAAGTGGACTAACTTGTGGACCATCTAACCAATTTGAACCAAATTTGCTACAGGTGTAGGGACTCATAGGAAGGGCACAAAGGCCATAATGATGTCATCCATCCTGAACCTGGATGGCAGACACGTGAACATTAGAGGTGCGAGTGGGAACCAATTTGGACCAGATTTGGTACAGTTGTAGGGACACCTCAAACACATAGTTTGTGATGATATCAGCAACCCCAATTCAAGATGGCAGACACATGAACATTTGAGGTGCAAGTGGACTAACTTGTGAACTGCCTAACTGATCTGGACAAAATTTAGTCCAGTTGTAAGGATAGTGAAAGGAAAGTAGACAGATTAGTTCATACTAGGACAACTTGTTTCCCCTTGTAGGACTTCTCTGCTTTTGAATACAATTTAAAAGATAGCAAGTGCAACCTTTCCTGGAATAGACATGTAGTGGTGGGAAATGGTTCAGTTCTTGAATGTCTGCTCTTCATCCAACTGTTAAAAGCATAATAACTTTTTCAGAAAAAGTGGAAAATTCTGATTTTCCAGCTGTTGAAATTAAAATTAATGACATGGTTGCAGAATTTGTGCCTGCTATGTCAACAGACAGGGGGAAATATAAATGGTAAGAAAATAGAGGACTAATGAAATGCAGTCTGTGATCCTGTATATAATTTTCTGAGATTTACTTCTGAGAACATGCACAGGATTGGTCTGCCAATGATATGCTGCAGATACATTATAACAAAATACTAAATTGCAACTCAAGATTTTGCCTTCTCCATCCCTACCTCTGCCACAATTTCTCCCATGCAGCTTTTAAATGGCCTTCTAGACTTTTATACTGATTATGTCTGTTTGCTTTCAAAAGGCTGATTGTTTCCACAAAGGGAAATCTGGGAAAGATTCAGTGCAGCAGATCAAAACAACAAAAACAAATATTTATATACAGCTTTTCAACAAAAGTTTCCAAAGTGGTTTACACAGTACTTTGAGGCAAGAATGTTGTACAAATCAACACACATTTGTCGAAAACATAATAAAAAACCGTGATACCAAGTAAGTTACTTGAAAACAAGTTCAATACAAATTTATGAGGTATGCTTTCAGTTAAATGTATTCAGGATCTAAATGTTAGGCTGATATCTGCAACAACTAATTTCTGGAAGGGCAACGTTCTAAAGTTATTTTCCACTTAAAAGAATACACTAGTGTACCGTTTCCTTTCAGGAACACAAAACAAAGAATCCTGAAGCATCCTTGCAGGCAGTACCTTTCTTTATCTTGTGATTAAATAAGTTCTTTCTTATAAACATTCATAATGCAATAAAGAGTTTGATAAAGACCTTGATTTAAGGTGCCACAGGACTCTGTTGTCTTTGCCACAACATATTAGCATAGTTGATCCTCTGGAATTATTACTAAAATATTTGCATATGAAACTACGTGTTACAATGTACAAAAATTTGAAAGGGTTGTTTTGGGAGCTTGGTGGAAGAGAACCCTTTTACAACTGCAGGAGCCTTAATAGCCTCTCACATGGGTCTATAAGCTGCCCAGCAAACATCACATATCTGTTCTATAGCATCTAAGGGCTTTGATCAGGCTTCAAGTAAAGGGGCTAGTGGATTTTAAGGACCAGCTTTTAGGTACCTTAGAGTGACTCATCCTCTTTGGATGAGCATTATTGCTCCTCCAAATTATTATTCTTAATGCTGGCACTTGACTACTGCTATCCCCAGTTTCTGCCCAATAGCTAGATTTGTATCTTGACTGCATTTCTGCTCTTTTGATTCGCTTTGCAGGACTAGGAGCTTGGAAATGGACCACATTAAATGTTTTTCCTTCTGACAGTTGCTTTGAGGATCCCATCTCCACCTCTCCTTCCCAGTGCCTCTCTTCAGGATTTTCTTATCTTTGGATATAAGCAGAGAGCCAAATAGCACTGTTGTGCCCTTATTGGGTGTTTAAAAAGGGGAGAAAGAAAAAGATTTTCCTTGAGCACGACACTTGCACCAACATTGATCTAGTATCAATAGCATAATATATCCCAACCCCGCCTTAGGGATATGTGGTGGGAAGCCTTGCTGCAGACACAGAGTCTTGTTTAAGAACATAGCTGTACAAGAATTTGACTTCCTCCCTTCATTTAATTAGGGGGTTGTGCAGTGTAGTTCTGGAAAGAGGGAGTACATAATATGCAAAAACTAAATTAAGAAAAACAGCACAAAAAGAAATGAAATGGAAGAACATTGCTGGTAGTTCTTAAATGGTGTTCACCATTTAAGCAAAAAACATTTAAGAACTGTGCTGGAGTACTAGGATGTGTGCAGAAAAAAAATCACAAAAGGGCATGCTTGCAGAGGGCAGTCATCATCCGTGATGTCATGGGATGCTGTCTATTCAGTGCTTCTGGCATACAACTGCATCCTTGTACAGAGCATTCTTATTTCATGTGGTGTGTTCATGGGCAGGAGACAAACAATTCATTTTCCCAGAGACAAAACATTGTGGTTTAAAAGCTGAGAAAATGTGGTTTCTGACTTTAAAAAGGCAGCTAGAGTCCATGTGACTACTGTATGAGAGCTGTATAATTCCTGTATACAAAAATGTGTCTGGAAGGACACGCAGTTCAGCTGTATACTGGTTCATTTCCTTTAAAATATATAGCTTTGGTTCAAGTGACCAAGCTAAGAACTCACACTTTCAATTTATTCTAATGAGAGTTTAGAATAAATTATTATTCTAATAAATTCCTTCTTAGGGGCAAGGAGCTTTCAGAGTCCTGAGGCCTCTTCAATTTGAGGACTCTGAAAGTTACTTGCCCCTAAGGAGGAACTTTGAGACAGGGGTTGGGCAGTAAGATCAGATTCTTCTTCCATTCAAGGTCTCTTGTACTTTTGCAGAATGTGCAGAAGTGCAGTTTAAATTAAAACTCTGAGCCTCGTCCAACCAAACTTTTAAAATTAAGGCCCCTCCAAAACTTCCACTCTCCCCTGCCATAGCCACCCCTGCAAACTTAGATCCAACCATCTGTTCAGTGGGTTAGCATACAGTTAGCCAGTGTGCCCTTGTATGTATACAGCATACAGGTGCATATGTTAATCTGAGTGGGGGGGGGGATAAGGATTCATTTAGCAAGAGAGATCACTCTTACAGCACTCCCACCCATTCATCTGCAGAGTACAGCACTGAATTGTATAAAAGAGGAAACTGCTGGGAGAGAGCGATCCTAGCGGATGCTTGATCTCCAGCAGGACTGGTTTGGATTCCTCCAGACTCCCAACCCTTGCTTATCCTGTAGGCAGTGTTCTCTCTATTTTTTTTCCGTTTGTGTGTGGAATGAGTTTTGTTCTGGGTGACTGTATCAAGGCAGTGTCCACACATGCATCAGAGTGGGACCTTCTAGATTCAACCTGAGCAGGATCTAAAATTAAGTGAGCAGACATCAAAAACCATGTGCACACACATGCACGCCTTAGAGAGGGAAAACTGCCTGTAGGTTCTTGTTCACTGCCTCCCAGAAGGCTTTGCCCCACGGTCTGAAAAACTAGAGTTTACAAACTGTGTGTACTTATGGTTTACATACCACAAGCACACACACCCTCATTCATATATATATAATCTATCTATCTATCTATCTATCTATCTATCTATCTATCTATCTAAACTTTATTTGTGTGTGTATGTGTAAATGTATGTGTATGTATATATATTTGTTAGCCACCCCATAACAAATTGTTCTCTGGGAGGCTCACAACAGAGGATTAATACATACAATAAAAACACATAACACATTAAATTATAATGGACAAAAAGTGAAAATAAAATACAAAGTATGATACAAAGCAGCATTAAAAACTTATTTTAAAATTAGTTAAAAATCAGATCAAATCTGAAAAGTCGAATTTAAAAGGCCTGGGTGAACAAAAAGGTCTTTACCTGGTGTCTAAAAGAATAAAGTGATGAAGCCAGTCAAACCTCACTGGGGAGGCTATTCCATAAATGGGGCGTAACCACCAAAAAGGCCCTCTTCCCGGTAGCCACCCACCTCACCTCATTTGGCAGGGGCACCCAAAGAGGGCCTCCGAAGAAGATCTTAAGAAATGGGTAGGGGCATATGGGGCAAGGCGCTCTCTCAAGTAACCCAGTCCCAAGCCATTTAGGGCTTTAAAGGTTAAAACCAGCACTTTGAATTGGGCCCGGAAACGGACTGGGAGCTGGATGTAGATATAGATATACATACATACAAACAAAACATAGATTTAAATGTCCACAAACACAACACTGCGTGGCCATAAAAGCTGCCTTTAAATTGTGTGCTTGGTGTTGCATTTGTTTAGTATTACGAGAAGTTGGCAAGTCTTTTTAAGCATTTCTTCTTTTAGGAATAGTGACACTGCAATCTTTAAATATCTTACAAAGATAGGCATTGTTGGCTTAAGTGACAGTACATAGGCTAACACCCCACTCCTGCACACATTTACTTGCAAATTTAGTGCAATTGAGTCTAAGTGGATTAAAAAGATGGCAGCTTTCCCTTCCACACAGGGAGAGATCCAAGTCATGCAAACACATTAAGATAATTGATCACCTAGTGTTGTTTAATGCATTTACCACAAGTTAAACCTGTTTTCTGCCACTGAGAAGAAATTCTTCTCAATGGCAGAAAACAAGTTAAACTTTAAAAAGTCATGCCCCAGATGAACTTAAAAGGCCCCACGTTTTGCTCTAACCCCTTTCCGTCTAATTTTTAGGGGCTTGGTTGGCAGCAAAACTAACAACATCCCCAATGTTCCTAAAGAGCAAAAAGTTTGAAGCTGTGGGACCTACTGCTGGTGGTTAAAATCGGAGAGGCTCATCATCCCTCCTCCTTGCCGCACTCCTCGTCAAGCATCATTTCCTGACCTGTTTTCTTTCCAAGGCAGCTTGTTGCCTGCGTGTGTGGGGATGGCAGGGCTGGACGCAGTTGACATTAGGAAATGAATGTCACGCCGAGCTTTAGCCGCAATATGCAAAAACGGTAGCAAGAGCCAAGCAACAGGAAGCAACAGGAAGGGATGGTTTCTGCTTTTACTAGAGAAATACAGGTGCTGTAAATGAAGAAGAGTCACACCAAACCTGAAAGACCTAATGTACACTTGAATGTTCCAGTCTTTACAGACGCTACCGGTCATCACTATCTGCATTTAAAAGCGCACTCAGTTTCTTCCATTCCCAAGTCCATTCTCTTCCAACTTCTTGATCCCCTTTGCTGAGGGACTTTGGCGTCGACGGACCCCGCCACCGGCAAACGCAAATACCACCCAACTTGGCTAGCCCCTCCCGCCGTAAGCCTCGCGTGGAGCTGCCGGGCATCACGTGGGAGGGGGGCTCCCGAGAGCTACAGCGCACATTGCTTCAGCTTCAGTGCCAAAGAGCGAGCTGGAGTCTGTGTCCAGTCGACAGAGACTGTGGACCGCTGCGGCGACCTGCTGGAGCCGAGGCCTCAGCGCAAACTAAATAAAAGGGAGGAATGTCCTCTCGGCCTGCGTGGCCACCTGCCACAAGGGACGAGACTCGGGCGAGGAAGAGGCTGTGCTTTTCACGAGCGCTCATGTGAGTGAGGCGCTGGGAAGAGAGCAAGAGAGAGGCGGCTGCCTCTCTAGAAGCGGAGGGTCGCTTCTCCCGCTGCTCTCCCTTCTCTTGCTCACGTCGAAGGGCCTCGTCGTCCTCCTCCATCCACACCTTTGCTTCGCAACTGAGGTGAGGTTGGGCGAAACTTCCTGGAACTTGGCGGGAGCTTACGAGCGCGAAAGCAGTCAAGGTCCCCCACCCCGTTTTTTCCTCGCTGGATTTATTTTGCATTCAAACCACTGGGGTAACGTCGGCGCAGTTTTCTTTCTGCAATGGCTAAGCTCTCTTGGGACCTCAATAAATCATACCAATTGTCTGGGCGCAGAAGGGGTGTTTGTTGTGCAGTGTGAACCCGCCGCCGCCAAACCCCACCCCCCCAACAGAGAGAGAGACTAAAACAAAAAAAAGGGAGGGGGCAGGAGACTAAATGATGGATTTATTTTTATTTTTTCCTTGCGCAGGAGCTGCTGCTACTGGACTTGAGGCTGTTTTATGACTTTTTAACGGAGGTTTCTTCATTGCGTAATTGCCATGAGCTGCGCCTTATCATCCCCATCACCACCCTGACCGCCACCGCTGTTTGTGACTTTTGCGGCTATTTGGCGCAGGAGGAGGGCGCGTTCTGTGCATTCTCCCACGCGCCCCTTGCTTCTCCTCATGCCCGTTTTATTGGGTGGTGGTGACTTTCTCTTGCATTTGGACTGAGAGCAACAGCTTGCTTGCCTGCCTGCCCGGGAAGCGCCTGCCTTGCCAGAGCAAAATGTACTGACAAGCCAAGGGTAGCAGCAGGAGCCTTCAGCATTAGTTTGTGTCTTTCCAAGGCTTCCCGCCCCCCCCCCTTTTAAAAAAAATCTATAAATCAAGACAGCCAGCTTCTCTCTCTCTCTCTCCTCTCCCCACTCCTCCTTCCCCCCACAGCGGCCACTCGTTTTTTTCTTGTGTCATTTGTGGATGTTCCTGGCTCTCGCTTTTGGACGAGCAACACTCTGTTGCATTATCGCTGGGACTAGACTCTCTGCCCTTATGACTCCAAAGTTTTAAAATTAAAAAGAAGGTGGCCGAGAAGGCGAGAGCGTTCGGAACCTCTGAGGGCTTCAGAAAGCTAGCAGGAGTCTCCAAAAGGGAAGGCGTGTGAGCGGAGCCGCCGTCGCCTCTTCTCTCTCTCACCCGGCCCCCCGCCCCGCACACACGCACTCCTTGTTGTGGGTCAGCAAGGTGGCCCCCACGGCTTCCCCTGCCCCTTTCCTGCTTGGCGAGAGCTGTGGGGAAAGCGCTAAGCGCCTCCTGCCCCAGTCTCTTTTCTCCCGCCTTCTTCTGCTTCTTCCCTCTGCGCCTGGAATAGGCTGCTTGCCTCCCACCGCCTCCAGCCAAGCGGGTGCCGGCACCCTTTGCTGCTGCTGTCGCCGCCGCCGCTGCTGTTGCTTTTGCCCCCGCCGTGATGCCATGCCCCGCAGCCACAGCGGAGGAGAAGACGAGGGCGGCTCCGCCGGGCTCTGGCTGAAGAGCAGCTCGGCGGGGCGCCACGGCGGCAGCAGCAGCGGTGGCATGAAGGATGTAGAGTCCGGCCGGAGCAGGGTGCTCCTGAACTCGGCGGCCCCCCGAGGGGACGGCTTGCTCCTCTTGGGCACCGGCGGCGGGCTTGGCTTGCGGGAGAGCCGGCGAGGCAAGCAAGGAAGAGCCCGGATGAGCTTGCTGGGGAAGCCGCTCTCCTACAGCAGCAACCCTACCTACCGGCGGAACGCCAAGTACAGGAGGCTGCAAAACTATCTCTACAACGTGCTGGAGAGACCCAGAGGCTGGGCGTTCATCTACCACGCGTTCGTGTGAGTACAGCCGGCTGGCAGGAGCGGACGCGCACGCTCCTGCTATTGTTGGTGTTACTGTTGGTGTTTTGTTGCCACATGGGGAGGAGGAGCACCCACCTGGCATTAAAGTGGCCAGATTAAGCACACCTAAAGAAACAGGCATGCAGTGGAGGGCCTGGGAGGTGTGTGTGTGTTTCTTTCCCAGCGCTGTTGAATTATACTGAGCTACCGAGCTGATGCCCTGAAATGAGCATCCCACATGTTCTGTAGAGATGTGACGATGTCCTAGACATAAAGTAAGACACATCTTGATGCTGAAAGCACCTTTGAGCTATTTGCCCGCACACGTATGAATGTGGTTAATGGGAGGTAGAAAACTCGAGGGAGAGCCCTTAAAATGTACTTGCTGCTAGTGGGTGTAGATTTGACATCCAAATTTCAAACATGAAAAATAGAAAAGTGATAGGAGGCTTTAATTTTGCAATCATATACACATTCACCTGATATGAAACTCCACTGGATTATGTGGGGCTTTCTTCCAAGTTATTTAAAAAATCTATTAGGAGTATATAGCTCCCAGGGCAGTGTACACCTCAAAATCTTGCAATTACAGGGTCAGACTGTACATGCCATGTGCAGATCACCCCTAGTAAGCCTCCTTGAACCACTATGTCATAGTTACAACCATTGTAGTAAAAGGATGGATGTTTTTGTTTGAATTATCATGGAAACCTAGGATAGAGGGTGTGGAAGAGCTTTTTCAGATTAATTGACATATATTTTGAAGGTGTGATGTAGCATATGTTGTGTGGTTGAAAATCTGGGACATAAGGCAATACTGTCACAGCCAGGGATAGGAGCAGGGAGAAGTGAAAGGCTGAATTGGCTTGTGGTCAAAGGCTGAATGGTGTAAAGTCTCTTTTGCGAAACATCCCTCTCAAGAGTTGAAAGATGCAGTCGGTGAAGTGATCATAAACATTATTATGGTATGACATGCCCAAGAATTGAATGAACAGGACTTGCTTTTCCAGAAAGCAGGGTGGGGTGAGGAATAGGACATATTGGCCAATTACAGTAAGGAGGGGGAAATGATTAGGAATGGACACAGCAAAGGAACTGAAGGGGGTGAAAAGAGTCTTGGTACAGCAGTGATTTAAAGGCAATCCATAATGGGTTAGCAGAGTAGCTTTAGGAAAGCAAATTGGCATAGGAGATTGCAGAGTTATGGAATGGCTGTAGAATCCATAAATTCAATGGGAATTGCCATAGTTAACTTTTACATGTACTTTAAGAAGTTTAACAACAAAAAATATTTATATGCCGCTTTTCAACAAAAGTTTCCAAAGCGGTTTACATAGAGAAATAATAAATAAATAAGATGTTTCCCTGTCCCCAAAGATTTAGATTTTACAATCTAAAAAGAAACATAAAACAGACACCAGCAACAGTCACTGTGAGTACTGTGCTGGGAGTGGATAGGGCCAGTTAGTCTCTCCCTGCTAAATAAAGAGAATCACCACTTTAAAAAGGTGCCTCTTTGGGGAGTGGGGAGCAAAATATTTGTTTAAACATTTATATGTTTGCTTATGGAACACTCTTAAGGTGCACAGCACTTCACAATTCTTTTTTTATTTGTTTCATAGTACTTGCATAGAGCATTTCATGTGTTCAGAATGTTGTACTTTGTAATAAGGCAATCTTCTGTCCTCCTATTGCAGACAGGGGTATGAGACTGAAACAATAATGGCTTGCAAGAGCCACCTCATTGATTCATGGCCAAAGTGAAGTTTCATCCATGGACTTTCCACTTATAACTCACTCTCTTGTACATTGCATTGCTTCTTTTCCATTCAGCCAATTCTATACTCATTATTGTAACAACCCTGATCAATATGGGCAACTTCACCTGACATGGTAAAAGCTATGCCAACATTGGTCATGTTGTCTGAACCTACGAGTGTTGGCGTATTCTTCCTGATGTGTGGTTCTGAACCTGGTGTCTGTAACAACTTCAAATCTTGCCTGGCCATCTTAGGTAATGGGGAGGCGGCGGCGGCGGAAAAGCCCGGCCTGGCCGCTGGGGGCAGGAGGCAGCGGCAGGACAGCAGGCCTAGCCGCCCCGGGTAAGGGGGAGGCGGCGGCAAAGCCTGGCCTGGCTGCCGGGGCAAGAGGCAGCGGTGAGATGGCAGGCCAGGCCGTCTTGGGTGAGGGAGAGGTGGAGGCGGCAGCGGAAAAGCCCAGCCTGGCCACCGGGGGCGGGAGGCGGTGGGGGGAAGGCATGCCTGGCCGTCCCAGGTAAGGGAGAGGCGGCTCCGGTGGCAAAGCTTAGGGAAGCAGTGGAGAGACTGGAAAGGAGGTGAGTGGGAATTAGAGAGTGGGGCAGGAGGGAGGGGAGAATATCCGGCCCCAAATAGCGTGCAGATGCTCTGTGCAAGTCAGCTAGTAGTAGTAGTAGTAGTTGTTGTTGTTATTGATAATTCGATTTCTATACTGCCCTTCCAAAAATGGCTTAAGGTGGTTTATACAGAGAAATAACAAACAAATAAATAAGATGGATCCCTGTCCCCAAAGCGCTCACAATCTAAAAAGAAACATAAGACAGACACCAGCAACAGTCACTAGAAGCAGGGGCGTAACTACTATTAGGCAAGGGGAGGTGGCTGCCTGGGGGCCCCCACTCCTCGAGGGGCCCCCCAGAGGCAAGTCACATGTGAAATGTGTGTGTATCAGCGAGGGGCCCATTTAAAAATTTTGTCTCTGGGCCCACTCCAGCCTCGTTACGCCCCTGACTGGAGGTACTGTGCTGGGGGTGGAGAGGGCTAGTTACTCTCCCCCTGCTAAATAAAGAAAATCACCACGTTAAAAGGTGCCTCTTTGCCAACTTAGCAGGGTTTAATTTAGTTTTTACTATGTTGTCTGAAGCTGCCCTATAATTTCAATTTCGCAGATGGAGAACTGGAACAGAGAGAATGCCACACCACCCAGTGAGCTTACAGTGAATCCCATTGGCATCCGAAGGGTATATTTGAACCCAACTCAGGCCAAACACCTATCCACTGAATCCCACTAGCATCAGTTTTGACATTTTTTGTTGGCACATATTTAACTGTATCATAGAAATGAATGGGACTTAAATTTGATTTTGCCTGAATTGTGGCAAAACTTATTTTCACTGTCCATTGACAATGGAAATAATCTAGCTAAAGCACGCATCTGTCCATTAGTGTTTTCTTCTCATTAATTCATTTCAGTGGAAGTAATACTAGCTGTGGTGCTTAGAAGTGACTGTATCAAACCCACTGCAAAAGAACAAATACAAATAACTTCTGAAGTGGACTGTAGTCCACAAAAGTTTATGCTTCAATAAATTTGTTGGTCTTTAAGGTCCACAAGACTCTTTGTTTTAACTACAGGTAAGGTACTTGTGATGAGAAATAATGATGTATTTAATGTTTGCCACATTGTTACAATACTTCCATTAAATAATAGCCCCTGATGCCAAATCTCCAAATGCAATATTGACAAAAACATTAATATGCATAGTTAACCACTTTTTCCCAGCTATGAATATGCACTCTAGTAACTGCAAACTGCACATACTCTTCTATGGCCATTCTGACCTTTTCCAGAGGCAGGATGACCTCCAGATTGTGTGTGAGAGACGGTGGTGATCTGTCTGTGTATATGTGCGTTATTATACAATTGCCTCAGAGGGCAACTCTATAAATGGATGGATTAATGCAGAACATGTAGTCTCACTGGACAGCTCTTTTTCTAATGTACCTGGCCTGGTTGCTTCCACATCACATGGAAGAAGATGGGTTGTTAACCTGTGGACATTTGGAGCACAATACGGAAGAAAAAGAGCTGCATTGATTCACAATGCAAACAAGAGTTATATAATCCACAAGTGCTGTACAATATTACTTTTATTCTTAGAGTTGATCTGATGTGTTCCGAGGTCCTTCAGCTCTTTCTTAAGGATATATTCTTTTTAACTCATCCACGCACAAAAAATCTGTACTTAAAAAGAAAATGCTTTCTGCCTCTCTGTCTTTTGTAGAACACCCACTTGTACTTTTTACTCACCCCTATTCTATCCCAAGAACAGACTTTTGTAGGAAGTAAAAGCTAACAGTGTTTGGCAGTGCAGGAGCTTTTTGAAGATCTGGCTTGATTTCTAGATTACTTTTTGTATGTCTCCAGAGGACATAGGAGGGTTCTTATATTTTTATGTTCGTGTGTGTAAGAAAGAAGATCTCCAGCGTAGCAAAAGAGAGCTATGAATCAACAACTTTATACTATCTCCTCCAAGGTAGCTTTTTTCTCAGGCCAGGGAGGACTAGTTTAGGAGTATACAGTTCTTCTGCCCATTGAAGATTTTGCAGTTATTCCACCTGACAATTTCTTTCATTCAGCACTAGCTGCCATTCAGCAGTATTCATAGCTTTCTTACAGTTTTCTTACAGTCATTCCAGTCTTCCTGTGTTAGTATAGCCATTATCCTGTCTTTTCTTTTGTAGGCATCCTGCAATTGAGATGATAGCCCATTCTCTCAAAATCCTAACAAAAAATAACAACTGGCAAACTAATATTTATACATCACAGAGTGCAAGGATAAGTTGTATTTGTTTAAATCTTCATCGTAGCCTTTAGAGCATGGTCAGATGTTTAACTCTGTATACATAACACCCAATTACATATACAGTACTTCAGGGTAATCAGGGTAGTTAACAAGAGTTATTTATTTATTTATTTATTTATTTATTACATTTATATCCCACCCCATACAATAAAAGTCCCTGGGTGGTTCACAATATAAAACCAATTAAAACATTAACATATTTAAAACAATTTAAAATACAATAAAAACTCTAAAACTGAAGCTTTAAAACCATAAACTAAAAGCCTGACTAAACAGGTATGTTTTTAGGTCCTTCTTAAAAACATTTAGAGAAGGGGAAACTCTAATTTCATTAGGAAGCATGTTCCAGAGTCCCAGGGCAACTCTAGAAAAGGCCTGGTTTTGAGTTGCCACCAACCGAGCTGGTGGCAACTGCAACCGGACCTCCCCTGATGATCTTAACAGACGGTGGGATTTATGAAGAAGGCAGTGCTCTCTTAATACCTCTGACCCAAGTAGTGGAAGAGTGGAATCCCCCCTCCCCAGTCCTTGCTTGAAAGTTTAAGAGTAAAGTGGGGATTTAATCTGTGCTAGTACCAGGAAGTTTGAAGTCAAGAGATAGTAGTTATTTTCGCTTAATGTGGACTGCAAAGGTGTGATCTTCTCTATATAGCTCAAGGGTCAGAAACAGTGGCAGTGAATTGATGCATTTGGTTAGAAGTCTCATTATGTTTAGGACATCAGTAAAGCTATTAACGTGTGGGGACGAATCTCAGGAATATATATGAAAGATGTGCTGCAAGATATTCTGAAAATGCAAGCATTTGTGCTGAAAGTTAGCAGGCTTGTTTTTCACTACTTCATTTGGCAATCGATTTTCTGAAGTCAGGCTTGATATCATTTGTAGGGCAAAAAAGGAAACAGGAAAAGCAGAAAAGACCTAATGAGAGAATGATTGGAAGCAAATGGTTTTCTTCCCTCAGGCTTCAAATATCTGTGAATGGTTACAGGTTTCTATTGCATCTCTATAGTATCTTTTCATTAATTCCGTCCCTTGCTTGCTTGTTCAGTTACTCAGTCTCTCACAGTTTCATCTCACCTTTGTTATTTTTAAGTATTTCATCCATAGTTCCTCAATGAATGCACATTAAAACCAGGAGGAATTTTTGCTGAGGAAATAGGTAGAGATAAAACCTGTGAAAGTTTAGGTTTTTTCTTCTCCTGAATTCTTAATTACGTACGCTGTTGTTTTTAGTAATCGTAATCTCAACTTGAATTTGATCACATGTACTGTAGAGGCAGGTATAGATCTTACTTGGGAACTGATACTTTTAAATTCTGAAATTATTGATAGGAATAGATGAAAACATGAATATATATAGGTTAGATTTATGATAGGGGTTGACAGATCCCAGATGCCAGGGAGCCATGGCACCTAGACGAGGATATTCAGAGGTAGAAATAAAATCTTTATTTTATTACAAAACACATAATTATTATGTAACGATTTTACATAATAAAAACCCGGGCAGCCCTTTTTCTGTTCTAAGGAACTTACTTATAAAGGGAATAAAGAGAAACCCATGTATCTCCTTGCAACATACATCACCAAGTCCAGTGATTTTATAAAATGTCCATTGTCTGACTGACTCCCAAGTGTTTGGGCTGGCTCCTAAATCCAAATAAAACTTGTCAAGGCGTGGTTTATGATTATTTTGAGATCCATATACGTATCTTAAATATAAAGTCTCAGCAACTATCCAGCTTCATGGTATTAACTGGCCCTATCCACCCCCAGCACAGTACCTCCAGTGACTGTCCTTGGTGTGTGTCTTATGTTTCTTTTTAGAATGTGAGCCCTTTGGGGACAGGGAGCCATCTTATTTGTTTGTTATTTCTCTTTGTAAACCGCCCTGAGCCATTTTTGGAAGAGCAGTATAGAAATCGAATTATTATTATTATTATTATTATTATTATTAGGAATAAATACTTTTGATTGCTTATGTCTGTTCCTCATAATAGAATAAATAAATATAATACATACGATAAATATGTTTCCTTTAGTGGACTTTCAGTTACATACTTTGTCTCCATTATTACTGTAGTTTTTATAATAAGAAGCTTGCTTAGTAACAATTTGGATTACATAAGTATGATGCAAATTAGTCCACAATAGTGGTAGTAATTAATAAGCACAGTTTTACTGCGTGCTTCAGTCAAATCTTAATTAACAAATCAATAAATCATCCTTAAGATATCTAAGGGGTTTTGTAGTATTCTGTGCCAGCTAGGAGTTAATTCCCCTGTAGCACATTTCTGTGCATGTTTATTCAGAAATCAGTTTCATGTAGATCAATGGGAATTATTTGCTAATCAACGTGCTTAGGATCACCAACCTTAGAGCACAATTTACAGTATTTTAGGCTGCAGTTCCTAGTATTCTAAGGAAGGTACTCCAGAGGTAGTGTATGTGAGGACGGCTCTTTGTTGCTTTCCATCACTGATGGAAATTTAGTTTTTTCATGTTTTCTGCTTGTGGTTTGGGTTGAATTGTGTATATATTTCATCTCTTTTTCAAATATTATGCTCCTGCTCAGTCACACAACTGCTTTGGACGGACGCTTTAAGAATAGAGTACCTAGTGAATATGAGTAAAGAATGAACTTTTCATGTATTACTTTTCAAACATCTGCAACACTTAAGTGTTGTGTATGTTTACTTCCTATGTTCAATACTTGAGATTTTAGCTATTTAGAATAGGATTCCACTTAAGAAAGCTAGTAATTACCTTTTTAAATGTTTTAAAGTACTTTTAGACATTTTAGTAGAACTCTATGCAAAAGTTTCTCCTCTCCTATAATGATTGTGTTCTGTTAGAATACAAAACAAATGCTCTTTGCTTGAAAAATCACATAGCAATGTAATTCTGTTAAAATAAATGGAAGTTTTGCCATTTATTTCCGTGAGAAGCAAGCTGTCCTAAATACTTAACAGTATGTTGGAAAAAATAGATTGTTCATTGTAAGTATCAAGAATAATGTAATAAATGTTTTTGCAAAATTAATATGCTTGACATTTCCCCCCCAACAATTTTCTAGAACTACAGAAGAGACTTTTGCCAGAATAATATTTTCACTATGCAAAATAATTTTAAGGTAGACTTCTGCATATCACACTATGGTATTACAACAATGTTCAGTTCTTTTGATCTGTCTTTTATGACTTACAGCATTGAACTGAACTGAAATAAAGGATATGGATTTTTGGAGAAATGATAAACTGATTCCTGTTATATTTTGAATGAGAGTTTAATTTATTTGAACTCTAATTCAGAATGGTAATCCTGTTTTATATCTGGTTGTGTTTTTTTAAATGCGGGATCAAATCCAGTTTCAGTAGCAATTTCTTTGTGAGGTTAGTTTTGTTCACTCAGCTAGTGGCCTGGTTCAGATGTAACAAGAAACAATAGTTTCTCTTTGGGTGAATGAGTCCTGGAGAGCTATGAGCTTGCACGCTCCTCTGTACACTAAGTAGGAGATCAATGCTTCTGTTTTCATTTTTAAACTAACCACAGTTCCACATGTCACCCAACTCTGATTAGTTTAATTAAGCTAAATTAAACTAAATTTTAACCTTGACAATTTTTCTTTGGGTTTAGGAGCCAGCCCAAAAGTTTAGGGGCCAAACAATGGACACTTGACAAAATTAGAGGACTTAGTGATAGACAGGAGTGTAGTGGAGGGGGGCCGCTCAGGGACAGAGCTGTTGGGGTGGGCATAGTCATGGGGGGCTGTCATGGAGAGCGCCTGCACTTCTGAATTTGCAACTATGTCACTGGTGACAGACACTGTGGAGGGGGAGTGCAAATGGGCTTCTCTTTATCCCTTTTACAAGTAACATCCTTAGGACAGAAAAAGAGGTGCCTGGGATGTGCCACATGGCTTCAGGGTATCTGAAAAGTGAATCTGCTTTGCAGCAGATTTGCAGATGTTTAAATTGGGGGATTAAATAGACAGTTCACATAGGGTCACCTCCTCTCCGCAATCCCTGCAGATTTTTTCCTGTGCGTGTTCCCACCACTTGCTCTGGGTTTTTTATCCAACCAGTCCCATCAGGAGGAGGCAAGAGAGCTTTTTGTGTGTGTTAATTTGACAGTTAGTTACAGAAGACCTCAAGACCAAGCAGCCAGGGATCAAACAACAGAATGCAAGGGCTCAGGTTACATCTTGTGTTGTAACTCAGGAATTCCCCCCCCCTCCCCTTCTGGACTCTCTCATTCTCCCGGTGGCCCCTCTTCATTTCTCAGCCAGCCATTCTACTTCTTTCCCCCCTGGGTGGTATGAAATGCTACTCATCTTTAGCAAGCCTTCCTGGTAGCATTCTGCAGACAGAGACACGTGCACCACAGCTGGGACCACACTAGAATGCAGAAATGCTTTAGTGATTCAGCAGAGTTGGGGGTGCCTTCTGTGCTTAAAAGCATCTCCTTTGGGGAACCGTGGCCAATGTCTCACTTGCTCCCAGTTTGTTACCTCAGCACAGCACCCCTGCAGGTGCTGGAGAGGGCTTTCTCCACTGAGAGTGGTTTGTGAGTAATAGCTTCCACCCGAAGGGACATTTGTCTGTGTATTATGTAGGCTGCCTGGCTCTAATGTAACCTGACAGAAACATGAGCTGAAAGGAGCCCCTCCACAGAATTGCATCAATCTGCCACAACCCCTCTCCCACCCCTAGCTCTTGCAATTGCAAATCTCCTTTGCTGACACCTGGGTGGATTTCAAGTGCGAGTTTGGAAAGAAGCCCCTTCACACATCACAGAGAAACTTGGGAGCATAACAGAAGCCTCGGGTTCCCCCACCCCCACCCAAAGCCACTGGAAATAAAGGATTTTTTAAAGCCGGACATAATTCAGACTAAGCGAGAATGGGCAGCCTCAATCTGGGGGAAAACAAGAGTCCTGCCTGTACTGGCCCCCGATAGCCTGCAGCTAATTTGGGGTAAATGCAGCTAATATGTAGACTGGCCCACTCCATTCTGGAGGAGATTTGAAGTTAAAGCCCTGTGTGTAAAGCCTCCTGGGACAAATATAGATTTTATTAAAACTCTGCTTCTGAATTACCTAGTCCAAGTACCATGGTTAAATTTCTAGATGCCTGGGATTTATCAAGCTCTGGTTTTAGCTGTGATTTTATTCATAAAATAATAAAAATATTGACCTGGAGATGAGTAGAAAACATATTCTGTGATTGCCAGATAATGACATATTAACCTGATTTTCTAAAAAATCTAGGTAGTACTAGCATATTGCAGAAGCCAAATAAAATATTTTTCTAGAAGGTCTGAAAGTATTTATGCACATGATTACACATGCACAAGTCTCTATTGGATTTGTATGATGGATATTGCTTGAGTTCTGAAATAAATATCTTGAAAGGACTTTATTTTGATATATATTAAGCCATCAAATAGATGCCAGGAAAACTGGATTTTTGCTACTATTATCTGAGAGTGTGATTCGGATATGATCCAAGCTGAAAATACATTTGACAATGTTAAATATATTAAAATATAAATGTCCAGACAGTGAAAGTCATGACACAGCACTGTAAACAATAAGACTGCCAGCTACCTTTAGATAATTGCCTGCATAGAATGAGTGCCAGTTTAAATTTTTAATTGCAAATGGCAATCTTGGCAACTGGAAATACCAATATCTTTCCTCCCCTGCCCCCAACAAAATTGTATTAAAATTCTTGAAATACTGTTGTAGTACAGATGTACCTCCTTGTTTCAATACATATCCGCTTCTGAGTAGAGTTGCCATACTGTAGTGTTGTTAACCAGTTAAGTTTAATTTGAAGATCCATTACATGAAATTTGGCAGGCTGTGTCCTACATGAAGTTATCAAAATATATTCTGATAGTTTGATTTATGTAGAATAAAAGTACATTTCTTGGTGAGGAAAATTAATCTATGCCAATTTACTAAGCAAACATGGCATAAATTTGGAGAATCATGCTGGAATATATGTTGGATCTAGGGCTTACTCATAAAATTCATCTTTGTTCCTATTATAGTAGATGCACTGCAGGCTGTAGTGCCTGTCCTTTGATTTATTTATTTACTTACTTATTTACTACATTTTTAAACCGCCTCATCCAGAGGTTCTGGGCAGTATACTACAACTTTTTAAAAAGACATAAAACCCACAATTTGAACACAATGCAAAAAACAATATAAAAACTCAAAACTGATTAAAACTATTTAAAATCAATTAAAATACTTTTTAAAACAACAACACTTTACAAGCCTTGGAAGGCCAGGCCAAATAAATAGGTTTTTAGGACTCTCTTAAAGGCTGACAGCGAGCCTAAACTGCGGATATCTGCTGGGAGTGCATTCCAATTTCCATAGACTAGGAGCAGCTACAGAAAAGGCCCGGTTCCGAGTTGCCACCAGACATACCAGTGGTAACTGGAGACGGACCTCTCCAGATGACCTCAACGAGCGATGGGGATCATACCGAAGAAGGCGCTCTCTAAGGTAACCTGGACCCAAGCCATTCAGGGCTTTAAAGGTAACCAGCATTTTGTATTTCACCCGGAAACATATCGGCAGCCAGTGCAGCTGTTTTAAGACAGGACTAATATGGTCTCTCCGGGTTACCCCAGAGACCAATCTGGCTGCCGCATTTTGAACTAACTGAAGTTTTCGAACTATGTACAAAGGCAGCCCCACATAGAGAACATTGCAGTAGTTGAGCCTGGAGGTTACCAGCTGATGCACCACTGTTTTGAGATTGTTCTCTTCAAGGAATGGATGCAGCTGTCGAATCAGCCGAAGCTGATAGAAAGCACTCCTGGCCATGGCCTCCACCTGAGATACCATGGTGAGGTCTGGATCCAAGAGCACTCCCAAGCTGCTTATCTGTTCCTTCTGGGGGAGTGTAACCCCATCCAGCACAGGAAGATCTAACTCATCCCTTAAATTCCAATCCCCCACAATGAGCACCTCTTCTTGCTTAGATTCAGCTTCAATTTGTTATCCTTCACCCAGCCCATTATTGCCTCTAGGCAGGCATTTAGGGAGTGAATGCCATTTGATGATGATGAGGAGGAGGAGGAGGAGGAGGAGGAGGAGAAATAGATTTGGGTGTCATCAGCATACTGATAACACCCTGCACCAAATCTAATGAGCTCACCCAGCGGTTTCATGTAAATATTTAAAAGCATTGGTGACAAAATGGAGCCCTGAGGGACTCCATATAATAGCTCCCATTTTAAATAGGAACTGTCACCAAGCTCCAGCATCTGGAATCTGCCTGAGATATAGGAGTGGAACCACTGCAAAGCAGTGCCTCCTATCCCCAATTCCCCCAGGCGATCCAGAAGGATACCATGGTTGATGGTATGGAATGCCGCCAAGAGATCCAAAAGAACCAACAAAATCACACTCCCTCTGTCGATTCCCCAGTAAAGGTCATACATCAGGCCGACTAAGGCAGACTCAACCCCATATCCCGCTCTAAAGCCAGTTTGAAATGGGTCTGGATAATCGGTTTCCTCCAAAACCGCCTGGAGCTGGTTAGCCACCACCCTCTCAATCTCCTTACCCGACCATGGGAGATTGGAGACCAGCCTATAACTGTTCATCACTGAGGGATCTAGGGAAGACTTCTTAAGAAGTGGTCTAATAATTGCCTCCTTCAAACAAGGAGGCATCCTACCCTCCCTCAGTGATGTGTAGTGGGACATCTTGCATTATAACAGATTTTATTTATTTTTATTAATTTTTACATTTCTATACCGCCTTTCGTTAAAAGAAAACCCCAAGGCGGTTTACAAAAATTAAAACATACAATAAAAGCAGTAAAAACATCAAGCAATAAAAACATCAAGCTAAAAACATATAAACAAGCATAAAAACATGACAACAGATAACAGATAAAAACAGAGAAGCCGCAGTAAAAACGATCATGTAAAAGCCTGGGTAAAAAGCCAAGTCTTTAAAAGCTTTCTAAAAGCCGTGATGGAGTCTGAGGAACGAATGGCCACCGGGAGAGCATTCCAGAGTCTAGGGGCAGCAACAGAGAAGGCCCTGTCCCGAGTGCATGAAAGCCGGGCCTCCCTCATTGTCGGCACCCGGAGCAGGGCCCCCTCAGATGTCCTTGTCAAGTGGGCAGCAACCCTTGGGAGCAGGCGGTCCCTCAAATACCAGATCACGATTTCACACTGAAAATGCAACCTGGTTAGAAGTGTGTGTATATAATATTAAAAACACACACACACACACACACACACACACACACACTGCTATGGTTTCTTAGTCCATGGCTTTAATTAATAGATTTCTTGCTTGCTCTTCTGTAAATTGGACTCAAAGTGCGACAGTACATGGTTTAAGGTCCTCTGAGCTGAACAGAGTTTGACAAAACTTCCCAATAAGTTGGACTGAAGACTGGCAATTATTTTTATGAGAATTGAACATGGTTTGAGAGAGGCATCACTTTTTGCTTCTCATAGTTAACATGTATCCACAGAGGTTTTTGTTCATTCATTTGTCCCACTGTCATCTCTGGTCAAGGAGGATTTTTGCAATGATATGTGCAAAACCTTTTGTCAGAAGTAGAAATCTAATTAGTGTAAACGCACATACCACAAGCTGCAGTCTTCTAAACTGCCTTCAACACTCTGGTGGGAAAACACATACCTATTATCTGTCTCCAGCCCTTTAAATTGGAGCCATATGGCTTCACTGCATATAGAACTCTTTATGGATGATATCTTATATGTGATTTCACTGTGATGTTACTTATCTTTAGCTTTAAAAGCAGAAATGGACACTGACCTGAGGAACTGAATGAACTAAGGTGAACTAGTTAACTCTGAATGCACTGACTTCACAGAATCAGCATATTAGGAGTGTTATGTAGATTGTCTTGGCAGGGTGGTACATAATTGGTGCATAATTGTGATTGCTCTCTGAAGAGGGTTGTTACATGTTAGGCTTATATCAGTCTACAGTGCAGATGTAAAACCTGCATTGGCTAGAATATACGGTGCATTGACCTTTTGCGTCGTCCCTTATATTAATAACATAAACCCATGGCTGAAATGTGCTTTTAATGCCGCATTTCAAAGTGGACAAAACACATGCATACCATTTTTGTCTAATATAAAGCTGGTATATGAGTTACACATAGTAAACATGGAATGAACTGTATATTACATCTCAACACATTCTAATAAAATCTACATAAATTATTGTTTGTAATTATTAGGTAGAGATACATTAAAGTGGTTTATATGAGTACTTATTTTAATGCAAATATGAACTCTTATGGAACTTTCTCCTTGATTGTATAATTCTTGCAGTATATTTTTTAAAAAACGAGTACTTGGAAAGTAAGAAGTATCAGAATTCCTATTAACTGCATGGTCCTTAACACAAAATGTTCATGGTAAAACCTTTATGTTGGTAGAACAATGTGTAATTTAACTATTGAATGCATATATATGAAATGTAATCTGTTACAAAAGGTTTTCTATGTAGGCCTTTGTGTCTCTCTGTGTGCATGTGGGTGGAGTGCAATTGATTGCATATGGAGAACTTGATCAGTTATGAAACACTGAAAACGTCCATATTTTGAAGACATTAAGATCATTCACATGACTGAAAACTCTGGCAGGGCAGAAGGCTGCCTTCCTCCACACGATCAAAATTAGTTTTAAGGCTTTGCCGCTTGCCTGGCACGTGAGCAGGGAGCTGGCGGAGGAAGTCTGGCACCCCTCAATGTACTGCGCCAGGAATGTGGCGCATTGAGGGATTCCTCCTCAGCCGGGTGCTCTCACCACTTGGCTCTGAGTGTGCTCGGGCTGTTTGTACTCTCATCCTTCTGCCTAGGTAATAGCCCAGTTGGACTTCCCGATGGGGCAGCGGCGAGATAGACCTTGATCCTGGTGCTTCACATGAGCAGCCCTAACCGGTTGAGCTGTGCAAGCCCATGTAGGGCTGCTCATGTGAATAGCCTAATGAATAATCCCAGATTAAATTAAAAAGTCTACTCTGAAACAAATAACTTGATAATTTCAGAATATCTTTATACAGCTGCTTAAAATATAGATCATGATCCACTAAAATTAAACACTTGTAAATCACTTTGACTTCAATGGGAAACATTCAAGGATATCCACTGAAATAAATGGGACCCAAAAATGCCTTACTTTTGGCTGGATCGTGCGCTTTTCATGCTTTTTTCCTTTATGTTCATGGTGCAATTATCCGTTTCATTTATAGGATGACATAATAATATGGTTAGTGGTTTTTGGCTTTAAAATTAAAAAATATAGCTGTAAAATCGAGGCAAAATCCTCTTTGAGGATCCACATACTGATCTGATATAATTTGCAAATGTTTTCTTAAACTTTCTCAACATTAAACGGTATTTTCTGTTGGATAGAAAATAAAGTGTGGCCTGATGTTATTGGATACTGGTTTGCATTACTGGATACTGAAGAAGTAAATTCAACTCAAGTGAGTTAGGGGTTCAGTTTGCCTTTCAAAATGCACTGGAAAATTCTTCCTACTTGTAAGGAACACACATGGACTGGTGTCATATAAAGTGTGTGACAACAGAAACAAAGGGAGATCATCATTATTCTATTATCCTATATACAGAACTCTCCTCTGCTGTTTGGAATTGTATCACAGTTTATATTGGTATATAGCTTTTAGAATGATTTCACAGATGATGCTTGCTAATTGTCAAGTGAATAATTATTTGCAAGTATCATTTGTGAAATCATTCTAAAAGATAAAATTTTTGTCATCTTTTCTTTCATCTTCACAGTTTTCACTTTAGCCAAGAAAATCATGTAAATATGTCTGGTGCAGCTCCACCCTTATTTTTAGTGGATTTTAAATGTATGTTCTATATTTCAAGATAAATTATATTGAATGTTATGCCACCTACCTAGCTGTGCATACTCCCTCCTCTTTATTAGTTCTGGCCACGAACTATTCCATGAAACTGTGTTCAGAGACATTTGAACTGTGAAAGTTCCATAAAGTTGAGGAAGTTGATTGCACATCAAGTTACATATTCATGGAAAGTATGGGTTTGTTCATGCTAAAGTAGAGGGGTGCATTGTTTAAGGGGCAGTGGCCTGGATAGGTGAACATCATAATTATGAGTAAGCACCCACAAAGATCAGCTTTACTTGCTTGTAAAGGCTTTTGGCTTGCTGCCAAGCATTGCTTTGTCTCCCGGCACACACATACTCCATGTTCAGGCACTAAAGTGTCCCCTAAGTACACTCCCAACCCCTCCTCCAGGGTCCAGTAACTTGTGCCTGGGTTTGGAAGCCAGTACTGTAATTGATTTCCCTCAGCCGGTGGGTTTATACAAGGAATGACTCTGAGCAGATACAGAGATCCATTTCCTTCTTCTTACTGAGCAAGTAGCCCCTTCTCAATCAGAATTAAGGAGAAGGGCTCACAGGACAAATGCTATTTGCTGCTTCACAAGCCTGAGTTCTTAAACCTTTGTTTCTAGAAATTAAATGGTGCCCCACCTGTCTAGCAACTATAACTGACTTAATTAGAAAACACAACTCTTTCCCCTCCCTTCAAAATGCATTTTTGGCATTGTTCAGTTTCCAAAATTAAAATATCCACCAACTCTTTGATTCTCTTTCCATAGGCAGGCTCTTCATTTTTAAAATTTGCCCAGACACAGGATTTTATTTGTTCCACTCTGCTTTTTTATCCCTGTTGTTAAAAAGGCTGTTGAACAAAATCTTTCCCTCCATGGGGAAAGATCTAGACCAATGTTTCGCAATGTTTTTGGAGTCATGGACTGGTACAGGCTTTGTGCGCAGTTTCCCAGACCAGTAGTTAGTAAAGGGGTTGCCTCCCCTCGCCTCCACCCCCAGGCACCCTCGAAAACAATTTCAAGCCGGGGGGGGGCACTGCCGCTGGGAGCGCTCCAGAGCTCATTTCTAGGCAGGCGGCCCTTGCTGCTGGGATAACACTAATGTAGCTTCATCGCAATGAACGTTCTCCTAGCAGTGAGGGCTGCCTGCCTAGAAATGAGCTCTGGAGAGCTTCCAGCAGCGGTGTCCCCCCACCGGCTCAAACTTGTTTTGTGGGGGGCGGGATTAATTCCTCATGGACCAGCACTCAACTCCTCACGGACTGGCACTGGTCCATGGGGTTAAGAAGCACTGATCTAGACTATGGTCTAATTCCGGTTGTTGTTGTTGTTTTGCAAACAGCAACTATATTTCCAAATTCCCACCTCTCTTTCCCACCTCTCCTATCTTCAACCTTGGGAGAATATCACTGAGGAAGCTGGTGCAACACTTAGGCCTTTCCCCTCTTCTGGGATGAGAAACTTTGCTGCACAAAGCCCAGTTGCTCACACAGCAACATGAAAAAGTTCACACATGATCCCATCCATAAGAAAATCATGCAACTGAGTTAAATTTAGCCTCTTATGAAGGCATTTTATCCACTTCTTTCATTTTGTGTTTTCTGTCTGGCATTTACATTTTGAATGGTAGTGGAGTGAGATTAGGATCTCATGGCAAGGTGAGGGTGGAAAGGAGGGGAGGAACACTAAGCATTAAACCTACTCACCAATCTTGAAATAAACCTTCCAGCACCTCTTGTGAATCTGCACATTTGCTGTCCTGGTACAAGTGGAGAATGGTAATGGTGTGGACAGGAAAGCCATGTGTTCTGGTACCCCAAATCCATGGAGATGGAGGACAAACAGAACTGTATGTGTACTTTGGAACATAGGAAGCTGCCTTAGCTGAGTCAGATCATTGGTCCATCTAGCTAGGTATTGTCTCTACTGACTGGCAGCTGCTCTCCGAGGTTTCAGGCAGGAGCTTTTCAGTTTTCCCTCTAAGGTGTGAGCATGTGTGCACGCTCACACATTTTTTTAATGTCCGCTCAGTTCATTTTAGATCCCACTCAGGTTGAATCAGGAAGGCCCCACCCTGAATGCATGTGCACAACACTGCTTTGATACTACCACCCAGAACAAATCTAATTCTGCACACAAATGAAAAAAATAGAGAGAACACTGGGCCCTTTCCCAGCCTTACCTGGAGATGCCAGAGATTGAGCCTGGAACAGTCTGCATGTAAAACAGATGCTCTGTCACTGCGCTACAAGCCCACCCTACACACAGTCCAGCTGCTGCTTCCGTCAAGAGAAGCCCCATCTTCTTTCCTTCTGCAAATTGACTCTGAAGAAGATTTCTCTTTCCCTCTGGCTGGGCTTTTGCAGAACACAAAATACTCAGGTAAAGAATACAGACTCCACAAAATATAGTCTGGCTTTACAAAGTCATCTATCAGCAAAGAAGGGAACCTTTCATCTGCCAAAGAGTGGGAAGGTTCTTGCTACAGCCAAAGAGGCAACTGGGCTTATTGAAACTTGATTATGAACTCTGTCATGTGCTTCAGTATGCATAGTTGTTCGCGGGGAATGGTATTATGGAATAAATAATTATGAATGAGCAACTTTGTATGTACTTGGGCAAGTAAACGGAAGGGCATAGTGTGCAGAACAGAAGATAAAAGCAGTGCACAGCAATTTACTCAGGAAATTACAATTATTCAGGAAGACAATGCCTACATAGTTATGGCCTCTCAATGGCTACTAACATACAGAGTCTGCCAATGGTTACTAGTCATATTGGCTATATGCTAAAACTAAGTTCAGAGACTATTCTAAATAAGCTGCTTATGAAAAATGGAATGAGTCTTACACCAAATGGAATGAGTCTTCCTGCTAATCCATTCTGGGAAACCCTGTGCAGCAGTATGGTGATGTGCAGCAGTATTCTGTGTTGGGGCTGTTGTGGACTTGTTAGGCAGCTTCATTGCTTCAGGGAACAAGTGGTTGCACATTTAGCAAATTATCATTAATGGGAGTACTTGTGGTAGTGTTGATTGCACAACTGCTTGTTCTCCACAGCATTGGGGCTGCTCTACGTGCCTGCAGCAGCCCCAATGCAGTACATAGTAGCGCTGGTTTGCTGTGTTTGATGCAGGCCTGGGGGTAGACAGGACTGTGTGCCAGAGCGTCATGTGTTTGATTATCTGGTGTGTGGGTGGGCAAAGGAAATTAATGTTTATCATGAGAACTGAAAGTACAATAGTAAAAAAAGACTTGAAATGTTTTATTCAGTTGTTATTGCTCACTTTTTGCCTTCGCTTTCATATTATAAGAATGAGATGAGGGAAGCAACAGCTAATAAAAGCGTAACAAAATATTAAAATGTAGAATCCAAGTTTAACATCACAGCAGATCTTTTTCTCTCTAATGCATTATTTCACTGCTTCAGTGTTCTTGTTTTGAAGCTCAATTAAGTATAGTTATGAGCTGGAAGAAACACATTCTTCTCAGTGTAATTTGGTATTAATTTTTATACAAAATGCACTTTAATAAACATTAGAACATAAAAAGGCAAGAAGTATGTTTTTACAACCTGAGTCAAAATATCTGAATATATTTATTCATTCATTCATTCAATTTATATAACACCATTCCTGAAGTGGCTCAGGGCAGCAACTGCTAGCTGAGCAAAGAGGCATATTTTTAAAAGTGATTCTCTGATTGAGCAGGGGGAGAACAAATGGCCCTATCCAGCCCCAGTACAGCATCCCTCCAGTAGCTGTTGCTGGTTTTTTAGATTGTGAGCCCTTTGGGGAAAAGGATCCATCTTCATTTATTCTTATTTCTCTATGTAAACCACTCTGGGAACATTTGTTGAAAAGTGGCATATACATATTCTTCTTCATAGTCATCGTTTACATTAAAATCAGAAATACATAATAAAACAATTTTTTAAAAAACAATTTAATCAGATTAAAGGTAAAGTGTGCCATCAAGTTGATTTCGACTCCTGGTGGCCCACAGAGCCCTGTGGTTTTATTTGGTAGAATACAGGAGGGGTTTACTATTGCCTCTTCCCACGCAGTATGAAATGATGCCTTTCAGCATCTTCCTATATTGCTGCTGCCTGATATAGTACCCGTGAGGATTCAAACCGGCAACCTTTTGCTTGTTAGTCAAGCATTTCCCCGCTGCCCCACTTAAAACTCATTAAAATTAAAGCTAAATATCATTAAAAGCCAGGCTAAAAAGATGGGTCTTTAAGGCTCTCCTGAAGGCCTCCAAGGAAGATAATCCTCTTATATCCATGGGAAGCATGTTCCACAGCCTATGGGTGACAGCTGAGAAGGTCCGATCCCAGGTTGCCACCAGATGAACCGGTGGCACCTGAAGAGGACCTCTCCTGATGATCTTAATGAGTAGTGGGGATCTTGTTGAGAAAGGTGCTCTCTTTGGTAACCCGGACCTAAGCCTTTATTGCTTTAAATGCAATCACCAGCACTTTGTATTTCGCCCAGAAATATATTGGCAGCCAGTGCAACTGTTTACAAGCAGACATAATGTGGTCTCTCTGGGATAACTCAGAGACCAATCTGGCTGCCGCATTTTGGACTAAATGAAGTTTCCGAACCATATACAAAGGCAGCCCTACAAAGAGTGCATTGCAGTAGTCCAACCTAGAGATTACCAGCTGGTGTGTCACTGTATTCAGGTCATTCTCCTCAAGGAACAGGTAGAGTTGCTGAATCAGTCACAGCTGGTTTCAGTCGCAGTGCTCCTGGCCACAGCCTCCACCTGAGATACCATGGTGAGGTCTGGATCCAAGAGCACTCCCAAGCTACGAACCTGTTCTTTCTGTGGGAGTGTAACCTCATCCAGAACAGGAAGTTCTATCCCATCTTACAGATTATGACCCCCCCAAATGAGCACTTCTGTCTTGCTTGGATTCAGCTTCAGTTTATTTTCCTTCATCTAGCCCATTACTGTCAGTAGGCAGGCATTTAAGGGGTTAACACCATTTCCTGATATTGATGACTAGGAGAAATAGAATATAAAGTCAAAAAATTCACTTAGTTTATTTTTGTGATACACAAGCTCTTGAGACAGAACTGAACACCATACTTAATTTGAAATTGTTTTCAGCAGTTTCATGGTTTTTTTACTGCACTCCTTGGGACGAATTCTCTATTTCCATATCAGTTAATGAGAATTTTGCCACTTGGTTTAATAGGTACAGAATTATGTTTTTTCTATCCATCTATAATAGCTGAATTGCAGAGGAAATGTAAATGCATGATAATTCTGATCTTTGGTCTTTAAATGCAGACCCACACCCAAAAATGTGATTTGAAAAGAGGACACCCCCCACATTTCCCCTTTCTTCACTGCTCCCCTCAAAGATTCTGAACTTCATGATGTCTGAGGCTCACAGCTTTGCAGAGCCACTGCAGCTCTTCTGCTTAAGAAAGGAAGGGCTCATATTAATCAAAGTAGTTCTGAGTGGGTGGGGGGAATTGTGCTCAGTGGGAGTATTGAATGAGGGTGGAGTTTGGGGGCCAATTTACCCTTCCTCTGCTTCCCTTTAAATTGTGTTAAAAAGATATTTGGTAGTGAAATTGAGTGATGAGCTCCCTTCCACTCTTGACCAAACTCTCTCTCATTTAGCTTCTATATTGTGGTCCCTGTACCTCACACAGATGGGCTCTGTGCATGTGTGGAGGCCCATTTGGGAAACTTCCAAGCTTCTAACTCTCTAATTAGGTGTGAAGCCACTCCCCCATCAGGATGTATAGCTAGAGCCTTCTTCCCGTCCCCTTAGTTTTTTGTCACCGCCATGTTCTTCGGATCTTGGGCCTTCTGTGGACTTTCTGAGCTTCTGGACTGTGAGCTAGGGGCTGTGACGCAATGTGATTCAGCATCTGCACATGCACGGAGGCAGCTGGGAGAGAGCGCCACGAGGTGGTGAACGGAGGAGGAACAGGGATGGACCTATTTTCCTTTGTGTTAAAGAGGCTGTGGAAGCCCTCAGTTTAAAAGGGATTTTGCCTGCGATTTGGGCTCTGAATCATGTTTAGGCACATCCCTACTGTGAGCTTTAGTCACTTTCTGATTTTTTTCCTCTTCTTACTTTGTTAGTTTATCTTTTTTATTCCGCTTCTCCTGTTCTTTGGGTATGTACTCTTCTTTCATTTTTGCGTTTTGATTTTCTCCCTGTGCTCCTCCCTGCCCTCAATCTGAATCCTACCCAGACATCTTGGGATTCGCCGGAGTGGGCCAGTTTATGGCCAGTACAGTTAGCTTTGAGAAGTGCACCAACTGTGGGGGAAAGCTTCCATCAACAGATGGTCGTCAGTGCTATCTCCTTTGTTTAGGAGAATCGTGTGTTGTGGAGATGTGTCAGCATTGCCTGAAATCTACTAAAGAAGAGAGATGCTCAGGGCAATTTTATGAGAACTCTGTAGAGTAGCTCTCTAGATACAGTCTTACGTCAACACTAAAGCTTAAATAATATTGCTCCAGTTGTAATACATCTACAGTAATTACACCCCATACATCCAGTTATAGTGACCGTTTTTACAAGTACTCAGAAAAAGGAAACATTAAAACCATAATATATATCTCACACAATTATACAAAAAATAATCAACTTACAATAAAATAATGCCCAAAATGACAGCAAGGCCCAACAGTAAAACACAATACTCATCATACAGCACCAATATACCAGTTCACATCCTTGCTTAGGCTACTAGGCACCTCATTTCTGAGGGTATAAATCTAGAACAACTCCTTGGATAACAAAGGCCTAATCATGTCACTCCTCTTCGGTTTAAGTTTTCCTACACACCAGATACAGGATAGGATTGTATCTAGAGAGCTACCCTACAGAGCATGGGAATTTTATTTTTGACAGAAGGATCATTGGTAGCTCACTGTGAGTAGTATGGTTTTGTCTTCCTAAACAATTTCACTTGAAATGAAGTGATAGTTCTGTGTTTTCAGTATGGATGTATATATTTATAGTGATCTGGTGGGTACAATGAAGTTAGTACAAACATAGCCTGTATTTTGAAGCAACGCCGCTGAAGACGACCTTATTTTGGCTGAAACACATCTGGTGATTCATCAAGACATTTGGACTTCCTCAACTCCAGAACTTCCAACAGGAATACACCATTGGATTCTTTATGGAATTGACTGATATTAGGATATCTGATTATGTCTTAGGCATGGACTAACTGTTGGTGGAACTGTGGAGTATACTGTACATATTTCTATTTTTTACTTTGTGGTGCTACTTGATACTCTTTTGTACACTTCATTATATTATGAGTATGTGATAGGTATTGTAATTCTAAATATATTTTTATGCATTATATATATTTGGACTTTTTATGTTTTGTCTTGGTTTTTGCGGGAAACTTAGAGATGCCTTTGCAGGGGATGGAACTGGCCTTTAGAACTGAGTTCACCCCCTTCCTAAATTGTATAAGTTGCTGGGAACAGTTTTCTGTCAAGGAAATTTGGCTCAGGGGATTAATGTGCAGGTTTCCTAGGATCAATCCTTTCTTAGGGCACAAGGGAAGGAGGTGGCAGACCACTTGTTTCTGGTAACCTAACAGCAAGTTCTGCAGGCACAAGCACAGCAGGGGGCTTGTGCTTGTAATAACACATGCTATCCATGTCAGCTGAGGGCAGTGCACATGTGCAGTCCTTAGTCTCTTGCAGTTTTATTTATTTCTTTTAAACTTCACAGTTTCTGTGCATGCTTCAGGAACAACTCCCTCTTATTCTCTCCTTACCTCAGTTTGAGTCCCAACATGGCCGAACAAATGATGTCCTGGTTAAAAATAGGGGAAATTATCTGTACTTCCCGTATGAGTCGTATGCATTTCATCAGTGTCAGATATGCATTTGATGGATGAAACCAGTGATTTACAAAAGAGTCTAACAGTGTGGCTACATAATATGCAGAGTAGCCACAGGTGTACCCTCCCAGAATAAGTGTTTCTCCCTATTGCAGACCCTTTCCTTTCCTATTATTGGAGAGCCTCCTTTTTTTCCATACAAGTTAATGGAATGAGTATTACTTGTTTGACTTCAGTGAAGAAAGTGGAAGAATCCACAATCAAAAGAACCATTGATGGGCTGATAAGGGACAATTGCATGAATATGGTTCCATTGACATATTGAGGAAGATGAAGCGTGTTGAGTCATGGAAACTGATGAATGGTCTCTGTTCAACAGTCAGCAGTCTGTTCAACATGGTCTCTGTTCAACAGTCTGTCATCTCAAGGGATCATCCCAAGGCTGGGGGATAGAAAAGTGTAGCAAGCCTAACCCAAAGTTCTCCTGTTCCTTTACGCTTTATTTGTTTGTTTAATTTTTTACATTTCTATCCCGTTCTACCTCCAAGGATCCTGATACATGTGTTGATTCTCACAACAACTCCGTGAGGTAGACCTGGCTGAAAGTTAAGTAACTGGCCCAGAGTGACCCAGCGAGTTTCAGGGCTGCAGGGGGATTTTATTTTGGATCTCCCTGGTCCTAGTCCAACAGTCTAATTACTACACCACAGTGGCTCTTCTATGCCCAAATAAAGAATCAGCTCATTCCAACCAAAATTAAATACTTCCATTGCTGTCGGTGGAATTTTAAAGTGTTTAATGCTGGCCAGATTGCTCCCAGTGAGTTTATAAAACCACATTGGCTGCCACACACAAAATGTGATGTCTTGAAATATCCATTTGGATTGCCTCAAAACGTATCTGTATGTCTAATCAAATCATCTATCCATTGCCAAATTAAAATGACGCATCCCACACAGTGAACGTTATTGTCTGGGGAGAAGGTAAACCCGATCTTGCTTTCCCTTGGCACCCTCCACGCCCGCAGAAAATGGTTGTGTGCATGACCTTTGTGTATTTTTTTAACAATGCCAGCCTAAATGTTGTCCTACAATGCTATTACCAGAAGACACGCAACATTTTGTAAATGGATGCATTTTTAAGGTAAAGGATTGTGTGTATAAAATGCATTGCTAACTATACTATAATATTTTGGTCAGTATTTTGGTGTCACAAGATAACCACTGAGGTACCTGATCATGGAAAATAGTATGTTAACCATGAATTTCCTTGCATTTGGGCAGTAATATTTTCTTTTTTTTAAGAGGTTCAAAACATCTGCATTTTCTTTTATAGCTACTAATTTGTTTTGTAGTCATTGAATAAGAAAACAAAATCCTGTTGCTGTGCAAAGTATGACTAAAAACCAGCTGGCACTGATTTAAAAGTCATGATTCATGTACTCACCCTATTAGGAGTATAAGCCCCAGCCTATCTCTTTTTATTCATCCAAGATACTTCTTTTCGCCTTGGCTTTCTTCCTTTGATTGATACAGCCTACCTTTTCAATTTGAGTTGTTTGAAATAGAAATAAAATCAGCGAATGTAGGAATACAGGATAATGTGATTGTATCCTAGTTGGAGAACATGTGGGAAATGCACGTTTCATGTGATTGACCTTCAGCTCCTATCAGAAGAGTCCAAACTTATGATGTACACACGTATCTATCTCTATATAGAATCATAGCATTGGCGTGGGCCTTTTAGACCATATGTTTGAAGCTTCCGTTCAATGCAGCAAATGCAGAGATAGAGTATCACCAAGAGGTGCCTATCTAGCATCTGCTTGAAGAGCTTTGGGGAGGAAGAGCCCCTCCCTAGGTAACTTGTTTGATTTAACTTCTGTTACTGTTAGAAGTTTCTCCTAATGGTCTGTCAAAATCTACATTCCTGTAATTTAAGCCCATTAGATCAAGCCCTGGCCTCTGAGGCAGCAAAGAACAAGTCTTTGCCTACCTCTGTGTGAGTGTTCCTCTTGCCAAATTGAAATGGTGCATCCCACACAGCGAACAAGATTGTCTGGGGGAGAAGGTAAGCTCAATCCTGCCTGAGGAGAAACACTTCATGTTCCTCCTCAGTCAACTTTTTCAGGCTAAATAAACCAAGTTTCTTCAACCTTTCCTCATGGGATTCTATCTTTTTTCTCCTCCTCTGAATCCTTTCCAGTTTGTCTACTTCTTCGTTAAGGAGTAGCACTCACAACTGGACTGAGTACTCCAAATGAGGTCTGAGTAATGTGGAATAAAGTAACTTCTTGTTACTTAGAAATTGTGGTTTTATTAAGTACAGCTTAACATTGCATTAGCTTTTTCTGAAGCTACATCACACTGGTGACTCACGCTTATCTTGAAATTGACTGCTAATCTGGGATCCGTTTTACATGCACTAATGCCAAGCCAGGTATACCCATGTTATGTATGTGTATGTATGTATGTACGTATGTATTTAATTTGCCTAAATGCAGAACTTTGCATTTCAGTTTCCTTTCCCCCACTTTCAGCCCAGTTTTCCATTTTGTCAAGGCCATATTGAATCTTATTCCTGACTTTTGAGATATTGACTATCCCGCCTACTTTTGTGTCATTTGCAAATCTGATGAAGATTCCTGTCACCTCTTCATCTAAGTTGCTGATAAATATTACAGGGCCAGGAGGACAGAAGTCTGTCAGTGGCGGCTGGTCAGTAAGGACAGATGGGGCACTGCCGCCCACCCCCCCCCCCCAAAAAAAAATCCCCAACCAAACCAAGCTAAAGGCTCAGACTTAGCAGCAGCCAGGAAAACTTTCAGAGCAGGGAGCTTCTTCCACCTCCTATTCACCTGCCTGCATCTTGTTTTGGTCTTACTGGTTGGAACAGCTGTTACTCAAGGGGGCTCCTCCTGGCACTGCCTCCTGGAATAACTAAAATAATAGGTTAATATGTACTTCCTGGTTGCTTCATGGAGTATATTTTTTAATACTTTTCCCTCTTCTTCCTGAGAGCAGAGCCAGAAGGAGCCCCCTAGGAATCAGATTGGCTGGAGCAGTTTGAGTAGCAGCTGTTTCAGCCAGTAAGACCAGAAGAGGAAGTTTCAGGCAGGGGAAAAGGGCTGGAGGAAACTCTGGAGGATTTCCTGGCTGCTAGTAAGTCTGATCTTTTACTAGCTTTGTTTAGGTATGTGTGTGCAGTCCCAGCTTTCTGTCCCTCTTTCTGTCTTTTGTCCTTCCTTTCTGCCTTTCTCCCTGCTTCCCCCCTCTAATATCTAGATCTTTTTAAAAACTATGAAATGGTAACAACCAGTATTGCTCCTGCCTCCCCACCCATCACAAAAACTTTCTGTTTTCCATTTTTGCCCTACTTTCCTGCTTTTTCTGTTTTCCTTGGTGCTGGCAAGCTTGGGTAAATACCCAGGTCTGCTGGCGTGGAGGAAAGGGGTGGGGGATGGGCTTCTCCCTCAGTGACCAGGTCCTCCTGTGCCCTCCCTGCTCCAGTGCCCACCAGCTGCTACTGCAGTGGCATCCCACTCAAAACCTTCCTTATTATCAAAGGAGCTACTTAATGAGCACTCTTTATGCTCATTTTCCAATCAGTTGTGAATTCACCTGATGATAGAAATCAACTAACTTGTATTTCACCAGTTTGCTAACCAAAATATCATGGGAAATTTTGTCAAATAATAATATAACTTGATGAAATCAAGATAAATGACTTCCATAACATTCCCACAATAGATGAAGCTAGTAACTGGGGAAAAATAAAATAAAAAGATTAATTTGGCATGATTTCTTCTTGACAAATCCATGCTGGCTTCTACTGACTGCTTAAAATCTGTTGCACTAAGTCCACGCATAGGTCTACACAACCCAAGTCTCTACTTTTCCACTGTCATAATTCACATTAATTGTGGAGAATGGTCAAAGCAATATCTGGAATCAAATGTTAGTTTGTCAGATATGCATTTGCAATATCTTACTTAAGGCACGCATTACACATAGATGAGGGACAAGTTATGGCGGTAGGAAGACTTACTGGGGCATTGATCATGTCTGCTGATTGGACAGCAGCTGTCTGGGCCCCTCTCTTATATTCAATGGAAATTAAAAGCATACTATGAAGAATTTTTGTCCTGGATGTGGGTTTCTTTTTGACTACATTGTGTGAAATTACAGTGAGCCTGAATTTCATATACAGATGGTACAATTTTAGCTCTTTTTATTCTTAGCAATATCCATATTTATCTTGATGCTTATTTTAGAGGAGTGTAGACTATGGAGTAGTGTCTATCATATTTTGTAAGGTTAGTTTTGGTAACTATAACAATTGTTTGCATTTACTTTTGGAGAGTATGAAAATCATGGTGGTGAGATTTGTTTAGTGAGTGATGGTCTCCATGGATTATTTTCTGCTGAATCAAATCAGTAAGTAGTTTATTTGAGATGGACAGAATTGTTTGTGAAAGAAAACATCTGTCCAACCATTTAAGAGGTGTGTGTGTGTGTGTGTGTGTGTGTGTGTGTGTGTGTGTGTGTGTGAAGCATTTCTCACATTTGGTGAGAAGGGCTACCCTCTTTTGTGGGGAGAAAATTTTTACCTCCCCGCAGACAATCAGAAGGACGTTGATGGGTGGGCAAATCACTCGTCCAGACGAGTGGTGGCTCTCTTGCAGGCCGCCCGTGCCTTGCCGCACCTTGCCTGGCTGCTCCAGGGGTTGGGCTCAGGTAAGCACCACCTCGTGGCGCCCCCAGACCCCCAATAATGCACTGTTCAAGTGTGTGGTGCATTACTAGGAGCCTCCCTCCCCCGAGTTTGTCCGCCGTGGCTGAAGCAGCCGAGGCAGACACGCAATCAGTAAACCTGGTGTTTGGGTGTATTCATGCCCCAAACCTGGATTAAGCAGTGGGCTACATAAGAAGGCTTGCTGCTGCGCCGCCACTGGGAGCTGTGCGGCTCCCGGCAGTTATCACAAGCAGCAAAAACTGGGCTCGGCTTCCCTAGCCCGGTTTTTGCTGCTTGTGAGCATAGTTTCATTGTGCTTCAGATAGGGAAAGTAGCATTGGTAAGCATTAGAACTTTCTCGGATTATTGGGTGTACACATGGAATTTATTTATACCCTGCACTAAATTTATAACAATGGACCAAATCTTTAGTAGCTGCCTTGTAGCTTTAAGTGAGTGGCTTTTAAAGGGTGATAAATCACTGAGCTGATTTATTTTAGATTGCTTGAGAAACTATAACTTTCAAAAAAATATGTAGTTATCTGCGAGTTTGAGTAACGTGTCTCTACTAAAAATTAGTTACTTCTTATCAAATTATCCGTTTCCAAATTAATCTTTAATATATATGTTTAGAAGCTTGCAATAATACATTGAGGCTGTGTACACAAGCAGTCCTACCCAGGTTAGGGAAGCCCTACCTGGGTAGGGCTGCTCGTGTGCAGCACTGGGATCAAGCCTGATCCCGGCGCTGCCTTGCCTGCGAGCCCAGGTTTTGTACTCCCAGTAATGCAAGTGCATGCTTTACGGGGTCATCTGTATGCAGCCTGAGCATACACAGCCTGAGCATACACAGGTTCGGGCTCCTAGAGCACCCGACCCCCAGGGGAATCCTCCCATGCACCATTGTGGGATTCCTCAAGGCTGGAACGACGAGTCCTGGCTTCCAGAGATCTGAGCTGCTCCATGCAACGCGGATCATGTGGCAATGTGCCAAAGAGGATGTCTGAGATTGTCTGGGGGGTGGGAAGGTAGGTTCCACCCTGCCTTCCTCCCCGCTCGTTCGCACCCGGTTGTGAGAATAGCCTCTTTATTCAATAGTATTCCTGTTGCTACTATTACCAGATTGTGTATCCCCTTTTTGCAAACATTATATAAAACATGTCTAAATGTATTCTGTCAGTCACTTTGAGTGGGAATTTGCCAAACGTTGCTTGAACTCAGTTAATAGTTAGGTTTTTCTTTTTATGTCAAATGGTAATATTGAGATTCTCCTTGAAACTGTCATTTCACAATAAGATTCATACTGTGTTTTCTTACAGTTGTAGAATACATGAAAATGTTTAAACAGAACTACTGCAAACACAGTGCCCTTTCTGAACTACATCAAGTACTGAAGCCAAAGTGCTATGATCTCCAGGTTCCAGGCAATTCCCTCCAGACAGAGGAAGTAGAAGGAGCTATATAAATGGAGTCAGGGACTGATTGGTAAAGATCCCAGCCTAAAAAAGCAGTTGCTCTGTTGATCAGAAGAGCAATGTTCCCTCTAAGGTGTTCGCATGCGTGTGTGCTCACATGGTTTTTGATCTGCTCAGTTAATTTTAGATTCCGCTCAGGTTTAATCAGGAAGGTCCCACTCTGAATGCACATGATACTGCCACCCAGAACAAAACTCATTCCGCACACAGACTAGACCAAAAAAATTAGCGAGAATACTGCAGCAGAGTCTTTTCAGGACTGCAAAGAGATTGTTCTCTAGACCACTTTGCAGAACCAATAATATCTTCTGCCCAACTTAGCTTAGCTTGTCATGAGTAAAGTGTATCAGTGCAATTGGGAACGATGAACTAACATCTAGCTCAACATGGAAGCCAGACAAGACTGTGCCCTTATCAAATGGAGGACCCTTTGAAGGGTTACATCATACAGGTCTTGATGGAATCTGTATCCTGAATCTTTTGAAGATTCCATCAGCATTTAATGTATTTTGATTAGGGGTTATCTGAAGAAAGGAAGGTTCTGTGTTAGCAATTCCGTTAATATAATTAAACAATGTTAACTGTGCTTATAGAGCTAGATATTTCTAATAGGAAATACAAACGAGTTAAATTATGTGTTAAGAGAAAAGTGTGGAAGAAAGTTGATAAACTTTGCAAAACAGATTCAGAAACAAAGAATAGAATGATCTGGAAAAATGTAACCCTTCCTTCATGAAGTTTTTATAATCAGTGGCCACTATCTCATCAGCTGCTATGCTAGGAACATTTGACAACATAATATTTGGAGTTATGAATGTGAAATGGCCTGCTACAAAAAAATACATGGTCAGTTGTGTTAAAGAAGTTGTGAGCAATATTTATTAATAACTTTTGAGTGCAAAGATAAACATTGCAGAAGTTAAAACTCAAAAAGAATATTGTGTCTGTATCTGCCAACATATCTGCCAACTGCAGTGCTTTCCTTGTGCGATGGAAATGATATTGATTTTACCGTAAATTGTTGACAGCAAAAGGTCGAAGAGATCTTTGAGGTGGACAGATTTCTAACTTACCTCAGGGAAATATCACTAGCAATTAAGTTACCTGTATATTTTCTAGAACACCATTATAAACAAGGAGAAGAAAAGAGTGATTTCAGAAGTGTGGGGAAGTGGAATTCTGGGGAGATCCCAGAAAATACATAGCTACATCTTTCACTAGCAGAAGCTCTCCAGACACTAAGAAAGACACTATGCAGTACTATTCTGGAATATTTTTGTTCATATTTTTAAGAAAAATGTCCTAGATGTGCAAACTTCCTGCACTAGACAATTACAAAATATGACAAGAAATAAAACAGAGTTAGAAAGATAATAGTCATCGAGCCTCTTCTCACGAGCAGCAAGAAGGGCTAGACGGTGCGCTGCGAGTAAGGCTGGTTAAATGAACCTTTCCCGCAGACGAGCAGTTCTTCCTCCTTGGGTGGGCGGAGCGCCGACCAGATGGGCACTAGCTCCTGCCGGTAGCTCCGAGGGTTGGGGTGCTAGGATGCGCCGCCCTACCCCCCCAACCCCACCCCCGGAGCTCCAATAATGCACTGTGAGAGTGTGCGGTGGATTATTGGGATCGCCCTCCCCGCCGAGTCTGGCAGCCGTGGCTGCTAGCAGCCACGGCTGACATGTGACCAGAGAAATGAGGTTAAGGGGCACTCGCTCCCTTAACCTTCTTTTTCAGGGTGGCTAGTTAGGTGGGTTTGCTGCCGGGATCAACCCAATCCTGGTGGCTCACACGTACATGCAAAACCAGGCTGGGCTCCCTTAGCCCGGTTTTGCATGCATGTAAATAATATTTCAACTACTAAGGAGCAAGGTCTGCTACCTGTGTCACAACCTCCTAAATAGTTTAGTTGTGGAGAAGAAAAAAAACACAGACAATCTGGTGGCTGAGGGGGATATATTGTGTCTCAGGTTTGCAACTTGCTCAGTTATCTAGGTGTCAATCCTGCCCATAGATGCTTAAATCCTTTTGAAGCCTAACTGTGAGCAGAATTGCAGTCCTTGTGGACGATGCAAGTCATTTAATGGTACTAGAGAAAGACATGCTGTTCTGATAGCTCCAGGTCTTAACACCCACATCAATTTTGGAAGATGAATACAACTGAAGGAAGCCCGGGCAGGTGCACAGCTTGGGGAGTCAGTCATGTGACTTGCCTCTGGGGGCCCCCCCAAGGCAATGGGCCCCCAGACAACTGTCTGCCCTTGCCCTATTATAGTTATGCCCCCGTGCAGAAGAAAGGCAAGTGAGATCCAGTATAACTTTTATAACTGTCTTTTTTTGCATCAATTGGATTCAGCTAGTTCAATGAAGTAAACAGGACCACGTGGTCTACTTTCTTATTCTAGATAACCATAGGTGAGTAAAAAAAGATTAGAAGCCACTGTTCTTTAATCAATGTTAGTTCAACATTCAGTTGAAAGAGAATGGCATAGATGTGACAGCTGATATTCACATTTTATTGACACTTGATCAGTTCATGTGCAGTGTCAAAACATTGTTTTGGCCAGATGCAGCGGTTGAGATAGTTTAGGGGGCCTTCTAGTGTTCACCAGTGAGTGCTGTTGCATGGGAGAAAGGACCCTATGATTTTATTGAGAGCATCACAGAATGGTGGAGCAGGCATGGAAGTGTTTAACTCAGCACTGTGAATGTGTGTGGCTCTGAGTGACTAGCTTACTGTGCCCAGTATGGATTGTTGGCATCATGGCCTGTATCAGTGCTGGGCACTGAAGCTACTGAGCAGCCACACACTTGCACAGTGTTTATTTGAGTTAATAGACCTCCATGTTTCCTCTGCCATCTTGCAACATCCTTTGGTAAGGGTGCTAGGTCTCCTTCCATGTAGCAGCACTCTGTGGAAGATTTGGACATCTTCCAGAATCACCTTATGAGCAGCTGCTGGGTTTGGTGATCAGGAACATTCCCATGGGCTTGTGTGCACCCATCTTTCCCCCTCTCCTTTTGCATGAATGTGGTTATACTCTCCACTATCTGATTTTCACTAACCATGGTTTACTGTGGGTTCTGAATTGGCAAATTTCAGTTAGTGCCTTGCTTCTTAATCATGAATTTGTACCCATATTTTAAAGTAGGGTTTCAGACCATGGTTTGGAGTCAAGGTGCTAACCATAATTTATTAGTGGTGTTCCTATGGTTAGCAAAATTCAAGAAGTGGAGAAGAGAACCCCTTTGTGACAGGGAAGGAGAGAGCTCCATGATCTAGTTGCTCCTGATATCTAAATTAGGTTTGATGTTATGCCTGGATTCTGAATGAATGTGTTAGATACAGTGGCACACCTAGGCAGTGGTCCCTCTAATTTTTTTCTTCTCTATGCGGAATGAGTTTTGTTCTGGGCGGCAGTATCAAAGCAGTGTGTGCGCACCTGCGTTCAGAATGACACTGCATTCAGAACCTGAGTGGGATCTAAAATGAACTGAGCGAACATCCAAAAACTTGTGAGCGCGTGCACGTGCACACGCCTTAGAGGGAACAGTGCATCTAGGTGATTTTGGTGCCTGGACTGCCACCGCCATGATGCCCCCCTGCCGCCATGAACCACCCCCCCCGCCTCAAGACCCCCACTGCCGCTGTGAGATTCCCCTTGCTACTGCAAGGCCCTGCCAGACTGAACCATGGTTTTTCTGTAATTATGGCCGGGGGTGGTGGTAGTGAGCCGAGCAGCCCCCCTCCCCCCCCAGCGGCTGGAGGATTCGCCGCTTGGCCTGTCTGTCTGGCCCAGCAGCCCTTGAAAACTGTGAGGTGTGCTTACACAGTTCAAATAGATCACAACTTGTCTGTGTCGTCAGAGGCTTGCAACGATCTATTGGAACTGCGCAGACACACCTCACAGTTTTCAAGGGCTGCTGGGCCGGATGGACAAGCCCAGCAGCAACTCCGCCTGCCTGTGCTCACCCCCCACCCCCCAGGCATGCTCATGGCGGCTAAAAGTACAGAAAAGCTGCAGTTCGACACAGCAGGGAGCGGGATGGCGGCAGGAGGCCCTGCCTCCCGGTCATTTGGAGACCCACCCGTACCTTGGAGGCCATGGACCAGGGCCCCAAGGTCTGGGGGTAAGAGCGCCTATTGTTAGATATTCTGTGTATATTCACACTTAATAGAAATCTTAGTTTGATTGACTACAGAATGAATGTTAGCTTCTTACTATATTCTGGCCTAGAATCAAAAGAACACTCTGAGGCTGTTCCGACTATCAGTCAAAACTGGGCTAAGAAAGCCAAATCAGGTCTTGGCTGATTGTCAGAACCGCCAGGAACCATGTGGCTCCTGGTGGCAAACCCGCCTCCGGAGCCTGCCTTTAAAATGAGGTTAAGGGAGCAAGTGGTCCCTTAGCCCCATTTTTTAAAATCATCTCCAAGCAGCTGGGGCTGGGAGACTGTGTGGCTCCTGGCTGGCGTCAGTGGAATCCCCATAATGTACTGTACACTTGCATGATGCATTATGGGAGTTCTGGGGGGCTTGCCAGCCCCAAAACCTCCCTGCTCCCAGCAGAAGCAGGCAGATTTGCCTGCCCAGCAAAGCGATGGAGATCATCTATGGGAGAGGTAAGCTTCTTGATGCTTCCTTCCCTGTCCCTTCAAGCCCTTCTCATGGATCATGACTAGGACTCTTTCTCTTATAGGCTAGCACCACTCTCTTCAATACTTGGAAGTGCATGGACTATATTGCAGAAGAAGAAATAACGAGATACAGTATTTTGATTCTTATTTGAAACACCATTTTGAAGAGGGCAGAATTTAAACTGGAGACTTCTATAAAGGTATAATTATCAGTGCAATAAGGACAGATTAGTGTTGGCAGCTCTTATAATGGTATCTTTTACCTTTTTACTAGAGCTTCTTGAGTTCCACAGTGATAGAAGGATATTTCTGGCACTTATAATTATGAAATATGTCTTGACTAAAGTGTCCAAAATAAGACCTAAATATTTTTTTAAACATCTAAAAGTTATAAAAAGCCCCTAAAGAAACCTTTGAATTTTCAGTATTGTTATCAGCGCTATTTTAATTCATTTGAATAACCATTTAAACCCTAACATCATGATACAAGATTAAGTAATTAAAAATCCCTTAACATAATAAACTTTATGGCCAGAATGTAGTGTACATTTAGGTGGGCACACTTAAGTCTGATTGAAATCACTATTTATCAGAGAGGAGAGCTGGTCTTGTGGTAGCAAGCATGACTTGTCCCCTTAGCTAAGCAGGGTCCACCCTGGTTGCATATGAAGGGGAGACTAGAAGTGTGAGCACTGTAAGATATTTCCCTCAGGGGATGGTGCCGCTCTGGGAAGAGCAGAAGGTTTCAAGTTCCCTCCCTGGCATCTCCAAAATAGGGCTGGGAGAGATTCCTGCCTGCAACCTTGTAGAAGCCACTGCTAGTCTGTTAAGACAATACTGAGCTAGATAGACCAATGGTCTGACTCAGTATATGGCAGCTTCCTGTGTTCCTATGTTCCTATCTGTACTGGGCATGCTGGGATCCAGTGGTTAAATCCATAGTAAAATTAAAATGTAGTTGATGGATGAACAAAATTCAGATATTTTATGTATGTAAATGTGGCCAGAATCAGAATGGTGTAGTGGTGGATGGAGTGTCAGGCTGAGACCAGGGTTTAAATCTCTCCATAGTAGTGAAGAAATTTGGGTCAGTTAAATAGCTGCCTGGTTATTATATCTCAACCAAACCTACCTCATATTGTTATTGTGATAGTAAACCCATTTACACTGTCCGGAGCTTTTTAGAGTTAGTGAAAAATACATGAAACATTTAGAGGTCATGTATACTTGTCCAAACATCAAAGCCAATCATAAGATTCATTTTATTCTGTTTGTACATGTTGAGAGTTCCATGTGTATATGGAGGGAGCACCACGTGAGTACTAATTAGATTCCCCCCAATAAGATGTCTGGTGCTCATAAAAGTAACTTCTGTTTGTTTTACAACACTGGGTACTACTTCTGTTTTCTTATTTGTGATATTATTGAATAAAATTGGTCATCAGTAGTAAAATTCTACCAGAGACAACTGGTTGTAAAAGATTCTAGCAGCTTCTAAATTACTGTGGCACTAGAGGTCTTCCGAGTGATTTGCAACACAACTTTTTATCCATAAATGGAACAAATTGCTCTCTCTAAGGAGTGGAAACCTGGATATGTTCCTATTCCAAAACCAACTTTTTCAAGATCCATTTTATGTTTTCTGGTTTGAAGCCTGATGATATATTGTGTTTACTGCACTAATAGGAGATAATACAGAAGCCTATTTTATTAAGACAAGAAAATAAGTCAAATGACAATGTGTGGCATGGATAAAAAATGCAAGTGTTTTATTATAGCTACTAAATGCAATGAAGTAGTGCCCTATAGGTAGTTAAAAATAAGGATTGCTATTTCATCACAGTGGACATTGGCCAACATTCTGCTGAGTAATACCTCAGGGTTAGCAAGCCACTGGGGCTGCTGGGCACCTAAAAGACAGCCTTGGGGCTGCTGCGAAACGCCTTAAAACAGTGTGCCAGCAGTTTCGCAGTGCTACTTCAGTTGGAAACAATGGAAGCCATGCAGTGTTAACAGTGAGGTTACACTGCACAAATTGTTGGCCTTCATTCTCATCATAGCCAGAAAATGTAAATGACGGTGCCATGAACTCAGGCCTTACCCAAGTGTTCCTGGCACCTGAGGTGTGATAGAAAGCTGTCACTCCTAACCCTACTACTAGTCCCATACATAACCCCCCCCCCAAATTCCTTCCCCAAGCCCCCAAAACCTTTTCCTTTCCCTCCTGCCCAAACACTGGTAATTCCTTCCTCTCCCTTCCTGGGTTCCAGTGATTCTCCCCCCACCCGCACGCCTTACCTGGTGTTGGTTAGTGCTGCAGCTTCTACTCCTTGTCCTGCTCTGCCTTTTCAGACGCAGAAGGTAGTGTGGAGTGGCACGAAGCAGATTAAATGCACTTCCTGCTGTTCCATTTCCCCACAATCTGCCTGAGGCAGGGTGGGACAAACTAGTGGCCAGAGAGATGAGTGAGCAAAGGTTGCAGCAGTGGCGGCTGGCATGTGAATGTGCCACAGTCAGTTGAGGTTTAGCAGGGGCAGCCCAGTTGAGGTAATTGGAGGCAGTGGGTTGGTGGAGGCAGCTAATTCACCATCTATAGCAATCTACCACCTGAGGTGGCTGCTTCACTCAGCCTCATTAATGAGCCAGCCCTGCATGACCTGGCTGTTCATAAGGTGAAACACCAAAAGAAAGCATTTAGTTCTGTTCAGTGTCGTCTGAAGCCATGCTTTGTATTGGTATTCATTCAGATCTGATTAAGTGTTTCAGCTGCTATTGTAAATATATGCTTTCTTTCTGTTCTGTAGCTCTTCTGTACAGTGAGGTGTGCTGATATATGTCACAAGCTGCAGCCTGTTATATCTTATTGCTTAATTTAACTGTAGCTGGTGTGTTTCTTGTGGCCTGATAGGCTGGCTGAGTACACAGAAATTCTGAGTCATGTATACCTATTTTTGGATACCCAGTATAATTAGGCACAGCCTTGTAGCATTACACTCTAAAGAGTGTTTTAAAGTCTAAGGAGTACATTTTTGGGTAGGAATAAAGGACAAAAAAAATCAATATATTTTAGTCTAATATTATTTCAGAAAACTGTACAAGAAATTTTAAGTATCCCACCCAATAGCATATTTTATTTGCTTGTAATCCGGTTATAGTTCATATTGCAATTATTGTTTATAATAACTTATTAACAAAAAGAGTGATTGATTAAGTGCCATCAAGTTAGTGTTGACTCTTAGTGACCACATAGATAGATTCTCTCTAGGATTATCTGACTTCAGTTGGCCTTTAAGGTCTCTCAGTGGTGCATTCATTGTTGTCATAATCGAGTCCATCCACCTTATTGCTGGTCATCCTCTTCTTCTCTTTCCTTCAACTTTCCCCAGGACTTCTCAAGGAAGCTGGGTCTTCGCATAATGTGTCCAAATTAAGATAGTTTGAGCCTGGTCATTTGTGCCTTGAGTGAAAATTCTGGATTGATTTGTTCTATGATCCATTTGTTTGTTTTCTTGGCTGTCCATGATATCCTCAAAAGTCTTCTCCAGCACCAAAGTTCAAAAGCGTCAATGCTTTTTCTATCTTGCTTCTTCAAAGTCCAGCTTTCGCATCCATTGAGTGTCATGGGAAAAACCATTGAGTATACATTGGTTTGAAAAACCATTGAGTACACAGAGAATACACATATTGATTTCTTAACTATTAAGAATATATATGTGAAAACTAATACTCTGGTCAGACCTTGCCTTCAGCCCAGCACAGTGACTCCAGCTGTGATTATTTTATTTTGGATTTCCAAATACTGTGGACATTTCCCTAAAGCCTAAACAGCACCTGAAGCTGTCACCTGCTTCTATAAGTTTCCTATAGTTCATTACAGCTTATTTCTAAAGTACCACGTTTGGGATCTGAATAGCTGCGAGGGGAGTATATATGTTCAAATTAGGATTTCCAATGTTTCAAACGTTGATTGTATGTACTCTTTTTGTATTTTTACTTCTAGAATTACTACTGAGATGTTCAGCAAATAGTACAAATTTGAAAATAAAGATAGTCTGTAGTTGAGTGGATGGATGGATGCCAGTTCTGCCTTCTCTTTCCAACTGACTGTGCCATCTTTTAATAATGGTCAGACCTAATGTGAGATCAGTGAAAACATATTAATGTGGTAAACTAGCAGGATGTGGAGAAAACTCTCTAAAGGGGAAATTCTCTCTGAGGGTGGTATAGCAATATTTAGATGTTGCAGGAAGCATGGGCAATGTAGTCTGCAGATTTCCTTGCACTTCATAAATTACATGACATTACCCAGAGCTGGTTGGGAGAATGCAAACTTCTTTTCCAGTTCTTCCTGGCATGACTGAAAGTGGCTGCATGTGCTATGATCTCCTCCTACCCTCTTGGTAAGTTGAAGAGTATAGAACTTGCAAAGTGTATGGGGTGAAAGATACGTTTTGGAGAGGCCCGGACTCTGGAGGAGTTTTGGCCCAGTTCAAAATAAATTCAAGGTAAACCCATCAAATGCAGTTTCTTAAGCCTCCTCACGTTTCCTGTGCCTCTGCTTCCTTTCTCTTTTTGTCCCTAGGGACCCTCGCCTCATCTGCACTTGTACTTCAGTTTATTCTCCTCCTCCCTTTCCACTTCAGTCTTCATCCAGCTGCCCCTCAGTTAGTAGGAACACATTTTGAAACATGAGGTAGATAATAAGCCTCTTCTCACAAGCAGTGAGAAGGGCTCCAGAGTGGGCTGCGGGAAAGGCGGGTTAGACTCACCTTCCCTGCAGATGACCGCTTTTCCAGTGCTGGGTGTTCTCTCGGCACGGCCAGGCAGCAGGGAAGGTCAGGGGTTGGGATGTGTCATCCTGGCCCCCAGAAATACTGTACCATGATACACCACACGAGTGCATGGTGCATCATGGGGATCCCCCCTCCTGTCCCCAGGCTCCCTGCAGTCTGGTAGCCGCAGCTGCAAGCTACTTAGGTGGGTTTGCCACCATGTTGCTGCTGGAAACGGCCCGATCCCAGTGATTCACACATGTGCGCAAAACCAGGCTGCGCTCCCTTAGCCCCTAAACTTGAAGATGAGTCCTTGATTCCTCAAGTCTTGCACTACCACTTAGCTTTGTGTTTCTGAACAATGGTTCTGCTGCTTGTTGTTCACCTTTATACTCCCATATTCTTTCTTGACTCTTTGCTCCCTGACCTATGAAGCATGGTCAGGATTCCCCTTTTCTAAATGTGAGCTGTGTTGGTTGCTAGGCATGCAAATAGGCATGAGACAAGGACACGGATTGAAGTAATGGCTGCTGTCACGAAAGCACTGATGCCTGCGTTAAGCAAGAGTGTTATTCCCCAATGCAATTTTTAAGGCACAGTGCATATCTACATGGAAACTCTGGGGCTATTTACACACACAGGTAAAACCAGGCTAAGAAAGCCCAGCCCCGTTTTGCCGGTGTGTGTGAACTGCCGGGAGCCACGCAGCAGCAAACGTGCTTAGGAAGCCCGCTGCTTAGCCCGGGTTTTGTGCTTGAGGGCACCCTTAAACTGGGCCTAGTCCTTGTGTGACAGTGCCACATGGCTCTGCCTGCCACCTACTCACAAGTAGCCACCAGGCCAGATGCATCCCAGATCCGACCTTCCACGCTGCTGGCAGTAGCCAGCAATTGTCTGGGCAGGCGATCTTCCCGCTGAGGAAGGAGCCCTCGATCGTCTGCCGGGGAGGTAAGCATTTTAAGGCTTCCTTTTGGATTGGAGCCCTTTTTCACTGATCATGAGAGAGGGGTCCCTGACTGTGTGATTTTTGGATGCTGTACATGACTGCAGAATTATGGAGGTATTTAAAGTATTCTTTGTCCATTCCTTTGAATACTGCTAAAATATGTACAATATTTGAAAAATATGATTGATAAATAAATGAATATTAAATCATTTTCATGGTTTTGTTTTAATTGTAAACCACCTTGAGCCATTTTGGAAGGGCAGTATAAAAATGGAATAAATTAAATAAATAAAAATTATTACTCATATTTAATAGTGACTTGAGCAGTTGACCATAACTTAGAGAACTTTTTTCTAGGCCAGCTCTGGGACTTGCATGCACGCAGTGAGACTTTTGTTTGTTGTTCTTTAATAGGAGAGTATGAGGTTGTTTTTTCTTCCAAACTTGCCATGCAGCTCAAGGGGCTGTGTTTGGAAAAACAAAGATCAGTTATCTGCAGAATGAGACACAGGGTTATTTCGCTTGTGTCCTATAGTTATTACTAGCGCTGTGCATAGAAATATTTGATTCAGAAGTTGTTTTAGTTATTTGGTCGGGAGTATGATTCAATTTGCTGTTTCTCAACCACACATTGCACTTCAATTCAGCTGTATTCAGAGGATTGCTTTGATTCAGATCCAAAGCTTTGCCCATAGACAATAATGGGGAAATCAATGAATTACTTGAAAACATTTTTATTTTTCCCCTGAGTAGGAGAGCCTCATTATGGGTGGTCTACTGTGCATGCCCGAGACAGAACTGGCATGTGACTTGATTATGGGCGTAGCCGGCCCCTAGCCGCAGTTCCAGTTCTGTCTCGCTCGGAACAGCACATTCTAGGAGAGAGCTCTGCAGTAAGCGTTTCTTGGCTTTGCTACCTTTCGGCGGCTACTGAGCTGGGCGTTTTTTCTCCTGTCTAGTGTTCCCTTCCCCTCTCCCTTATCTCAGCTCCTCTATCAGTGTGTGCAAGGGTGGGAAGGGAGCTAGCCTCAATTGGGCTACAGACCATTTACTCGAAAGTATTCTTTATTATTTAGATTTGGTCCAATTGGCTCTATTCAAATTGCATTTTTAATATTTTGTTCTCCGTTTTCCTGCCCTTCCATTATGGAGCAAGCTCATGCTGAGGAGCTTCTCCAGGGCTCCATGTCTGACGCCTCGCAGCTGTTGCAGTGTGAGCTCTGTCTTTGTTCCTACCGTGGCTCAGCCTGGATTTTCCGCTCTAGCCAATACCGACTGCCCTCCCGTGGTGGCGGCTTGTTCTAAGGCAGACCGAGTGTTGGAGCAGCGCCCTTCTAAGGCTGCAAAGAAGGCAAAACACTCTGGGCACCATTCCTCCCAGAAGAAGAAGAGGAGGAGGAGGAGGAGGAGGAGGAGGAGGAGCCTCAATGGGGGGAGGGGCGCAAACAGCTGAGCGAGCGCCTCCTTATTCAAGCAGTCTGCTGCTGCTCGAAACAGAAAGCGGCTAAAAATGGAGCCAAAAGCAAAACGGAGGCTGTTAAATGCCAGCAAGAGGAGGGCAGTGACCGGAGCCCGGTGGGCACTATCCTGGCACCTGACCCTTGCCCAATGGGGGCCTCAGCGATTGAGGGGGAACTGGCTAGTCCGCGCCTTCCCCCCACGCTGCCAGAAGGAGAACCCACCCATCTTTCTACTGGGCAACCTCAGAGACCCACAACCGTGAGTAAGGACCCTTTCTCCCCTGGGGCTACCCAATGGCTAAGGGAGTTTTTTCAAAGGGAATTTCACATTGAGCCTGTGGTGCCAGTATTGCAGCCCCTGCATCAGCCTACCCTTGAATGGGTGGAGGTTCCCACACATACCTCCCTGGTTGTGCAGGACCCACAGTCTATCATGGGCCATAATTCCGGGCATTGGCGGGCCCGACGTTGGGGGGGGGGGCACTGGAAAAATGTCTTCATCTTCTCCTGACTCCAGCCCACGCCGCAAGGCCATTCTGCTATCAGAGCGGGGCCAGTTTATTCCTAAGCCCATCTCTCATAGACCTAGGAGGAGATATAGGGATTCTTCCTCGTCTTCTGATACTTCCCCCGTGGGAGAGCCCAACCGTAAGAGACCCAGACTACGGGCTCGTCCTGCCCCCCCCGCACCTCCTTTACCCCCTCCCTCCCTTCCTGCCGTACCCCCCACTTTGATTCCTCCATTACTGCCGGGGAAACCTATCTCCCAATCTCCTTCTGACACATCCTCCGAGGGTGACTCCCCTCTACCATTACCTTTGGACCCTACTGGGCCTTTGGAACCTGACAAGGAGGAAGGGGAGCTTTCGGAGGAAGACATAGTACCTCCCATATCTAACTCTGCCAGACTTTTCTCCTCAGCTGAGTTTGAAGTCCTGTTGACCAAGGTGAAACGCACGATCAATGATGTATCCCCAGCAGAACACTCAGAACCGCCATCGACTCCCGACCAACAGGTTTTCCCTATTGCTGAACCAATCACCCCGTCGGTGCCTTTTCCACCCCTCTTTCGCAGGGTGATGTGCGCCGAATGGCAGCGCCTCATGTCAACCAAACCAATTGGTAACTTGCCCCAAAAGCACTACCAGCTACCGGGGGAGGTCTCTAAGCTCCTTGCCACCCCCAGGGTAGACCCCCTGTGGCCCAGTTGGTGTCAGGGGCCATTGTCCATGCGAAAGGCCAGGAACAACTAAAGGCTTAAGAAGATAGGTGCAGGGACTCCTTACTTAAGAAAGTCCATGAAGCCTTTGCCACATTCATTACAATTTCTACTACTAATTCTATTTTTGCCAGGGCCTCTCTGCTCTGGGCAAAAGATTTGGTTATGATGGTCCCTCCTGAACTTCCCAAGTTATGCCAGGGCATCAACAAGATGACGAAGGCCGCGGCTCTGATGGCAGATTCCAGTTTGGACTGCATTCAGTCCTCTTCCAGAGCCATGGTAGCAGGTGTGGCCTTACATAGGGCCCTTTGCTTGAAAGCCTGGAATGTTGATTATAAGTCTAAAGTAGCCTTAACGGACACTCCTTTTGCAGGTACAGATCTGTTTGGACCGGCCTTGGAGCCGGTCCTGGTTGAAACTTGGGACAAGTAGAAGGCTATGCCTTCATCCCACAAAGAGTCCCGCAGGTTTTTTCGTGGCTCATCCAGTTCCTTTCATCCCTACAGGCAATCATCCCACCAGAACTTCTCCAACAGGGACACCAGAGCCGTTCCATTCAGAGACCAATACAGACCACAGTGGCGACAGCAATTCCGGGGCAATTCCAGGGGATCATTGCATAAATTCTCTGCCCCAGCCAACCCACAGAAAAAACAATGATGCCGTTCTGGTGGAAAGCAGGCTGGTGCACTTCTGTGCCACCTGGATGTGGAGAGGAGAGCTAGTCTTGTGGTAGCAAGCATGACTTGTCCCCATAGCTAAGCAAGGTCTGCCCTGGTTGCATATGAATGGGAGACTTGATGTGTGAGCACTGCAAGATATTCCCCTCAGGGGATGAAGCCACTCTGGGAAGAGCATAAGGTTTCAAGTTCCCTCCCTGGCTTCTCCAAGATAGGTCTGAGAGAAATTCCTGCCTGCAACCTTGGAGAAGCCGCTGCCAGTCTGTGAAAACAATACTGAGCTAAATAGACCAATGGTCTGACTCAGTATATGGCAGTTTCCTATGTTCCTATGTCCACAGCCACAGATACATGGGTCCTGGAGGTGGTAACCAACGGCTATACCATAGATCTCATTCTCCCCCCCCCGCCCCACCGATTCATCCCCACACCGATGTCTTCAAACCCGAACAGGCATCACCTGATGCTTCAGGCAGTACAACACCTTTTACAGATGAGGGTGACAGAGACAGTCCCTCTGGACCAAAGATTTCAAGGCACATATTCCATCCTTTTTCTTGTTCCAAAGGAAGACAGTTGTTGGAGAGCTATCCTCGATCTCAAGGCCTTCAACCGCTTCGTGCGCAAATGCAAATTTCAAATGGAGTCCCTGCATTCCATAAAGCAAGCAATTCAACCAGGGGATTATCTGGCCTCCATAGATCTTTGGGAGGCTTACCTGCATATTCCTATCAAGTGCGAATCCAGGATGCACCTTCGCTTTGCCTACGATAGTTCTTACTATCAATACTGGGTCCTGCCTTTCGGCCTGTCCTCCTCTCCGAGAGTGTTTACGAAGGTGATGGTCTCCCTCATTTCCCATCTTCGCCTTCAAGGCCTGTAGATCCATCTGTATTTGGACGATCTTCTTTTAAGAGCATGATCAAAAGCCCAGGCCATCAGGGATGTCCAGATCACACTATCAGCCTTGTGGGATCACGGCTTCGTGGGCAACCGGGAGAAGAGTCACCTTATTCCTTCACAACAACTGATGCACCTCAGAGCCCTGTTCAACACTGCACAGGGCACCATCTGTCTTCCGTGGGAATGTCGAGACAAAATCATAGGACAGCTCTGCTCTCTCCTGCACAAACACTCGGAAGACCTCATGACCCTAGCTCAGGCCTTCAATGATAGCTTGCCTAGAGTGCTCCCCTTGGGCCAGGTGGCACTCCTGCCCACTACAGTGGTTACTTCTCCCATTTCAGGATGACATCATGGCTGTCAACAGGATCCAAGTGGAGCTCCCACAGAGCGTCAAGCAATCCCTGCTATGGTGGCTGTCCTCAAGCCTGTTATGAGGATGTCCGCTGGCAGAAGCTTGGAGGGTGGTAGCAACGATGGACGCCAGCCTATCCGGCTGGGGCGGCCACTGCCAGGACCAGGTAGTGCAAGGGTCATGGTCAGTGAAAGAAGCCAAGCGTCCGATCAGTTGGTTAGAGCTCAGGGCAGCTCGTCTGACTCTACTAAGCTTCCAGGAATTAGTCAAAGGTAAGCACGTCCTTCTCAGAACAGACAATGTGACAGTAAAAGCGCACTTGAACCGACAGGACAGCACAAGGTCCCTATAGCTAATACAGGAAGCAGACAGCCTGTTCCTATGGGCAGAGAACAATCTTCAATCCATCATTTCGGAGCACCTAAAAGGGAAGAAGAACGACCTAGCGGATTGGCTAAGTCAAATCCCTAGACCCAGGCGAGTGGGCACTACACCCAGAGGTCTTCAGACAGATTACTCAGGCTCTGGGTACCCCTCAGGTGGACCTTTTCACCTCACCAGCTAATCATCAACTGGCGCGCTTCTTCTCCAGATACCAATCGCCTCTAGCGGAAGCGACCGACGCCCTACACGCACCGTGGGCGAAGGTCCTTTTCTACGCCTTCATAATGCACCCCAATCATAATGAGGGTCATCAGGAAGTTGAGGTTAGAAAAAGCAGAACTCATCCTGGTGATGCCCCATTGGCCTCGGAGGCCATGGTTTCCCGACCTCATCAAATTGGCAATCAAGCCTCCGTGGCATCTTCTACTTCGATAGGACCTCCTCCAGCAGGGCCCTATCTTCCACCCAACCCCCAGTGGCTTCAGCTGTCCGCCTGGAGGTTGAGCACGCAAAACTAGTGGCTAAAGGTTACTCTTGGCAGGTTCAGAACACCATTCTGGCTTCTAGGCGGTAGTCAACAAATCCGAGTCTACCAAGCCACCTGGTCAGCCTTCCGTACCTGGGCGTTTTCCCACAACAAGGACCTTTTAACAGCAGGAGTACCCGAAGTACTTGCCTTCCTACAGGCCAGTCTGGACCTTCGGTTACACCCAAGCACGCTCAGACGCCAGGGTTCCACACTGGCATCAGTGCTGAATATCTCTTCCACAGATTCAGGCCAGCCATCTCTTCACTCTCATATTTCCTGGTTCCTACAAGGGTCTTCTAACCTAGCTCCCCCGCCAGTCAAACGGTTTCCCTCCTGGAACCTCAACAGGGCACTGAATGCCCTTACCAGGGCGCCATTTGAACCTCTGTCTACTATTCCCTTGAAACTTCTATCCTACAAAGTTGTCTTTCTTGTCACAATCACGTCCGCACAGAGGGTATCCGAACTAGGTGCTCTAACAGCCAGAGAGGAGTTTTGCACCTTCCAGTTGGATGCAGTACATCTCTGCCTCGATCCTACGTTCCTCCCAAAGGTTAACTCTGTGTTCCACAGATCCCAAGTCATAGTTCTTCCTCCGTTCTGTCCTTCTCCAGCTCACCCCAGAGAAAAGCTATGGCACAAGCTCGATGTACGCAGAGCCTTGAAGGCTTACCTTCGCTGCACCAAGTCCGCCGATCTGACACCCTCTTTGTGTCATTCCATCCCCTGGCAGTGGGAAACAAGGTCTCCAAAGCCACCTTTGCCTCCTGGATTAGGTCATGTATCATGATGGCCTACTCGGCTCTCAACCTTGCCTCACCCGGGGGCGTCACGGCCCATTCAACTAGGAGTGTGGCGACCTCTGCGGCCTTTTCAGCCCATGTTCCACTAGCGAAAATATGCAGGGCCGTGACCTGGTCTTCTGCCACTCCGTTCATCAAACATTACAAGATCTCCGGATTCTCTGAGGCACAGGCTGCCTTTGGTCGCATGGTACTTCAACAAGTTCTGTAAAATACATCCTCCCAGCCCTGGGATATGCATCTGTAGCTTAGGCAAGTCCCTCCATGAGGATCTCCTACTCAAGGGAAAAAGGAACATTGGTCTTACTGTGAAGGGTTCTTTTTCCCTGTAGTAGGAGATCCTCAGCCCCTCCCAGATGTATTTTTGTTGGAGGGGGGGGTATTGGGGGGGTTGATCGGTCCAACCAGAACAGGGCTGACCGGTCAAGGAGTCAGCTTTCAGGGCTGATAGTATGTAGGCTGTTTTCTTCTCCTCCCCCCTCCCCCTTTTACCTTGTTTCGGGTGCTTTTGTTTTCCTTTCCCTTTTTCTCTTACTATGCAGTGTTTCTCCTTCAAGTGTTCAGAGCTCTCTCCAATCCATGGACATTACCTTACTCAACGGCCCTGGAACTGGGTCTAGGGGCCGGCTACGCCCATAATCAAATCACGTGGCCAGTTCTGTCTTGGGCATGTGCAGTAGACCACCCATCATGAGGATCTCCTACTACAGGGAAAAAGAACCCTTCACAGTAAGACCAATGTTCCTTTCTTGGCAGCATTTAATAAAATTCACAGGGATGGCAGCTCCTTCTGAGGGCATGAAATTTTACATACAGCAGACAAGTAGCTAAAGGGGTTTAAGTGCAGATATACTCTAAATGTTAAAGTTTTCCCCATCAATAAATGTTTTGTTTTAAGGAAGAATGGCATGAACATTGCAGGGATGGTGCCCCTTTCTGAGGATATGTAGCCTGCCAAATTGAAGAGAAAAGAGGTGTAGGGGTATCACCACTTAAAAGAGAGTATCACCACTTAAAAAGGTGCCTCTTTGCTTAACTTTGCAGGGGATTAAAATAATTACAGTAATTAATATCAAATAATAAAACACTATACAAATGCCAATTATGAGTAGTAATAATAATTAGCATTCATATAGTATTTTCAGGTGTTCAGAGTTTTCCCCATACAGGTGGTCCTCGTTATTTGAGCAAGTCCTGTTCTTGCCTATAGGTGCAAATAAGGAAACTGTGGATAATGAAACCTTACCCCTATGGGAATCCAGGTTCCTACACAAAAATGGTCTAAAAAGGAAGGGAGGAAGCAGAAATCAAGAACTGTACCTTGCCTTCCAGCCCCCAAACCCCAATTCCTCTGCTTTACTGTGAAAAATAGTGGAGATTTTTTTTTTTTAAAGAGCCACAAAATGGTTCTGCACTGTAAAATGGTGACTGAAAATGACATCAGAAGTCATTTCTGGGTCACTTCCGGTGACTCAGTTGACCTGGGCCCAGCGGTGAATTATTAAATTTATTATTGTTGTTGTTTCGAACCCCGGACTGGCTCTGAGCGGGCCTGGGGGGTTCAACTTGAGGTCGAACTGAACTAGGCCTAACTAAGAGGGCAAACCCTCGAGCTGAACTGGTTTGATGGTGAACCAGCTCCATCTTGAGCCGGTTCACTCATCCCTAGGTGGAAGCAGTGCAGAGCAACAGCCTCGTTTCCCCAGCCTCCGCATATATCACAAGGCTCCATGCGACGTGCACTGTGCCTTGGGTGATTCCCCCATTAGACGGGCACTCTTGGCACTTGTCTCTGTGTCTCCTCGGCTCCGTGGACACTGGTCCGGCAGCCAGGTTAAGAGAGCACTTGCTCCCTTAACCTCGGCTAAGAACCAGGCTTAGCAGCAGGGTTAGGCTGGCTGGGTGAGCCAGGATCCATGCAGATTCTGGTTCCCCACACAAGTAGCCTAGGCTACCCTAGCCTGGGCTAGCCTTCTCATGAAATCATCCACACTATGTATCAACAATTAGTTGAGCACTTACTTGCCAATGCTTTGAATTAGAGTCCTTTAAACTGCATACAGATCAGATATTATTATAATTGAGATATAGTTGTTACGCTTATTATACTTTTGGGATATGCTGGCTTACATGCTATGCAGCTTTATGAGGGCAGTTCAAAACCACCTACTCTGATGTGAGTGTCTAATAAGCATATCAGTGGTGCTTCACAACAGGGCTCTTCCACTACTACTTACCCTTGCACAATCAGATGTTGTGATGCTAGTTGCGGTGGGAATAATGCAAGCAGCATTGCAATGTACAACTGTGGAAGAATAAGTAGTAAGAGAAGAGCCCAGTTGTGCAGCACCACAATTGTGGTACTGTGGTATGAGTGGTTTGGAACCATTCTTGTAAAGCTTCGCAGCATGTAAGCCACTACTGAAAACTCATCTTTCTCTTTATAAGATTTTGATAGTATAGAGTATTAGCTGATGTATCATAGTGCCTAAGAGACTGAATTGGACTCAACCCAAATCCCCTGGTGCCTAAGACAACAGTATTCCTTCAAACTCCCATTTCCCTTCTTCATGGCATGAAGAGCATGCCATGTGCCAATTCGAGCACATCCAATCTTCCCTGGCTGACTTCGCCTGGTTGACCCCACCCCAATCAATCTCTCTCCCACTGATTCGACCCATCCTCACACTATTTCCATCTCTACTTCATACTTGCCAACATATCCATATTTTGCCATTCAGATGAATGGGGAAATAGGGACATGTTGGCAGGTATGCTACTTGTTGGTGGCTGTGGTGGCAGGCCACCACTCCTGCACCTCATCAGTCTTGCTTTTTCAAAAGGCAGATAGAAGGAATGGAGTGGCAGGATGCTATCCAAAGACATTTCCTGCTGCTCCATACTCTCTCTGCCTGTTGAAAAGGCAGGGCTGAGGATGGGATAAGGACAAGGGGGAAGCAGACATGTGTGCCACTACCATATGAGGTTTGAGGATGTGGCAGGCCAGATGAGGCTACTGAATCTGCTGCCTCTGCCAATCTGCTGATTGAGGTGGCTGCCTAACCTGGTCTTGTTAGTGGGCCAGCCATGAACTGCATTGCAAATTGGGAAATCTCTCATTCAGATGTCACCCTGGCATGAACTTGCTAAATAATCTTAGACAAGCCGTTTCCTCTCAGCCATTACTATCAACAATATGTGGATAATAATACTTATCTGATTGAGAATGTTGTTGTAAGGATTTTTAAAAAGCTGATATACAGGTGACCTGCGTTACCCACAGTTTCAACAGCCGTAGTTTCGCTTATCCATGGACGGGTTCAAGAGAATCTTTTTTAAATCCACGGTATAAAAATAGGCTAAAATTCAGCTATTCATGGGTTTGAGTGAATAGGTCACGCCTGGGCATGCAAATAGCATATATGCGTGCACGGTGGGCTACCAAATGGCCACCACGATCGAGGAAAGGGCCAGAAAGGTCCCAAAATGGGATGAACCAACCCCATAAAGACCAGGGAGAGGTCTGCAGGGGGAGTGGAAACTTTAGAGACACCCCCCCCCCCCCCGCCGCCATGGTAGCAGCCCCTGAAGGCAGCAAAGTTGACCTGGGCACAGCAGTGAGTTGTGAATTTTTTTTAAAAAAAATTTCAAACCTCGGACCAGCTCGAACTTGGCTGTTCGGGGGTGCACAAAACTGAATATGTCTGGTCCAATTCAAGTCCACTCCGGACTCAAACCGAACTGGGATAAGCGGTTTTGTGCACACCCCTACTCCCAGCAGCAGAGGTAGGCGCACGGCTTGCATGCCAAAAGGACCAAGAGCAATAATCTGGGGGAAGGGAGCTTGAACTCTGCCTCCCCCGCCCCCCAGTGAATATTATGGAAATAATATCTATGCAGTTGAATGCCTTGCCTTGTTTTGTGCTGAGGTTTTGAATCATCACTGAAGTAGCCTAATTCCAGAAGGAATGGAAGACGTTTGTCTTTTCTCATACTTAATGTATGAACCAGGGCTTTTGCTTGCCCAGTGGGACTTCTGACTTTTTTGTTTTGAAACAGCAGACATCTCACCTCCACCCCCACCATACACACCTGCCATATCTTAAAATGCTTTTAACCACAATCACCACCCTTATGTTCAAAAGAGTTGGTTGTATGGCAGGAAAGTCTGCTTTTTGAGAAATACAAGTCCAAAGGCCAGCTGAGTGCACAGAACTAATTGTGCAGTTCACTGGATTGTGGCCAATATTGTTTTGCACAGTCTTCCAGCACAATTTCAGTTGAGCACTCGCTCATGCTTTGAATCTGAGTCTTTTATACTCCATAAAAATAATTTTAAAAATACTAGTTTTTGTTGTTGTTACTAAGAACAACTTTGTGTTACTAAGGGCTTCATTTCTATTTCACATCCTTAGAAATATAAAATCAAGAAGCAAAGCAGCATGGAGTTTGCAAACCTTTATGAGCTTGATGAAACAGACTTCTGATCCTTGCTGTACTAACTTATTGTTTCCTTACTAAAGATATTTTTGGAACAGCTCCCAGGAGAGAGAAAACTAGCTTTGCTAAAAATGAGATTTGTAGTCTTTCTGTGCATTAATTAGTTGCATACACCTGAAATTTAAGAGATGCCGGGTCTGTTTTCTGGTTGAAAACTGTTGTCATGCATTAACCTTTTTTAAAGAATATTTTTAAATTTTGAACAATTGAAATAAGAACTAATGGCCTATATGCAAAATGTGCATTTGGGAGATACCCTGTGAATATGTAATATGTTCAGTGAAATATGTGATCATTTATAATTCATATTATGTATATTTTTATTTACTTGTCACAGACCCTGGCAGTGTAAAGCCCACTTCTTGCCCCCTCCCAAACACCATAATTTAATTACATTTAAATTATATTTAATACTAGAAATAACCTTTTAGTTTGTATAAATAGAATGCAACCATATATTTAAATGATTTTTTAATTTAAAAAACCAAAACCCTCTCCATTACTCAAGTGGCTTCAGGGAGGTTTCCTCCATTATGCCTGCTTTGCAACAAAGAAAAAGAGAACATGCAGTTCGTTTTCTCACATGACCTTCCTCATTTTGAAGCCTTCTCTAGACAAATTCATTGAGGACAGTTCTATCAGTGGCTACTAATCTGATGCCTGTAGGCCACCTCCAAACCTGGAGGCAAGATGCCTCTAAATACCATATGCAGAGGAGCGACAACAGGAGAGAGGGCATGCCCTCACCTTTTGCCTACAAGCTTCTCAGAGGCATCTGATGAGCCACTTTGGGAAACAGGATGTTGGATTAGATAGGCCTTGGGCCTCATCAAGCAGGGCTGCTACTGTGTTCTTATGTTCTGGGCTTGTGTTTGTGCTTTTTCAGAAGGAGGGGTGATGTCTTTTTCTTTCTTTCTGTTGCTTCACTTTCTTGGTCTACTTTCCTCCTCAAGGTCTTCTCTTTAATCCCCTAAATATGGCTGTTATAGTTTCCCAGTGGAGCAGAGAAAACTCTGCTCATGTCAGAAGTTACATTTCTGGGACTGAGTAGTCGAACCACATTCTGGACCTAAGCCCTGGTGAGCCCTGACTCAAATTTACCCAATTCTTGGGTTAGCTATAAATACTGGCTGACATCCAGATTAACACTGTATATGTTTAAAAGATGCTCGCTGTGCATAATAGGGGAGGGGTGATATCTGTCAATCTCCCCTTCCCTCTGCAGTCCACTGTGCCCCCTGAAAATATGCTCCGAAGGTTTGCAGCCCTCTGGGACATATTTTCAGGAGGCACAGTGAGCTGCAATGGGAAGGGCAGATCGTGAAAAATCACTCTCTGTGCAGTTGAGTGTGAAATGTTTCTCTCAAGTGCAATCTTAGTCTGGATGTCAGCCACTGATGCTAGAGAAAAGTAATCTGATAACTGCTGGTTTTTGTTTTTTGAAAGTGGGACACTTACCTGGAAGTAAGCCCTATTTTGAGCAGACATGACTAGACTCATGCTTATAATTTGATTATCTGGCCCAGTATGCCTCACTGTAATAATAATTTGGGACCTTTAGTACAAGTGAATGTTGTATAATTTTATCATTTTATTATGATCGCAATTGATATTTTATGTAAACAAGTTTTGAAAAGCTTTTTTACTGTGAAGCTAACATAGTATTATGCTGTTGGATAGCATACTGATTAGTATTTGCATGAACTGAAGAAGTTCTGCTTGTGTAATTGGGAGAAAGGCAGTTTTTACTGATTCCCTTTCCCAATGGAGTCTTCTCTGATCCTGAAAATATGTCCTTGAGGGTTGTGGAACTTTCAAGGACTTATTTTTGTGGGACACAGGGGGGAAAAATACCATCCCCCTCATGTGAGCAGAACATATTCATTTCGTACAAGTTGGGATGCTGCCCAATATCTATTGATATTTTATATAAACAGCTTTGGAGAAGTGCCCAGACAAAAAGTTATAAATAAAATAAATAAATAAATAAATAAGGCATCATTCTCAATTAGTCTGCATACAGTTAAGGGATTTGTGAGTATGGTCATTTTCTAAGAGCTACAATCAAATCAAGAAACACGGATAAAGAGGACTGTATTTAGAGTTAACTTATCATCGAATTAGAAAAAAAACACTTAAAAAACAATCCTCTAATGTTGAGCTAAAGGAAACAAATACTTTGCCCAAGATTTCATTAGATGCAAAAAGCACTTTCCTGTTTGGGTATTTTTGGTGGGTTTTTGGTGTGACAGAAGAGAGTTGTAAAACTGAAGAAAATTGTTTGCCCATTGAGATTGAGGGCAGGAAGAATTGCCCTCATTCTGGTATGGCTTTATGTTTTCATCTAGCCTGATCTGATTAGTTGCATAGCCTTATGATGTATTCCCATTCATTATGTGATCCCTGCTTGGAATAAGTGAAAATGGGCAAAGCCAGGGAGAAAATGGCACTGAAGCAGCAGTAGAGAGAAAAGAGAATAAGACTATAGTATTTGGCAGCAATCAGGAATTTGTATATGTTATGAAGTCTTTCTTGTCTTGTAACACATAGTATATAATTTCTGGTATTTTTTCAGTATTTTATACATGCTAATTTCTTTGTATAGTATCTTTTATAGAAGTTGTATAAAACTTATATATAAAAGTTTTCCAAACAAAGAAGTTATTTATAACTTCTATAAAAGACAACATATAAGAAACCATGTTTAAAAGACTGAAAAAGATACCAACACTATACTAATTCATTATAAATTAAGAGAGATACCATAACATATTCAGCATTTCAGATAGGTTAGCTACAAATGCTACAATTATCTTACAATTAGTCACTTTTAGATGGTAATTTCAATTGCTTCCCCCCCCCACCTTGCTAATGTTGCCAATTCTCTCCCACCCACCTCTGGTTTGAGTTAATTTCTTAACATTTACAAATGCATAATGTAAGAGGCATTTTATAAGAGCAAAGTAAGAGTATCTAAATTTTGGGGGTCATTTGAACAGCAGAATACTTATGTGGATTGCTTTTGTTAGTCTAAAATGTTGATTATGTCCTCTAGTAATATATTGGGATAGCACAAGTTTAATTAGACTGACGGTGCGGGTTAGAGTTGGTATTGTGAGCTTTCAGAGTCTGTTTCCATTTCAAGTAAGATCCAGCCCCCTCCAAGCTGGCCTGACATTTAGACTGGGGAGCTTCCCCCTCCCCCATACTTGCCAAAATTTCTCAGAGAGAGTATATGAGGGGGAAGGAAATTCTTATCATTTTCTACTGAACTCCCACATTCTCTCCTGAAAAGAAAGAGTGTGTTCCTTCAGTACAATAGCTGGCTTTCTGGAAATGACTCCTCCCTCCCTTCCCCAGCATGACCCCCACTCAGGAGAAGAAAATGAAGAAAAAACAAGAGGAGCCAGCCAGCAGTGAGGAGGATAGAAAAAACCAAGACTGTTACTGAATGTATGCCTCTGTGAACTGTTCATTCTGAGCTTGTGCCGAGTGCCTGTTCAGTTCTGTTCCGGAGTAAGACCCCAATCTGCTTTATATGGATTTAAATATATCCATTGTTGCTGAGCATGTGCAGAGTCTTCACAGCTGGACCTGTGCCCATGCACTGGAGTGAATGAGAAGTGTGGTGTAGTGGTTAGAAAACTGAAGAGTAAGACTTGTGGGCGGGGGTGGGGGACTGCAGTTCAAATCCCCATCTTGGCCATGGAGCAAAGCTTGTGACCTTGCACCAGTCCTGTTCTCTCATCCTAACCTACCTGGGTTGTTGTGAAGGGTTGTTGTGAAGATGAAAGAAGTGAGCACTTACAAATACATTTGCCAGTTCACCAGTGGTGAGTGCCCCCAGCCCCTTGGTGAGCAGTACACCCAACATCACACATACTTCCTCCTCAGAAGTCTCATTTCCAATGCCATTTTTTAGAATGTAAGAAACAGCAGAAATCCATTTTGAGCAGTAGGAGAGGGCTCCCACCATTTTTTTTACCATCTTCATATCCTAGTGCAAATGAGAAAAGATCTGCTCCTCTCCTAAGCCTGTGTGCCAGAAAGGATTTGGGATATGAGGGGGGATTGGTGGACAGCACAAATATTGGCTGGCTAGTGAGCTAATCCTAAACTTGTGGACCCCGGAAAGGAGAATAATGGAATTTTAGTTGGAAGGCACCTTGGAGGTCATCTACCCAGCATCCTATACAGATGGTCATCCTGCCTCTGTCTGAAAACCTCCAGCAAAGAAGAGTCCATTACTATGTGGGATATATTTAAAAATCCACAGCAAAGGAGAGTCTATCACTGTGTGATATGACCTGCTCCACTGTGCGGTTCCTGTCACAGATGGGAAATTATTCCTAATGTCTAGCCTAAATCTGCTTTCTTGTTGTTGCAGTGTATTGATTCTAGCTTTGCTCTCGGGAACAACAGATAAAAAGTATAGTCTTCCTTCAGTTTGACTGCCCTTCTATATAACTTCTATAAAAGACAACATATAAGAAACCAGCAAGTTTAAAAGACTGAAAAAGATACCAACACTATACTAATTCATTATAAATTAAGAGAGATACCATAACATATTCAACATTTCAGATAGGTTAGCTACAAATGCTACAATTATCTTACAATTAGTCACTTTTAGATAGTAATCTTCGATTGCCCCCCGCCCCCGCCTGCTAATGTTGTGATCACCAATTCTCTCCCACCCACCTCTGGTTTGAGTTAATTTCTTAACATTTACAAATGCATAATGTAAGAGGCATTTTATAAGAGCAAAGTAAGAGTATCTAAAAAATTTTTGGTCGTTTTGAACAGCAGAATTCTTATGTGGATTAGTTTATAATAGATACCAACACTATACTAATTCATTATAAATTTGAGTAACACTATATTTTACTGTGAAGCTCACATAGTCCAGATTCTTGATTGAGTGAGAATATGTTAATTAAAACTCTAGTGTTTGGGAAGAAAAACAAGGCAAAACAATTCCATTATTATGAAATGGAAGACAAGAGATTTTATGTATTTGGTATGGGAAGGCAAATGGATTTTGTGGTATTGCCCTCCTTCCCACATGCACCCAAAAAGCACCACCTGCTTTTGTTAATGTATACAACTAAGGCATGCAGTCTTTGATAATCCATGTATTCAGATTCTAAGAGAGATGAATGGGGAATTCCAATAGCCCTGTATTTTCTGAAGCATGTTGTATGAGAGCTTCAATTATATAACCACTGTACCATGCTATTCATTCACTCCAGCCTTGGGGAAGGAGTAGGTGGTGACAGGTGGTTAAGAGGCCCTGCCTATAGGGATGAGCCTGTTGGGCTGGTTCAGTTCAAATCTGGACCGGATTCGAACCGACCCAGCCCAATCTGATCTCGGGTTTGGCTGAACTGGTTCGCAGGCCGTTTTGAGGGGTATACATGTAAGGGGAATCTGGCGTGGATTCCCCTTTACAAGTAAAGGGCATTCCCTATAGTAATGTGGGGGGGGAGGGTGAGATAAAGGGCACATTTTACCTTTAATTTTGAGGTGGCGGGGATGGCAGAGGCAGCCATGGTGGTGGAGGCTCCTCCAAACTTCCTTCTGGCCACCTGAAGAGCAGCCTGGGCCAGCTGCGGTCCAGTTCGGACCTCTGTGCACATACAGAGGCCATTTTTGTGAGCTCCCCACATGTGTGGTGGCACGAACCGGGCCACAACTGGGTCACACCCAGCTCAGGCTGCTCTTCAGGAGGTGGGCGGGTTGGAGGAAGCTCCGCTGCTGCTGCTCATGCTGCTGCGGCCACCACCAACGTCTTTGCCACCACCGTGACCACCTCCACCATCCCCACACATGCAGAGGCCTGAACTAGTTGGCAACTGGGCCAGACTGCTCTTTGGAAGACTGTCAGGGTTGGAGGAGCTGCCGCTGATGTCTCCACTATCCCATCTCAAAATTAAAGGTAAAAAGTACCCTTTCTCTCCCCCGCTCCAGCATTAATATAGGGAATTTCCTTGGATTCCCCTTTACAAGTATACCCCCTGAACTGAACTGAACTGGTTCTTAGAACTGGGGTGGTCTGGATAGAACTCAGACCACCTGAACTGGGTCAGTTTGATTCGAACCATAGTTTGAATTGAGCTGGCTCACACATCCCTGCCTGCCTATCTTTAGCTGCTGAACATCATTTTCTGATAGAGGATCACTAGGTTTGTAATTAGCAAATTACAAGTGCTATGGTCCCCTTGTGCCCCAGCAGAAAATGATTCTTTGCTCATTGCCTAGATATAAGGAGAGATCTGTAGAATCTCTCGTCTGGAAGAGAGCCCTTTGCAATTCTTGTTGTTGTTGTTGTTGTTGTTATTACATTTATATCCCGCTCTTCCTCCAAGGAGCCCAGAGCGGTTATCCCCATTCCTTCTCTGAAAGCTGCTGCTTCTTCTTTAAAAAAAAAAAAACCTTGGGGAAATTTAGGGTAAACTAGTGGGTAGGTGAAAATATAATTGTGCTTTTAAAGTGTTCATATCAAAGGTTTGAAAAAATACTCCCATGTTTTTTTAGAATTCAGCTGGACCACTTGAAAGGCCCAAAAATAATTTTGGGAGTGAGCCAGAGGAAGCTCACAGATCCCTAGTAATATACTTTTATAAAATAAATGTTTGAATTTATTAACGTTTGCATGGCTGACTACTTTTTATAGTCTCTGGGAGTTTGCTGCATGTCTAAAAGTCATTTAATCTTCATGGATTAACATAATGTACCTAGGATATTTTGTGTAATAGATCTTACTTGAAGATAATATATTTCTTCTCTCTGAGTATCTTATTTGGTAACATTTCTCAATAGCTGCACGGTAGTCATTATGTATGATAAATATTACAATTTTCTATAAATTCATGGCCATGGATAATATATTTATATTTACTTTTTAAGCTGTGCTTCTTCAGCAGATTGTTTTTGTTTTCACCAGTAATGTTTTCCCTCTAAAATTCCTGATCTATATCTTGTATTACCAAGGTAATATATAAACAAAAGTGACTGTAAACATTGTTTGAATGCTTAAGACTGTAAATAAAGTGGAACACCAGCATTACAGAAGCTAGTTATAAATTATTTATTGGAGTTACAGTCTTCCTAAATAAAAAATTAGTCCAAAAGGTTTGCACTTAACTAAAATGCTCTTGTCACCACTACCCTCCATCCATCCTCCACACAGATATGTTTGTGTGTGTACTCTGATTTGATTTTTCTGTTCTGCATCAAAACAGAAAAAATTATGATTGCTATATGAAAAATGAACCCCTTTCCACATTTGAAATTTGAGTTTTTCTAGAAGTGTGGAACAGCTGTGGCCACTACAGTATGTAGCCTTTGCACTGTTATGTAACTGTATACTCTGCTTATAGCTGGCTAAATAATTGAATTTAGACCAAACCAGTTTCTGTATATTAGTACAGCAGCTTAGCAAAAATGATTGTGCACTTTTGCTAAAAGCATGAAAGGTGGTATATACAAAGGGTATCCTGTCAAGTTCACATTAAGATAGGGAGGCATTCCTAATATTCTCAAACTACATTATTCTAAGCATAGGTGATCACAACTGTGTGCTTTTTCTCAATGTGTGGGAGACTCACACATATTGGGATCACAGTGGGGCAGGGTGCTTAGACGCTTTGCCCCTGACATGATCCCGATAAGGTACTTTCTCTCTCTTTATCCCTCTCCCTCTCTCACACACTCACACCATGCACACTATTTGACTTGGGGAAAATGTTCCCACTAGCACCAACAGGAGGTTTTATCCAAGTCAAATAGCATGCACAAGTTCGTGGGCAGAGGCGTAACTAGGGAAAATGGCACCCGGGGCAAGCACTGAAATGGTGCCCCCCGCGCCGCCCCGTGCCACAACATACTACATTATACTTAGGTTTTTCCTCACAAGCGCCCGCCGCCGCCGCCAAGCCAGGCCACTGACTGGCTGCCAGGCGCCAGCAAAGCAATGCGGGGGGCGCGGAAGGGTCCACTCGTGGGGGATGGGCTGCCTACGCGCTCCCTTGACTGCTGCAGCGCTGCTGCACTGAGCAGGAAACATTTGTATTAACAAAAAATAAATAAAAATAAATAAAAATTTTTGTCATGTCGGCGCCCCCCATGTGACCAGAAAAGATGGCGCCCGGGGCACGTGCCCCCCCTGCCCCCCCTATAGTTACGCCTCTGCTCGTGGGCCTGAGCAGGGCTATGGTAGGGGCAAAGGTTTTAAGTCCCTCACTCCTGCAGTGACTCTGATCTGGATCACCTCCCCTTGCATGCTAAAGTACACAGAACAAACAGCTTCATAGTGATGTGAATTCCGGTTCGTCCTTGGGTCCGCCTTTTAGCCAATCAAACAGACTCAATGGGAATCAATTAGAGGCGTTTATTGCCCTGCAGGTAGCAACAGGTAATCAGCGGGCTTTACGCTCTCAAGCTGAATACAAATTGGTTATAGGTGCATCTTACATTTATACAAACAATCTGAATGATGCTGACACCCCAGACATAGTATACATGGCAACAAAATGGTGGACTAAGTATCTAGTACGCATGCGAATGATTCATTGTTCATCTGATGATCACTCCTTATTTGGTTACATCCTGTATTCTAAACTGTCAGCAAAGAACAGTGAGAATCCTGTGAGAACCAAGTTTCTTTAGATACATTTTAGTGGAGAGAGATAATGACGTTGATCTTGTGAGGCCTTGATGGCTCTGAGCTGACCTGGGGTTACTTTAAGTTGGAATTAGGTTTTCTAAGTAAAATGGAGTTGCTTTGGTTTTCTAAAACACATCAATAGCATATACGTAAAGCAACATATAGCTTGAACATAAGTCTCACTGAGTTCAGTGGGGCTTATGCTCAGGTAAGTGTGCATATCTGGGAGTAAGCCCCACTGAAATTAGGAGTGTTACTTTTGGGCAGCATGGGGCAGTGGTTAGAGTGTCAGTCCAAGATTTGGGATACCCAGGTTCAAATCCCCATTCAGACATGAAACTCATTGGGTGATCTTGGGCAGGTTACTCTTTCTCAGCCTAACCTACCTTACAAGGTTGTTGTGAGGATAAATAGAGAGGAACTATGTATGCCACCTAAGTTCGCTGGAAAAGGGTGGAATTAAAATGTAGTAAATATGCGTCATAGAGTACCTTTTGTATATGCTAACTTCCATGCTTTTAGAACAAAACACACAACTCTAACACTTATCATAACTTGGCCACTGTTATGAATTGTAGTTTTCAAATGTAGATTTGTAAGAACATGTTTAGTACATTGCTTCTCTTGCTTTCATATAATGGTTAGACCGTTTAGCACTACCGTTACAGAGTTATGAGTGAGAATTACTTTATAGTCACCATAGAGGAGAGCTGGTCTTGTGGTAGCAAGCATGACTTGTCCCCAGGGTCTGCCCTGGTTGCATATGAATGGGAGACTTGATGTGTGAGCACTGTAAGACATTCCCCTCGGGACAGAGCTGCTCTGAGAAGGAAAACTGTGTTGAAAATGCCATCATTTTTATTTCTTATAGATCCCATAACTTTGGCAGGAAGCAGACTTTTGGCATAAAGCTGTCAGTACATAGGGTAACATAGGAAACTGCCATGTACTGAGTTAGACCATTGGTCCATCTAGCTTAGTATTGTCTACTCAGACTGGCAGCAGCTTCTCCAAGGTTGCAGGCAGGAATCTCTCTCAGCCCTATCTTGGAGATGCCAGGGAGGGAACTTGGAACAGTAAGTAAGCTGTTATTGACAGCCTAACTGTGGAGAGGGAGCAAATCAAGCCTGTTTGCTGGGTAAAAACATGGAGGAAGAGCAGTGGACAATGTGAGCTGTTCATGCTGTCTGCAGCCTCCAGCCTGGGAATGCAACTGGTGGCTGGTCCCTGTCACAGACTGGTCTGTGTACCCAAACTCCTGAAGCTCCTTAAGGTGTGTGTCGACCCCCCGCCCCAGGAGTTTGAAGAGATTTCCCATTCCTGTTTATTCTCTGACTTATAATCTTTACCTAATGCCCAACCACCAATGGAAGAGGCAATGCTTAGCTTGCATTACTGAACAGACGGCTTAATCTTCCCAGTCTGGCTTCCTTTGTTCTTCACCACTAGAACATTTGGAAGAGGCTAGGCTGTTGTGCTTTAGGACTAGGTCATAGGGATTTTTTTCTGCTGCTCTGCTCTTTCCCACCTGATACTTTAGGGTTGACTGCTGTTAGCAGGGCATCATTTTGCCAGAATTCCTAATGTAGGTCTGCAATACACATCCTTGTCCATCGCCTTTGATTTGCATGGAGCAGCTACATATTTATCCTTCTTGGAGGGCATGATTCTGCAAGATCAAACAAATTTTAACAATTAATGAGAACGTAGTAAATTGAGAAGGATTATCTCAGTAGAACTAACATCCCTGCTGAGAAATTGCTTATAACCGATTGCCCAGCTAAAAAATTGCTACGAAATGGTTGCCCAATAATAACTTGCTCAGGACCAAATGGTTAGTAGTTGCTCAAAGGCACAAACATCCAATCTCTCTGCAGCTTATAGGGTTTGAACCCTGGACTTCAAACTTGGCAGTGACTGAAGCTCTACATGAAGCTCTACGAGCCTCATGGGGTTCAGCGGGGAAAGCAGGCTTAGCTGAATTGGCTGCACAGTCGGGTGCTTCTCACCAGGAGCTCCGGGGGAAGGGCAGCTCTGCCATGTGGCGCCCCAGCCCCCGAAGCCCCAGGAAGGCACCACATGAGTGTGCAGAGCCTTCCTGGGGCCCCCTCCCCTCTTCCCCAACCCCGAGTGTGTCAGCTGCGGCTGCAATCATGACACATGATTGCAGAAACAAGGTCAATGGAGTTCTCACTCCGTTAACCTCGTTTAAGGGGAGGGGTTGTTAGGCGGGCTAGCTGCCGTGGAACCACCGGTCTTGCCCGCGAGGCTGGTGGTTCCGACGGTCACTGGAAACTAGGCTGGGCTCCAGGGATCGTGGGGGGAATAGCCCCATAGTCTAGTATTGGACTGCTCAAATGTGTTTACATAGAAGTATATTACCTGCATATGTGTTATACCAAAAACACTCCTGCAGCAGTGTGATCGCCTTATGTTGTGGGTTGTGGTTATTAGCCAGCTGGCTATTCTTTTGTAAGCTAACTGGCTAACGACACTGGCTAATCTGAATGAGTGACACCATGATGGGTCTGACAAAAAGCAGGTAGGACCCACTTGGAAGGCAGAGATTAAGGTGACATCACTGTGTCTTCCTTTCTTCCTTCATCTTCAAGGTTTGTGTGTTAATAATAATAATAATAATAAATAAACAACTTAGTTAACCACCCCATAACAAATTGTTCCCTGGGTGGCTTACAACACAACATTAAAACATGAGATAAAAACACACATTAAATCATAACAGACACACACCCCCCACCAAAAAAAGTGAGGCCGTCACGGGCTTGCGACGATCTCAGCTGTGCAGGCTTGCTTCACAGTTGCTTCAAGATGCTGGCCTGGACGGATGGGCTCAGCATCCTTCATGCTCGCACCCCACCACTGCTGGCGGTGGCGGGGGGGGAGAAGGGAGATGGACTGTTCTGCTCTCCCTGCAACCACCCTTCAGCCGTGGTAAGAGTTTCTAAACAAAAACCAAACAAACCAAGGCGCTTTAGCGGGGTGGGCCCCCCATGGGGGGAGAGGTCACGGCTGGGTGATCCAGGTGCCCAAATTACCTTGGTGTGCCCCTGCGCACTGTAATCCCCTGTAACTTCTCACTGCTTGGGGAAGCGGCGCTGTCAGAGGCAGATTTGTACATTTGTACAAGCCTTTTACCAGCAAAAGACTGTCACAGTTATAATTACAGCTTGGCCAAACTTTTGAAACTTCAGTCTGAATTGGATGAGGGTGGGGAAGGGTCAAGGATGACTCCCCTTTTGTATTTCTGGGGTGGGGGATGTTGTGGGGGAGGTGAAACTTTCCAGAGGTCTTCCTAGATCTGACAGGAAGCTGCCATTTTATATTTACCTGGATGCCCTGTTTTGAGGAACATTCTAGGATAAACCCGGCAGCTACCAGATGTGGTCACCAATTTTTGTGTGAGGGCTCCCATTTCCCCCAGAATTTTGCAGAATGTGGCATTTTGGGAAGAGCAAAACAATAGTAGCTAGCTGTTTGGATTTTCAGGAAGCTCTGGTAATTTCCGTCATCCCTGAAAATTGTCCCCCTGAAAGTTGCTGAAATAGCACTACAGTTTTGTTGGAAATGAGGCTGACAGGCCCTAAATTTTCCTTCTCTTCTCTTCAAGTTGGCACTGCTGCTGTTTCCTCTTCCAGTTCTGATCTGGATGAATACAAAATGTGTCCTGAGCTCTACATAAATTTACCCCTTTATATCCTGAGGTGGACCAAAGAAGAGACACTCCTCTCTGGTCCGTCTGGCCAACTCTGCCTCCCACCATTGAGTGCTGACCAGGCCATCTAAATGGCAGACACCCTTATAAGTGGAGTAGTCAGGCAGCAGGCCCACAGTATGTACCACAATGCTGCTACCTTGAGATCCCCTCTTCCTTTCCTTAGAGCAGGCAACAGAGGCAACCCGTGTGGGTGGTGCCAGCGGGGTGGCAAGAGGTACCTTTAAAAGTCATTACTGGTGATACTGCTGGCACCCACACGGCAGCTGCCCCACTTATTGCACTCAACTGGCCTCCGCGCAGTCATTTGTGTGGTCAGCATGGTGTTTCTGACCACATAAATAGCTGCCACACATGCGCAGAGGCCAGGTGAGTGCTGTAGGCAGGGGATCACTGCTTGGGATGTCAGGCAGGGCGCCACTGCTCCCAGCAGCTTCCAGGTCCCAGGTATTGCCAGTAATGACTTTTAAAGGTACCTCTCACTACCCCCGGGGCTGCCCTCACCGGCTGCCTCTGGCAGGCAGAATGAGTTCTGCTTCTTACACACAAATGTATGCATTTTTAAAAAGAAGTACTGAATAGAAATTCTAGAAAATGATTGGATGTTCGCTGTAACATACACACCTTCATTGCCCACCCCAACTTTTTAAAATTACAATGACCAGAAAAAAACCAGAGTGAATAAAGGTCAGAAAGGAACTGGGTCCTGTGATTACCAGAATTTACAGGTAATATGAACAAATATTGAGAGAGCTCCACCACTCTCCAAGGTGTTAACAATTGGCTGAAACAGTTCCTTTTAAAAACCCTTGAAAATAAACTCTTTATCTGACCGTACAATGGGAGCATCACGGCACAAGTTGCATGTAGACTATATATAATACAAGCTGTTAGCCAAGGTTGATCTGTAATCTTCTTCCTCTTGTCTAATTACTCTTTGCTGAGAGAAGGTTGAGAATGTAAAGCAATCAAAGCCATAGGCCTGAATAGACAGAATATACTTTTCATAATGTTCTATGGCATGTTTCACTTCTGAAGTTTTTCTCTCATTCACCTTCCTGACAGTCATATGAGGTTAGCCATGGCTGCATTATTGTTAAATGGGAGAGTGAAGCTGAGATAATGCTCTGCTTTAGCATGTACTTATTGATTTCACCATGAACTCACTTATAGGCATTTCATCTCCGCCTTGACAATACTTCAATGCATGTTCAGATGATGGGTCACTATGGGTTTAGCATACAACATTCTGGAAGCTTGCTGAATCTGAAACAGCGTGATGTTTTCAGTCATGTTATTCTATCCTACTAAATTATTTGAGTGGGGGGCAGCATCCTTAGCCTGAAAATAAATTATTTAACAAGATGTCATCGTAACTGCCTTGCTGACGTAACTGTTAACAACATCAAGGCAAGACAGTGCCAAACAATGTCACTTTCTCAGCAGCAGGTTAAAAACAAGGATGCATCTTTCACAGCTGTATTATTGATATGATTATCATCATCTGTGGCAACATTCCAAGCTCTATGACACTGCATTCCTGGAAATTATTCTGTCTTTATGAACTGCTTGCAAATGATGTTATTCTCAGAGATGTCGTAGTCTTTTATTATTATTTTTCCACTGCTAGTCATCCTCATTTTCTTTTCTTTTCATTTTCCTAAACAAAACAGATGAGTGAGAGAGAGAGAGAGAGAGAGAGAGAGATTGAATGAGTGGGGTGTGGGGATGGATTTAGTTCACACAGAGTTCTGAGCAACAGTTCCCCACACATTGTTTTCTCCCAAACTATTTTCTGTTATGTCACAGTCTAGAACTCACATACTTGACATTAATGTGGGAAATGTGTGTATCAGAAAATGGTCACAGTGCCACTATTACCAAGCTACTGTGCTTGGTAGGGGGTAAAGAGGAGCAGAGGAGGGCTGGGGTTATGAACCTGGGAAATATTCGAGTGGGCAGGGTTGGGGGGGGGGGAGAAAGACAGTGCCAGAAAGGTGCCGGGCTGGAAATAAAGAATACCAGAATGGTGTTTATATGAAGGGAGAGAAAACCAAATAAAACATTTCCAGGCTGGGATATGCCATTTTGCATCTTACTTTGGGGGGGAAAACCAAGTGTCTTCACATGGAAGTGCACATCCCAAGCAACCCACAGTCAATCAAGAGTTCCTTAATGCTGGGACACCATTCATTACACTTAGTCATGTACAATGTGGGTACATGAAGTGTCAGCTATGAGTGGGATCAAACCCAGCACTAGCTGCTTTGAAGCACCCTTCTTGCAAGTGGCAGCCCACTACTCTCCTCAGAAAGCTCCCCTTCAGTGTCTGTGGGCTATCTAGAGCTACACAATAGATATAAGGGACTGCCATAAGAAGGAAATGTTTTCCCCCACTTTGCATGAGCAGAAGCACTTTCTGCTCATTCATGGAGTAGTCTGGATCTCATTATATGTGCTCTGTTGAGGCTTGTAAACAATTCATGCATGGGATCCATATATTTACAGTTAATGTGAGATGTCTTTAGGGACATGTGACTCCATGTATCACCTACACTGACCTATTGTATGGGAGGTCTGGTGAAACTTCAGCTGTTTAGGGATGACACAGTTCACACAATCAAGGAGTGAGATGAGTGCAGTTGTGTCCCATGCCATGTAGTTCCTCCTTTTCTGTGTCAGTTTCTTACAGTTAAACTATTTATTAACATTTTATTTAAGCAAAGGAGATGAATAGTTCTAAAAAGAGGTGTTTTCTTGTGTCTTTGAAATGTGTTTATTATTATTATTATTATTTCTTGTTTACACAGTCAGACAGGTGTTATTGACTGGTTTGTTTTATCCAGACATCGAGTCCTTCCCAAGGACCTGGGATGGCTGAATTTTATCATCAATACTGTTGGTTATTATAGATATCGTCGCAAAATATAGGCTGTTCCCAGTAAAGCTGCTTTTTGTAATTGGCTGATGGTGATTTCTGTGGCCCCTATGGTGTTGAGGTGCTCTTCAAGGTCTTTTGGGACTGCACCCAGGGCGCCAATTACCACTGGGATTATTTTGGTCTTTTTCTGCCACAGCCTTTCAATTTCAATTTGTAGATCTTTGTATTTGGTGATTTTTTCTATTTCTTTTTCTTCTATTCTTCTATCCCCTGGTATTGCTATGTCGATTATTTTGACCTGTTTTTCTTTCTTCTCGACTACAGTTATATCTGGTGTATTGTGTGGCAGATGTTTGTCTGTTTTTAGTAAGAAGTCCCATAATATTTTTACATCTTCATTTTCTACCACTTTTTCCATTTTATGGTCCCACCAATTTTTGGCTACAGGTAGCTTGTATTTTTTGCAGATGTTCCAGTGTATCATCCCTGCTACCTTGTCATGCCTTTGTTTGTAGTCAGTCTGTGAGATCTTCTTACAACAGCTGATCAGGTGGTCCACTGTTTCATCTGCTTCTTTACAAAGGTGGCACTTGCTCTTTGTTGTGGATTTTTCTACTTTTGCTCTTATTGCATTTGTTCTTAGTTCCCGTTCTTGTGCAGCCAGTATTAAACCCTCTGTTTCTTTCTTCAAGTTGCCATTCTTAAGCCATTGCCAGGTCTTGGTGATGTCTGATTTTCCACTTATATTGTGCAAATATTGACCATGCAGTGGCTTATTTCTCCATTTTTCTGCTCAGTTCTTGACTTGTTCTTTCTTGTAGGCCTGCTTTGTTTCATTGGTGTTGAATAGTTTCTCGTTCTTGACCATTTGAAGTGCATCTTCTTCACTGTCCTTGATATATTCTTCAAGGCCTCTTTTCTCCTCCTCTACTGTTTGATGGACTTGCAGCATTCCTCTTCCACCTGAGCTGCGAGGGAGGTAGAGCCTATTTACATCACTTCGGGGGTGCAGAGCATGATTGATGGTCATGATTTTCCTGGTCTTACGATCTAGCATCTCTAGCTCTGCCTGGGTCCAGTCTATTATTCCTGCAGTGTATCTGATAACAGGTATAGCCCAGGTGTTGTTGTTGTTGTTGTTGTTGTTGTTGTTGTTATTGTTATTATTATTATTATTTTATTTATGTACTGCTTTTCAACAAAAAAGTTCTCAGAGTAGTTTTCATAGCAAAAGGAATGATAGATCTGTGTCCCCAAGGGACTCACAATCTAAAAAGAAAAAGAGAGATACCAGCAACAGCCATTGGGAGGGATGCTATGCTGGTTGAACGGAGATGGTTGCTCTCACCAGCTGCTTAGATATAAGAGGTGCATCTTTGCCCAGTTAGCAGGTGTATGCTTAGTTAACATTCTGTATAGTGCAAAATCTCATCTAAGTGTAATGAGAGTATATTGAGTGAAATGAGAAACTAACAGAAACTTAAACTGTGACCAAATTTCAGGCTTACTCTTTTAGGGTCCATACATTTCAAAGAAAACAAAATGGGATGTCACAAGTATTGTTATCATTCCTTTTAAAGTACTAAAGGATGTAAACTAATGAGAAAACATCTATTTTAAATTAAGTAGAGGTCAGTTATATCTATATATTTAATTCTCCTAGAAGTACCTGTCGCTAATCCTGTGTGGCCTGGCTGGCAGGAGGAGGCAGCCACTGCTGGGATTGGCGGGTGGGTGGGAGGAGGTGGCGGGCGGTTTGCTAGCCAGCCAGCCAGCCCTAAACCGGCGGGTGGGGGGAGAAGCAGGTGGGGGAGAACCAGACTGGCCAGAAAGCCAGGAGGGATGGTGGGAAGAAAAAGTCAGTGGTGGTGGGTGGGCCAGCCGGAGGCGCAGATGCTCTGCACCTGGACCAGCTAGTATTGATGGTTACTTGAAGGATGGCAACAAGTCTCAAAACCAAACACAAATACTAAATATGCATCAACTGTAATTGGGGAAGGCAGTTTAAATTAGCAACCTTTTTGATTTCTAAAATGATTTGCAAATTTATACTATAACCCTTCTCCAGTATGTGGGTGCACAGAATATTAGAGGCATTGTTACAGAGTTCTTATTAAAACCTCCCCCCCCTTATTTTTGCTTTTGCTAGCATTCAGCAGAGGGGTGGGAAATTAAAGGTGAAAATGGAAGGAATTCTGAACAGGTTATGGAGCAGTTTAGGTGTGAAGAAAAATTCTAATGATAATAATTAAAAATATTTTTAGCAGAAATCACTAGGCTGCATAAAATTTTAACTATGAATCATGAATCGAAATAACCTCAAAGCTTTCCTGAAATTACAGTTCTTTAAGAGAGTTTTTCTCCCATTCTTGAAAAAGCAAATGAAAGGAAATTGGAAGAGTAACAGTTGAATGGGCTTTTAACAATTTGTATTATTAAAGCAGATTGCATTTAAACTTCCATTTATATTGCAACCAAGAAATTCTTGGAGGATTGAAATACTCCATCCCTGATTGTGAGTTTGCGTTTGGGAACTAAATATTTTAAAGGATCCTCTCTCTCTCTACATGAATCTGTCTGTCCATCATCTAAGGCCCTACTTTTGAAATCCCGTGACTGAGGTGACACATGACACACATGAAAAGCTAATGGGTCATGGCCCCCAGATTTTGGAATTCCTTGAGGTCTGTCTGATCCACTCTTTTAATGTTTTAATTGCCTGGTGAACGATGTTCTTATTTGTTAGGAACTATGGGACCTGTAAACTCTGGGGCTATTCTCATGATTAACAAAAATTGGGTTAGGAGAGCCTAGCCCGATTTTTGTTAATCGTAAGAACCACCGGGCTCGCAAGTGAGCCTGGTGGTTCTTGAGCGGCTAACCCGCTCAAGTAGCCCTCCCCTTAGCCCGGGTTTGCAGGGCGAGTGCTCTGCAAACCTGGGCTATCTGCTCGTGAGTAGCCGTGGCGTGGCTCCCCTCTGCGGCTACTCGCGAGTAGACCTCCAAACGGAAGGCAAAAAGCCACCTCCTGGCTCCGGGGGTCTCCCCAGTATGCATACTGGGGCTTCCGGAGGCTGCATGGCCCCCACTCCCCCCCAGGCCCCGCCGGCTCCATCATGGAGCCGGCAATCGTGTGGGCAGCTGATCCGGCTGCCCAGGGCTCCCTGCCCAGTTGGCTTAGCCCGCTCTTCCCGCAGCTTCAGCAAAAGCAGGTCTCACAGATCGTGAGACCCACCTCTCTGAATACTATGGCTGCTCTGCAGCACAAAGTTACAGAGGCATGCCAGTGCCTCTGTATTTAAGGTGAGACCAAAACAAAAACAAAAAAACCAAACCTGGTTGTTTTCTCATATAAATTTGCTTTTAAAATCTGCTACTAAAAACTATCTTTAATTTCATACTTTTATATTTTATAATCATTTCAAAATACTTAAACAAACAAACACAAATTTATATAAAGAAAAACTGCAGTTTAAAGAGAGATGTAAGATGAGTCTCAGGTTGAGTCGTAGAGGCTGTTTTCATGAGCAGCAAGAGCAGGCAGTGGAAGCCAAGCCCACTCTTGACTGTTTGTGAGAAACAGCAGGAGGCAAGCAGCATTCCCTCTAACAGGGATTCTGAGATGTTGTTGACTACAACGCCCAGAATCCCCAGCTGCAATGGCTTTTGGGTGGGGATTCTGGGAGTTTAAGTCAACAACATCTGGGAATCCCTGTTGAAGGGAACACTGGAGGCAAGTGGCTGCAGGCACCGCCTTGGTGGCAAACCCACCTGTGAAGTCCGCAGCTTAAAAGTGGTTAAGGGAGCAAGCGCTCCCTTAGTCCTGTTTTTCTTTCGGCTCCTGGCTGGCGACGAGAGATAACCACAATGCACCCCGCACCCACATGGAGCATTATGGGAGTTCATGACCCTCCGTACTGCTGGAGGTGGTGGAAAATTGCCTGGGTGCACAATCCACACACCCAGTGCTGTCCATGGATTGTCTGCAGGGAAGGGAAGGTAATAAAACCTTCCTCCCTGCCCACCCGCCAAGCCATTCTCACAGATCATGAGAAAGGGCTCATAATTTCAAAAGAATGAAAATTGAAATTTAAGAGGTGTATCTGAATTCATTAGGTACACCTTAAAGCATCACTTACTACACTTAATGATGAATTACTTATTAGCACAATGTACAGGAAGTGATTTGTTAAGGTGTACCTGTTGAATTTGTTGATGTAGATATCACTCACATCCTAAATGTGAAAGTGAAAGATGAAAGAAAAATTTAGGTTGATGGAATGTGATTTAGAAAGGGAGAGTGTACAAATTGTATATTGGTTCCATAGAAGAGAAGTGAAAGTAAACACATAATTTTAATTTCCACTCTTTTAAAACAGGTGCTGTAAATTATTGTTGTTTTCTTAGGATGAATTATTAAGCCAGTGATTATTTCCCTTTATATAAAAGCCCATATTCTCTGATTTTATTCAGGATGATATCAAGGCAAAGTTGCTATTTCAGATGATGGAAGAAAACTAGTGAACACTTTAGAGAGTGTTCCAGAGGCCCCTTTGCCCATGATCCCATAGAATCTTTCTTCATTGATTTGAAGTTTCCCATTCTTAATTCCTATTTTATTTAGAATTAGAGCAAACACTTTATATTTTCAAAAACCACAGGAAAATAATTTGATTCTCTCACTAATGTCTTCCAAAAGCATCTTTCATAATTTGGATTAATCATACAAGCACAGTTATTTTTCCTATTACTGTTACAAGGCTGAAACAGAATTTATTACCCCAACATGAGCCAAGACCAGAAGCCTTTTTGCGGGGGGAGGGTGCAACCTACACTACACAAGTTTTTCCTCTAATAAATGAAATGGAGGAATTCTTTGGCTACACTCTATATATCACTATGGCAAAAAGCCATCTTTCCAAGAGCTTACACGTGTACAGTCCTAGAATAATGAAATCATAATGCTGGAAGGGACTTTGGAGTCATGAAGCCTCTACACAGAGCATAAATCTGCTACAACATCCCTTACAGATGCCTGTCCCTGTTTGAAAATCTCCAGTGAAGGAGAGCCTGTCACTGCATGAGGCGGACTGTTGAACAGTCTTACAGTCAGGAAATTCCCCCTGATGTCTAACCTTAACCTGCTTCCTTGTAATTTCAGCCTACTTATTCTAGTCCTTCCCTCAGGGGCAACTCCTTCTGTGTGACAACCCCTCAGAACTTTGAAGATGGGCCATATGTTCCTTGGCCTTTTCTTCTCCAGGCTAAACATTTGCAATTCCTTTCACCATTCCTCACAGGACTTGGTTTCCAGACACCCTCACCATTCTTGTTCTCTCCTGAATCCATTCCAGTGTATCTATTTATTTCTTAATATGCTTTGCCTAGAACTGGACACAGTGGTTGATATCCTGACTAAGTAAGAACCAGTACTTCTCCTGAAGCAGCTCTGCTGATCCTCCAGGTGACCCAGTAATGGCCCGAGGGCTGAATGATCCTCTATAAACTACTTCTAGGTTGCAGGGAGCACTTTTGAGGACAGGGGATATGGGTGAAAATTGCCCACCCATCCTGGGTGGATTTCTTCAGAATGCAGCAACAGCACCTGTGCTTCACCAGTGCTTTGTCAGCCAATATTTAGGGAGGTCTGACCAGAGAACAGAGTGGAATTATCACTTCTCACATTCTGGACACCATGCCTCTTTTAATGCAGCCCAATATTGCACTAGCTTTTTAAACGCCTCATTAGACTGTTGGCTCCTGTTCAGTTTGTAGTCCGCTAGGACCTAGATCTGTGTTCTTCACTGCAAGGCTTGCGGGTCACTGGCAGCTCACACAGACTCAGTGGCGGCTCCCAGAAAACTCTCAAAGAAAGTAATAACCTGTTTTATCCATCTGTGATCTCTTGGTAGCAGCAGCCTGTATTTTCCCTGGCCGCCTGCAGCTGTGCTGGGTTTCCCACAGCTTCCTGCATCAACCCCGCTCCATGACTGGCCAGCTGCGCTCCATGGATAAACTGCTTCAGACTGTGAGGTGATTCTCACGATTTGCAAAAAGCGGGCTAAGGGAACCTAACCTGCTTTTTGCTTATGGTGTGCTGCAACAGGAGCTGCACAGCTCCTGGCAGCAAACCTCGGTAATTCTCCCTCCCTTAGCCGAGGTTAATGGAGTGAGTGCTCCGTTAACCTTGGTGTTTTGAGCATATATTGCTGTGGTGTGGCTCTGTGCCGCGGCAACACATGAGGAGACCCCCGACCGGGAGGCTGCAAGCAGCTGCCCTAGCTCGGGGGTCTCTCCAGGATGCCCCACGCACTTGCGCGGGGCATCCTGAAACTTCGGGGGGCCACGCAGCCTCCAATCCCTGCAGCTCCCTCTAGCTCCGTGATTCAGCCGGCAGTCATGTAGGTGGCCGATCCAACCGCCCAGGGCTGTCTGGGGATCATCTGTGGGGAGAGTGGGCTAAGCCGTTCTCCCCGCAAACCCTCTTAAGGTGGGTCTCACTGATCGTGAGACTCGCCTCTGTATGTCCTTCAGCCTGTTCTCTTGACCCTTGCCTAACTTGGCTTATTTGATCTGGTAGTTGTACTATCAGAGAGGGCCTGATAAACACTTTAAATCTGATAAACACTTTAAATCTGAGGGAGGACAGGGTGCTTGTCTTAAAGAGGCTATTTTTAGACCTTATTTGAAGAAATCTACATTGGATCCCTCAGAGTATGCTAATTACAGACCTATTTGCAATCTTCCATGATGAGGCAATGCAATTGAGCAGGTGGTGGCCTCAGCTCCTGGCAGCTTTGGATACAGATTATCTAGACCCATTTCAAACTGGATCCTGAGTGGGCTCTGCGGTTGAGGCTGCCTTAGTCAGCCTGATGGATAATCTCCAACTTTGTAGTGGCCAGTGTGGGTGCTGCTGGTTGTGTGTGGTGAGATGCATCTTTAAGCATAAATTAAGGGGTGCTTATCTCTGCTTCAGCCACACCTGTAAGCTGCTCCGAGCAGCAGTGCACTGCCCAGCGCTCCCTGTGTTGTGGGATCGGCTACGTCATGCACCTGGCTTTCATGGAGCTGATCCCCCGCTAGTGGCCAGGTGAGTGGTGGAGCCAATCCCCCACTGCAGGGAGTGCTGGGTGGCGTGCTGCTGCTTGGAGCAGCTTGCAAGTGTGGCTTGGGTGGAGGTAAGCACCTACTAATTTATGTGCTTCTCGTCACCACCCTGATGGTGCCCACACTGGCCACTACTGCTGCAGCTAGATATTGACAGAGGGAGTGTGATCCTTTTGGCTCTCTAAGTGGCTTTCAGTACCATCAACCATGGTATCCTTCTGGATCACGGGAGGGGGGTGGGATTGGGTGGCACTGCTTTACAGTGGTTTAGTTCCTACCTCTCAGGTAGTTCCAGATAGTGTCACTTGGAGACTGTTGCTCTGCAAAGCAAGAGTTACTGTATGGAATTCCACAAGGCTCCATACTGTCTCCAGTTCTCTTTAACATCTACATGAAATCACTGAGAGGATCATGAGGAGGTTTGGTGCAGGGTTTTATCAAAATGCTGATGATACCCAAATCTATTTCTCCATATCAACCTCATCAGGAAATGGCATAACTTCCCTAAATGTCTGTGGTATGGAGCTGGTAACGGGGTGGATGAGGGATAAAAAATTCAAACTCCTCTAATCCCAGGTCTGGTTACTGTTGTCACTGGCTCGTTTGATGGCAACTCGGGACTGGGCTTTCTCTGTGTCCGTCCCAAGGCTCTGGAATGTACTCCCTGACAAAATAAGAGCTTCTCCATCTCTGTTTGTTTTTTAAAAGACCATCAAGACACACCAATTTTCTTAGACTTTTAATTTAAATTAATTTTAAATTGTTTTCATCCCATGAAATTGTTTTAACTATTTTTATTTTATTTAACTATTTTTATTTTGTGAAATTGTTTTGTTTTTACTCTCTTCTATGCTTGTGCTTTAAATTGTCTAGAGATACATATATCAGGTGGTATATAAATATGATAAATAAACAAAACAAATAAATGATTTATATTGAGTCCATGGCCTGCACTCCATCGGCAGCCTGTACTTTTCCTGGCTGCTTGTGGCTGTGCTTTGCTTTTCTCATTGCAGCAACCCCACTCTGATCTCTGCCACCAGTAACGAAGGCTGCCTGTGCTCTCACTGGCCGCCTGCAGCTCTTCTCAGCGTTCCCCAGCTTCCCTCCTGAAAGCAATCCTGTTTGTGGTCTTTGGTACAGGTTGAGGTCTGTATTCTCTGCCCACACCTCTTCCCTCCCAATAGGTGTGGGCAAGGGTGGTGGAGCAGGGGCACGGGTTCACTCTCACAGTGAAAGGTTTTTTTGGTTTGTTTGTTTTGCATATTGCCCTCCACTTTGAAAAATAGTGAGTATAACTGACCTAAATCCTTTTCACATATACTGCTGCCAAGCTAGATCTCCCTCATCCTATTATCTATTAGGTGCTGTACCTAAATGTAAGATCGTGGCATGCATGTTTTGCTGCAGAGGCATAATAAAGTTACCTTTTCATTTATATATGGTGGCAAGCAGGAATTCACACACACACACCCGCCAATTGAAAAAACAAAATTTCCAGCAAGAATTTTTTTCCAGGTGTTTCCAGGTGTTATATCTTCTAATGGATAGGAGAACACAGTATATAGTTGGATAAATCCATGGCATCCTCCCCACAAGTACAAAATCTTCTATTAAACAAGATGTTCCTATAAAACAGTCTAAAACTGAAGAGTGTGCCTGTTGGAACTGGTAAATGGGTCAGAACCCCCCTGATAGAAAACTTTATAAGGTCTGCTAAATAACTCTTGTAATCATGATTATGTTTAATCATGAATCAATCTCCTCGCATTAAGACTTCTAAGAGCATAGATAGAGCATCTATTATATATTTTGAAGAGTTAGTTGGTTGATTGGTTTGTGTGAAATAATCATATTTTCTGATGACATACAGATACCAAATATTGCATGAACAATCATGCCAATGAAATGCACTACTTTTTGCACTGGAATATGCTCAGTGAATTTTTTTTGGGGGGGGGGCGTATTTTATAGAATAAATCCTGAATATCATACTTCCTGATCACCCACTGATTCCAAATTTTTCATGAACCGTGAATGTGCTGATTTCCTACACCAGAATATGCTGGGGAAATTGTTGACCTTATTTATTTATTTATTGTTAAATTTATACTCCACCTCTCATTAAGAAAATCCCAAGGTGGCTCACAATAAAATTTAAAAACAAGATTATAAAAAAGACACATTAAAATATTGAGCTAAAAAATATAAAAACAAATCTGCTTAAAATAAATAAATAAATAAAAACACTAGCATAAAAACAGTACAAAATACAAGAAGCAGCAGTTGAGACAATCATATAAAAGCCTGGGTAAAATGCCACAATTTGAGATGTTTTCTAAAAACTGTGATGGAGACTGAGGAGCGGATACCCACCGGGAGAGCATTCCAGAGACTGAGAGCAGCAACAGAGAAGGCCCTGTCCTGAGTGCATGACAACCTAGCCTCCCTCATTGTTGGCACCCGGAGCAGAGCCCTCTCAGATGACCTCATCATGCGGGCAGCAACTCTTGGGAGCAGGCAGTCCCTCAGGTATCCCAGGCCCAAATCGTTAAGAGCTTTAAAGGTCAAAACCAGCACCTTGAATTGGACCCAGAAACAATCTGGCAGCCAGTGCAACTATTTCAGAATGAGTGTGATGTGCTCCCACCGGGCAGCTCCAGATAAAACCCTAGCTGCTGCATTTTGCACTAGCTGCTGTTTCCGGATATTCTTCAAGGGCAGTCCCACGTAGAGCGCATTACAGTAATCCAGCCATGACGTGACTAAGGCATGGGTAACCGTGGCCAGATCTGCCTTCCTGAGAAAGGGACACAGCTGGCACACTAGCCGAAGCCATGCAAATTTTGAATATAATCATCATATTTTAGTATGTTATTACTAAAATGTTTTTGTTCTCAATAGATTTTTAACAGTCAATAATCAAATCAATAATTTCAAAAAGGCATCATGCCCAGGGAAAGCCGAAGATCTTTCTCGGATTCAAATTTACTATATATAGTAATTATTCAAGAAAATGAATAATGTTTGAAGTTGAAATCCTACAGATTTCAAGCTGTTCTTTTATTTCCCTTTTACAAGCACATTCATGAAAAAATCTATGATATATAGAATTAGAGGTGGCCATTGAATAGAAGTTTTGCTCATTTGTGGGCCACCTCCCTGTATACCACTTTAGTTATCATGGGAGTTAGTTTCGCTTATTCATGGTTTCTTACAAGCCCAACTAAATTGGTATCTATGTATTTAATCCTATGTATTTAATGCACCTTTAGAATGTGCATCCTGGCGCTCAGCCTGATAGGCTGAGGTGCAGGGAGCTCGCATGCGGCAGGAAGCTGTTGAGCTGCTGCCGGGGGAAATGGCGGTGGCAGCAGCCCCAGCCTCAGTGAGGCAGCGGCGGCCTGCGCACCTGCTGGGGTCAGGAGGTGGCTGGGCCGGCAGGATAAACTGTGAGCGGGGGAGGGGAGAGAAGCGGGCTGGGCAGGCATCAAAGACGCCCACTGGAAGACAGGGAGAAGGGGTTGAAGGGGGGGAAGAGTCAAACTAGGGGCTCAGATGCTATGCGCCCGGTCAGCTAGTACAGTTTACATAGCCACTGTCTCTACATCTCAGCTGGCATGTGGGGAGATGTAAATTAGTAGTTTCCATGAACATTATCTCCACAATATTAGAGGGCCTCCTGAAATTCAGTTCTTGAACTTACCTAGCAGTGCAATCTATGCAAAATGACTTTGCTCAGTCAGCGACAGGCCTCACTTACTAGACAAAACATATTTCATTCTGTTTTTAGCCTACTTTCCAGTAGGCTTATGAGATCATCCGGCCTTCTGTGTGTGTGTCCATTTGTCCCCCCCATCAACTTCACAATGACTGGACCAACATGAACCAAATTGGGTACAGTTGTAGGGACACATAGGGACACCTCAGTGGCGTAGTTTGTGATGATGTCATCCACCCAGATCCAAGATGGCGGATGCGTAAACCTTTGAGGTGCAAGGGGGCTAACTTGTGAACCACCTAAACTATTTGAACCATATTTGCTGCAGCTGTAGGGATACATAGGGATGCCCAAATGGCATGGTGTGTGATGATATCATTCAGTCCAATTCAAGATAGCGGCCGTGTGAACATCTGAGGTGCAAGCGGACTAATTTGTGGAGTGCCTAAGCTATAGCTATAGTTATAGTTAAGCCTAGGCTTGACTGATTTGAACCAAATTTGCTGCAGCTGTAGGGAAACATAGGGACACCTCAACGGCGAAGATTATGATGATGCCATCCACTTCAATTCAAGATGGTGGATTCGTAAACTTTGGAGCAGGGGCTTAGCAAGGTTGGAGTGGGCCCAGAGACAAGATTTTAAAATCCCCCCCCCCCGAAGTAACATATATTATTTTGTAAAAGGTTTTGTAAATTGTGGACGATGCAAGTCATTTAATGTTACTAGAGAAAAACATGCTGTTCTGGTACCTCCAGGTCTTAACACTCACATCACTTTCGGCGGACGAATACAACTAAAGGAAGTCTGGGCGGGTGCGTGGCTGGGGGAGTCAGTCATGTGACTTGCCTCTGGGGGGCCCCCCAAGGCAGTGGGCCCCCAGACAACTGTCTCCCCTTGCCCTATTATAGTTACACCCCTGCTTTGGAGGTGCAAGTGCACTAACTTGTGGACAGTCTAACCAATTTGATCCAAATTTGCTACAGCTGAATGGACACATAGTGATGCCCTAATGGTGTAGTTTGTGATGATGTCACCCACCCCACTCCAAGATGGTGGATGCATAAACTTTTGAGGCACAAGTGCACTAACTTGACAATTGTCTAACCGGTTTGAATCAAATGGGAACAGCTGTAGTGAATGACAGACAGAGAAACCTCAGTTTGTAATGATGACATCCAAACCTGATACAAGATGGCGGACACATGAACATTTGAGGTGCAAGAGATCTAACTTGTGGACCTCAATTTGCACCAAATTTAGTCCAGATATAGAGACAGTGAGAGGAAAGTAGGCTGATTAGTTCTTACTAGAACAACTTGTTAAATATCTTTTTAGCTACTACTGGTTAGTTACCAAAAAGAAATAGGCTTGTTAGTGCAGGTTAGCACTCTGGTTTTAGTATATTATAGCTTTTAGAAATATGTAACTCCATTATCCACTTATGCTATTAATATCTGAAATATCAAGCACAGAATAGGACTGGAGGGCAAGGTGAGAGGCAAGGGACTGTTACATTCTTCTTGGTTTGAGCTGGGGGATTTGCAGAGCTTACCTTACTTTCCCCATTGACTCTGTCAGTGAAGAAGATCGGTAAACTCCTTATGCCAGTTTCAGCCTCTGTCCTGACTGCCCTGAGAAGCAGCAGCTGTAGGGGACTGTTTCATCAGCTGAGTTCCAGAGCCCACATGAGAGACTGGGTACTAAGGACTATGGCTCAAAAGGATAGAGTGGTTGCCAGTGTGGTCACTGGTAGGCTGACTGCCTGCTGCCTTTGGTGTGGGACTGAGGTCTGAGGGGAAATTATGTTTGAAGTCCTACAGCTTTAGTGGGTTGTACTAGGCTGGTTATAAGAATGTGTCTGGGCTCTCTTGTTGAAGGGAGAATGGGGAAAGTGTTTGAGGTTGGGGTGGCTATTGCAGTAGTGCTGGGGAGCAGAGGATTTGGTGTTGGCAGGTCAGCACGCTGTTACAGGGGAAGGGGAACAGAAACCAGTAACTTAATTATTGTTTCCCCTTCCAGCTGCCCTGTTAGCTCTCAGGCCTTGGGGAGCAGTCACACTACTTACATAACCTAACCATGCTTCTCTGTAATGCTAGATTCTAATAAGATTGAAATCATCCATGAGCTGATCATAGATGAGGGAGCTGATCTAGCATGTATAACTGAAACCTGGTTGGAGGGAGGCTAGTGGCCCTGTGTGGGCCTAACTTCTTCCACCAGGCTAATCTGTTGTGCAGCAGGTTGGGGAAGTGGGCAGAGGTGTGTGGAGTGGCTGTAGTCCCATAACATCTCCCTTACCAGGATCTTTGTGAGAGAACTGACTTGTATCGAGTGTGTACCTTAAGCTGGGGACTCAGGATAGATTGGGAATTCTGTTAGTGTGCCGTCCATCCTGCTGCCTAACAGACTCCATAACTTAGTTGACAGAGTTGGTTGCGGAGCTGGTGTTGGAATTTATGGAAGTGAATGGGGGGGTGCTTACAGTGTTTTAAGGCTACTACTACTAATATAGTGCATTTCAACAAAAGTTCTCAAAGTGGTTTACATAGAAAAATAAGTAATAAATAAGTAAAGATGGTTCCCTGTACCCAAAGGGTTCACAATCTAAAAAGAAACATAAGGTGGCCACCAGCATCAGCCACTGAAAGCATGCTGTGCTGGGACTGGATTGGATAGGAACAGTTGCTCTCCCCCTGCTTAATATAAGACATCCACCACTTTAAAAAGGTGCCTTTGCTCTGTTAGCAAGGCTAACATGAAAGATTATTTGGCTGCAATTCTATGAATAATTTGATTTTGCATTTGCTCAAGATTAAATGTTAAGAAGGGAAATATATAGAAAAAATGTCTTCAATACTTACTAATTCAGCAGCAGCAACTCATGTTATTGCTATCAAGAAATAACTTTATGATGAAATATGCATACTTGGTTGAAGTTAGAGGAAAAGGCCTATAAGGGCAAAATAAGTTCAGAGATATGTCATACGATATACGATGGAATGATTATCACTGCTTTTTCCTTCATTTGGCACACAGAGATCTTACTTAAAGTCTGATTTGTGAGTTTGAGTCCAAATCAATTGCTGCTTTTCACTATTATTGACCAAAGGCTATGTCACTCCAGTATTAGGGATTCTGTGGATGTTTCTTTCATATTGTTAGCTAAAAGGGTCTATAAATATAAATCTGAAAATCTCTTATTTAACCAATATGCATAGATTTTTCTGATCACTAAAAGAGATATCATGTTTATTTTATTTATTTTTCCTCAAAGAATACTTAAAATTGCTCGTACGTGTAACTGGATACTGATTGGACAGGGCAGGTGGGTCAGTCTTATTCCAGTTTATCCCAGCTGGGTATTCATTACAGCATCAAAGGCAGAATAGAGCTGGGGAGGTGATGTTGTCATCTATTTCCACTGTTGTTTAGCTGTGCAGATATCTAGTTCAGGCAAAATCCATTTTTATTATGTATTTGAATGTATGTATGCCCATTCAGACAACTGGATGGGAAGGGGAGGCAGAGTCCAACTTAACTTCCCCTCCAGACTATCAAAGAAATGCTTCTGGGAATGTGATTCATGCTCCCAGATGATCTGCACTGCTCCAAGCCCATAGGATGCGTGCTTTAGGCTCTGGTCTCTGCACTTGCGCCCTCAGCTAAAGGACGAGCTTAAAAGTGGGGTTAGGCAGGCAGGCAGCACTGCACACAGGCAGCCTAGCCCAGGCTGGGCTGCCCTAGCCTGCGTTAGGCTGCTCATGAAAACAGCCTTATTATCTTTTAATGGGTGCCTGGAATAGATTGGAGATTCTGTGGGCACATTTTTTCTTGATCACCCATTGGTTCTGAGGAATTTCAATATCCTTGCAGAAGTCTTCTCTGATGGAATAGCTCAGAATTTCATGGCAACTATGGGATTGTCCTTGTATTGCTGGTCCAATAACATGTAGCTGGTCAAATACTAGATGCATTTTTCTGCCAGGAAACTGGTGGCCTGGAGGTAGCAAATATTAAGATAGAACCCTTGTCATACTGATCCCTGTGGCAAAAATAATTTCTAGACCAGTTCGAAAACTTCAATTTCATACCTGCTGCTATTTTTTTAGATAATAATGATTGTGTCTTTCTTACATTATACGATAAGCTTTGCTAAATCAAGCCAAAGGCCCATCAGCATCCTATTTCTAACAGTGACCAGACAGATGCTATATCTAAAAATATTTCTTCTTTGCATGTTGGAGTAATTAAAAGGTATCTCATTCCATTATCAGACAATGTGAATCAGATGCAGACTTTTTCTTTACTACTTTGTGAAGCAAAAATGCTGAAATCCATTAAGATTAAATAACATTTAATCCTTGGATAAACAATCTGATTGGGCTTTGCTAATTTATTTCTCAGTTAAAATCTCTGATCTTTCATTTTTTATTTGGAAGCCAATGCAAAGTTATGGTTTTATATAGCAAACTGATGCCTTCACTGAGTTATCCATATGCTCTTCTGTTCCCTAACTCCATCGCCCATATTAGAATATCCTTGCTTTCTCTCTAATTAATTTATATACACTATATTTATTTTTATACCCCCCAAAATCAACTATCTCTAGATGCTTCACTGTAATTAAAACCAACAAAGGCTAAAACCAGCACTATATGGTTGCTTGATAACAGCATTGTTAGCATTCGTCTCTGTATTCACATGGCATTCTCGGCACTTTTCTTCTCATCTTTATCAATTTCTCACTTAATTTAAATAAGATGTTTTAATGTATAATCCTATAATTGGTTAGCATTCCAGAAAACAGTCTGCTTCTCCAAAAAATTTTTTTTACTTCTGTACAGTACATGATTCTCAAATATTAAGCATCCAAATTTTTAATTGATAAAATTAATTGATTTTTAATTGATAAAACTAGTAGAACTAGTTCACAAGCAGTATTAACACCTGTGGTATTGCTGCTTTAGATTTGGCAGCAATAGGTAAACAAATGTTTAAGATAAACCTGGCATATAAATGTTTGAAACCTCAATCAGTGTTTTACTACTTTAATGTTACAAGTGAACCTTCCTTAGTTCCTCTGTTTTCAACTTAGAATGTGGAGTATGTGGGATGTATTTTTAAATAGAAATGAGAGATCATGTAGTTCCTAAAACATCTTCTCCAATGAGCAAATTTTGAAATTCAATGCTGGGTGAAATGTAGCTCCTGAAGCTCTTCTCACGATCAGTGAGAAGAGCTTCTCGCAGGTCTGCGGGGGCTTAGCCCACTCTCTCCACAGACGAGCAGCCTCCAAGCCTCTGCCCACACGGCTGCCGGCTCCATCACGGAGCCAGTGGAGGCTGCGGGGATCGGAGGCCACCTGGCTCCCTGAAGTTCCAGGGTGCCCCACACAAGTGTGCGGGGCATTCTGGAGAGACCCCCGAGGCCGGGAGGCTGGCTGCAGCCTCCTGGTTGGGGGTCTACTCGTGTGTCACCGTGTGCTGTGGCGGCACACGAGCAACAAAATGAGGTTAACGGAGCACTCACTCCATTAATCTCATTTAAGGGGAGGGGGAATTAGGTGGGCTAGCCTCCTTGGAACAACTGGGCTTGCCCAGTGGTTCTGACGATTGGTAGAAAGCGGTCTAGGTTCCTTTAGTCCACGTTCTACTGACCGTGGGAATAGTTTCCTTGTGCGTGAGCTGGGAAATATGGTGTGTACCCAAAAGCTAACCCTGTGCTGGTCATAGTCCATATGGGAAGGATCATCTGGGAACTGAAGGGGAAATTTTTTGAATGTGGGAAGGAAGTAACAATTAAAGCCTTTGCAAGTGTGTCACATCCCAAGCCTGTGTCACATCCCAGAGACTTTGAGAAATCTGAGAAGGGTTCTGAGTGTTTGATAGAAAAAGGGGCAGGACCATTCTGGTTCCCATAGCCAAGATATCAGCAAAGAAAAATAAGCTCTCTCTTTTCAAAACGTAATTCCTTAGTGCCTTCCTAAAGGTGAAGTGTGCCGTTGAGCTGGTGTCGACTCCTGGCGACCACAGAGCCCTGTGGTTTTTCTTTGGTGTAGAATACAGGAGGGGTTTACCATTGCCATCTCCCCTGCAGTATGAGATGATACCATTCAGCACCTTCCTATATCGCTGCTGCCCAGTATAGTCTGGGAAACATACTAGCGGGGATTCAAACTGGCAATCTCATGCATGCTAGGCAAGTCATTTCCCTGCTGCGCCATTAGGTGGCAATGCCTTCTTAGTGCCTGCTTACTGTATACAGATGTCAGATCACCTAGCTAGTCGTACCACAGTACCTAGTTTAGACATAGTGGATTGGGAGTAGCTTTGCTGTAGGGTTGGAAATTATTTATTTATTTATTTTATTATGAATTGCCTAATTTTTGGTAAACGAGGAAGGAATGTGCTTCCACACTGGTTGAAAAGGCAAACTTCACAAATTGACAGGACACTGGGGCAAAGAGAGAGGGTAAATATGCAGGGTTTTGCCATTATTTTGAAAGGACCACATAAGCACTCTTATACTTGAATGGACCACCAAATAGCAATACAATTAAATGTAATTAAATAAAAAGTGATGAAAATGGCATAAGCATTTCTGTTTGAATGGTATTTCACTTCTTACTGATGTCAGAGCACTGACCAATAACTACCCTTGATACTTGTGCAACTTGATTTTGTGCATAATTGTTCTTTTGTGTGCATAATTGGCATGCTTGTGTGTATTTGTTAGGAATTAGAACTGCATCTTTTCCTAGCAGCAAAATATTGCTGTTTGAATGAGGAGGAAATGTGATATCTCTGCAACAGAAGTGCTGCTTTCGGTGGGGTGGGGGTTTATCCCTTATAAAAGGATTGCCTGGAGAAGAAGAATAGTGCTAAATTTAGAACTTACTACATTTACGAAATAAACTTAGTGATTGTTTGTTTTAATTGTGTGTTCATCCCTACTGTATTTGCTGCTTCATGGCGTATGTGTCAAGTTGACTTTACAAGAGTGGCACATTCTGGCAAGCACGTTCCATTGTGGCTGCACGTATATAATTTGGCCATATAAAACACTGAAGTTTCTGGGAGTGGGAGGACTTTTCCCTTGTGCATCCCAGAGGGCCCCCATGCCACAAGTGCGGCAGCTGCTCATGTTAGGGCAGCCGCTGCACTCAGCGTGGCCACTCCTTCCCCCTGGCTCACTGCAAGAAATGGCAACAAGCCAGGCTTAAGTCTTTTGACTCAGTAGAGATCATTCACACAATTGCCTGCCAAGGTTAATTGAACCAGAGGTTCGTTTACTGTCTGTAAACTGCTGGGTCAAAAAGTTGGGCTACCCTCTTCTGGAGCAGCTGGGAGCCCTCTTCTGCTGACGCTGCAGATGAAATGCACTTCTTGAGGTGACACAGGCAGCTCATGTCATGAGAAGAGCCTCACTGTCTATGTAGGCTGTTATGAATTTGGAGTTGATGTGTAGACATGCATATTAATAATTCCTGTAGTATCTGGCAAAGCAAGGAATGAAGACCTTCAGACCATATGGTATGCCTATCAATGCAAACTGTAATTGGGTCAACCTGAAGTTCTGCCAGTCTTGTTTTTTAAAACAATTCCCAAAACCATTGAGATGTACTTTCCATGAGTGTTCATTAAGTTTATTCTGTCTTGTTAAAGGTGTGATTGAGTGCCTTCATTTTTGGCAATGACTGTAGAGTGTGCATGTGACATCTAAGATTCATGAATGAAGACTGGATCATTTAACCAATTTGCATAAAGAGGCACCATTCTAATGAGACTTCTGGGCAGAAGTCCAGCCCCCAACAGCCCCCGTTGTCTATGGGGGGCTTCCAAATGCCCCCAACTCTGCCTCCCAGATGCTGCACCTGTCCGGCAGGAATCTCTTTCCATCCTGCTGGGTAGCCGGGCAAGCATGAATTCTCTCCTTGAGGCAACAGGCATAAACGCTGCCTCGGTAGGTACACGAGACAGGGAAAGAAACAGTTGTAAGAAGGAAGCACAGAAGTGCACATTGTGGCTATAGACCTCTCAGCTTCCTACAGCTGCCACCACTGCATTTGTCACTGCCACATTCATCTCCTCGGCTGCCTGTCAAAGCAGAAGCATTCCTCCTCCCTTCCTGGATTGGTTCACACCACTGCCATGCTCCTTCCAGCCCCAATGTGAGGAGGAAATGCCACTGCTTGTGCAGGCATGGGCTGCGGGGAAGAAACATGGTGGTGGGATCCATCTGCAGCAAGTGGAGAGCAATTTTGCTGTTGCTGGGTGGGGGAAAGAAATGTGGTGGCGGCGGCAGCAGCCACGGGATGGTGGCACACTAGCTGCTGGAGCTGAGGACAGGGATGGGAGAAGATTCTCTGGTTTCCGCTGTGCCACGTTTCTTCCCCTGCCCCCCACTGCCTGCACCTGCTGAAGAGTTTCTTCACTGTGCTTCACCCCCCTCCCACACATTTCCTTTGCTGTGCTGGCACACTCCAAACAGGGTGAATGGAGGCGAGGGAGGAAGAAGGAAGAGTGGAAGGAATGTTCTTGCAAAATGTGGTATGTGCAGGTCAGTGAGCAGCATCTAATTCAGAATTTCTAATAAAAATACAAAAAAGAGAGGTTTCCACCTTTTCCTGAGCATATTCAGCTTATTTAAGTGGCAAGTTTGAATCTGTGTTTGTCACTGCTATTTACACACTTCCAGAAACAGTGATGGTAAATGCTTCTGTTTGCTCAAAGATTTGGGGACTGCAATATTCATGATGCCTGTGGTATGATATAATGGTATTATACAATGATATAATGGTATGATATAAGTTCAAGGCCACGCTGCAGTTTGGATAACAGCATAACAAGGGGCTAAAGACAGAAGGAAATAAAGAGCCCTTTCCCACGATCGGTGAGAATGGGCTACGGGGTGAGCGCTGAGCGGGGAGGAAGCCTTGAAATGCTTACCTTCCTGCAGATGATCCAGGCTGCTGCTCTGGACATGGAGGTCATGTGCCCAGACACGCACTGCTCCATTGAGCAGTGTGGAGGAGGGTCAGGAGCCCAGGCGCATCACCCCGCCCCCAGATCTCCCATAATGCACCACGCAAGTGTGCGAAGCATTATGGGGATCCCCCTGACACTGGCTGGGAGCCCCAGGGCTGGCAGACAATCCAAAAAATGAGGTTAAGGGAGCATTTGCTCTCATAACCTCATTTTGAAGGCTGGCTTGCCGCCGAGGCGTTGCCAGGAGCCGAGTAGTTCCCAGCAGTTCTTGTGTGCAGGGAAAACAGGACTGGGCTTCTTTATCCCAGATTCCCCTGTGTGTGAGAACAGCCTCAAAAAGTTCCTGCTTATCCCTAGCTAGCATGGCTACATATATCATTTATTTTAATTTTTTTTGTTATTTGCTTATTTAATGATCTGTTATAAAGTGCTCTAAAGACAATGTAGCTGGTGGGAAAGTAGGAAATAAATATGCTTTGAGACTTTGTTTGCTATACTTTGTTTGCAGCTGTTTTCATAATGTCTAAATGTGCCTATCCAAGTGGTGTGTGTGGTGGTGGTCAGTGGTCACTCTAATTTTTTTCATCTCTGTGTGTCATCAGTTTCGTTCTGGGAGGCAGTATCAAGGCTGTGTGTGCGCACATGCATTTAGAGTGGGGCCTTCCTGATTCAAACTGAACGGGATCTAAAATGAATGGAGCGGGCATCAAAAACTTGTGAGTGTGCATGTCCGTACACCTTGGAGGGAATGGTGGTGGTGGTGGTGGTGTGTGTGTGATATTTATCTTGCAAGTGGGGGGTGTAGCCATTAGGTCCAGGCTTCAAAATTACCTAGCTGCACCTCTGTTTGCATAGAGAGGATGTGTTTCACAGGTTCAAATACTCATAGTCCAGATAAGTGTAATACTTGAACCTGTGATAGTTCTTGCAGGTCTATATAGCTGATTGTGACCAGCATGGTCTCAATTGAGAATGAGGATGACCGGGGTGGGTGGAAATACCAAGGCTATTTCCCACACTTTCAGTTGAGTGCATGGCCCCCTGTCATCTTGTGAACAACCTCAAATGCCAGACTGCATGCTTATTTTTTAAAGAATGGTATAAATATAGGGAAACAATAATGAATAGATTCTTAGATATAGTTTCGCTCAGAATGTGCTAAATTACATGTTTATACTAAATATATATGCAAACAGTCTGGTAATCTATCCCTCTGAGGCTGTAAAGACCTAGAATTTCAAAACTTTCCCTGTGATTACAAAGTAAATAAAGAAAATATAATTCTTTAAATTGCTGTTATTGCAAATAAGCGTTATGATTTAGAAATATTTACTGGGAAATGGTATGTGACGGGGAATTTAGGAGAATCATAAGACATCCCTGTTGATGAGCCTGGGAAAATAAGACCTGCTAAATGAGTGTAAGCTACATTTTGATACTGAACCATTCTTGAGGGCAGCATACAGTAAATGCATTACTTAACAGATCAATGAAAAAAGTAGCTACACTCTTGGTGTGACTCTTGTGGATTGTTTTCACTTTGTGTTTTGCATATGAGAAAGGAGATGAAGTAAAAGGAACAAAATCTGCAACCTTTAAAAGCTGAACTTGGGGATAGTTTCTAATAGTCTTAGTTCCCAGTGAAAATCAAATTATGCACAACTGAAAGCCATTTTGTTACCAGTGAAATCCAAGACAGTTTTGCAACAAGAAGGATCTATAGCAAGTGCCTTTTTGGGTGAAGCACACGATATGGAGCAGGTAAGCTTTGCCAGTTTGCATGGGGAAATCCTGTTACAAAACCTAATTAAAACAAAACTGATATGACCTTAGAAGCAACAGACTTGCACTGTGAGCATTAGACTAGGATCCAAGGAAGCCATGTCACCCTTTCTGATCAGGAATTCTGATCCACCTCCAACTGCTGTGATACAAAGCCTCTGCTTATTCTGCAGTAGTTATATGATAGCAAGACCAAGCTGTTCATTGTTAAACCTTTTGCTCAGGGAACATTATAACTATACACACACACACACACACACACGTACAGTTAATGTGGCAAGGGACTGAGTGGGATCATCTCCATTGGCCCCACCCCTCTTCCTGCATGTTGCTTGGGTCTTGTGAACAGAGCCTATATGTATACAAGCTCTTATATACATAGATTTTGTCCACACAATCTGTATCCTGCATTTTTGCATGATGTTGTTGAAATGCCTTTTACATTTTTCATTCCTTGCAGTTCTCCTCCACACTTCTGTCCATTTCCTCTTGCTTTCCTCATTTTATGAAAAAATTGTGTAGCACATGAAGTGCTACACGAAAAATAATATGAAACCATGCACGGAATTATCACATGTATTCTGACTGCACCTATTTGATCATGAACCGTAGATGAATGGATCACTTTACACTTTTCATAGCTTTTTTAGGCTCCCTGCAAGCTCAACAGTACATTTCTCTAGTGATTACTTTCCCTTCATATTGAGAAGGTTTTATTTTTCTGATATCTATTTTTAGTTGTGGATCTATGAATCTTTATGTAGTGTACCCACAGGTTTGTAATTTGCTCCCTGAAGAGTATCCCACAGTTCAAGAATCAGTGTTATGTTATGTAAAGCAGCTCTTGTTCTGCACAGAAGTGAATAAAGAGCAAAAATTGATCTAATGAATCATTACTTCCTGATATAAACAAAATAAATATTGTTATGACAGGTAGCTTTCCTGAGGAGACACTGAATGAGGACGCCTGGGGATCAGGTAGGTTGCCTAGCAACCAGCTTGACTGTTGGATTAAGCTGGAGAAGCCAGATGAGGCCTATCACTGGCAGAAACACATGCCAAAGCCAAAAGAAAGGGTGTCTGTTAAAAGAACCTTAAAGGAACATTCATACAACCATGTTTTTCACACAGTAATTGCAATTACAATGTAAACACTTGGTTACTTGAAACCTGAGTTACATGTCAGCTACTCCAAACCAAACTTTTCAGCATAGACTTCCTCAGTTCAGCGATCCATGAAACTGTCTTCAACTTGGCCTTTAAGCCTCTCAGTGGTGCATTCATTGCTGTCGTGATCTAGTCCATCCACCTTGCTGCTGGTTGTCCTCTTCTCTTTCCTTCAACTTTTCCCAGCATTATAGACTTTTCAAGGGAGCTGGGTCTTTGCATAATGTGTCCGAAGTATGGTAGTTTTCACAATTCTAGCTAGCCTTTATATAGTGCTTTGAGTATTCAGAGGGCTTTGTGTGCATTATTATAGTAATCCTCACAACAACTCTGCAAAGTATCCCATTATTATCATACTACAGATGAGAGAGTAGCTTGGCTAAGATGATCTGCTGGATTCATGGGTGAGGTGATGTTTGAAAAATGGATTTCACAGTTCACCCTCTTAAGGTGTGTTCTGACATCATGTAGAATCATGGTTTATTTTGACTAAAGTTTATTTAACAAATCTCTATTCATGCCACAAGTGGTCAATAGATCTTGGCTTGTTTAGTCATATTGTCGTTTATTTAAGTTCCATCCTTTTGTTTTTAGCCTCCATGATCTGGACTTGCTTTTCTCTTTGTGAGAGCCCTGCAAGGGCATAGTTCCTGAAGCAAACTAGGATTAAATCACGATTGTGGCTCAGATTTCACACAAGACCATGGATAGGACAAACAAGGCAACTTTAAACCTTGAGTTCAGACTGTAGTTTGACTGCCCAAATAAAACCATGATTTGTTGACTGGCATGGTTTCAGAATACACACTAACCATAGTTAGACAAATCCTTTTTCCTTGACAGGAAAATTACTTCCTTTTCCATTTCAAGTTTTCTTCTCTGCTTAGTTAAACTTAGTAGAGTTCAAGAATAGACTGATCTTCTTTCCTAATTGAATCACCATAATCCACCAATGTGTGTTAAATTTAAACAGCAAGAGTGCATACTTAGGATCCCTTAACAGTTGGCGTAGCAAATCTGTGTAAAGCAATCTCATGTGTACTCTTGTTTAAGAACATATGAAGTGCCTTACTGTATCAGAGTGAAGTCCACCTAGTGAAACATTCTTTACAAGAATCCAAGCAGGTATTTGGTAATCCACTAGACGTTGACCAGTCCAGTGGACTGTAGTCTACTGTCCGTCCACTCCTGTTTTAATTTTTTTAAATTCACCTCTTGCTCCTCTCACCGTTCATCTACATGCCTATGCACAAAAATTGCGCACAGAAAAAACCCCACTGTCATAAAAGCGCACAAGAAAAATGCCCACATGGAAAAATACACACATATATATTATGCTCCAACGCAATAATTTTCTGTGTGGGCATTTTTCTATGTGGGCATTTTTCAGTGTGAGTGATTTTACATGTGGGCATTTTTTGTTGCAAGCAGTGTTCCGTGTGCGCATTTTTCTTGTGCGCATTTATGACAGTGGTGTTTTTTCTGTGCACAATTTTCTTGTGGGCTTTTTTCATGTGCGTTTTTTTCATAGAACCCTTTAAAAGACATTGGCTGACATCCAGACTAGCACTAGCAGTGCTGACTTCCTCACTAATGCTTCACTGTTGCATGAGCAGGGGAAAGTATGATTTTTGTCAATCTCCCCTTTGCTCTGAAACCCACTAAGCATAATAAAAGCATGTCCCTCAGAATCACGCGATAAATAACCTCTCCTTTGGTTTATCTAGAGCGACTCTCTAATTTTCTGTGATGCACTTGCTTGTGACATGCTATGGTCTAGATCAGGGGTTCCTATCTTTGTGTCCCCAGATGTTGGACTACAACTATCAACATCCCCAGCCACAATGGACCCCCAGTAGGCATATGGATGCTGGGAGTTGTAGTCCAGCAACTAGATTGCGTAGACTGATCTTGGAGGAACTGATGAGAGTAGTCCTGCCTTTGGGTAAGAGGTTGGATTGGGTGGTCTTTGGGTCATTCCCCCTCTTTTAAATGATCCCAGCCACACAGCACAGGAGGAAGGCAAACAATCCCAGGATCTTCCAGGACTGTACCTATTGTACAGTTAGACTTTGCTTCTTGTCTTAACTCTGTATTCTCTTGCTTTGTGGTGCTTATTTTTTATACTGATCCGTTTTTAACTGTGCAATTTTGAATTGATTATTATTATTGATTGCACTGTTTTTATTCTGTAAGCTGCATTGCAAGGCAGTGTATAAATATGTAAAGTGAATGATAAGCATAAACCTTGGAATGACCTTAGAAGCACTAACAAACTCTTTATTTGAAATTATTTGAATTTTGTTGTGATTCTAGGAAGTGAGCTTGACCTTGCAGGTCCAGACAGTCCTTGCAAAAACGACTAGAATAACTTAAATTGCTGATAAATGTGAAAGCATCAGGTAATGCACAATTTTGCATTTTCTGTATAGTTTATTTGGCATTTAGCTAAAGGTTAAGAATTTATTATAATTTCTTTTGTATCATTGTCATTTTATGGATTTCTATCTTGTAAATATTGAAAAGGTCTTTAAACACTGCAATAAATTAAAAGGAGCTTTCGATGGCACACTTTACCTTACTTTTCTATTAGGGAAGTAATAGTAATTTCTTCACCAGCAGAACAACAGTATCCACAACAAAAAGAGAAGTTGATGAATAATCTCAAATCTTCTTTCTGTATGATAAATATGTATTATGCTCAGTAAATATTTATTATTCTCAGTCATAGGCCATAACATATAAACAAAATACAGTAATATCAAATAAATACTGCTAAAACAAGTGCCTTGAAAAAGACGATAAGTCTGATTGAGGCTTTGGCACGTAAAGAGATAAATATGCAATCTGAATGGGGTACCTATAGGGACTTGTTATGTTTTCAAGAGAGGGGCTGTAAATTTAAAAAGCTAATCGAAGTACAAAATTTGGTTAGTAACTGGTTTCAGTATCATCAGCTAAATGAAATTTATAAGAAGGATCTTAAAGTTGGATTTGAGGATCAAATGTCGAGATTCGAGAAGGAATTGTGTGAAATGATGAAAAATTAGTCTCTAAGATGTATAAGTTGTTGCTTTTGGAGGAGACAAGAGATGAAGTGGTTAAAATGACAATGATAAAATGGACTCAAGATGTGGGTCATAATACAGATATGGCAGCTTGGGAAAAATAATGGAAAACTGATTTAAAGTTCACTGCATGTTATACTTTAAAAGAAAGTTATTATAAGATGATGTACAGGTGGTATTTGACACCAAAAAAATTAGCATTAATGTATAAAAATGTTCCAAACAAATGTTGGAAATGTGGACATTGTGAAGGAACCTTTTTTCATATGTGGTGGTCATGTGGGAAGGCTAAGGCCTTTGGGGATATGATATATAATGAGTTGAAGCAAATTTTTAAAATGACATTTCCTAAGAGGCCAGAATCATTCCTGCTGGGAATAACGCAAGGAGAGTTCTCCAGAAGAAACTTAACATTTTTTATGTGTGCAACCACGGTGGCTAGAATAGTATATGCGCAGAAATGGAAAGATAATAAAATGCCCTCAAAAGAAGATTGGCTGATAAAAATTTTGGAATACGCTGAGATGGCAAAGCTTACAGCACTCATAAGAGATGAAAACTTGGAATGTTTCAAAGAAGATTGGGAGCCATTCTTATTTTACTTAAAGAACTATTTTTCCAATATGGACCTTTCAGCAGGGTTTGAAATTTAGTAACAACATTAGGTTGGGTAGGGTAAAATTGAGTTTGCAATGTGTAGTATATGTGTTTTGAATTATTATAGCAATGGTAGATTTGTATAGCCAATATGAACCGTGCAGATTGGTAAGCGGAAAGTCAACATTTACTTAATTAAATGTAATTGGATTGTTAAGATATTGTAAAAACCAATAAAATTTTAAAATGCGGGGGGAAAAGGTGATAAGTCTTAAAATCCATAAAATCAACATTCCTGGTTGCTTAAAATAAAAGAAGTCCGTAACTTCCTAGCTGGCACAGCAAATAAGACGACAGAATACGTTACATGTGGATAATTATCATGCAATAATTCCCCAATTGCCTCATAAGATGATATATCAGGGAACTGCTGAAGGATAGGTACCAGAAATTTCTTCCGTGGTTCTGTATACAGAGGACAGAACAACAGATAATGGACAATATTTTCAATCTGGTCACAACCATCCTATCTAATAAAAGGCTTGGTGTCCATCCGTGCCTTCCTGGCCTCTTCTGGGCATGCGCGAAGCGCATGGCCAGAAGGAGCCAGGGAGGCAGGACCGCCAGCACCCGGCGGCCATCTTGGGCGGTCAGAAGCGGCCGCCCCGAAGAAGCCGGGTAAGCGGCGGCGGGGGACACTGGCCGAGGCGGCGCGGCCGAGGAGGCGGCAGAGCCATGGCCGAGGCCTGGCCGTGCCGCCGCTTACCCAGCTTCTTCGGGGCGGCCGCTTCTGGCCGCCCAGGATGGCCGCCGGATGAGGCGGCAGACAAAACAGTGCGGCGGTGGGCCCGGGCAGCGGTGGGCCAGGCCGGAGCCGCGGTGGGTGGCGGGCCCAGCCGGAGCCGCGGGCGGCGGTAGGTGGCGGGCCCGGCCGGAGCCGCGGGCGGCGGTGAGTGGCGGGCCTGGCCGGAGCCCCAGGCGCCGGGGGGTGGCGGGAGAGGGAATGGCGGCGAACGTCTGGAGCGCAGAGCTCCACTAGCGCCCGTTAACCAACGGGCTACAAAACCACTAGTAAATACATGTTATTCTGCGGAACCAGACTGAGAAATGTGAGCAGTCTATCCTCTGCGGCATCCTGCTCAAAAACCCAATTCCTCAGGGTGACCCTGGCCGTTGGCCAAGAAAGCATCCATCCTCATATTGTATTTACTTAGCAGAGCTACACATTGCTGTGCCTGACGTCCTTCCTGTAATTGTTCAAGCCAACACATCTTTGTGAGGCTTGTAACTCCCATTTCATTTATTCTATGCCAATAGCGAAGGAAAGCTAAATCAATTCTAGCAGCAATGGAGGGTAGCCCTGTCTCTGCCCTGAGATGGACTGCTTAAGTACCAGGAGGAAGTCCTAGTATTTTCCTCAAAAATATATTTTGAGTAATCTCTAACGGTTCCTATACTTTTCCTCCCCAGATTTTTACTCCATATAACATTTGAGAGATGGCTTTAGAAATATAGATCTTCAGAATGGGGTTCATCAGTTGACCCTATCTAGAATAAAAGAAGTGTTGCAGCTTTGCATTACTTTTAGCACCTGCTAGCAAAGTGGCCTCTATGTGATGTTTCCAATTAATATTAAGGTCAAAATGTATCCTCAAATACTTAAAGGATTGCACTTGGTCCAGAATGTGCCCATCAAGTAGCCATTTGAAGTATTGTGGTCTTTCCCCAAAGACCATTACTTTAGATTTGGAGTAATTTATGGACAGTTTTTCCTCATTACAGAAACTCCCAAACTTCGTTAACATTCTCTTTAAGCCTAGTCTATTTTGGGAAATAAAAATTAAGTCATCAGCATACAACAGAACTGCTACTTTTCGGGTTCTGAAGGTGCAAAGAAAGAAGGGGATGTCATACTTGTAACTATGCTGTTTACATATATATTAAAAAGGAAGGGGGCCAAAATAGCCCTTTTTTTACTCCTCTTGTAATTTGAATTGGTTCTGTCAGAGTACCTTGAAGTCCAATTCTAAGTCGTACGGTATTGTCCCGATATAGACCCTGAATGAGCCATAGAAGTCTTTTATCAATATTGGTTGTAACTAGTTTAAGCCACAACTAATCCCTATCCACAAGGTCAAATGCTTATATACTTATTTATAATATATACATATATATACTTATTTATAATATATACTTATTTGGACCTCGAGATAGATAAGTTTATTCGGTCATTGACCAGCAAACCCTGAGTATATTTTTAAATTAAATGCTGTAAAACATGTATTTGGTTGATGGTACATCTTCCTCCATTTATGCAGTTTATGGAGAAGATAACGAGCATACAATTTATAGGTCACATCGAGGAGACTGATGGGTCTGTCATTCTTAGGGTCTGAAGGATCCCCTTTCATATGAATTGGCACCACAGTGCTAGATGACCACCCTGTAGGAATGTTACCTGTGCTTTTTATCTGGGAGAATAACCATTTGGAGAGACCACCTATGATGCCTATCTCCCTGTAAAAACCCTTCCATTTTCACTTCTGATACTAGCCAAAGTTGTAATTTACTAGCATTGAATGTTAGTTGTAATGGAAGATGATCACTTTCTGCTCTGTCAGCCAGAGAAAAGGACCAAGGGTACTAAAGATGGTGAGCCTAGCATATAATCTACAGGTGAAACTCGGAAAATTAGAATATCGTGCAAAAGTCCATTAATTTCAGTAATGCAAATTAAAAGGTGAAACTGATATATGAGACAGACGCATTACATGCAAAGCGAGATAAGTCAAGCCTTAATTTGTTATCATTGTGATGATCATGGCGCACAGCTCATGGAAACCCCAAATCCACAATCTCGGAAAATTAGAATATTACATGGAACCAAGAAGACAAGGATTGAAGAATAGAACAATATCGGACCTCTGAAAAGTATACAGTGTACTGTGCTTGACTGGCCAGCAAACTCGCCTGACCTGACCCCATAGAGAATCTATGGGGCATTGCCAAGAGAAGGATGAGAGACATGAGACCAAACAATGCAGAATTGCTGAAGGCCGCTAATGAAGCATCCTGGTCTTCCATAATACCTCATCAGTGCCACAGGCTGCTAGCATCCATGCCACGCCACATGGAGGCAGTAATTGCTGCAAAAGGGGCCCAAACCAAGTACTGAATACATATGCATGCTTATACTTTTCAGAGGTCTGATATTATTCTATTCTTCAATCCTTGTCTTCTTGGTTCCATGTAATATTCTAATTTTCTGAGATTGTGGATCAATCACAATTATAACAAATTAAGGCTTGACTTATCTCGCTTTGCATGTAATGCGTCTGTCTCATATATCAGTTTCACCTTTTAATTTGCATTACTGTAATTAATGGACTTTTGCATGATATTCTAATTTTCCAAGTTTCACCTGTACTACACTTGTCCCCTTTGCTGTTAAATAGGTGAAATAACCAGAATAAAGGTCCAGATAACTACCATTAAGGCAAACCAGATAGTGCTTAAACATAATAGTATATAAAGCTTTCCCCTCTTTGTTAATATCTTTGTCTTGGGAAACGCAATCAAAATTAACATCATCTTCCAGTTCAAGACCTAAGTGGTCTTTTGCCATCCTTGCATTGAAGTCACCACCTATATGTAGCTGAAAGTTTGGACAATCTAGAATAAGGCCATCAATCAAATCCTCTAGCCTCCTCCAAATTCCTCCTAAGGTGCTCCAGGAACCTAGAGGAAAGTACACATTCACACAGGCCAAGGAACCAACACCACTACCTTGCACTAAGAGGTAAATTTTTTAAAAAATTAATTGTCGTGTTTTTAAATTTCTTGTTTCTGTTTTTAACTAATGTTTTATTTTTGTTTTTATCTGGTTGTAAACTGCCCAGAGACATAAGTTTTGGGTGGAATAGAAATACAATCAATCAATCAATCAATCAATCTAGTTGCCATGTTCACAGTCATAGTTAAGACTATAAGAATTTTTACTCACCCCAGGTCCATTCCTATCATGAGTAGTGGGATGTTGTCATCTGCCCTGCGCCATGGAATCATCCAATTTGCAGATCATATCAGAAGGGCATGTTCGTTTGGAATGTTGTTAGGAAAAGTCACACAATTAGGGCCAGGTTGTCTCCAATTAGAAGCCCTCCTAAGGCATTGAAATTGTTTTTGCCCCAAAGGAAATGGAGTAGAAATATTTTGTCCCCAATTTTCCTTCTCCATTTGATGAGGGGGTGTGATCCCTAAGTTGTAGGCAGGTGGCCTGAGTCTCTGGTGCAATTAAATGCTTCCTTATACAGTTTTGGATCTTTAAACCAATGTCCTCAGACTGAAACTTTAGCACTATTGTATTAGTGGAACTGCCCTGGGGTGTTTGGTCAGCACCCCAATGTTCGGGCTTTGTGGGGGAGTTAGTTTTGAAAAGGGGGATCAGTTCCATGTCAGTTTTAATTTGTGTAAAGTTGTGGACTCAGGAAATGACTGGACTGAGACCATTATTTAAGTTTCAAAATAAAAAGATATTTTGTAGGAAGGGGTACAAAAATAAGAAAGGTGTGGTTAGAGCAATATTACTATCAATAATACATTTAACTCCAATGAGGCATTTTATCTTAGGGTCCTAATTGTGTAAGTCCAAAACGGGCAAGAGAAAGAGGTTTTTGGAGATGGAGGGGGTTGGATTTAAGAAAGGGGTACAGAGATAGATTTTGGACCCAAAGAGGGGCGAAGGCTCATATCACCTGGTCTGGATGAAGGGCTCCAGGGACTACCAATGAACTTTATTCCTCAGGAACAGGACGGGCCAAGGTGGGTACAAGAATTTGGAAGGGTTAGTTGTTGGAGACTATTCCAGGAGGTTGCTTCCTCCCTGGACCGAGCTTCCCAGGCTAGCGAGGAAGGCTGGACAAAAGAGCCGATCTGGAAAGTGGCATGAAATACTGAACACCGCCTTGCATGGTGGCCAGTAGAAAGTAAATCGCCCAAAAAGCTGATGGAGTCCCAAGTGAAAGGCACACGTGGGAGCATACAAGGAAGCACGAAGATCATAGGGAGCACCCGATGGAGACCCAAGTGAGAGGCATGAGGGAGCAGTTGGAGTCCCCTGTGTGCACAGGGGAGCACACTGGATCATGTAATTGGGGGCCCTTATGCCCAAAAACATATCCTGGGGGTGAATTCCAATTTACTGTTGTTGACTAATGGGTGTGTTGGGAATTGACCTGCAAAGATTCTTTTGTTGCTAATCTTTCTTCCTGAGTGTAACAGTGTGGGGATTGCCAAGGTCAATCCCCACACTGGCTTTTGTCATGAAAACAGAGTGCATAGACATGAGAAGAGGGAATCTGCATAAACGGAACAGTTCAGTAATCTAATCAGAGCTTTGATTGATTGAATTTATATATTGCCTAATACAGAAATCTCTAGGCAGTGATGGGTGCATCTCCTAGGTTTGTATAGTTTGCTCAACCTCTTTTGTTGCGGTGGGGAATTTACCTACTCAAGCCTTATCTCTGCTCTTCTTGCTGAGCTAATTGGTGGATTTCTGACTGCTATCCTTTTTTTGTGGAAGGAGGGGAAAGACAAGGCTGTTCACCCTGGGTGCAAAGTGGCCTGGACAGAGTAACCTGCTCTTAGTTAACTTCTGAGGTCTACTTAGGAGGGCGTGCATCTGCTCCCCTTTACAATTTGCTTGTTTGGGGAGCCAAATCTAGGTGCAACTGGCCCACTGTTCCTAAGTGACCTGTCCCCATGTGTTTAACGGAGAACTTGCGATGCTGTGAGACTCCTGAGGATATCCAGAGTGAGATCTCCAAGCCTAGAAACTCAAACACGACCGAGGGGACTCCTGGGAGTCATCAGAAAAGCTTTGCTAGTAACAGTTGTGCCCATGAGACCACATGTGTCTTCAATTTCTAATATCTCCACCTCTTCCCAGACCAGTGTTATTCCACCAGTGCTTCCCAAATCCTGTAGGATGGCCTTTCCCCCTACAAATGAGCCTGCTTTGTCCTTTATTGTCCAATTGGACAAGGTAAGGATGAACGATTCTTTGGGATCAGGCTCCCTGGAAGCTCTCAAGGAAGAATGAGTATATTGGTGGACCACTTGCTCCCTACTACTGACTTAGTCATGAAGTTTAAAAGTGGGCTTTACAGCCAGGATAGTCTCATCTACCTTATCCCTTTTGACTGCAATTTCACTTGTCCCTATGGGTGTTTATTTCAGAACTATCCCAGAACTCATCTATTGTTACCAGGGTATCCTCTTCAAAGCTTGTGGAGACTGAGACTTCAATGACCCTAGGACCAATATGTGTAGGGCAGATTGCTGTCTCTGCAGGCCTATCATAAAACTGTTCACTATAAAGAGTTTTTCTCCTGAACTGGAGCTCATCAGTAAGGGATTAGTCACTGAGCATGCTCGAGACAGGCTGGAAATCAATGAAAGTTCATTCCTCCCACCAGAGGGCGCCATCCCCTGTTCTGGTCCTCTCTGCTCAAGGCTTGCACGCGTAAAGGTTTTGTTCTCTGGAATTTTGGCAAATAATATTAGATTTTCTGCTCTCCCTGCTCTATCTCTCCCTTAGAATGTGCAAGAGCGGGAAGGAGCTTGTCTTTAGGCCTTTTTATTCCTTTTTCCAACCATCTAAAATAGTTTTTTCTTTGCAAATTTGGCCGATTGACTCCATTTACTTTCATTTTTGGAATTGTTTTGTTTCCTGGGGACCACGTTTTTTCCTTCGGCTCGGCACTGAGTCCCAACATGGAACTTGCCCATGCCAAGGAGATGCTGGGGACTCACTTTCAGAAGGATCTCTCTGTTTCCTGAGCAGTCTGCCCCACTCTTGCTGGCTATGTCTTCGGCATCCATGGAAGTGCTGTTTATCATGCCTATTCCTGCTCCGGCGCAGCCTTTGCCATTGGGCTTTCTCATTTCGCCCCGAAAAGCAGCAAAAAAGACAAGGCACAGTAAGGAGGCTAATGGGGGCAAGATAAAGAAGGCAAAGAAGCTTTCCGCTTCAGTCTGCCTCAGTGAATGCCTGCTAATTTAGGCAGTGTACAAATGCATCAGACCCAAATCTAAGGAGCATAAAGGCAAAAAAGGCGACCATCACCCTGTAGGTGAACCATTGGTGTCTTCTACTAGCTCCCCTATGGTTGTTGTTGAGGGGGAACCGGCTGGTCCATGCAGTTCCCCCCACACACTGCCCGTGCAACCCAGAGGAAAGAGGCGTGCTCAGTGATCCGGCGGCCTCAGAGGATCAGGAAATCACAGAATCGGATGCTGCACTGCCTTTGGGCATGCTACCAGCCAGAGAAACCTCAGGTAATACTGCTCCCCCCTCCCTTTGGGGTCCGTTACCTCTCCCTTCCCTCCTGATGTGGCTGGTTGGCTTAAAGATTTCTTTACTAAAGAATGTTTGCCTCTGCTCTCGCAGCCTCAGTCAACAGTGCAGCCGTTGCTGCCCACCTGCCGAACACGGCCCCATAGACGTTTATCCTGCTCCTCCTTTGCGGATTCCAGCCCCAGGAGGGAGGCAATCCCTCCTCATGAACAAAGATGCTTTGCACCAAAGCCTCTTAATATAGGTGCGAACAGCACCATAGACATCCGCCATCTAGCTCTGAGTATGGGGAAAGGGGCCCACACCCCCACAGAGAACTGCCTCAGCCAGCTGCACCTATAGTCCAGGTGGTTCCTTCTAGTCCACTCCACCTCCCTGTCTTTGCCTAACCCTCCCCCTAACCCACATTCTGAATCTGCCTCAGCTTCAGATGCTCCTCTAAACCAGAATGAGTCTGAAAGAGAGGATGGGGAACTCTCAGACGAGATATCTACACCAGTAGCACCTATATCCTTCCGCCTTTTTTGAGCCTCTGATTTTGATGTCCTCTTATCCAAAGCTAAGTGAGCAATAAATGATGTTTCTCCCGCAGATGTGGCCCAACCTTCAGAATTAGATCAGAATGTGTTCCCTTCTTCTTCAGGCCCCTCTGCCTTGGTACCCTTTCCTTTCTTGTTTAAGCAGGTGTTGTTAGCAGAATGGCAAAACCCAGCATCCAGTAGACCCATTGGATCTTATCCCAGGAAACACTATACTCTGTCTCCTGAGGTTTCCTCCTTGCTGGCTATATCCCAGGTAGATCCGCTCATTGTTCAGATGGGCTCAGGTACGCTTCTTAATATTGAAAGCGAAGAACAATTGAGGTCTACTGAGGACAGAAAATGTGATCCGTGGCTAAAGAAAGCTCATGAGGCATCTTCTACGGTGATTAGGGCAGCCACAGCTAATTCTATTTTTGCTAGAGCCTCCACTCTATGGGCTAAACAGCTTGCCCCATTAGTTCCCCCTGGGAATTCTAAATTAAGGCAGAGCATTAACAAAATGGCTAAGGTTGAGGCCTTTATGGTGGACTTCAGTCTTGATTGTATCCAGCAGCGGGCTAGAGGCTTGGCGGCTGGGGTAGTGTTGCGCAGATCTCTGTGGCTCAAGGGATGGCAAGTTGACTCTTAAGTTTGCTTTAACAGCTTCTTTCTATTCAGGCTCCAACCTCTTCGGTCCCTCCCTGGACCTGGACCTGGTGGAGACCAGGGATTAAAAAAAGGCCATGCCCTCTACCAGAAGGGACTTTTGCAGAGGTTTTTGCAATCTTGGCCACTCCTTTCACAATCAAAGATAACTTTACTCCTCTCCTTCCTTTCAGGCAGGAGAATTCAGAAATTCCAACTTTGGGGTACAGGAGATACCAATGGAGACAACACTTCAGAGGCACAGCCAGAATGCAGGGATATAGAACTCCCAATGCCCATTTTAACAAGCAACAATGACTCCCTGCCCATAGGGGGCAGGCTTCAACAGTTTGCTCTCACATGGCTATCCACGACCCAGGATCACTGGGTGACAGACACAGTTTCCCACGGCTACTCCTTGGATCTGTCCCTAATACCCCACGATTCCTTCTATGCAATCCCACACTCTTGGAGAATGGAAAAAAAAAATCACCTGATGAAAGAGGTGATCCGACAGCTTCTTCAGATTCAGGCGATCAAGCCCATTCCTTGCACACAAAGATGTTCAGGCATTTACTCTCTTCTCTTCCTAGTACCCAAGAGGGACGGTTCCTGGAGGGCGGTGCTGAACTTCAGACGCCTACAACAAATTCATCACAAAAAAGAAGTTCAGGATGGAATCTTTGCGATCCATCAAGCAAGCAATAATTCCAAACTATTTCCTGGTGTCAGTGGGCATCTCTGAGGCATACCTGCACATCCCCATTTTCCCGGAACACAGAAGATTTCTGTGTTTCTCCTACAGTGGCCACCATTTTCAGTATCGGGCACATCCGTTCAGCCTAGCCTCGGTCCCACGGGTGTTCACAAAAATAACACCCCATCTCATAGCCCATCTCCACATGCAGGGGGTATGCATTTACCCATACTTGGACGATTTTCCCGCCAGGGCCTCATCCCTTCCAGTAGCCAGGGAGCATTTGCAACTCACCCTGACATGTCTCAAAGACCACAGGTTTGTTGTAAACCTGGGAAGACGTCATCTAAAACCCTCACAAGCGCTACAACACCTAGTGGCCGTCTTTCACACAGTTCCAGTGACCGTGACCCTCCCATCCGAAAGGAGAGACAAAATCGTGGAGATCGTCACCCTCCTGCTTCACACCACTTCAGTGGATCTGATGCTGCTAGCCCAGATTCTGGGGCTGATGATTGCTGCCATGGAATGTACTCCATGGGCCAGGTGGCACTCCCGGTCCCTTTAATGGCTCTTCTTGCCGTCCCAGGATGCCATCATGCCAGTGGATCATCAACCTATTCTCCTACCAGGTTATGTCAATAAATTATTCATCTGGTGGCTTTCCCCAGCCCTAGAGAAGGGCCTTCCCTTCACAGAGCCACAGTAGATTGTAGTGACGCCAGCCTCACAGGATGGGGAGCGATTTGCGAGGGCCTTCCAGTGCAAGGGTCCTGGTCTGAGATGGAAAGGACATGGAGCATCAACTGGCTAGAGCTAAGGGTGGCCAGACTAGCTCTCTTCCACCTTTTGACAGAGATCTGGGGCAAACACATACTCATTAGGACTGACAGCACAACCAACAAAGCCCACACAAATCGCCAGGTGGGCACCTGCTCTAGGGGTCTAAAGAAGGAATCCATTCTCCTGTTCAGCTGGGCCAAAAAGCATCTTCTGTGTCTTATCAGCGGTACATCTCAGCAGGTCGGACAACCTTCAGGCAGACTGGCTAAGCTGCCAGTCAGTTGACCCCTCAGAGTGGAGACTACATTCGCAGGTCTTTCTTCAGATTTCCAGGCTTCTGGGCTCTTCTCTGGTGGACCTGTTTGCATCCCCCCTCAGTGCTTAGGTACCATGGTTCTTCTCCAGGTTCCTGTCTCTGCAAGCGGTAGCCACGGATGGTCTCACATCTCCTTGGCCACCAGGGCTCCTGTATGCCTTCCCACCAATGCCCATCCTCTCAAAGGTCATCAGAAAGTTATGTCTGGAAGAAGCAGAGATCATCCTGATCGCACCTCACTGGCCACAACATGCTTGGTTTGCGAATCTGATCAACCTGTCGGTTCAGACTCCATGGCGTCTTCCTCTTCACCCAGATCTACTGTTGCAGGGCCCTATACAGCATCCAGACTTCAATTTGCTCCAACTTGGAGGTTGAGAGCCAAAAACTAGGTTGTAGCAGATATTCCTAGCAAGTCTTGGATATTATCGTGGCGTCTTACCGCCTACTACACAGTGCATCTACCAGACCACCTGGGTGGCGTTCTGCAGATGGGCATGTAGGAAGCGTGTCAACCCCATTTTGGCAGGGGTTCCTGAGGTTCTAGCCTTCCTCCAGTCGGGCCTGGAGTTAAGGCTGAAACCATCTACATTGAAGAGGCAAGTCTTAGCCCTGGCTTCGGTTCTGGACATCGCAGATCCTGGTACCCAGTCCCTGCACCCACACATTTCTCGGCTTCTCAGAGAGGTGTCAAATTTGGCTCCGCCACCAGTCCCTCATTTTCCATCTTGGAATCTGAATAAGGTGTTGAATGCCCTCATGTCTCCGCCCTTTGAGCTCCTAGATTCTATTCCCCTGAGGATACTCTTGTATAAGACTCTCTTTCTGGTGGCCATTATCTCAGCCCACAGGGTTTCAGAGCTAGACGCTCTCTTGGTTTGCAAGGAGCTGTGTCTTTTTCAACCCAAGGCGGCCATGATAAAATTGGACCCAACCTTTTTGCCTAAGGTTAACTCTATGTTTCGGACTTCCGGTTGGACTGCCAACGGGACTTCCGCTTGGACTGCCAATGAGGCTGCATGCTTCCCGACAGGGAAGACCAAGGAGGAGTTATTTGGGGGGCTTTTGAGTCTTCACAACCCCCCCTCACCACCCTGGATTAAAGGGTTGGATCAAGATTGACCATTGTACCCCCCAAAGCCTGCTCCTTATCTCAAGGCTGTGCTGAAAAGTACAGCTTTGATTTAAGTTGAGTGGTGGGGGCTGGGATTCATCAAGCTACACTCCTTCATCGGAAATCCAATGGACAGAAGCCGGTCTGGTGTCCAATCTCTTTCGATTTGGATTATAATGAATGGTTGAAGTTCAAGAAGCTCACCTCTCAGTGTGATTAGTGATAAATTGCTGGAATTCTACCTGCTTTTGCTGCAAAGATTGGACAGATCTCAAGCCGATGCTGTGAAGTTGTCATAAGTCTGCCAACTATAAATTAAGGATGGGCATTCAATCTGTGTACTAAATGCTGGAATTTAAAAATTGAACTGATGGCTAAAAGTTCTAAAAGTTAAAAAAGCAAAGCAGTTGGAATTATTTTTCCCCCAGTACCTTCTGAGAGAGTTTAACTCAACGAACAAGTGATTTGCTGTTTGCTGTTGAATATGTCTATCATGAAGTGCACCAATTAGCGCAAGAAGCCGGATTATTGAACCGTGGGAAAAATTTAACTGGTGGTGATAAGATAGAAAGGTTGTGGTCTGGAACTGAGTTTATTTGGAAAATAATTGCAGGCCTCTACTTTCTTGGACAACAAGGAGACTGAATCTTGCTGTAAGAGCTGTGTTGCTGGAGGAGTTGTAAATAATGCAAAAGACAAAGCAGCAGAGCCAAACACAGACCCAAACACAAACTAGGAGACTTTCTGTTCCAAACCCAGGCCTGGGTGAAGGGAAAATGTCTTCAGAGTTAAATGATACACTAGTTGCTGTGAAACAGTTACTAGAAGCTAATACTGGCACCCTCCAACAAGTAAGTCAGGATGTACAAACACTTAATAAGAGAACATCAAATATTGAGGAGACAGTGAAAAAATTGGCAGAAGACAACAAAGAATTTAAAACAAGGGTGGAAAGCCTGGAGCAAGATGTGGGATTACTAAGAGATGATAGGGAAAAATTATTAGATCAGATGGCTTTGTTGGAACGGAGGCAAAAAGAGCGTTTCCTGAGGTTTGGAGGAATCCCAGAAAAAACTGGTCAAGATATCAAAAAAGTGCTTAGGGAGGAACTTGCACTACTTTTGGGAATTTCAAGTGAAGACATGGAACAACAGATAGATGCAGTTTTCCGTGTGAATTCTGAATATGCCACAAGAAACAAATTATTTAGGGATTGCATGGTTCAATTCAACTCCAAATCAGTTGCAGAGCAGATACTGCAAGCACATTTTGCCAAAGCCCTTACCATTGAAGCTCAACAGATAAAAGTTCTGAAAGAAACACCATCCAGGATTTTAAGGAAACATAAGGATTACAATTTTTTAACAGATGCTTTAAACGCCAATGTAATACGTTTTAGATGGGAAGTACCTGAAGGGGTCTCCTTTTTTTTTTTTTTACAAGGAGAAGAGGAATAGATTCACAGAGCTCCTCAAAGCACAAGAATTTTGGCGGAAATACAAAAAAACTTTAACTTCTGAGCACCCAGTGCCTTCAACACATAATTCTAATTAGCCAAAATGGATTATAAAATAGCTTCATGGAACGTGAATGGATTAAATAGCAAAACCAAAAGGCTAAAAGTTTTTCACTTTCTTAAAAAACAAAGCTTGGACATTGTATGCTTACAAGAGACACATATTAGAAAACAAGATAGAAAATATTTGGTTAATAAGGCCTTGGGACAAGAATTCGTTTCCTCTGACAAGAAGGAAAAAAAGAGGGGTAGTGTTTTATGTGAAACAACAATTTGAACCCAAGTTGGTTTTTAAAGATGAAGAAGGTAGGGTGCTAGCTTTGGAAATCTTAGTTTCCGGAATCAAAACGGTGATAATTGGAATTTATGCACCCAATGGAAAAAAAGTAGAATTTTATAAATGTTTAGAACAGAAGATGGCTGAGGTATCGAATGCTAATTTAGTTTTACTGGGAGATTTTAACAGGGTTGTTTCTACATCCTTGGATAGAAAATCTGATATGTCTGAAAGGAATCTACAAGGCAGGCTACCTAAAGCTTTTTTTGATTTAGTAGAACATATGGATCTCTACGACTTGTGGAGAATCAAAAACTCAAATGCAAAGGAGTATACTTATTTCTCTGAAAGATACAAATCTCATTCAAGGATAGATATGGTCTGGAAATCTAAATCTATGTATTTCAGCCATGTATGAAAAGAATGGATATCTTGCCCAGAACCTTTTCAGATCATAATGTAATTTGCTTTACATGGAAGAAGGGGGGAACGGTTTCCTTTCACTGGAGACTGAATGAATACTTGCTGAAAAAAGCGGAAGTTGTGGAGAAAGCCAAAGGGAAGTTAAAGGACTATTTTGAACTGAATTTAAACCAAGGAATAGACAATAAGATAGTTTGGAATGCAGGAAAAGCAGTTATGAGAGGTTTTTTAAATACAACAAAATGCATACTTTAAAAAACAAAGGGAATTGAAAAAAGAGGGATTGATGGAGATTTCTAAAAAAGAAAGAGAACTTCTGTGGGCTAAGGACAAAAAGAAGATTACTCAAGTCATTAAAGTGCTTCAGCAGCAGCTCTCTATGTTACTATTAAATGAAGTTGAACGGAACTTAAAATATGCGAAGCAAGGAAAAGCTAGGAAAATGCAAGAAAAAGCTATGGCATAAGCTGGACGTGTGCCACGCCTTGTGTTTCTACATTCAACCCACTAAGGATATCAGGGCGCCGGATTCCCTGTTCAATGCCTTCCAATCTCGAACTCTGGGTCAGAAGGCTTCCAAGACTTCATTAGCGGCCTGGATTAAGGCATGCATTAAACTGGCCTACGAGTCACAAAATTTGATTCCTCCTATGGGAATCACAGCACATTCCACATGCAGTGCGGCGGCATCCACAGCCTTCCCTACTCAGGCACCATTGGCTAATATCTGCAGAGCTGCTACATGAAGTTCGACCGTGCCATTTATCCTCCATTACAAGATTCCTTCCTTTTCAGATTCCCAGGCCACCTTTGGCTGTAGGGTTCTGCAGCAGGTAGTCTAAACATCCTGTCCCACCTATATCTGTGTTTACTGCTTGGGCATGTCCCTTACTGATGAACTCCAGTACAGGGGGAAAAGGAACATTGCTCTTACCTGTGAAGGGTTCTTTTTCCCTGTAACTGGAGCTCATCAGGCCCTCCTGGATGTTTGGTGTCTGGGAGTTGGTCAGTGGGTCTTTTTGTAGATAGTTATATAGGTGAGATTCACTTTTGGGTGGAGGCAGCTCCAGGGTTATAGTTGTTAGTTTGCCTGCCTCCCCCCCCCCTTTTCCTATCACTCTAACCTGTCCTGTTCCTTCCTATTTTCTTCTGTGTTGCCTAGCATGCTGTTGCCTTGTTGTTATCTGACTTCCTCCAGCAAAGTCTCAACATGTAGACTCACTCTGCATCAGTCTCGAAACTGGGGATGGCGCCCTCTGGTGGGAGGAACGAACCTTCATTGATTTCTGGCCTGTCTCAAGCATGCTCAATGATTAATCCCTTACTGATGAGCTCCAGTTACAGGGGAAAAACTCTTCACAAGTAAGACCAATGTTCCTATCTCTGTCTCTTTTTGCTAGTTCCTGGTCTAATGTCTCATCATGAAAAGAGTTATCTTTGTGGCCAACCTGGTCTTTAGTTTCTTTAGTCCTCTCCTTATCAGGAATAGTGTCAGGAGAAGCAATTTTCAAAATGCTTTGTTCAATCAAGGAACAAATAGCTGATAAAGTTGCTTGAACCCCCATTAGAAATCGCTTTACTTGGGAGACCTCTTCAAATAGTGTTAATACTGCCTGTCCTGAACAAATACAGTATTTCCCCAAAGCTGATAAGGGAGTGGGAGTCGTACCTTTCTTTTGATGAAAAGGCTTTGGAGTAGACACATTAAAATCAGGTGGTGAAGTAAGGGGACCTAAATTATTGTGTTGCCTTTGAGGGGTAATATCAGGTAGCCTGAGGAACTGGGGGTTGTCACACAATGTTACTGTAGAGTCATTTATATCCAAAGTACATTATTTGTGTCATCAGGCCCTGTGAGAGTCCCAGCATCTGCAGTATCTACAGTCTGATTCACCTCTGGACTACCCAGGTCCCCCACCCATACTACATTAGAATCTGTTGCGCTATCATGTGTAGCAGGAAAAAAGTAATCCCCTATAGTTTTCTGCTTGAGAGAAATGGGCAGCTGTACAGAAAAACCCGAGGAACATTGCTTTCTAGGCCACAACATATTTGGTTATAAAAAGTCTTTACAAGTCCTCCAATTGCATGTGGTCCACCAATACTACTTGTTCACTGTGGTCTTTTTCCCCCCATGAAGGCTCCTCTCTTCACTGCTCGCCCCTTTGACATTCTCAGACAAGTTATACCTGCAAGTGGATGAGGCAGAGACAACATTGCAGAGTCAGCCCACCTGGGGCAGCTTTGGTTCTTCTGAATACCACACAGCTAATTTTGAAGCAGGTCGAAGAGGACGCTTAGGAGTGATTGTGCCTACTGCTCTAGTGAGTTCATTATTCCAAGTTTGCACCAGAGCATCGAAAGAATCATTGGCAGAGCCAACTTGAAACCCTTCCAAGCCTTTTGGGGATTCTATATAATCCAGCCCTGGGGGGAGGGAGAGAAGAGAGAACTATGGGAGCTGAAGTGGTGAGATAGACAACTAGAGTGCAAATGAAGAAAGACTCTAATCTGACAGGTTACGACATAGAGCACATCTGAAGATCTGTACTTTTCATGCTGCAGATCAATTGCAGACACAAGTTCATGTCCGGCGGAACTTGAGCCCTGCTGCCTATTAAGATCAGTGGAGGATCAGTTACGGTTGCTACCAGCTCATCTGGTGGTGGCTCAGGGCTGGACCTTCTCTGTGGTTTCCCCTGTCTTGGTAATATACTCCCTGTCAAAATAAGATAATCTTTATCTCCGATTGCTTTAAACAAGATCCTTTAGAACACACCTGTTTCTCAGGCTTTTAATTAAAACTAAATTTAAACTGTTTAATTGTTTTACTCTGTGGATATCTTTTAATTGTTTTGTTCTTTTAATTGTTTTTAATTGTTTTTATTTTATTTTTATATTGTAATTTGGATTATGTACACTGCCTAGAGAGAGAGATATCAGATGGTATATAAATATGATTAATAGATAAACAAATGTATCTGATTTAGATTTGTTGGGAACAGTTTGGCAGCTGGATATGGAAATAGGGTGAGTGCACATCAGAATGTGCAAGTCTGTGTTGCATTACTCTCAATGGGATGTACATTCCAATACATATTTTGATGCACATTAAAATGTGCACTCTCACCTGTAACTAGCTCAGTTGCATAATTTATGCAAAACTGAACCTCAGTTAGTGGCTGACATGCAGTGCAGCCTTCTGAGGGCAGAGCAAGAGTTCCATCATCACAAGGAGCCGGTAAACTAGCTGTGTGTGAGGCTTGTCTCATAATCCAGCATATGGGGAGGTGGTTGGTGATGGGGAAGTGATTTTCACTTTTCTGCCTTCCCTGCAAATGCTCTTTTCACTGCCATGGATATGTCTCTGAGGGCTGCACAGGGTGCTTGCCTGCAGATCCAGCATTGCTGTCCCCTTCTGAAATTGTGCATTAAAACAAGGCAGCAAAATTAAATTAAAATTGTGGTACAACAACCAGCAAATAGGATGTTGCTTAAGTTCTCTGAGCTCAGATTTGGAGTTAAATTATTGGAGCTTGGAACTGCCTCCTAGGGATGTGCACAAAACTGGCTTGTCTGGTTTGAGTCCGGACCAGACACAAAGCGAACCAGGCATGTTCGGTTTTGTGCACCCCCAAGCCCCCCCTCCCCCTGGGTTTGGCTCGAGTTCGAGCTGGTCCAGGGTTCAAAAAGGTTTTTTAAAATTTAGAAATTTAAAGAGTTAAAAAACAACCTGGAAACACAAATAGCCCATGCACATGTACAGTGGCTTTCAGAATGGCCGCCGCAAGACGGAAGAGGGCCGGAAAGTCCCGGAGATGGGCCGAACTGGCCCCCAAAAACCAAGGGAGAGCCGGGGAGGGGGAAGCTTCAGAGCCCCCCTCCCCCATGGCCATGGCAGCAAATGAGGCAGCAAAATTACCCCGGGCTTGGTGGTGAGTAATTAATGTTTTTTTTAAAAAAAATTGAACCCCAGACCATCTCTAAGCCAGCCCAGGGGGTTCGGTTTGAGGTTGAGCCAAACTGGGCCCAGTCCAGCTCAAGGGCAAACCCTTGAGCCAGCCTGGTTCAATGGCGAACCAGCTCATCGAGTCAGTTCGCACATCCCTACTGCCTCCCCCTCACCCAGGAGAGGCAAACTTTCAGAGTGTTGTGAATTCTGGGAGCTCAAAGTTTTCCACCCCTTCCTTGACAGTTGCTCTGTCAGCCTCCCTCACTGCCTTTCCTTACTGCGTTCTCCTTGTTGTTGTGTCAACAAGAGAAGAATCACAGCAGCAGTGCTGCAAGGGGAGAAGGAGAGCTTCCCCCCCACCCCCATCCTTATGTTTTCCTGGCACTCCAGATGAAACGTTTTGGTGGTGACAAGGGCTGGGAGGCTCTTTTCCTTCCTGCACCATTGTTACTTTGACTTGGTGCTCGGCAACTTGTCAAAGCAAATATGTTGGGGCTCTTTGGATTTGAAGAATGGTAAGGAAAGAGTGAGGAGGCTGACAGAATCACTGGCAGGGGTGGGGTGGAGAACCTCTCAGAACCACCTTGAATTGGATTGGCCAATGATCTAAATCCTTCCCAGTTTGGAAGGAAAGAACTAGGATAATTTCTGCATAATTCAAGGCAAGCTCTAGGGATTTGCTAGCAATATCTCCTATGTATCTCCTATACATGTGCACATTTAAAATATCTATGTACGTACATTGGTTCATCCAATAACATGTCATTTTGCACAACTGCTTTTTCAGAGGAGCTAAGAACTCTTATGCACAAAAGTTGTTTGCAAAAGCAGTAATTTATTTACCTATCATATTTACATACAGCCTGATCTCTCTTTCTCTCTCTCTCTCTCTCTCTCACACACACACACACACACACACACACACACACACACACACACTCCAAGATACAATATAAACATGAAATAAACAAAACAGTTTCACAGAACAAAAACAAAACAAAACCCATTCACAGAATAAAACAATTATTTATTTATTAAAATTTCTGGTATATGACCTCCTCCAAAGACTCTAGGCGGTGAACAATAACAATAGCAATAATAATAAAAATTTAAAGGGCAAAGGCCTGGCAAAAAGGTAGGTTAACAATAACAATAGTTTTTTGGGTTTTTTTAAAGGGCAAAAGCTTGGTGAAAAAGGTAGGCGCCTTAGTGGCTCCTTAAAAGCCACTAAGGAGGGGGCTGGACGAAATTACAGGGGAATGGTGTTCCAAAGAAGAGGATCAGCCACAGAGAAGGCCCTCCTACAGGCCCAGGCACCACGCACCACACATCATGCACTACACTAGGGCCCGGGACACTAAGGAGGGCCAATACAACTGGCCAAGAGAAGTGATCCTGGAGATATACAGGCACTAAGCTCATAAGTGTTTTGTAGGTGAGAACCTGCACTTTAAATTGAACATGAAATAGGCAATCAGTGCAGCGACTGTAAAAGAGATGTAACACTATCAAATCTACAGCCACCCATAAGGAGATGGGCTGCTGCATTCTAGACTAGTTGAAGCTTCCAAATCATTTTCAAAGGCAACCCTAGGTAGAGCACATTACAGTAGTCCAAGCGAGAGGTAACAAAGACATGAGTTACTGTTGCCAGGGCCAGCCGGTCAAGAAAAACTGTAACTGGCGAACCAGCTGAAGCTGGCCAAAGGCACCCCTGACTATGTCCTCCACCTGGTGTTCAAGCAGGAGCTATGAGTCCAGAAGGACCCCCAGATCACGAGCCATCTCTCTCAAGGGAAGCACAACCCTATCAAGAGATAAACTCACACACGGCAATTGGCCAGATCACAAACTGAACAAGAGCAATTCGGTCTTGGAGGAATTAAGCCTGAGCTTGTTTTGGCCCATCCAGGTCCTGACAGCCTCTAGGCACTGAGCCAGCGCATGAATGGCATGACCTGTTTGGCCAGGGGTAGAGAGATAAAGCTGAATATCATCAGCATATTGATGAAAACTTACCCCAAACCGATGGATGACCAGGCCCAGCGGTTTCATGTCGATGTTAAAGAGAATGGGAGCAAGCACAGAGTCCTGTGGAACCCCACAAGAAAGGGGCTTGTCTTATTTTAGATAAAAGGAGAAGATTTGGTGAAAGAAAATTCACCATTAGGTATCTACTACTGGTATTTATACACTACTACTAGTTGAAAAGAGGTTTGTAAATAGAAAAGGCAACTCCCACAGTGCATCCTAGTGCTCAGGCCAGATACACATACTAAGGACCAGCAAGCTGCCTTCACAGTTGGTCAAAAGTCATTAACATCTATCTATCTATATAAAATGCTTAGGCGACATATATGCATGTGTGAGACACTGGAGATGCATGAGGAAGAGGTCGGCCGAGTGAAGGAGCAGGACGGAGTAGGTTGGCCGCCTCATTAAGTGCAGCCCCTCAAAAAGGGACATACACCTACACCCTGCTTACCCCTCCGCTCCCTCCTCAAGTTAAGGCTGCTCCCAACAGTGGCTGCGGTAGCATCCTTTGTTCTGAGGAGAATCCCAGAGCAACTCCCCCCGCCCCCCGCCCGTGCTAACCAAGCAGCTGCTTGTTTCTTGCTGCTGTGCTCTGGAGGTGACACAGCCTCATGAAAGGGCACCTCGATGGCAGCTCATTGGCTAGCATCATTGGGGAAACACAGCCGAAGAGGGCTGGCGGGGGCTGGAGGACTCCCACCTCTAGCCCCCTCCAGAGGGAGCAGAAGTGCTGTGACCCAGTTGGAGAAGGCTGCATGTGCTGGAGCTGTTGCTCTGCGTGTTGAAGTGGGCATCCCATTCCCACTGTTGGGGGTGCAATGGAAAGGCCAGGGGGCAGCTGAAGGAGAAGTGTGCACAGGAGGATATAGAGGAGAAGAGACTCCAGGAGGGGAGGGAGAGAAAGAAAAGAAGGGAGAGGGAGAAAGAGGGGAGGAGAGAAAAAGAAAGAGAGAGAGAGAAAAGAAGGGAGGAGAAGAAAGAAAGGGACAGAAAGAGGAAAGGAGAGAGAGAGAAACAAGGGAGGAGAGGAGAGAAAAAGAGAGAGGAGGGAAGGGGGAGAGAGAGAGAAAAAGAAGGAAGAGGGAAGGGGGAAAGAGAAAGAAAGTCTTCACATTGTGTGGAAGTTTGAGGACAGGGAGCAGTGTTGGGTCATGCTGGGTGTTAACTGAAACGACAGGCTTCATCACCCCACAGGTTGTTTGAGGACATCTCCTTCCTCCAGTTTTTAGTAATGGTAAACTTTTTGTAGGTCTCTCACGCATAAGATCATTTGACTCAATAACTATTGTATCAGCAAACCAAGAGATTGAAAACTCCATGTATAAAGAAATTTGGCACAAAGCAATACAGCAGGGGCTGTGGCAGGGGGCAAGGAGAGCAATAAAATAGTAGCACGCAGATGCTCTGCACGGGTAAAGCTAGTAATTTATTTATTACAAAGACTACACTGACGTTTTAATATATCCCAGCAAAAACAGACAAAAGACATTTTGCATAATGCTTCTGTGAGCACACACGCTCTTACTACTTTTTTAGCCACCTCTTGCAGATAATCACACCAGGAAAAAGAAGTTAATTACCTAAGCCAAATCAAAATTAAGCTTTTCTTTTTCTAGGGAACTTTATTAGTAAACCCTGTCTTATATAGCTGGGAGAATTGATGAATTTATCTTGTCAGTACAATCAGCCACATTTCTTCTTTAAGTTTTATGTCTTTGTTAATTAAGCACATTGAAAATATATAGGAACATATATATTCATATAGATTCAGTGACACTGAATCTTAGGAACATAGAAAGCTGCTATATACTGAGTCAGACTATAGGTCAATCCAGCTTAGTATTGTCTACACAGACTAGCGGCGGCTTCTCCAAGGTTGCAGGCAGGAATTTCTCTCAGACCTATCTTGGAGAACCCAGGGAGGGAACTTGGAACGTTCTGTTCTTCCCAGAGCGGCTCCATCCCCTGAGGGGAATATCTTACAGTGCTCACACATCAAGTCTCCCATTCATATGCAACCAAGGCAGACCCTGATTAGCTAAGGGGACAAGTCATGCTTGCTACCACAAGACCAGCTCTCCTCTCCATATGTAGAGGCTGTTGGTTGTGCTGTCAAGTCGATGTTGACTCCTGGTGACCACAGAGCCCTGTGGTTTTCTTTGGTAGAATACAGGAGGGGTTTACCGTTGCCATCTTCCATGCAGTGTGAGATGATGCCTTTCAGCATCTTCCTATATCGCTGCTGCCCAATATAGGAGTTTCCAATATTCTAAGAAACATACCAGCAGGGATTTGAACCAACAGTCTCCTCTCTAGGCAGGTTGCTTCCCCACTGCACCATTAGGTGGCTTTGTTGTCATACATTTATTAACTCAGAAGTTCATCATCATCATCATGTTGTGGTTAGAGTGTTGGACTAAGACCAGGGAGACCTGAGTTTGAATCCCCACACAGCCAAGAAACTCACTAGGTGACTCTGAGCCAGTCACACATCTCTCAGCCTAACCTACCTCACTGGGTTGTTGGGAGGATAAACATAACCATGTACATCTCTCTGGGCTCCTTGGAGGAAGAGCGGGATATAAATGTAATATTAAATGTTAAATTAAATAAATCATCATCATTAATTAATGGAGTGCAAGGCAGAATACTATATGGAAATGTTTTATAGATCCCTACTTCCTAGTAAACCAGAAGTGAATCGGAGAGGGAGGTATGTGTGAAAGTTGGTCTGTCACTGACTGTTGCACTAGTGATAGCTGTCCAGGAATCAAAAGAGGGTTTGTTGTCACCTAAATGATGCAACTTTGCTGCAGTCCACACTGTGTTGAAATATAATTAAGGCTTTAAGAACTCCTGTTATGCCATGCCTCTCCTAATTCTGGAGCTGTGTTTTATGAACACAGTCAAGCCCACACAAAGAACTGCAAAATCTTGAGTTCATTCTCCGGGGATTTCTTACCAGTTCACTAAATTAGGCCAGTCACTGCCTGATGTAAAATGCTTATCTACAAACACAAAATAAAGACACAGTTTGATAAACCAAACTAAGTTGGGGCATATTGGCTCCCACGAAAGTAGCTTCCCAGAACTTTTCATTTCCCTGCAGTACTGAAGCTAGTTTCTGTCATTTGTTTCCTAAAGGTACTTTATTCTACTCTTCTAGTTAAAGACTTGTCAGCAGTTTTGTTTTTAAAAAGGCTTATTTTGGAGACTTCATCCCTTGGTAGTGACATTTTAACAGAGGCTTGAATCATGTCATAAGGTTTTTGAGAAAAATTTAGTTTTGTTTTAAATGTATCTTTAAAAAGAATGTACTCCTGTTTAACCATTTGAAGATGGCAAGGCATGTTTACAGTTTTGAATAACTCAGTTTTAAAATAAGCTTCCATTCCAGAGATCTTCACTTGCCACCAGGAGCTGCATCCACAAAAGTTATGCATAAGAGTGCCACCCCATTCCCCCAAATAAATGATTTGAACGTATGGCTTTGGCAGCTCTTGTCGTCTGCTACGGGGCTAGAATTCTCACACCAGATTCTGTTCTCCCTTCAAACAGATGATCTCCAGCAATCATCTGGACTGACTCCACACTAGCAGCTTAGTGCAGAATAGCTGTCTTGCATACACTCACTTCTTATGGGGAAGTGAGAGGCCATTGCTGGTCCATTGCACTCAGGCTTTTCTGCATTCTCCTCTCCTTTCCCCCTGATCTGTTTACTAGTTCCACACTAGGGCTCTTTAAACAGCAATGAAGGGTGCTCTTCCACTACAGGCAGAAGCACTCTTAAAATTCATTCATTCATTCATTCATTCATTCAGTTTCTATACCACCCTTCCAAAATGGCTCAGGGCGGTTGAATCATGTATGCACAATTGTGGATACCCGCAGCACTTACTATGGCCTGCTAATGAGGTCAGGTAATGCAGCACCTCTGGTGGCAGATTGGCAGAGGTGGCAGATCGCCAACCAGCATCCTTCATTGGCTTGACATCTCTGTCTGCTTTGGTGAGTCCACAAGCTCACGCAAACCTTACCAGGCAGTGGTGGCAAACATATTAAATGCCAACAGACACTAAAGCTGCTACCATCCTCACCTTTCTCCTCCCTCTCATTTGTCCTTTCATTCCTTTTGCGAAGGCAGAGCGGAGCTCAGAGTGGCAGAAAGTGTCTTTGAATCACTTCGTGCTTCTCTGCACTGCCTTGTACCTTTTGAAAAGACAGATGGGACAAGTAGCAGAAGTACCACCAGATTATGAGGTGTGGGGTGGAGGCTGGGTGGAATGAGGGGAGTGGGGAAAATTGGCACAGGGGTTGGGAAGAAGATTGGATTGAGTGAGGAGAACTGAAGTTCACATATTGATCTGAAATAATACTCAGGTATTTGGCTACAGGTGTCTATTTTAACCTATTATTTGAACATGGAGTGTACATGTCTATGTAATTTCAAGTAACACCTTCAGCAATATTCTGAAAGAGTGAGTATTGTTTTTAGTCTTTTTCTTCATGCATGCTCAGGGATATCTTTGTGTGTTTCCTCCAAATCTTATATTCTTGTTCATTATGTAACTACACAAGACATATTTGGACAAATGCATTTTAAAATAGTCTTCCTTAAGGAAAAGCAAATTTAGGGAAGTGTATTTGTATGCAAATACAGGTAATAGTGCAAATTCGTTGGATTTCAATTTATTTCTTTTAAAACTGTATGAGTACAGAATTATTCCAGAGTTCAGAATGCTGTTGTCAGGAAGCATCCACAGTTGTCCTTGCTCTGGATCTGCAGACATTAATATGGAACCGGAATCCTTACTTTGGAGGAAGCACTCCTCATGCCAGAGCAAGCACTCCTGTTTCAGACTAAGGACTCTGTAACAGCCTGCTCTTCCAGACTAAGGAATACTGTGGATATGATACTCATGGTAGATTAAGTTAAATGCTTTTGTTAGACCAGTTTGTCAGTAAATTTATTTATTTTTGAAAACATAATTCTAGGGTTGGTATGTTTCTTTAGGTTATAAACAACTATAGCCAGATATGTTGGCATATGTACATAAGTGAAGGTGCACTCAAAATAAATAAACTAATTTTCTGGAAGTGTGTGTCTCTTTTAGGTTGTGTTTCTATATACCCTTTCCTGGGAGTAGGCCCTATTGACATAATGAGAATCTATTTTCAGATAAAATATATACGATTATTATTTATATACTGCTTTTCAACATTTATATACCTGCCAGTCATGAACAGTCCAATCCCACACATGTTTATTCAAGAATAAGCATTGCTGAGTTCATTGGGACTTCTTCCTTAGTAAGGAGCAGAAGCATGGGCCTGTAGCAGTGTTCTTTCTAATTTTTTCCATCTGTGTGTGGAATGAGTTTTGTTCTGGGTGGTAGTATCAAGGCAGTGTGTGTGCACCTGCATTCAGAGAGGGGCCTTCTTGATTCAACCTGAGCGGGAGCTGCAGACACCAAAAAACATGCGAACGCATGCACATGCTTACGCCTTAGAGGGAACACTGGCCTGCAGCCTATAGTGGTTTGAGCTGAATAATGTTAGTGCTTTCAGAAAAATAGAATGGATCTTATTTAAGCAATTATGAATTTATCCCCACAACAATGGATAGATCAGTATTATGCGTGTATTGGGATCAATCTAGTAGTGCATTTTACTTATATTGGTCCAAACTATGCCAGCCAGCAGGAAAATTTGGTATAGAGGGGAATTCTGATAAATACTGATTTGAGCAGTCTGATGGTACAGATGGATAGTATTCATCCATTTATTTATTTATTATTACTTTTATAGACCACCCCATCAATTTAATAAATTGATTATATATACAGTACTATTACTTGATAGAAACACAGATCTGAAGATAATTTCCCCAAATGCTGTTGATGTTCTAGTTAAAATTCCGTGCCCCCCCCCGAAGAATGTTATTTCATTCACAGTTTATGCAGCAGTCCCATTCAGCTCTTTAAAAGAGCTTTATAACTCTACAGACTTGCACAGCTAAAATATAATTCCTAATTTCCTTAAACAAATTGTCTATATGTTTCCTACTTTTGAACAAATTTCAGACTAATATCAAAATCAGTGTAGTCCTTGACCACACACACACACGAGCACTGGTGCAACGCTGCAACATTGGCCTCATTTATATATTGAATATATATTGAAGGTAGTGACAGAAAACCAATCAGCAGGGGAGAAAAACAAGGAGATATAATGGCAGCCACCATCGAACCTTTGAACCGGGTTTGATTTGGTTTGGTCGCGGACCAGCTGCCTTTGCTGAGCACCAATCTAGTTCACAATTGAACTGGACAAACCAACCTGGTTCACGGTGAACCGGTTCTTTTCAAACCATTCGTGCACACCCCTAATGTGGGATATATAAAATGAGGCTAATGTGGACATATATGTTTTCACATTAAGATTATGAGGGTCAGGCTGCCACTGTTGCCCCCAGTCTCTGCATCTCACCAGTGCTTCTGAAGAGTTTGAGACTAGTGTTGCACCGGAGCTAGTGTGTGGGTGGGGGGTTTCCTGGCAGCTTCCTCTTTCTATAGAAGCCCTTTATGTCACTGGAAAATATGTACCTGAGGGCTGCATGACCCTCAGGGACATATTTTTGCATAGCACAGAGTGCTTTCTGGTGAAGGGTAGCTCATCGAAATTTGCCCCCAGCACTGAGCTAGAAGTGGAGTTGAGTTAGTTGAACTTCTCACAAGCACTTCTTTCATTACACTGGATGTTTGCAGGATTTCAGCAAACTCTCCTTTCCACAGAAGCCTTTTGTATTGCTAGAAAATATGTCCTTGGGCTGCATGACCCTCAGGCACATATTTTTGTATGGTACACGGTGCTTTCTAGGGTAGCTCATCAACAGTACTGAGCCTGAAGAGGAGAGCCATGGGGAGGGGAGCTGGTCTTGTGGTAGCTAGCATGAATTATCCCCTTTGCTAAGCAGGGTCCACCCTGGTTTGCACTTGGATGGAAGACTACATATGTGAGCACTGTAAGATATTCCCCTTAGGGGATAGGACTATAGTTAAATGGAAGAGCATCTGCATGCTTGAATGCAGAAGGCTCCAAGTTCCCTCGGGAAATGAATTGACTAGCAAGCCAGAGGTTGCCGGTTCAAATCCCTGCTGGTATGTTTCCCAGACTATGGGAAACACCTATATTGGCAGCAGTGGTATAGGAAGGTGATGAAAGGTCATCTTTCAACATCTTCAACTCATACTGCGCAGGAGATGGTAATGGTCACACACACACACACACACACACACACACACACACACACACACACAACCATATTCTATCAAAGACAACCACAGGGCTCTGTGGTCACCAGGAGCTGACACTGACTCGACAGCAAGCTTTACTTTATTTTAGTATCCAGAGTGCTTCTGGCAGAATGTATGCCAGCACAGGGCACCTTCTCCACTCCCTTCTCCCTAGTGAAGCTTCCTAAGTACCCTTCTTCCTAAGTACCTCTCTCCCAAGCTGTTGCTAAGCTATGTCACCACTAGCAGTTCCCCTCGTGATTTCGGGGTATCCCCTCTTGCACTGCATCTCTGACTGCTGCTGAATGTTCCCTGATCTTCAGCAATATTTTTTTTTTTTTGAGGGATCAGGAAGCTTCAATAGGGAAGAGAAGTTAGGGAAGGTATCTAGTGTTGGTGTACAATTCACCAGTGATGTACAAATAGATTAATATACAGTAGAACCTCAATTAGGGATGTGCAAACTGGTTCTACATCGAACTGGTTCGATGTAGAACTGGTTCAGTTTGACAGTTCTAGGCTGGACCGGACCACCCCCAGTTCGGTTTGGCCTTGAACCAAACCACCACCACCCCCGATAGTTCACGGGTGTTCACGAAATTCTTGAAGTTAAAACATTTTTTTACTTTAAAATTGCTCTTCGCGGTGGCGGGGGTCTGCGGAGGTTCCCCCTCCTCCTGCCGGCCTTCAAAATGCCCCCCTCAGGCATTTCAAAAACTTCAAAAATTTTGCAACCTCCCCCGAACTGGGGGGGGGGGTGTTTCGGGGTGCTAGACTGAACTGGCCTGGTTGGGTTCAAGTCAAGTTCTGTGCACACTCCTAATCTCAGTATTCATGGAGGTTCCATACCCAGCTGTAACCATGGATACAGAAACCGTGAATATCGAGTCATCGTGGGCTATGGGACTGCAGGGATTAGGTTCCTGGTTGTTGGGGAAATGATCAAAATTTGCAAAAGATCAGCCTAATTTTAGGGGGAAATGTAGAGGGGAGCTCCCTACCATGCTTTGCTGCTCCCCCTGAGTTGCACTGTGCCCCAGGATGCCCCCCCAAAGCTGAAAATAACGATTTCTTCCTTTCTTTAAAGAAAAGAAGCCATTTTGAGAGTCCAAAATACAAAATGGCGGCCATAAATGATCTCTGCAATCATTTCCGGTCACCCCCGACTGCGGATGCGCAAGGTCAATGTGTGTTTTCCTGCTTTTTTCCACATATGCCAAGGTTAGGTGTCTTTAATCCAGCCATGGATAAGCGAATCCACGGATATCGATTTCTTCCTGTACTGTGGATGGTGCACATCATTTGTGGCAGGGAGGGAGAGAACTGCAATGACATCCTATCCCTTTCAATCATATAATGTCATTGTGAGATAGAAAAAGCATTAAAAACATTTCAACTTGCAGGCTGTAAAAAGAATAATTCGGCTGTTTATCCTGTTGGTTGCTTTGTTGGTTTGAGTGATTGATAGATAGAACTTGGATACATATTTTCTTTGTTTTTGGCTTACATGCATGTCTGTTAGACCTGTGGTAATTACAATCAATCTTGTCAGGAATATACCAATAAAGAATATTCTGCTTACAATTATGGTGACTAATGTGTTATTTTTGTATACTTTGTATATGTAAATAAGATGTTTTGTACAAATGTGATTTGATTGGAGAGGTGAAATAGTTTCCTGGAATTATAATTTAGAGCTTAGAATATATAGACAGAATGAGTGCTTCTGTGGTGTGAAGAGGACTGCATGTCTAAAATCTAACAATATTTGCTAGTTGACTTCGGAAGGAGTAAAGCAGAGGAAGGTTCCCACTGATATTTGATCACATATAATAAGACAAGCAAGTAAACAGGTTGAAAAATTTTATAGCAAAACTGTAATTTAGTATGATCATTAAAAAAGCTAACAGGAAGCTGACTTCAAAAGCAGTAAAGCTTGGAATATATGACAGTAGCAGATCATAACACAGAATGACATGATTGCAGTGAAAACGGAATACTTGCGTCATAGGCCTTGTCATGGTTGGCCTTGTCATTTCTGGAGATTGTGGGGCTTGTCATGACTATAACTAGACATGCTTTATAACCGTCTGCTTTTTAATTCTATAAAAATCTGTGTTGGTAATCCAGAAAAAGTTTACTTTCAGGCAACATTTCCCCCTGATTTTGGGAGTTACTGAAAGAGAAAATGTTGCTACTTGGTGCAAATGCACTGTTTTTCTTTTAGTTTCCCTGTAAATGGCTCTTCTGCCAAAACTGTAAACTTGCTTTTTTTAACGTGTAAGAAGGTGAACTACTTAATTGGGCTGCAGAAGGAGGGGAATGTGCTGAGACTGAAATTCTCAGGAAAATTGAGTAGCGACATAGACAGTACATGCAAACCCTTGCTTAAATCACAGCTTTTAGTGTAACTATGTAACGTTCAGAGGCACTATTCCCCATTGACCTTGGGGCAAATGTCTGTGTGCCCCACTGTCCTGGAGGGGCCCACCACTGCCAGGAATCTCCCTCCTACTTCTTTGAGAGGAGAGCTGGTCTTGTGGTAGCAAGCATGACTTCTCCCCTTAGCTAAGCAGGGTCCACCCTGGTTGCATATGAATGGGAGACTTGATGTGTGAGCACTATAATATATTCCCCTTAGGGAATTGAGCTGCTCTGGGAAGAGCAGAAGGTTCCAGGTTCCCGCCCTGGCATCTCCAAGATAGGGCTGAGAGATATTCCTGCCTGCAACTTTGGATAAGCCTCTTCCAGTCTCTGTAGATAATAATGAGCTAGATGGACCTATGGTCTGACTAGGTATATGGCAGTTTTCTATGTTCCTCCCTTGCACTCTGCATCTTCCACTCTGGCAACCCAGGGAGACTCTCCAGATCCTGCAGGGAGGCTACTGCTCCTTCCTGCACCTGACCATCAGTTGTTTGGCAGGTGGATGGGGCTTCCGGAGGCAGAGCATTGTGCTCTCTCCTTGTCTCCCTGGGAAGCTCTCCAGTAGCAGAGCTGGAGGCAGAGAGGCCTGTGTTGCCCAGTGCACACCCTCTGCCCTACTGCTATCTCCTTGGTGGCCTGGGCCTGCCTTTTGAAGAGCCATGAAGTCCTGGAGAAGGCAAGAGGGACTATGGGACTTGTGTGGTTTATCCCCATCGTGTATGTTTCCAGAAAGGCTTGGCATAGGGCTTTGAAATCGGGCAAAGATATAGGGCATGGTACTAGGACTCTGTGTATTTATTTTGAAGCATATTGGTCTTTTCATTGGTTTTTAATAATTTTTTAAATAAAAAAACTTCAAAAATGTTATATAAGTGGCTTGTACCATGGCAGAAGTTTACAAAAACCTCTGGAATGGAAGTCCTCTCCCCCAATTACAAAATTACAAAAACCTCTGGAATGGAAGTCTACCCCCATGTGGATAAACCTGCCCTTTGCCTTAATAAAAAACCAGTAAAGGACTCAATTTTATGCCCCTACCTTTAGATCTCCTGGAATGGCTGGGCATAGGGCTTCGAAACTGAGCACAGATGACAGACAGGATGGTAGGGCTCTTGTGTTTTTTATCTCAAAGAAATCAATCTTTCCTGTGATTTTTATTGAATTTTCCCCCCTGCTGCAGTAAAGCTGCCAGAAAGCGTTATCTCTATGGCATACTTCACACCTAGTGAAAGTGGAACTATTAACATACAAATAAATAAACAACACACACACACACACACACAAATGCACAATGTTCACGTGTATTTAATTAGAAGGTCTGTGTGAGAACTGTGAAGCAAGGGGGCATATGGTTTGTTTTTGATATTTTTATACCGCCCAAAACATATGGCTCTGTTGTTGTGGTTTTAATTTTTGTATTCTATAATGTTGTGGTTTTAATTTTTGTATTCATTGGCATGATGCAATAAGAATTTGACCTAAGTTTAGGAAGCCATCAGAAGGAATGGACTTGTTTTCTGTTGTTCCTGAGGGCAGGACTAGAACCAAAGGGTTGAAATTACCCTTTGATCACAAAGGGTAATGAAGGTGTGGGGTGTGGGGCGTAAGGCCATTAGATCCAGGATCTAAAATTACCTAGCTGCACCCCTGTGTACATTCGCAACAGGAATTAAACTCTGAGAAGTTCAAGGAAAGAAGTGCAAAGGCTATATCCATAACAACATGTACTTGGAAGTAAATTCTGTTGTAATCAGGGGAATTTACTCCCATGTAATGGTTTAGGATCAAATTGCAACTGTACCAATGAATACCCATAATTAGATAAACAAGTTTGATTTATCTTTTCCTGGTCTAATACCCTAAACAGTAGATTTTATAAAGTTAGGTCTAAGTTATTGACTCTTTGGCTTCTCTCCTTGCTTGTTCTATATATAATCAATTCTTTTTCAGTTCCTTTAATGTAAAAGCCACAATGTGCTAAATCCCTAGAGGGTTGTTTTTTTAAGTGGGTGATCAGCAAATAGCAATAGTCAAAGAGTAGACTAAGACCGCAATTACTTATTGCAAATCACAAGTTGCTAGAAATACAGCTTACTAATTGGCTTTTCAAAGAGATGAAGTGGGGAAAGAGCAAGCACTTCCTTCCAAGGGTGGAGTGCCCTCACCCCCACCCCCACCCCCCAAATTCTGAAATGGAAAACTTGGAGATGTTTGGAAATATTTGAAGGGGGGGAAATCCTATGAAATAATTGCTATTCGAAAATGTGTGAATTACTTTTTAAAGCAGTGTTGTAAATTAATATTGTTAGAGCCAGTTCATGCAGCAGCATTTATTTTTTTTTTAATCCAAGATTCAAAGGCAGTAATGTTAGTAACTACTGCATTTGATTGGATTACTGAAGACTCTTAGGTCCTGATGCTGGCAAAGTACTTTCAAGTGTTGCCAGGGTAGACTGATTTAAATCAAGCCAATTAGAGCAATTGATTTAACTAGCCAAGAAAAATAAGGTGATTTGAATTGCTGATTTAAAGCAAGTGCCCATCTTTCTAATTCATATATTTCTTGAATAAGCATGCAATTGTTGCTATAACAATTAAAACACATATGTTTGTGACTAAACAGTACAAGAATATAATCCAGAATTTCTTGTCATGAAGCCCATGTGCTTCTTGTACTATGGAATGAGCCTCTTCTCATGATTAGAAGTCTGTAGGGAAGACAGGTTATACTTACCTTCCCTGCAGACGATCTTTACCACATTTCTGGACGTGCTGCCCGTGTACCCAGATGATTCCCCACATGCCCAGGCAGTGGGGAGGGTCTGGATTTGCCATCCCGGCCCCCGGAAATACCATGATCAGTGTTTCATGGGGATCCCCCCTCCCCTCCCTGGGCTGGGAGCCGCAGCTGCAATCAGATGTGGCTGCCAAACGATTAAAAAAAACAAAACCAAGGTTAAGGGAGTACCTCGTTTTAATAGGTGGCTATTTAGACGGGTTTGCCACCATGTTGCCGCGGGGATTGGGCTGATCCCAGTGATTCACACACACATGCAAAACCTGACTGGGCTCCCTTAGCCTGGTTTTGCACACGTGTGTGAATAGCCTCAAGGTATATTTGCTTAGATGAGCAATTGTGAAACCCTGGACTTCTGTTTGTACACTAAGCAAAATCATCTACATGATCTAAAACGTTTTTGGGTGTTCAAAACTGGTACAATGAAAGCATGTGGGGTTATCCAGGGCAGGGCATACATTTTTATGTTGTATAATCTTGCTAGTATACTTGTGCATAGAAAGAGATGATATGGGTTGAAGGTTTGAAATGGAGTTCATATCTAGGTTTATTTCAAGTAAACTCATTAGAATAAATGAAGACCGGTTGCCTCAGATGTCATGGCCCAACTGTCTAAGGGTGCTCACCAATCTCAAACCCTTATACGCCTCCCCTCCCCCCAGCCCTCACTTGTACCTGCCACAAAGAGAGGTCAGCTTAGCTTGGCCTTCCTACCCCACAACCCTGCAAGACCGCAACAAGCCTCCTCTGAAGGTTATCAAAATACAAACCACACCCTGCTGTGGACAAATGCACCCCATCAGGATGAAAGAGGTGAGGCAACGAATGAGTGATATCTGGTTGTGGGATAAATGCACCCCCCTGGGCCACAGCATGCTTGCCCATGGTAGTGTTCTCTTGCTTCCTGGCCCTTTCAACTCCTGGCAAACTCTGAACCCTGCTCCAAAATCTATGTTGAAGCCAGTCGGCGCATACGCTTGCAAATGGTGGAGAAGTTGGAGGTGGCTTGTTGAATCAGGGAGAGCCAAGTTCACTTCTCCAGATCATTCTCGCCCAAATGCACAACCAGAACCTTGTGAGGTGGGCTAACAGCTAAATATTCCCACAGTGCCAGAAGCAGTTGGCTCCACAGGATACCCCCTGTCCCAAGCCAGCACATGCTGGCACACTTCCCCAAACCAAGTTGGGTGCCGATTGACAAAGTGCTGGCTCGCTTGTAGGCCCAGAAGACCAGGGAGTGGCTGCAGATTAACACACGCACAGGAGCTGCTGCTCCCCAATTTCACCCATCCCCTCAGATGTTTTTCTGAAGGGATGTTATTCCCTTATTTTCTGAAGTGTGAATTCTCATTCTATGATAGCAAATGAGATTTTTTTCAATTAAACAACTCTCATGACCCCACTTTCACTTTTTCACACTCTCATTTACTAAGAATATGATGAATGGATCAATCTAGCACACTGCACCTTATGAAGAAAGACCTCAGAAATTCACCAAAATTCAGCCCTCTGCCCAATCACTCTGAAATTGGGGATGGGTGGTAGCCTCCACCCATTAGGCACTATCTACCAGCCCACCCCACTCTTTTGGGGCAGATCCACTTTCTGCCCCCAATCTGCCCCAAAGACACCAAAACTTCAAAAATTCCCCAAAAATCAGCCCTCTGCCCAATCCCCCTGAAATTGGGGTGGTAGCCTCCACCCAATAGGCACTACCACCCCACCCCACTCTTTTGGGGCAGATCCACTTTCTGCCCCCAAACTGCCTCAAAGTCACTAAAACTTCAAAAATTCCCAAAAAATCAGCCCTTTGTCCAATCCCCCTGAAATTGGGGTGGTAGCCTCCACCCATTGGGGACTACCACCTCACCCCACTCTTCTGCCCCGGGCCCCACTTTCTGCCCCAATCTGCCCCAAAGACACAAAAACTTCAGAAATTCCGCAAAAATCAGCCCGTTGCCCAATCCCCCTGAAATTGGGGTGGTAGACTGCACCCATTAGGCACTACCACCCCACCTCACTCTTTTTGCCCAGATCCCATGCTATGCCCCCAAACTGCCCCAAAGTCTCTAAAACTTCAAAAATTCTCAAAAAATCGGTCATGAGCCGAATCACCCGAATTTTTCGGCCCCGAAATTCAGGTGATTCGGCTCGGCCCCGAAAAATATCGGGGGGCATCGGGGGTGATTCGGTTTGGCCCCAAATCACCCGAAATTGCTCGTTTGGGGTACAGATTGATCTGTGCCCGAAATTTTTTGCACATCCCTATAATATACTATTGAATATTTTGTTATTTAACAATATCCAAATGTATTGGTATTCTGTTTTTTGTCTGACCCCCACCCCACACCCCATGTGTTACTTCTATTCATGCACGATAATTTTTAGGTCAATGTATGAAGCCCAGGTAATTTTTGCTGTTGTTTTTTACAAGGGTGATAGTTGCTGTATTCAACTTTAATTCCCCCCCCTTGTTTTCCCAGCTAGCCAAATCAAAAGTATTGTAGTGTACAACAGCTTACAGCCCTCTCTAATACTGGACATATTTGTAGTTATTGACTGAATAAATCTAAGACTTTTTTACTTTTAAATTTCATAAATATAGCAAACATATATAGCAAATACAGCAAATAGTACATTTGTAAATGCTAAGTCAATTTATTAAAGTAGTAAAATAAATTAGTTTTTACGAGAAAGTAAGTATTGCATATGTTTCAATTCCTACCAAATTTCTTCTCTCTCTCTTCATGTGCCTTCTCCGATTGGGAGGTTGGGGGCCAGCAAAATCCATAGATTGCGGTCCTTAGAATCGTGGTTGATATCTTCTGTGTACATGTCTAACCATTCTTTCAGGTCATCCATCCATCCCATCTTCCTCCTTTACCTTGATCTTTTTCCTTCTAGCTTTCCTTCTAGTGTTAGTTGTAGTATTTGATATATTACTCCTCTGAGTCTGTCCACAATACTCAAATTTCTTACCCACCCCAAACAGAGAATAGTACTTCCCATGGCTTCAAAATATCCAGAATTTTTATATCTTTAATCCTTAAGCATGTGGTATTAGATACACAAACTTTGAAAATGTGCAGAGAGGCAAGGTCTAGACTAAGCCTCCTGACTTTGAGAAATGGATCACTGTGCTCTGGATATTCAATTACTTTTACTAAATAGCAATTTAATGATTTTGTTGGTGTATTATGCATGTCTGATTGATAATTACAGTGCTTTTCATTGAAGAAGATTGATTCCTCAGGTCAAGCCATCTTCTGTCTCTTGTTTTGACACATATGTTCACACTGCAATTTGTGTGATAGAATTTTTTAAAAGTGTTCATCCATGTTGCAGGACAATTGTGGGAATCAGAATACAGGCCAAGTGCTCTGTCCAACACATGGCAGAACCATACTGTTGGGGAGGATACCATTTATTGGCCTTTGTTCTTCCCAGTTGCACAAAACTGGATCAGCAATGGATCAAACCTAGTTAAGGTGGTATGTATTCCGGGCACTGTAGTGTATGTTACCTTTCTGCCTAATTGTGGAGAATGGATCCAAATATTTTTAGAATATTTTTTAAAGAATGTTTTTAGAATGGATCCAAATATTGTTTAACATATTCAAATATTTTTAGTATTACACAGTCTGTTGTACAAGAAACCGGTTAGTAATAACTACTTTGCCACACACACACACAAACACACACAACACCGAAGCACCCCAAAGCAACCTGTCCAACTTCATACTTTGCACACACATGTATATCATTTTTATATCATTTATATCATTCAGTAGGCTTTACCTTTATCAGAGTGTGGCCAACTGATGAAGAGATAGGAGCAATTCCATAATCTGTATGACCTCAGGAACACTACCTTCCTTGATTTCACCCCATCCATACTGAGGCTATTCTCATAATCGACCAAAAACGGGCTAAGGGAACCTAGCCCGCTTTTGGGCAATCGTTGCTGCAATGGGAGCCACACGGCTCCCAGCAGCAAACCTCGCTACGTACCCCTCCCCTTAGATGAGGTTAACGGAGCGAGTGCTCCATTAACTTCATCTTTTTGCCCGTGCGTTGCCGCAGGGCACGACAACACACGAGTAGACCCCAACCAGGAGGCTGCAAGCACCCTCCCAGGCTCGGGGGTCTCTCCAGGGTGCCCTGCGTGCTTGCACGGAGCATCCTGGAACTTCTGGGGGCCACACGGCCCCCAATCCCCACAGGCCCCACTAGCTCTGTGACGGAGCTGGCAGTCATGTGGGCAGCTGATCCAGCCGCCAAAGGCTGCCTCTTGATTGTCTGCTTGGAAAGAGGGCTAAGCCTGCTCCTCCCACAGACCCGGAAGAAGCTCTTCTCACTGATCGTGAGAAAAGCTTCACTGAATGATAAATTACCACGTAAATGGCAAAGGAACTATTTTGTCTAGAGATAGTACCAACAGGGTTCAGGTGATATTACTTGTGAGAATGTTTGGTATAAAAACATAAAGGATTTCCCCCCACTTATATTGTATGTCTTCCTATGAAATTCACCTTCAGTTTTCTTAGGACAGTATGTATATAATGTATTTGGGAAATGATCTTATAACCTTTGGCCAGAAAAGTCACATGACATGGAAAGTATTTTTAAAACAAGCACTGATTTGTAATTTGAATCATTCAAATGAAAGTAGGGCTTGTCTTGAACATTTTCAAGTTTAAGACCCACCTTCTTCAATTGCCGTGAAATTGACCTTTTGGACCTACTCAGGATTGCCAAATGAAAACAAGGTCTTCCTTCAAGTGTTGGTTGCTAAGGGCAACTGGAACTGACTCCAAAAGAGGAATATTCTACCAACTTAGAGCATAATGCTTACTTTGTGAGCTAAATAAAGAGCTAAATTACAGAGAAGGAAGTTGCTTAAATGTGAAATAGCAAGGGAGAAAAACCTAAAATTATTTATTAAGGGCACAGAACTTATGAATTATTTGCAGTGCAGTGATTGCAACTAGCTGACAGTTCTTTTGAACATATTATTCAAGACCCATCCCTCAATATAGCGGGTTGGATTAGATGATCTTTAGGTCCCTTTTGACACTAATATTTGGCTGCTGCTACAAATTCTAGCACACTCTAGTTGAATGTGTTTGCCCAGAATACCTAATGGGTCTTAGAATCATTCTAAAGTACTATAAAATGACCAAACACATGGGATAGTTACACCTACTGAAATCAATTCAGTCAGATAGGACAATAATTCGTCATTTATAATTTAGGGACATGTAGGAAGTTGTTTTATATGGAGTCAGGTGAGATCTTTGGTCTATCTAGCTCAGTACTGTCTACCGACTGCCATGGCTCTCCAAGGTTTTAGGCAGAAGTCTTTTCCAGCCCTACCGGTAGATGCCAGGGATTGAACCTGGTGGAGCTTTCTGTGTATAGAGCAGATGATCTACCATTGAGCGACAGACCCATCTCTTATGTCTAAAGCTCCCTGGTTTGTCAAGGAGATTTCCAGTGTTCACTGCATATAAAAGAGAAAACTAGGGCTAATTTTGTATGCTAGGAACTGTAGCATGTAGAGAACACAGATGTTTATTACTTAGTATGGGATGAAATAAACAGGTAGTTGGTTCCCAGTCTGCATCAAAGTTATTTCAGACAGAGCAAGTCATTGCTGCTTCATATTATTTATATTTATTTATTCCCAACCATCTTTTACTATAATCTATTACCAAGACTGGTGGTGTGACGGAGCAGCTTCCTGTGTAAGTTCCTGGATGGAAATACACTTTCTAGGGAGAATGAGAAATGTCGAAAAAAGTGAAATTTGAAGAGAATTTCAGAATTTCTCCAAGGAGAAACTGAAATTTGAAGATAATTTGATGGTTCTGTCTCCCAAGGAGAAACACTGGAGAACTTTCTCAGTTCTGAATAACTTTCTCAGATGATTTTAGTGGTTTCTCCACTGGAGTCCATATGCCATTCACAAATTATGAAGTACAGTCCACCTTTTCCAACAATCAATATACCCTCCTGTTATGTTACCCAAAGTCAGGTGGTTGCTTCCTCCTTCATGGTTGCTTGCTTCTTCTTATTTTATTCATTCATTCATTCATTCATTCATTTATAAAAAGTGATTTACAAATCCTGTTAAGGAATGTTAACAGAAATTTCTCTCATGTTTCTTTCTGGGATGAGCCCTGAAATTATCTTTGAATTTCAGTTTCTTCTTGAGAGGAACCATGAAAATCATTTTTGAATTTGTTAATCCTTGGAGGAAAATTCTCTTTCAAATTTCCCTTGAGAGAAATTTTGTTTCCAGCTCTAGTCCTCCAGGGAGTGCAGCCACCTCCAGGACTCACCAGAGCTTTGCTCCAAATTTGGGGCTACTATAAGCATGTACCGAATACCACATTTGTAACCACAACCAGTAGCCATATATCGGGGTTTGTTATTTAATATTTATTTCTATTTTCTAGGCGGTATTTCTGTACCGCCTGATATAGACATCTCTAAGCGGCGTACAAATGAAAACATAAAACAATATAAAACAAACAGATAACATCTCAATAAATAAAAACACATTAAAATTTAGATTTCAATTAAAAGCCTGGAGAAACAGGAATGTCTTCAGGGTCCTCCTAAAAGCAAACAGAGAAGGAGATGCTCTTACATCAGCAGGAAGTGCATTCCAAAGCCCCGGGGCAGCCACAGAGAAGGTCCGGTCCCGAGTTGCCACCAAACAAATCTGCAGCAGCTATAACCAGACCTCTCCAGATCTTAATAGGTAACAGGGTTTGTGACAGAGAAGGTGCTCTCTTAAGTGCCCTGGACCCAAGCTCTTAAGGGCTTTATAGGTAATCATTAGCACTTTGTATTTCATTCGAAACATATCGGCAGCCGGTACAGTTTTTTCAGAATTGGTGTTATATGGTCCCTTTGGGTAAACCCAGAGACCAATCTGGCATTCTGTAACATTTGTCGTTTCTGAACGATGTACAAAGGCAGCCCCATGTAGAGTGCATTACGGTAGTAGTAGATTACCAACATATGTACCAATGCTTTAAGGTCATTTATCTCCAGAAATGGGCATATCTGGCATATCAGCCGAAGCTGATAAAAAGCATTCCTGGCCACTGCCTCAACCTGAGAAACCAGGGAGAGTTTATGATCCAGGAGCACGGACCTGATCTTTCAGGGGGAGTGCAGCCCCATCCTGAAGGCATATCTAAACCATCTCTCGAGTCCCAACCCCCTACAGACAGTATCTCCGTTTCATTTGGATTCAACTTCAGCTTGTTATCCCTCATCCAGCTTGTTATCCTTCATCCAGTTTCTAGATCGGAGTATGTGATTTCCTAGTTGACATGAGTCCTAATTGTGTTAGAAATTATGCATCACTTACCAAAACCTTTGTGGTCTTGATAGTGGCCAACATCCTGATTAATGAAGCGCCAATGCAGCACTGTTGATTCCAAACTAAGGCTGCACAAACACATGTGGAAAAGGAACTATCTCCCCTTCCTTCCATAACTGCCTCTGCCATATAAAAATATGTTCCTGGCTCTCACAGGCATATTTTCAGGTGGTGCTGGCAGCTGCAGTAAGAGATATTTTACCCACATGTGTGTCAGTGCAGTCTTGGTCTCAAATGCAACACTGTTCACTGGGGTTTCATTACTCAGGATGTCAGCCAGTGTATATCATGTATTTGTAGAACTGGATGGGTGGCATCCAAACCTTAGGTGCAGTATTGTGCCATAGGGATGTGTATGAAACAAATTTTGTGTTCTGTTTCGAGCTTGAAACAAAATGCAAAGTGGATGCAATGGCCCATCAAAACAGCGGTCCAGCTGGTTGTTTTGATGGAACAACTCAAAGGTTTTGAGTGTTTCAGCCATAGGGAACAATGGGGAAACTCAAAACACCCAATTGTTTCCCATGGGTAGCTCCTAGGGACACCAAAGTGGGTGGGTTGGGTAGTGCGTCATGATGGGTGCTATCTACCACCCAGCCCACAAAAGAAATGGGCAAGTGGGCCATTTTTTAAAAAGTTTAACCTTTCCCCCAAATCTCAATATGATCTTATGGGAGTTTGGAGAAAAGGTTCAAATTTTGTTTATGATCGCCCACTTGCCCATTTCTTTTGTGGGTTGGGTGGTAGGTAGCACCCATCATGCCCTACCACCTAACCCACTTGGGTGTCCCTAGGAGCTACCCATGGAGAACAATGTGGTATTTTGAGTTCCCCATTGTTCCCTATGGCTGGACCAAGCTACACTCACAGAGTGCTCTGCATACAAGTTTTGCATTGCAATTTGCAATGCATTTTGCAACCCTACCTTGAAAAAACTGCAGATGCACACAGTAAAAGGGAATCTGTCCCTCCCAATCCAGAATACGTATTTCAAATACAGTCCAAAAATGGACAAAAAGGATAACTGACCCAGAATCCACTGCCAGCCACAGTGCCTGTGCTGCAATAACATCATTGGCACAAGTTACTCTCTCATACAAAATTATGATTCTGTGGACCGGATCTCATGATCAGTGAGACCCGGTGCCAGGCACTGAGCAGGAAGAGCGGGCTAAGCCCACTCTCCCCACTCACAAGGGCCGGCTCCGAGACAGAGTTGGTGGGGGCTGGGGAGCTCGGGGGCCGCACGGCTCCCAGAAGCCCCAGTATGCCCTGTGCGAGCGCGCAGGGCATACTGGGGAGACCCCCGAGCCGGGAGGCGGCTTTTAAGCCTCCTGGGCAGGGGTCTACTCATGAGTAGCCGCAGCGCGGAGCCGCACCACGGAGCTGCGCCGCGGCTACTCACGAGCAGATAGCCTGGGTTTGCGGAGCGCTCGCTCTGCAAACCTGGGCTAAGGGGTGGGCTACAGGAGTGGGTTAGCCGCTCCAGAACCACCGGGCTCGGCTGCGAGCCCGGTGGTTCTGACGATCACAAAAATCGGGCTAGGATTTTCCTAGCCCAATTTTTGTGATCGTAAGAATAGCCCCTGTATGTTACTTCCCAGCATTGTAACAGCTACCATAACAGCACCATTACTTAGCTGCAACCATAGCCATAAGCTCAACTAGAGCAATTTCAGCCACATTTTGACTGAGTACACCTTGCAATGCAGATTGCAGAGCAGATGCACATAGCAATAGCAATAGCAATAGCACTTACATTTATATACTGCTCTATAGCCGGAGCTCTCTAAGCGGTTTACAATGATTTTAGCATATTGCCCCCAACATTCTGGGTACTCATGTTAGTTTCAAGGCCAGACATACAGCTTATCATCACAGCAATCACAAAGTCATATTATACAGAGAGAAAGCACTAGCTGCCACTGTCAATTTGTTGCCACAACTCTATCTCACAAACAAACGAGACCACAACTCATGGAAATTTCAAAGTAGGCACCAAGTTCTGCCTTTGTCAATCTGAGATACAGCAAAACCAGATAGTTATAGCAGCAATAGCATAGAATATTATACTTAGTGCTGAGAAAAGAAAACCACAAAATCAAAACTAGCTTCCTCCTCTCCAGATGTATCCTCTTCAAGAGAGGTGTAAGGGCTTTCTCTGTCGCCCAGTCCCTTTGAATACATTTTGAAATTCCCTCCAAAAGTGTTCCCTCTCTCTCCCTCCTCCCCACCCCCAGCCAATAGGGGCACAGTTGGCCATGACAAAACTTGATTTATATTATAACAAGCCAACCAAGAAGGAAGGAGATTGCAAGCCAATTGAAAGCCAATTCCGTAAAACCAAACAGCAAGGGAAAAACAGGCCTCCAAAATGGCACTTGGGACATCAAAATGAAACAGGGGTTCTGCTCTAAGCTTGAAACAGCCACTTTATTTGGCCCTTTTATATATGTATGTATGTATGTATATATGTATGTTTATCTATGTTAACCGCTTTGGGAACTTTTGTTGAAAAGCGGTATATAAATATTTGTCATATTTGTATTTATTTAAAGTGTGTTGTGTTTTGAGCTCAAAACACTTGAAACAACCCGTTTTGAGTTGGAATGTTTTGCTGGTGAAATGTTTTGCACATCGCTAATGTGCCATTGGTGGAAGTTCCTTCTGTGAGAGGAAGGAAAGTTGCACTTATGAAAGAACCACTTCTGCTTGTAGAAGGACCCCTTCTGCGAGCACAATGCTCCTTCTGCTAACTTAAGGAGCTTCTACTGATGGTGTGGCACTTCATCAAAGCTTTCAATGCCACCAAATATGTTTTGCATTGTTATACTTTGGTTTTTGAACACAAAACCATTCCATTCCATAACAACATTGGAACTAATTCTGTAGACCCCCAGGGGGTCCCAAACAACTTCAGAGGGTGTCTCAAACAGCGAGAGAACTGTCAGAAGGGCAGGGGCCTTACCCAACATGTCCAAGGTGTAGAGACAGAGATGATAGGAGGCAGAAACCTCAAGCTACTTGAGTCCGCCACCACTCACAAAGAGCAGGCTGACAGGCCAGGGGAATGTGGCTGACAGGCCAGGGGAATGTTGCTTCTTGGGCTCATCTAGTGAGTGGCCAAGGAATTGCCATTGCTATGTTGCCCTTGGCTTTGAGAGCAGCAAAGGATCCAGGTTGTTTTCAGCACCTGTTCCCTTGTCTGCCTCCCCATGTCTTGGAGAAATCAGGGCATCTCTTTGCTTTATATTCCTGACGGTGTCTCTTTCTGAATTCTGAATTAGTGTACAAGCTGACTAAAAATAATTAAATGAGAAAAACATGGCAATACTGACTCCCTTTGTTTGATTCCTACTTGTGTGAAAGAGTTTTCAGCAGTTGCTGCTGTAATGAGCAAATACCTAGTGAAAATAATTTGCAGCCTGAAATTAGATTGGCAGTCTCAAACCTAAAACCCAAGTTTGAAAAACTAAGTAGGATAAAATAAGCTCATCCTCATTTAAAACGTAAATGTGCTGTATTTATCTATGCCCAATTAAATCAGTGGCTTACATCCTGGCTAACAACGTGTGTGTGCTCCTAACATCAATGAAGAACTAGCCCCTACTCTGGTTTGCCGTTCCTCCAAAGTATGGGCACTCTTCCACTCTTGTGCAAGAATGAAAATATGTTCTGGAGTTTGCCCACACTCTGGGAGCACGCTGCTAGCCTGGAAACATGTTGCTTGGCCCTTAGCAATATGTTTCTGGTCTACACATCATTAGTCAGGATGTCAGTCAGTAGCTTTATACATGGGGGGCAGGGTCACACCGTTTTATATATTATTTTAGGGGGTCACAGTGTCAAACATTTTGAGAACCCCTGCTGTAGTAGGATCTAAAGATGACATGCCTGTTATTAAATCAACTGACTATTTAGGGATTATATTTTGTTTCGTGACAGTTTAAAAAGAAATCTTTGTGACTGTGGAGCTGCTTCTGAAACAGAGACGTTAAGCTGGGATACAGACAAACCTGAGCCAAAATCAATCAGAGAGGTCATTCACACAATCAAAAACTGTGTTCCACCCAGGTTTGGGAGCTGTGTGTGCTCCCAATTCTCAGTTGTGTGGAAGCAAGGTAAGAGGAAAACCTGGGTAGAAGTGATTGTGTGGAAACAAGATAGGAAAAAAAGCTACGCAGGTACAAAGCTACCCTTAACCTCGGCTAAATGCTGGGCTTGAAAGCAGGATTAGCCAGGTGGGGCAGTTGGCCTGCCCTAGCCTGAGTTAGGCTGGTTGTGAGAACAGCCTTATTGTGTGAACAAGCCTCCTGTTTCACAAAATGATGGTTGGTGCAGCAAACTGGGTAAATAAGATACATTTGTGATTGACCACCCGCAAGAACCCAGGGAGCAAATTTACTAAGAAATGTTTAATCCCTATTGGCAAAGTTAAGAGTTCTTCTGACCCTGGAAGAAGGGAAAACAAGTTCTTCTGCGTCTGTCTGTCCCTGATGCAGTTAGGGATGTGCACGCACCTGTTTGGAGGCCCTTTTACAGGCCTCCAAACAGGTTCGAACCCCGGGGCCAGTTCAAAGTTCGAAGGCGGTAGGGATAGAGGTTCAAGGATGGGGGAGGGTGCACTCACCATGCCTGCTGTTTTTCCCCTGCCGGCACTGGGGAGGGTGCACTCACACACACACACCCCCGCCGTTTCCCCCCTGCCAGCACTCGTTACTTTCCAAAACCTTTGGGGCTGCAGCATACCTCCCTGCTTCCCCTTCCCTGTCCTCAGCCGGAAGTGGCCAGAAGTACTGGGCACATGCCTGCAGACGGGCACACGCACACACACCAGGAACACGTGTGCTTGGTACTTCCGGCCACTTCAGGCCGAGGACGGGGAAGGGACGGCAGGGAGGTATGCAGCCGCCCCAAAGGTTTTGGAAAGTAACAAGTGTCGGCAGGGGGGAAATGGCGGGGGGGGGTGAGTGCTTAAAGTGCTAGCCCTCCCCAGCGCTTAAAGTGCTAGCCCTGCCGCCTTCGAACTACGGAGGCATGGTTTCCTGCACATTCCTAGATGCAGTAGCTTTCGGAAGAAAAACCTGTGTGAGTAAGCCTCTAAAATCATAGTACCAGGAGTTAGCTGGAACAGTTTTTATTTTATTTTTTTCATGCTTTACTTTTCCTATCAAAAATTAAAGCCATGTTCTACAGAAATATTTGTTATGGTATTTGCTACTGTTGTTAAAGGGTTGGCATATTACTACTTGTTTTCATATATATGCACTGGTCAATGACCGTAATAAGGTCTACCCATGTTCCAGTGTGCCAATTTGATAAAAGTGTGCCAATTTGTTAAGCAGCAGTCAGCAGTTGGTGACTGTGTGTTCTGAGGTGTTAACTTTCTCCCTTGGGCATGTTATTCTCTGGGCACCCAAGGGTGCGAAAGATTAGTGGAGGTTGATTGCCAAGGTGACAAAAGTCCTCCTAATTGTATTCTGTAAAAGGGGAGGATTGAAGGAGGTGGTGGCACAGTATCAAGTTGGAAGGGGTAAATGGGAAACTTTCTCCACAGTGGTATTTTGCACATTTGCAAGCTTGTTCATATTCTTAAAAAATAGCATGATTAAAACAGCATTCCAGGTTGTTAATTGGTGTTGTTTAATAAAAGAAAAGAACAAATGCAATCATAAAAGCAGCTAGAAACACAATCATTCAGTTTCAAAATACAATAGTTGGCATTACCATTAGCAAGGTAACAACTTTTAGAGTGAGCTCTCTGCTGTTTCTCTATCAATAAGATAGTGAAATAATGCGTGAGAGCTAGATGATAAAAGTCATCTTAAGTGGCGCAGCAGGGAAATGCTTGACTAACAAGCAGAAGGTTGCCGGTTTGAATCCCCACTGGTGTGTTTCCCGGACTATGGGAAACACCTATATTGGGCAGCAGCGATATAGGAAGATGCTGAAAGGCATCATCTCATACTGCGTGGGAGATGGCAAGGGTAAACCCCTCCTGTATTCTACCTAAGACAACCACAGGACTCTGGGGGCATCAGAAGTCGAAATCGACTTGATGGCAAACTTTACCTTTACCTTTAGATGATAAAAAGGTAGCTGCAACTTGTAGCCATGCAGACTCCCATTATAAAGTAATATGAAACTAGATCAGGGATTCTCAAACTTGGGTCCTCAGGTGTTATTGGACTTCAACTCCCATAATCCCCAGCCTCAGTGGCCTTTGGTTGGGGATTATGGGAGTTGAAGTCCAATAACACCTGAGGACCCAAGTTTGAGAATCACTGAATTATTTATGGATTAGTTGAAACATGCAAATGTTTCTGGCAGCACGGAGGACCCAGGCAGCACGGAGGACCAAGGGCTGGGATGCGTTGTCTTGGCCCCCGGAAATTGTGGGGATCTCAGCAGTGGGGATCCCAGCAGCAATTAGACAGGTACCTGTCACTGCTACAGCACCAGGTAAAAGCAGCCAGCGCTGCAGATGATTGAGAAAATGGGGCTAAGGGCTCCCTTAACCTCACTTTAGGAGGCTGGCTCTGAAGGCAGATTTGCTGCCAAAGCGCCTCTGGGATCGGGCATGATCCCGGCAGTTCTTACAAGCTGCCAAGATTGGGCTTGCCTGCCTTAGCCCGGTCTTGGCTGTGCATGAGAACAGCCTCATTCTTTTAGAGGGAACCTGAGATGGGATTAGAGAATGCAGACAAATGCTTGGATCAAAGCATGTGGACAAGCTGCTTGGAGCAGTGAGGCCTACCACTTGTCCTCTTGACCCTTGTCCAACATGGCTTGTTCTGTCTAGCGGGGAGGCTGTTGTAGGTGGCCTGGTAGAAATCATAAATGCTTCTCTGAGGATGCCTCAGGATGAGGATGCCTCCTTGTCTTAAGGAGGCAATTATTAGACCTCTTCTAAAGAAGCCTGCATTAGATCCCTCAGAGTTGAGCAATTATAGGCCTGTTTTCAATCTCCCATGGTTGGGCAAGGTAATTGAGAGGGTGGTGGCCTCTCAGCTCCAGGTGGTCTTGGAGGAAACTGATTATCTGGACCCATTTCAAACTGGCTTTCAAGTGGGCTATGAGGTGGAGACTGCCTTGGTTGGCCTGATGGATGATCTCCAATTGGCAATTGACAGAGGAAGTGTGACTCTGTTGGTCCTCTTGGATCTCTCGGCGGCTTTCGATACTATCGACCATAGTATCCTTCTGGAACTATGAGGGTATTGGGGGTGGGAGGCACTGTTTTACAGTGGTTCTGCTCCTACCTCTCGGACAGATTCCAGATGGTGTTGATTGGAGATTGTTGCTCTTCAGAATCTGAGCTTAAGTATGGTGTCCCTCAAGGATCCATACTTTCGCCAATGCTTTTTAACATCTACATGAAACCGCTGGGAGAGATCATCTGGGGATTTGGAACTGGGTGTTACCAGTATGCTGATGACACCCAGATCTACTTCTTCATGTCAACTTCTTCAGGAGTTGGCATATCCTCCCTAAATGCCTTCCTGGAAGCAGTAATGGGCTGGACGAGGGAGAATAAACTGAAGCTGTATCCAGATAAGACAGAGGTACTTATTGTGTGGGGTCGGAACTCTAGAGACTATTTTGATCTGCCTGTTCTAGATGGGGTCACACTTCCCCAAAAGGAACAGGTTTGCAGTCTGGGAGTACTTCTGGATCAACGTCTCTCCTTGGTTTCTCAGGTTGAGGCGGTGGCCAGGGTGCTTTTTATCAGCTCCGGCTGATACGCCAGCTGCGTCTGTTTCTCGAGATCAATGACCTCAAAACAGTGGTACATTTGTTGGTAACCTCCAGACTTGAGTTCTGTAATGCGCTCTACGTGGGGCTGCATTTGTACGTAGTCTGGAAACTTCAGTTGGTTCAGAATGCGGCAGCCAGGTTGGTCTCTTGGTCATCTCGGAGAGACCACATTACTCCTTTGTTGATGGAGTTACACTGGCTGCCAATAGTTTTCCGGGCAAAATACAAAGTTCTAGTTATAACTTATAAAGCCCTAAATCGCTTAGGCCCTGGGTATTTAAGAGAGCGTTTTCTCCGCTATGAGCCCCACCACCCATTGAGGTCACTTGAGGAGGTCCGTCTCCAGTTGCCGCCAACTTGTTTGGTGGCTACACAGAGACGGGCCTTCTTGGCTGCTGCCCTGAGATTGTGGAATGCGCTCCCTCCTGAGATACGATCCTCCCCATCTCTGGCATTTTTCAAAAAACATCTGAAAATACATCTCTTCAATCAGACTTTCTCAGCTTTTTAAAACTTGTTTTTAAATTCTTCTGATTATTTAATTGTTGTTTTATGATGTTTTTAATTGTTAATTATTTTTTGCTTCATAATTTTTCTTTTAATTATTAATTGGTTTTAATTGTGTTTTAATGTAAACCGCCCTGAGCCTTTTGGAAGGGCAGTATAAAAGTTTTAATAATAAATAAATAATAATAAATCAAAGAACAAATTTTCTTTACATTTTGCAATTTTCATTTGGCAACTCCCCCACCCCACTCTTCTACACACTTTAAAAGTTACTTTTCTTACCTCCCTCACAATTGTCTCAGTCCTCAACCTATTTTTTTGAGAGTGCTGAAGAAGGTCCAGGTGTTGAAAGTTTTCTGCAGCAGCTTGTGTCTCTTCAGGATACTGTGTGGCCCACCTCCTGCTTGGTACTTGTGGCTATTCTGTCCCTTGCTGATGCTTTGGCCATAGAACAGAGGACTTTGTGTGCAAAAATGGTTCCTGGCAATCCCTGTTAGCCCAGCCATGTTTATATGATAGGTTTTTCTAATAGAATTGGAGGCTCCTTATAATTAACCCAGTCCAACCCCTTAAGCAGTGCAAAAAATCCAGAGCTAGAGCATCTCCAGAAGATAGCTGTTGAGCCTCTGCTTGAAAATCTCCAGCAGTCCCATTGTTGAACTGCTCTTAGCTTTCTTCTAGTGTTCATCCTAAATCTGCCCTCCTGCAGCTGAAGCCCATTAAATCAATTGGAGCAGAAGAGAACGAGTCTTTGCCCTCCCCCTTACAGGTACTGGTTTCCTCTTTCATAGTCTCCTCCTGCTGTGTCCTTGCTCATGTGTGTTTGTGTGAAGGGGAGGATGCTCCTGTAGGAATTCATAAAACTCTTCAAGCAAAGTGCTCTGTTTATGGGGTTATCCTTGAAGATAGCCCAGGAGTTTCAGTGTGTTAAGGATGTGGCTGCAAGGGTTTTGTTTGGAGCCAGTAGATTATATCACTTTTCACCAATCCTTGTCCCCCTGGAGACGATGATCAGATGTACTGAAGGTTGCACTAGAAACAGTGAGGCTATTCACACACGCGTGCAAAACTGGGCTAAGAGAGCCCAGCCTGGTTTTGCACGAACATGTGAACTGCCGGGATTGGGTGCGGTCCCAGTGGGTACGCGGCGAAAAATCTGCCAAAGCAGCCTCCCTCTAAAATGAGGTTAGGGGAGCGAGCACTCACTTAACTTCATTTTTTGCAGCCGTGGCTGGCATACTTGGCGGCGAGAGGGATCCCAATAATGCACTTGTGCGGTGCATTATTGGAGCTCTGGGGTGTGGGATGACGCACAGTGGCATGTCCTGGCACATCGACCCCTGGAGCTGCCCAATCGTGATAAGAGCCCCAGTTTCTTTTTCTGTTGTGCGACTCTGAATATGGAATTGCTTCTCCAGAGTTGGCCCCAACACTTCTTGCTTTTAGATGAGTAGCAGATACAGTTTTATTTCAATTAAAATGAATTGGACCTTACTGGGATATTGCTTTTCTTAATGATTTTGTGTTTAACTGTGTGGTTAACTGTTTTCATTGTTATTAATTGTAAGTCACCTTGATTATATTTTTATACAGAAGGTGGGATAGAAATGTCCGAAATCACTCAGTCAGCGGTGCCAGGCCACATGCTGGGTTCCTAAGGAGTTCCCCCTCCATGTTCCTCCAAAGTCCGCTGAGGACACTGAATAGACATTAGAGAGTTAAAGGGACAGGAGGCTCAAAATCATCCATTTATCTGAGGAGTGATTGCGTTTGAGTTGACGGAGGCTAGAGCTGATCTTGGGAACTGCCTGCTTGCTCTTCTGCCAATCACCTGTTTGGAAGATTGGGTATTTGGTAATGTGACTCTAATAAATGCTTTAACATTGCACTCACACATCTCACGACTGTTCCTTAGAAGTGTATAAAGGTCTACACAGCTTAATTAGCTGTAAGAATGCGCTTCAAACATTAGCCTAAAAGGGCTAATGGGGATCAATTAATTCACTGTTGGTTTGAAATATACCTTTTCAATTTTCTTCATAGGTCCAGTCCTCTTCAGTCCTACTATGAACATCCACATATATGGTCTGAAGTAAATGGCCTAACATGTTTTCCATGGTCTTTGCTGGTAATATCACATCAACTGTGGAAATCCACTGAAACCTGGAGCCAGAAGACAAAGGTCCAGGTGAGTACTGTTTTTAGTATATTGTGGTGTTTCACAAAGTACTCTACGTGACTTTAACCCAAAGAGAAATATAACTTTGCAAAATGACACAATATACTAAAAAGTTCTAAAAACATCAACTACCTTTCCCCTGCTCCCAACCCCACATTTCTTGAATTCTCCTGATTCTGCATAGACTGACTGCATGCTCCAGTGGACTTCCGTAGTTGTTGTGAAATCACCAGTATAGCGTAAGTAACTTTTCTAATATGCAATTTATAAGGTGCATGCACTCATTATTTTCAACTAGTCAAAATGCAGTCCCCAGAAGGAACTACTATAGCTTGTAAATTTAAGAAGAACAATTCCAAAAAATGCACCTGGTCTGCAGCTTCAAGGGCTCACTGAGAATTGCCTTATAAGTTCTCCATAGAACATGATTCAGCTCATATGGGCAACAATATTCTTCTTACAGTTTAAGCAGACCATGAGGCTATTCCCACAATCGGCAAAAATTGGGCTAGGGAAGTCTAGCCCGATTTCTCCCAATCATGAGTAGCAACAGGAGCCGTGTGGCTCCCGCCAGTGGCTCAGCGGCAAGCCCGCTTACAGAGCCCGCCTCTAAATGGATCGTCTGTGGGGAAAGTGGGTAAAACCTGCTCTCCTCGCAAACTCACTTTTGACCCTTCACACTAATCGTGTAGAGAGCCTCCACATATGAAAGGCAGCACAGGCTTTCTATTCACACACACACACACACACACACACACACACACACACACACACACACACACACTTTAAAAAAAAACAAAAAACAGGCAGACATTCTGAGTAAATATACTAGAGGAAATTCTATTGAAATTTAGAAGTCCTTTACAATAACTTCTGAGTAGTACTACTGAATAATTTAGTCAGCAAACAAGCCAGCAAGTTTAGACATGTGTTGCAAAATATATGCATTTTCACACTTTTCAGAACTAGACAAAGAAACCTTAATTTATTCTAAACTTAGAACTGAAGACAATATGTCTTTTTAATTAATTAAGGAGATACTTTTAACACATACTATTGTCTATTGGGTTTACTTTCATTCCTCCTCTTGAGGAACATCAGATTTGTTTTGTTTTTTAAAATGCATGGACCATTCAGCTATGAACTCCTTATGGTTTCTGGATATATAGTGGATTTTGGGTACATTGATGGTTCCTTGTTTTCTGCTCTTTCTCCAAATAGAAACTGACAGCAGAATTTTTCTTTATTCTTTTGCAGCTTTTTATCCTCACTGAAATTTTCTTTTTGTTACTGACATACACCTTACTTGCATCTGCATGATACTGTTAGAAATAAGTCTGAACACAATCATTGCAAAATGTTGAAAGACAGCAATGTTGGCTTAATATCCATAATTCTGTTTTAAAATATATACACTACAAAAAGTAATAACAAATTAGCATAAAAATGAAAAATGTTCTTCTTCTAAAACACAAACATATTAGAGCAAAATCTGTATTGCACATATTTGCAGACTGGTCCAGGGCCATCTCATGGTATTTTCAACCTAGGCAAGGCAAAACATTGATCTGTTCCCCAATATAGTTTATGTTGGATAGCATAGTTGTGGCATAAATTAGAGTTCCTTGGAATAATGTTTTCTTAGAGTCATTCTGTTTTATTAACGGTGTAAGTGCTATTGTTTCAAAACATTCCATTTCAGAAGTCAAGAAGGAACCAAACTTCTTCCAGTAGCCAAATAAATTTGAATCATGACAAGGATTTTTTTTTTTTTTGGTCCTCAGAAACTATAAAATAATTAGTAAATAAAATGAATGAATAAATTTTTGTGATATATATCTTTTAACAAAGCTGTGTAGAACTATTTTAATGATGAGAGATGTTTTTCTTAATACTCCCAGCAGCCATATTTCATTTCCTTCCTGCATCTCTTGGGCTCTTTCATAGATCACATCCAGAAGTTTCTGTTTTTACACTTACATTTTAACACTTCTGCTTATTCAATACAATAGTGGCATATCACTGCAACAATTAAAATTCAGAACATCAGGTGGCCAAATCTGAAAATTAAGAAGGGTTGATAGGAAAGGAAACATATGCTCATTTCTAGACCCAATATCAATGCTGCAACCATCCAGGTAGATGTAGAGGGTCTCTAAGAATCTAACAATACTGCCTTTCTAGTAATTAATAATTGCATCAAAACTGAGACGTTTAAATGCTCACCCATCACACCCTAAAGGACATTTCTCCCATGACACACTTCACCTAAAATTACATCTTTCTATATGTGATTAATTAAGACAGAATAATTGCTATCCCTACATCACTTACAGAGAGCCCTTTCTCATGATCAGTGAAAAGGGCTTGGTGGCGGGTGGCGGGGAAGGCAGCAGAAGCTCGCCTTCCCCACAGACAACCTGGCTGCCAGATCTGGGAAGGCCAGGACGTGCAATCCCTCATGATCAGACAATCTGCTGTTTCCCTCAGCAGCACAAGGGTTGGGACACATCTCACTCCAATGCACCAAACTCCCACAATACACCAAATGAGTGCATTGTGGGTATTCCTGCAGTGACAGGCAGGTGCCAATCACTGCTACAGTGCTTGTTAAAAGCAGCAGGTGCTGCACATGATTTTAAAAAATGGGGCTAAGGGAGCATTCACTCCCCTAACCTTGTATAAGAGGCTAGCTCCACAGGTGGGTTTGCCGCAGAATCACTGCTGGGATTGGGTGTGATCCCAGTGGTTCTCATGTGCAGCCAAGACCAGGCTTGGCTGGCTTAGCCTGGTCTTGGCTGCATGTGTGAACTGACTCACAAGGTCACATCCTGGTACTCTGTTAAAAAAAAAAATCAGGATAAAGCAGCATCTAGTTCAATACAATAGCTTAAATGATTGGAACGCCTTCATTTGAACCCAAATAAGCTGCACTGAAACTTAAAATCTGAACATAATATAGATTATTAAGATGTATTTTAATCTAGTTCTATTTTAGTGAAAAATCATTTTCTCGGAATCATAGAATTTTAGAGTTGAAAGGATCTTGAAGATTTTCTAGTCCAACCCCCACCCCCTCTCCTTCAGTGTGAGAAGCTGCTGCGACATCCCTGGCAGAGGGGTGTCCAGCCTGTTTGAAGACCTCTAGAGAGCCCACCAGTGTATGAGGAAGACAGTTCCACTGTTAAATTTTCCCTAATGTCTAGCCTAAACCTGCTATCTTGTAGCTTCAACACTGTTTCTAGTCCAGCCCAGCAGCAAAAGAGAACAAACCTGTTCTGTTGGGGAATTGTCCTGACTGTACCAAGGGACAGGCCGCCGGAGAACCTGGATCACCCCTCATAATTGTTGTCTATCTGTGTACCAATTCCATTTTATCAATGTCCTCCTTAAAATGCAGTTTCCAGAAGTAGATAAAGAATTTCAGATGAGGTCTGGCCAGTGTAGAACAGAGTGAAAGTATTTCTTTTCGTGATCTGGACACTATGCTTCTGTTAATGCAGCCTAAGATTGCATTCGCTTTTTGTTGTTGTTGTTTTTGAGCAGCTGCACCATACTGCTGGCTCCTGTTTAATTTGTGCCCACGAGGAAACCAAGGTTCCTTTCACATGTATTTCTGCTATCCCATACTTGTGCATTTGGTTTTTCTTGTCTATATGCAGGACTTTACGTTTCTCTTTGTAGATCTTCATCTTGTTGGTTTTGGTCCAATGTTTGGGCCTGTCCATATGGGCTTGACTCTTGATTCTGTCTTCTAAAGTGTTAGCTATTCACCTCAGATTTGTGCCATCTGCACATTTGATAAGCATCTTCTCTAGTCCCTCCTCCAAGCCTATTATGAAAATGTTGAACAGCAGTATGGGGCCCAGGACAGAGCCCTGGGGAACTCCACTCAATACCTCCCTCTGCAGTGACATGAAGTCATTAATGAACAACCACCAGAGCTGTGGGTTTTCCAGAAAATTTTGAATTTTCTGGAATTCTCCCATCCCCCCATTTGTATAAAAATTGCATTCACATTTTTCTTTTAAAAAATTACTATACAAATTTTCCTGATGACCTAATTATATTGTGATCAGATCTGGCATGTTTGACCTATTTATACAGTAAAAACAAAAAACTACCATGTTACTTCCCCCTCCCTGTAACTCAAAGGTTTTTCAAATAGCCAAGCAAAAATTTTAGAAATGGAAAAATTTCTGTGGGGGGAAAAAAGTATGGGGAATTTTTATTTGCAACATGATAAATAATCTGGATAGATAGTGCACATAAATGCTTCAAAAAACTTGAATGTAGTATGCAGAGAATTGCAGTTACTAGTTGTGCATTTGTGCTACAGTTCTGAACATGCTTACGGATAAGTTAGTCCTATTTATGTTTTGGATTAAGGTGTTAGAGTTGCACATGTCCAGTAGAAGCTGTTCTTGGGTAAAACCATCAAGTGAAAAGAAGTCATCTTGTTGCTGCTGGCGTGGCTTCTTTTTTTACTCTTCAAGAAAGGGGCAGAAAAGAACCTTTCTGAATATCATGGGGACAACATAACACATAGCCAAGGTCTTCAACAGTACTATTCTTTATAATCAAAATAGTGGTCTCTGGAAAAGAGAGGTACATGGCAATCATAATTTTCCTTGGATCCTATACGGATGCAAGATAAAGTAACAAAAAGTACTGGTTGAATTTGGAATTTTTGGTAGAATTCCGGAGCACAGTGTTGGGGTGAGAGACAAGGGGAATTCTGCAAAAGCTTCAGAGATACTTTACCACTGGTTGGCAGGGCAAACTCTCCCTTTCCCCCTAATTTTTTTATAATCTCACCGCCTCTTTGGTATTTATCCATGTATTGTGAACTGCCCAGAGAACAATTTGTTATGGGGCGGCTAACAAATAAAGTTTATTTTTATTATTTGTTGCTATTATTGGCAGCAGTGTTGGAGGAAGAGGATTAATCAATAGATGACTGGCTCTCGCTGGTTGCCATGGTTTTTCCTCCTCCCCCCTGAAATTTGCCAAAAAATTCCGCTTATTTTACAGGGGCTGTTTCTGATCAGCCTTAAAATTACTTTTGAAGTCCTTTTTAAGAGGTGTTTGTTTACATTATACTTTTTTAATGCCTACACTTTGTGAATAGTGCATGATCATTTAAATACTGTTTCCTTAACAAAATACAAACAACTGGGAAGTACTACATCACCTCCCGCATTTCTATGCATTTTACTGAGAAAACCTAAATGTTAGATGTGTTACAGTTGGTGCAAAGTGCATGTATCGTGTGTTCAGCTACAGAGACCTGAGTACAAGTACTGCAAGGTGTGGTCTTCATTAGTTCACAGTGTTACTTATACTGAAATAAACTATCACAATAGGCTGCTCAGGGATGCATATGCTAAAAATAGACAGAGCCAGACTGGAAGCTTAGACTGGTAGTTAGGGCATAAAACTAGGGTGGCCAGGTCCAGATGGTGAAAATAGTCAAAATCCATCACCAAAAAAGAGGAAATAATTGGTAGTATTCACTTTAAATGTATCTTTACAAAACCCTTCACTTAGCATAAAAATTGCATAACATTTGCATATGCTAATTGGCATTATTTATTTATTTATTTATTTATTTTTTAATACCACCCTTCCAAAATGGCTCAGGGTGGTTGACAATTAAAACAAACCATTAAGACAGTAAAGAGCTAAAACAAAAATTAAAAAACAATATAACAATTAACAATTTTAAAACATTTTAAAACAATTAAACAGTCACAGTATAATATTATAATATTATATATTATAATATAATATTATAATATATTATATTTGTAATATAATATATTATATGCAAATATGCATATATTACATATACATATGTAATATATGCATATTTTGCTAAAAATAGAATAAGTAGAAAATAAATACAACTCAACAGGCAGAGCACAGAACTAATCTATGGTGTTCTCTGCCACAGGATGATAGGGATGTGCACGGAACCACAGAGCTGCGGTCCGGCACTGGGGTGGGGGTCCCTTTAAGGGCGGGGGAAGGGTGTACGTACCCTTCCCTCCGCTTGTCCCCCGCCGGTGCATGTCCATTTAGCAAGCATTTGGGGCAGCAGGATACCTCCCTGCCGCCCCCTCCCCCTCTGGCAACAAAAGGCTTCAGGAAGCCTTTTGCGCATGCGCACGTCATGTCTCCGCGATGTGCACTTGCGTGACATGCACACGCGCAAAAGGCTACCTGAAGCCTTTTGCTACCAGAGGGGGAAGGGGTAGCAGGGAGGTATCCTTCTGCCCCAAATGCTTGCTAAACAGACGTATGCCGGCAGACAAGCGGAGGAAGGGGTAGATACACCCTCCCCCCACCCTTAAAAGGACCCCCACCCCAGCGCCCGAACCGTCAACCCGCCCCAAGGCCGGACCAGTCTGGAGGCCTGCAGAATGGCCTCCGGACCAGTCCGAGCACATCACTACAGAATGATGGTCACCAGCCTTGATGGCTTTAAAATAAGCTTGGGCAGATTTCATGGAGGACACAATGGTGTATCAATTACCTCCCCCAAATATTTGCTTATATTACACTTATATTTATGTTTATTTTCTCTTTCTATCTATCTATCTATCTATCTATCTATCTATCTATCTATCTATCTATCTATCTTATCTATCTATCTATGCTTATTTTACACTGAGTGGGGATTTGAACTTTGGTCTCCCTGATCAATCATCCTAGTCCAACCCAAACTACACCACAGCACTGGCTTTACTGCTTCATTCCAAAATGCTGCTGTGACAAGGAAAACACAGTCCAGTCTAGTAGCCCATCAGTCTCCTGGAGATAGGGATGTGCACTTATCGTGATTGGACACATAATTTGGAACACATCCCCAGCCCCTTTAAAATGGAAGAGAACAGGTGTATACTTGCTCCTCTGCTCACTGCTGCTTCCTGAATTGGCGGTGCTCCTCCAAGCTATCTACACGTGCCTGTGGTAGTCTCCCCCAGTTGTACTTGCACAACGCCATAATGACAGCTATTTGCATGGTCAACAACCTTGTGCATGCTTGGAGGCCATATGCATCCTGGTATTGTGTGAGGGCAGCTGGGGGAGAGTGCTGCTGGTGCACATAGATAGCTGGGAGGAACGCCACAGATTCAGGAAGTGGCAGTGAGGGCAGAGGATCAAGTATGCAGCTGCTTTCCTCCATTTTAAAGGGGCTGGGAATGTGTTCCTAATCATCTATCAAATTGTGATTCGTGCATATCCCTACCTGGAGAGATTTATCTCTTGCATAACAAGACTCAAGGGTATTCGGAATGGGGAAACTAGTGTTGTTCACCAGTCTTGACTTGAGGAAGGGATGTTATATGGGTCTGCTGTGTTTGCTGGTTCTATTTTGACTATCTTCTAGCACAAGATGTTTGTGGGAGGGTGCACATTTGACTCCAGCTCTGTTCTCTGTGTACCAAAGGCGGCCCCATCTTGGTGTTACTTTTGTAAAGCACCCATTTCTTTTTGTGTGTGAAGGTGACATATTGCGGGTTGGTTCTCCAGGGCACCCCTCTTCTTCTGTACCTGAGCACACTTTTACCAGTTCACTTCTCTCATTGCTCTTTGCAATTATTTTTAAAGCAAGACCAGTTTTTATTGCTATTAAAATATTTCACCCCTTCTATTTTAATTTTATTAAAATAAAATAAAATTAATGTTTACTCAGAAGTAAACCTCACTAGTGTTAATGAAACTTCCTCTCAAGAAGTGGGGGAGAGCGGAAACGTGTTTTGGGGAAATAAACAGAACTGTGCATTGATTCAGATGGATGGTTTAAAATATACATATGTAAACAGACATTGTTTCTGTCCCAGCTGCTCCGATTGTGGCAATTTAAATGTAAATAAATCAAGTCTTAAAAGGTTAAAGTGTGAGCAGGGCTTCCCCTGCACACAGGAGAACCTCTGATTGGCTGGCAGTTGTGCTGCAGCCCACGCAGCAGCAGTAGCCATGAGTGTGGCTCAAAAGAGAACCAGCTGGCCGGCCGCGTGGAGGGGGTTCAAAATAGTCAAGAATCCTGGAATCCTGGCAATGCTACGTAAAACAATATTTATTGATGAGTGTGAAACAGACTGGGAATAGGAAACACTAAAATCAGCGCTGTTAAGCTAAGTCATGTAATTGAGAGAGAGAATTTTGATGATGATTATTTTTTAAAAGTTGCCGTGCAATTTTAAACTTTATATCCGAGTTGGTTCATTTGTTATAGTATAATTGCTGCTGAAAAGCATTCCTTCATAATGATGAGTACAAGTAGATACCGTAATGTGTGTTATGAGCTTACACATGGATTATAACTATCTTGTGGGACATATTTATGCCACCATGGCCCCTTCCTCCAGGCTGTGAATGCTGGCAAGGGGGTAGTCCAGAAGATACTGCCAGTCCATGTGGTAAGTCATACCATATGTTAAAGTATCCTCCTGGAGCACTGCCATGGGGAAGCAGCTTTCTGTGGAAACCAGGCTGCTGCTGTGAGGAATCAGGATATGTGGAATTTGTCACTTCATTTCTGTAAAAATTTCTGCCATTCTACCCTGTCATGTCAGATATCCATAGACATGCCATGGAATGTCTCAGATATCTTTAGACTTCTGTGCATGCCTTTGTTTCCCTCCTACACAAGTGTATCCCCCCCCCCACTTGCTTGCCTAACTGCAGCATCTATCTTTCCTCCCTCCCCTCTAAACAGTATGCACAGGAGTTTGCATGTTCAGTTAATGGTAAGTGCCCCCGCCCAGCACAAATGAAATCAGATAAAATTAGACATAAGGAAGGTTCCAGGATACTTGTTCAGAGCAACAGAACTGCAATTTATTTAATTTTTAACTTATTTAACATATTTTTATACCACCCCAAATTTACATGTCTGGTCAGTTTACAACAAAACAAAATAAATGACAACAGAAAAATTAAAACATTAGCTAACAAAATTAATGACGGCAGAAAAAGTTAAAACATTACAACAACTTAAAATTTTAAAACAATGTTTTAAAACAAAGTTAAAACCACTAAAACAGTATTTAATTAAAAGCCTGGGTGAACAGATGGGTCTTTAAAGATTTTTTAAAAATTGTCAGAGATGGGGGGGCTCTTATTTCAGCAGGGAGCTCATTCCAAAGCACCAGCACCTTGTATTTTGTCCGGAAACTTATCAGCATCCAGTGTAGCTCTTTCAATACAGGAGTAATATGGTCTCTCTGAGGTGACCCAGAGACAAACCTGGCTGCCATATTCTGGACCTGCTGTGGTTTCCAAACTACATACAACGGCAGCCCCACATAGAGCGCATTGCAGTAATCCAGTCTGGAGGTTACCAGCATATGTACCACTGTTCTGAGGTCAGTGAACAGTGTACCACTGTTCTGAGGTCATCTCAAGAAATGGATGCAGCTGGCATATCAGCCAAAGCTGATAAAAAGCACCTCTGGCCACCGCCTCAACCTGGGACACCAGCAAGAGGTTTGGATCCAGAAGCACCCCCAGACTGTGTACCTGTTCCTTCTGGGAAAGTGTGACCCCATCCAGAACTGGCTGATCAAACTCATCTCCCTAGTTTTGATCCCGCACAATGAGTACCTCCATTGCATCAGAAATATAACCAGGTGAATTACCGTGGCATCCCTGCTAATGTGTGTAATGTGTGTAATTCATAATATATGAATTATTATAATATGCTTTTTATTTTTTACCTTTCATAAACCAGATGTGCATACTTTTAGCAAATATAAATCATAATTGCTTTGGCAATCGATACTGCCCTCACAATATATTAAAAATGAGAAGGCAGAACAAATAAGTGCCTGTCATCCTCTTTTATGGAAGGCGCACAGAAATGGGGTACAAAGCTTAAACATTGCTTGAAATTGAGCCATTTGTTAAGTACTGACACCACAGTGAAATTATACAAGAACAGAGGGCATAAACAAGCTACCTATTCAGTTAGTATATAGGTCAGGGCCTTAATGATGATTGGTTGTATATAGAGCTGAGATTGAGAGCTTCTGCTGTTAAGTGACTGAATTGCATTTGTGTGATTTGGGGAAGCCAAAGCTGAAGGCTTTGATTAGAAGGCTTTGATATAGAAGGCTAGATTTCTATAACTGTAATGCTAACTGTGCATTAAAGTGTGCCTGTTTGTCATTTGTATCTAAGAAAGTTACCTATCTTAACATACAGTCTGGCAGAATCTGTGTATCAACAGCTACACTTCACTTTCTTGGAAAAATGAGAGCTCAGTTTCAACAGATAGGACTTGTCTTGCAAATCTGAAGAGGATCTAAAGGTCATGGCTGTGAAACTGAGATGGGTTGAGAAGTGAGATACTAACTAAAGGGAAAAAAATTACATTACATACTCAGGAAAGCATAGCATGCTGATGGCAAAAGAAAAGTTAATTGACTTTATTCCATTTGCTTACATGCTGCTGGCATTATGTCACTGACAGGTTGTGTATGTTAATGACAGATAAATTACAGTTTGGTAATTTAATAAGCCTAGAATGCTCTCTGATGTGGTTCTTCTTGTTTTAGTTTTCATGTAAAGATATAAGGAAGCTTTTATATTATACTAGTAAAAGGGCTTGCAGTTTGCAAGCATATGAACATCTACCCTCACTGTGACTCTAGTCTTTTTCTAGATCTAGAACAGGCATCCCCAAACTGCGGCCCTCCAGATGTTGCTGAACTACAACTACCAGCATACCCAGCCACAAAAAATTGTGACTAGGGATGCTGGGAGTTGTAGTTCAGCAACATCTGGAGGGCCACAGTTTGGAGATGCCTACTCTAGAAGGTCTCATTGCTCATGCATTTCCATGGAATAATTTTTCCTGATGTTCTGGGATATTAATGAATTTTCCTGAGATTTTGGATTGGATGTTTTTGGTAGTCTGGGGGAGGTCTGGAACCTACCTGCAAAAATTGCATGTATCTGTCTTTCATCATTTGGTCTGGGAGTTCTGTGTCAGTCAGTCAGTGACTCAGTGAGGGCTTACAATCTGCAAGCATATTAACATATTAGCTCTCTGTGACTCCATTCTTTTGTTATCTCTATGAGGTATCATTCCCCATACTTCATAATGGGAGAGTTTTTCTGGGTTTTTCAGGAAAGTGCTGGGTTTTTCTGGGGTTTTGGATTTCTTTGGTAGTCTGGTCAAGATCTGGAACCTAACTGCAAAAATTGAATGTCTCTATCTTTTGTGGCTTGTTCTGGGAGTTTCCTATGAGAGTAAATGAGTGAGTGAGGTCCAAGCAGCTTTATATTATGGATAGCAGAGGCTCATGAAACAATATGTTCCAAATTTTTAGGAAGCCTAGGCATTGACTCCCATGGTTTAAATAATCAAGGGATAACATTTAAATAATCATTGGGTGGGGCCATAGCTCAGCAGTAGAGCATCTGCTTTGCATGCATTCTGTCCCAGGTTCAATCCCAGGTACAATCTCCAGGTAGGACTGAGAAAGAATCCTGCTTGGAATCTTGGAAAGCCACTGCCAGTCATGGTAGACAATAATGAGCTAGATGGACCAATTGTATGACTCAGTATAAGGCAGCTTCCTGTACTGCTTATCTATCCATTTATAAAAGTACATATGTACATGGACTGACTATGATTTACAGCATAAATACACACACACACACACACACACACGTATATGTGTGTGTGTGTAATACAGGATACTAAAACCTCAGTAAATCTGTAAAAATATGTCTGTGACTAAAACATTCCATTTTATATAAGAGAACTTTTTTTTTTTAAATTATAACTATTCTAAATAAGTTAAAGATAAGTAAGTAAAGTGTGCCGTCAAGTCAATTTTGACTCCTGGTGCCGACAGAGCCCTGTGGTTTTCTTGGATAGAATACAGGAGGGGTTTACCACTGCCTCCTCCCGCGCAGTATGAGATGATGCCTTTCAGCATCATCTTATATAGTTGCTGCCTGATATAGTAGGAGTGGGGATTCGAACCGGCAGCCTTCTGCTTGTTAGTCAAGCATTTCCCTGCTGTGCCACTTAAGGTGGCAAGTTAAAGGTAATCTGAGCATATTAAAAAAGGCCATTTTACCTGCAGCATGTGTGTGTTTTTATTTTTTCAAAATCAGAATCACTATCCACTTGTATCATGGGGTGAGAATCTGCTCCATGTCCCACCACCACTGTCAGAGGTATGGTTGATCAAGATATATGAATGAGGCTTCTCCATCATGGTGTCTAGACTGTGGAACTTCTGCCATGGGAGATTAAATTGGCCCTTTTACCAAGGATTGTGAGCAGCAGATCAAAATGCTTTATTACAGCAAGTGTATGGATTATTTGGCTGTTAAAATTTTGGTTTTCTGTATTATATGGCTGATCAATCAATAATATTTTGGTTTTTGGTGTTTTCAGCTTATTGTATTATTCTAGGCATTGTGCCTTGTAGAGATGCATAAGGAAGAAATTCATCAGGGGCATCTCTAGCAAGTGATTGGGGAAGCTGCATCTGTTAAATTTCTTCCTGGATGCATTTCTCCCCAGATTTAGGCTAGACATTGGAGAAAATTTCCTAACTGATTTTCAGTATTTTATTATTCTAGGACAAGACCCTGCCCTGAGGGACTTGCAGTCTAGATATCAAAACAGAAGGGTAGGGAAATGGAGAGTCTTTTAAAAAAACAACCATCTTTTTAGAGAGGCTTTAACATATTTTTTCTGTTCATATTTGGTGGGTTTAACTTTTCAACGTTTCCCTAATTTGTCACTTTAAAATTTTGTTTTAATTGCATCTTGTTTTAGTTAATTTCTCTTAATTTTATGTTCTTATCTTTTGTCTGTTGTACTAATGTTGCGAGCCACCCTGAGCTTTAGTACACTGGAGGGCAGGGTATGAATATTTTAAATAAATAAAATTTAAAACTGGTCTATTGGAATCAATGGAACTTACGAAAGCACAAGTTTGGTTGGATCACTCACCATGTCTTTTAATCTGGTCCAAAACTCTGCTGGATATACTGTTTAGTATACAAGTACAAACACAGAAATATGTTAATAGCTGATTCACAAAGAAGAAGAGAGAGATTAGTGAAAAATACAACTGCTCCCATCTCTTCTAGCTATACTCTTAAAAAGCAAAAACCTTGTATATTAAAAAGACTAGCAGTCTGTGCAAAAATTGCAATTATCAAGAAACAGACAATATTTGTTCAATTGTTTTAGCGATTTTGATTAAGCTCAGTAAAGTGAGAGGAAGCTCTTAATACTTTACTGTAGCCTTTTCTAGGCCTCTTCATAATAATAGCAATGCAAAGAGCTTTCTTTCCCCCTAGAATTCCTTCTGCTTCTATTCTTAGGTAAGTCATTCCTTTTTAGAACATGAAATTGGAATTGACACTGATTGAAAATGCCTCCATTTAGGGATGGCTATTAACTGAGATTTGTCCTAGCTTATAAAATAGCCTTAAAGATTATCGCATCTTTGAAATTAGTTCCAGAAGCAGGAAGACTAAAATCATGGATTATTTAGGGCAATGAGTTTGTCCTCAAACCTTGTACACTCATTGTGCAGATTTCAACACAGTCTCCCTATTCTCTTAAAGCCTTTGATTTGCAGTATTCACGGTGCTTATATCCTGCAGATAAACATGGCATCCGACATTCTCTCTCTCTCTCTCTCTCCTCATCTGAAAACCTGAGATTCAAGAGGCAAGATGTGGTGATGCCATAAGGCTGCCAACTACTGAAACATTAAAAAAAAAATCTAGTAGTGGGGTGAAGTCCTTGGCTCCTGACAGGCTACAATAAGGCCCAGGGGTGCAGGGAACTCTCTGGCAGCTGCAGAACAGATTCTTACTGACGACTCCCTTCCCTGCATTGATTGGTTTATGCATACATGCAAGTGAGCACCAGTCACACCCTTGCATATGATGCCATATGCAGGGGGCATAGCCACAATTGGTAAGACAGGCCTCATGGCCCATCTGCTGCTTCCAGTTGGTGCTTTGTTCTTGCACCATTGAGGTGGGGTGCATTCTTGCTCTGGCTTGCTCTGGCTTCCGGCTTCTACTCTGCCCGAATTTGCAATGCAGAGTGGACACAAGCTGCAGCATGATGCTATGGGAAATAAGCTGAGTAGGCAGAAGTGGCAGCAGCATGCATGTGCATGCAAGCTGCTGCATTTGAGTGTGCTGTTGTTTGGACACCAGAGGAACTGCATGCACTGTGTATGTGCTGTTGGCTGCTTCCTCCAGTGGTGATGGCAATGATGGTCACCAGTGCTAGCCATGCAGAGGCTAAGGTCCATCTGTGACTCAGCTAAACTTACTCTTTCTTTGCCTGCAAGGTGAAGCAACAGCTCAGTAGCAAAGTTAATTGAGATGGGGACAGTGGGAGAGAGAGAGGGAGGCAGGGAGGGAGGGAGAAACAGAGCAATGGAGAAAGGAGAGCTGGTCTTGTGGTAGCAAGCATGACTTGTCCCCTTGGCTAAGCAGGGTCTGCCGTGGTTGCATTTGAATGGGAGACTAGAAGTGTGAACACTGCAAGATATTCCTCTCAGGGGATGGAGCCGCTCTGGGAAGAGCAGAAGGTTTCAAGTTCCCTCCCCGGCTTCTCCAAGATAGGGCTGAGAGAGATTCCTGCCTGCAACCTTGGAGAAGCCGCTGCCAGTCTGTGAAGACAGTAATGAGCTAGATAGACCAATGGTCTGACTTAGTATATGGCAGCTTCCTATGTTCCTGTGAGAAGCTGGGTAAATGTTTTGACCATGGACGAGAGGTCAAACTCCTTTACCAGGCTGTGGACAAACTGGAGATACCTGAGGAGGACAACTGAGCTGCATCATCCTCAAGCTCTTTATTTCTTCTCTTCTACATGTCCATTACAAAAGATGAGGGAAGAGTGAGAATGGCAGGGAATACTATGGCTACCTCCCACTTCCTCCAGTGCAGACCTTCTGCCAGAATTGGTTTTCTAGGGAAAGTAATGTTTTTAAAAGACTATCAAATGCTGAGCCGTACATTCCTCTCCCCTCCCCCTGAGTTTTGCCAACCTGACACGATCCTGCCCTGAACCCTCCCACAAGGACTCAGATGCTGGCTTCTCGGGCACTGGGCACTTGAGGGCTGGGACCTTGCCTTTTCCTTTGCCCTTTCCCTTGTCATTACTTTTTTATGGAAGGCATCCTTCAAAATGTCAATAATTGATACTCCCCCTCCCTTTTCTCAATTACTTTCCGCATTTATCCAATTATGTATAATAAATACAGCTATGTCTAAATCATTGTGTGAGGAGGACACAGGCCACTGGCAAATATGGCACAATGGGGTGGGGGGAGGGCACCTCTGACCACACCAAACTACCAGTCGGGGAGGAGGGGAAGGTGTGGGGGTGAAAAGACAAGTATGTATGTATGTAGTGAGGAAGTATTTATGAAACCTACGATCACCCTCTCCCCCTTTGCTGGCCCAGGTGAGCAGTGTTTTTGTCACCAGCCGGTCAGGCTGCAAAAGCAATGGCCCTTTGGGCCGCTGCGCTTTCATCAGCAGGTTGGGCAGTAAAAGTAACGGCTGTTTGGGCTCCCCCCTGCCAGGCCTCACACTGGGCAGGCCGAAATCACACCACCCTCATTCACCCCCTGGCTAAATGTGGCTGAGAAACAAACACCCCTCCCCCACCAGTGGCTAATCTGCCACATTTGGAAAGATCCTATTCCCTGCAGCACACACTGCCAAATTGTGGCCCAAGGAGGAGAGGCCTTGGCATGTTCTCTCCCTCGCCACTCCGCCAAGCAAAGAGGCTTGGAGAGAGGCGCAATCAGTGTCAAAACACTGATCTGCCTTCTCCCTTTGGGCAAGCACAGTCATGTGCTCGCCACTCTAAAATGGCGTTCGCATGTCCTCTCGTCTCTTTGGAGTCCAGACACAAGCCTGCCTCCCCCTCCCCACGCTAGCGTGGGGTGGGGAGCAGCATTCCATCTCCACTGATAGACCCCACTTCAACCCATGGCAATCAGTACTGACATCAACTCCCCAATCCACCCACGTCCTTACAGACTGGATGGCACATGTCTTTCCCCCATACAGTTAACCTCTTCCTTGACTTCTTTGCATGCTTTTTTGTTGTTTTTCTTCTTCTTCCAAACACTCCACAGCAGTGGCAGCTGGTGTAAGTGCTGCCGGTGAGAGGGCAGTGAGAGGAGCAATCCATTCCTTCATGTGCATTTTTTTTGCATGTATGTAGTAAAAATCCGTGGCCCTGATCCGTCATGTAGTTGCAAAATCAGAAGTGCAGGCACTCTCCATGACAGCCCCCATGGGCATGCCCACCCCAACAGCCAGAGAAGCCAAGAAGTACTGGTGCTCCTTCCCTGTGCATCCCAGCTCCACTACATCCCTGGTCCTGATGCAGAGATCTGCTCTCTCCTACTCAGCAAAGCTAATTTTTTCAAAATGGGATTTTTAAATTTCTAATTATTTTCAAAATAGAAGATACAGTTTTTGCACTATTTGCACTCCATTTCTCATTTATGAGGCATGTTTAAAATTGTTCAAGATTGTTTTCAAATATCAAAAAGTAATACTGTGCTTTTAAAACTATTGAGAATTCCTACCCATCCGCTTTTCTCAGCGAGTCTTTACAAACATCAGTATCACATCACTTTTTAATGTTGTGCTTTAGGCATTTGAGTAGAATTATTGTCATGAGTCATATTTAACCTTTGTTCAATTTCTGGCTGCAAGCAGATGAAACATTTTTAATTCTGAAGTATGCCAGTAGTTTTTTTCATGGTGAGGAGACTGACATACAGTTAAATGTTTAGGCAGGAAACCATGTCAGAGTTCAAATCTTAATTTGTACACTCACTATTATCACCTTGCAATTTGTTGCTCAGCTGACCAATTAAGGGAGTTCCATACTGTATAAGGTCAAAATTGCTCCACAGGTGAGGAAAAAAAACAGGCAAAACCATTTTCACACACAAAAACTATATAATATATAGCAATGACCTATGGCTGTATGAGTACATGTTTCTTGTGTTGATGGGGAAAGTGCGAAGATATCATAAATCCTTTGCAAAGTGCCTGCAATTAATGAAAAGGCATCTAATTGTGTCTGAGTACTGCTTCTGATAATTAAATGTCTCTGCCCCACCCCCACCCCCCGAGTGTCATGGCAAGTCACTCCAATAAAAACTAACATGACTACTTGTAGCCAATTATGCGTGTACTTAAAATCCTAGAAATTACATGGCACAGTAATTTTTTGGCTTTAGTGCTTAAATAAAGGATTTTCAATTTATTTCAGTACTAGCATACACATTTTGCACTAGACTGGAGACAAAAGGATGAACATTCTCACATTAAAATTTTGTGAATGATTTGCACTGCTATGAACAAAAAACATACTGCTACAGATGGTCCTAAATATTGATAGTATTATGCATAATGTTATGTTTGCTTAACTTTGGTTGAGCTGTCCTTTTAAGCAAAGCAAAACTACTTTGACTAAAACAGAACAATCAGAGCATAGTAGTTGCATTAATCTCCTAGAACATGCAGCAAAGAGCTAGGGGTCTAGCAAGGTTGCAGTGGGTCCTGGACAAAAAGTGAAGATGGGCCTCCCCCCACCCCCCACCCCACACACACACCGCTGCCTTCCGAAGGGCGCAAGGGGGAGAGAAAAGAGCAAGCTGGCACCCAGCTGGAGGGATCCCCGCCCTCAGGGACCTAGGGACATTTGTATCCCCTTGTTCAATTGTAGCCACACCCCTGCAAGAATTGCAGCTCATGCTTTATTGCAGCTCATGCTATACCCAACCTCAGACAATACCTCATGCTATACCCAACTAAATATTGCAGGTTTGAACTCTACTTTCCCCAGCAAGTTTAGGGGATTCAGGTCAAAACATAAAACTGAAAGATGAGTTCTTTTAACAAAGAAAACTGGGAAGGTTGGAACAGATAAAATGTTAATGGGGTTATAGACTGATTCCCCATTGCAAATTAAATACTGTATCATAAAATGATGTAGCACTGACTACTAGTGCTGTAAAATATTATGATTTTTTTTCTTTAAAATGTAAGCTTTAAAATCTGATTAGACTAAATCTCTGTGAATATTTTGTTGTCTGCAGAATTATTCATCTTAATAGTCATGTGAAGCTAAGAATAGTAAGACTCGGGCTCACATAACATCTACTTACACCCCACTTTACGATATTAAAAAATTTAAAATACAGTCAATGGTTATCTTCATCAAAGACAATCAGTCTTTCACAGCAAATAAAATAATGATTAAGCCTGTAAACATTTGTTAAATATCTATTAACAGTCTGCGGGGAATACTGTCAGATATCCCTGGTAATGATAATGGCAGTTGCAACTGTTGCACAGATTCACACAGCATATTTCTCACCTTGTGTAAATGGTGTGATCTCTGAGAAAACTCAACATTTCTCAAATGCCTTATTGGTAGATGAAGAATTAGTCCTTTATTATCTTAACAAATTATTTATTACATGTATATCCTGTGTTTAAGGTTGCTATTTTTTTCTACTAGTATTTGGAGATGTCCCTCATCTCCATTTAAAAAAATAATAAGCTGAATGTTGAAGTGCTTAGAATTCTGCTTCTCTACCACTATGCCCTCTCAGACTGGGAACCAGCAATGTCAGAGCACTGCCATTTTGAATGGGTTGGAATGTTCCTTAGGCACACAGAATATAAAGGTAAAGTATGCTGTTGAGTTGGTGTCGACTCCTGGCGACCACAGAGCCCTGTGGTTGTCTTTGGTAGAATACAGGAGGGGTTTACCATTGCCAACTCCTGCACAGTCTGAGATGATGCCTTTCAGCAGCTTCCTGTATTGCTGCTGCCCGACATAGGTGTTTCCCATAGTCTGGGAAACATACCAGCAGGGATTTGACCTGCTCATGCAGGTCAAACCTCATGCTTGCTAGGCAAGTTATTTGCCCGCTGAGTCATTATCTGGCTGCACGAGCATAAATAAGCAGCCACTCTGGGCTCCAGGGTACAAGTAGAATTCCCAGTAGGATGGTATTCTTCAGAAGCTTTTTATGTATCTTAACCTTGAAAGGGACAAGGCTGGGATCCAAAGAACTAGCTGGGTGACTCTGGGCCAGTCACTTCACTCTCAGCCTAACCTACTTCACAGGGTTGTTGCGAAAGAGAAACTCAAGTATGTAGTACACCGCTCTGGGCTCCTTGGAGGAAGAGCGGGATATAAATGTAGTAGTAATAATAATAATAAATAATAATAAAGCATAGAAGGAGAAACTGCAAGAAACCTAGAAACACCAAATAAAGAAGAAACAGTGCAATTCTGGCGGAAATTATGGGACAATCCAATAGATTATAATAGAAAAGCAGGCTGGATGAAAGAGGTCAAAAAATGTAACCAACAAATGCAAGATCTAATAATAACACCAGAATTAATAAGTGAAAGAGCAAAGAAAATTAAAAATTGGACTGCACCAGGTGCCGATGAACTGCATGGCTTCTGGCTTAAACACCTAACAAGCCTTCATAAACAACTATCAAAACAGTTCAATCACATTATGAAAGGCAGTGATATTGAACAATGGCTAACAACTGGGAAAACTCATCTCATCATGAAAGACCCAGCAAAAGGTGCAGTTCCAAGTAATTATAGACCAATAACCTGCCTGCCAACCATGTTCAAATTATTAACTGGAATAATAGCAGATGAAGTGATGCAACACTTATTAACTAACAAACAGCTTCCAGTTGAACAGAAAGGAAATTGCCCGAACACCAGAGGCACAAAAGACCAGCTGCTGATTGACAAAATGATTTTAGAAAACTGCAAGAGAAGAAAAACCAATCTAAGTGTTGCATGGATTGACTACAAGAAAGCCTTCGATTCATTGCCTCACACATGGATACTAAAATGTTTAGAAACAACTGGTGTCAGCAAAAACATTCAGATATTTATTAAAAAACCAATGAGCATCTGGAGTACACAGTTAACAATCAATGGCGAGGCACTTGGACAGGTTAGCATTAGAAGAGGTATTTTCCAAGGGGACTCACTATCCCCTCTATTGTTTGTAATCGCCATGACCCCACTTTCACAAATACTAAACAAAACAGGCCTCGGATACCAAACATCTAAAACATCCAGTAAAATCAACCATCTGCTGTACATGGACGATCTGAAGTTGTATGGAAAGTCCCAGTCAGAAATCGAATCACTGCTAAACACTGTCCGTATATTAAGTAGCGATATAGCAATGGAGTTTGGACTAGACAAGTGTGCTGCATTATTAATGAACAGAGGAAAAATAAGAAAAACAGAAGGAATAGAACTGCCCAATGGAAGCAAGATCAAGAACCTGGAAGAGAAAGAACATTACAAATACTTGGGCATTCTCCAGGCTGATAACATCGCACACACTGAAGTTAAAAGAAAAATTGGAAGTGAATACATCAGGAGAGTTAGAAAAATCCTCAAGTCCAAACTCAATGGCGGGAACACCATACAAGCCATAACCACCTGGGCTATAGCTGTTATCAGATACACTGCAGGAATAATAGACTGGACCCAGGCAGAGCTAGAGACGCTAGATCGTAAGACCAGGAAAATCATGACCATCAATCATGCTCTGCACCCCCGCAGTGATGTAGATAGGCTCTACCTCCCTCGCAGCTCAGGTGGAAGAGGAATGCAGCAAGTCCATCAAACAGTAGAGGAGGAGAAAAGAGGCCTTGAAGAATATATCAAGGACAGTGAAGAAGATGCACTTCAGATGGTCAAGAACGAGAAACTATTCAACACCAATGAAACAAAGCAGGCCTACAAGAAAGAACAAGTCAAGAACCGAGCAGAAAAACGGAAAAATAAGCCCCTGCATGGTCAATATTTGCACAATATAAGTGGAAAATCAGACATCACCAAGACCTGGCAATGGCTTAAGAATGGCAACTTGAAGAAAGAAACAGAGGGTTTAATACTGGCTGCACAAGAACAGGCACTAAGAACAAATGCAATAAGAGCAAAAGTAGAAAAACCCACAACAAACAGCAAGTGCCGCCTTTGTAAAGAAGCAGATGAAACAGTGGACCACCTGATCAGCTGTTGTAAGAAGATCTCACAGACTGACTACAAACAAAGGCATGACAAGGTAGCAGGGATGATACACTGGAACATCTGCAAAAAATACAAGCTACCTGTAGCCAAGAATTGGTGGGACCATAAAATGGGAAAAGTGGTAGAAAATGAAGATGTAAAAATATTATGGGACTTCCGACTACAAACAGACAAACATCTGCCACACAATAAACCAGATATAACTGTAGTCGAGAAGAAAGAAAAACAAGTCAAAATAATCGACATAGCAATACCAGGGGATAGCAGAATAGAAGAAAAAGAAATAGAAAAAAATCACCAAATACAAAGATCTACAAATTGAAATTGAAAGGCTGTGGCAGAAAAAGACCAAAATAATCCCAGTGGTAATTGGTGCCCTAGGTGCAATTCCAAAACAACTTGAAGAGCACCTCAACACCATAGGGGCCACAGAAATCACCATCGCCAATTACAAAAAGCAACTTTACTGGGAACAGCCTATATTCTGCGACAATATCTTTAACAACAGCAACAACATTGACAATAAAATCCAGCCATCCCAGGTCCTTGGGAAGGACTCGATGTCTGGATAAAACAAACCAGTCAATAACACCTGTCTGACTGTGTAAACAAGAAATAATAACTACATAACTATGTGCCCAAGGGGGGGCTTGGGTTTGTGTGTATTGAACAGCAACCCTCCATGCCACATCATTTTGAGACTCAGGAGAGTTTCAACGCGAGCGTATGATATGACTAATGATCTGTATCTTAAATAAAAGTGAAAAAATTAACTAGGTCTTCCAAAGCCCTTGGACATACCTAAAGTTCCTCTTTGGATTGCAGTCCTAATTAATCAGCTGAGTCCTGTAAGTGTCCATATCTCATGGGAGATTAAGACTTCTGTCTCTCTGGAATAAGTAAAAAAGAGAGAAAGGGTCTCTAACTATTAGGAACTGCTCTAAAGTCTGCCACAGAAATCACAGAGCAGACTCAAGGGTCACCACAAAGCCAATATTTTAATTTTGTTTTATTTGAATATATTGAAAATAATCCTGAACCTTCAAGGTAGGGCAATACAAAAATTCATATGAATGAATTTTAAAAAGTTGTTTTAATTTGAAACTAGCTGTGTGGTACAGAATTGTAACTACCCTGACTTCTTAGGTCCATATTATAAAATGGAAAGAATGGCTGTATTAAAAAACCCAACCAACCACCTTTTGCACAACACCATTTAAAAGTCAAATAAAATGAAATCTGTATTTGACTTTGAGACCTGAGCTAAATAGTGTATTAATCACTCAGAATTGGATTTGTGTCTGCTACACATAATCAAATCTATTGCTAATTGAACAAAAAAGGATTACATTGACTGGCCATAACAAGACTTAAGTATAAAGACTCCAAAATGATAATCTGACATTGCTGGTTCATTGTACATGTTAACTGAGATGGAAGAGAGGAGAGGCCTGAGGTGAAGATTGCTGCTGTAGACAATAAGCAGTCCCATATAAGAGACTTGGGGGTTACACTTGAGTTACATCTGTATGAGTAGCACCTAGGGAGAATGGAATATATTGTGTGCAGATATACAGGCCTATAAATTAAATAAATTAGGATATTCAAAGTCTTAATTTTGATGTTCTGTGAGTGTGAAATAAGAAAAATTTGAGACCGCAGACTTGTGAGATCCTGTAGAACCAGCAACCTGGAAGTGAATTCAAGAATGGCAAACAGTACCAGGGCCTAGTCATTGAATCTGGTCAGCCAAGACATTTGAAATGACTTGATTACTTGTTTAAAAAAATCATTTTCATGTGGGAAGTGCACACAGATATTTAAGTGAGGCTGGGGAAATGGAGTCAGGTGATGTTAGCAGTTTCTGGCAGACCCAAAGGCACAGAGGTCTTGGCATATCCTGGAGCAGATCTCAGTGGGTTTTAGTGGATCAGTTATGCAGTCTAGTAACTTTGGCAGGTCTGATGCAGAACCTAGTGGCTCACATTCAGTGTATCCTCACCTGACAGCTCAACACCTCCTACACTGCTGCGTGTTTAAAAAGGTGCCCATAGTGTTGTGGGACAGGTCTGTTCCACTGCAACTTAAGACTGAGCTAGTGTAGTTGTTCAACAAGGCATCCATACTGCTGTGCTTCTGCAGTTTTAAGCCATAGTGGAACAGGGCTGTTCCGCAACGTCACGGGTGCTGTTTTAAACACATGCAATGGTGCAGGCAGTACTGAACCACATGTGTTAGGCTGTGCTGAATGTGAACCAGTGGTTTTTGGTGGGTTTGTGCATGGAACCCAGCACAAAAGCTGTCTGTTCAGCTGAGACTGATAGTCAAGATAGCTGAGCAGGAAAGCACTGGCACTTTTTTCTTTCAGCTTGTCCCAAAAGAAAACAAGAAGTTCTGGTAAGAAGTAATCTGCCTACTTTCCCTTCACTATAATCTTAACTGATAATTACCAACTTTTACCTCAAACAGTCATATGTTCACCATCTTGCTGGGGTGGATAACATCATCACAAAGAATGCCATCGAGGTGTCTCTACATGTCCCTACAACTGTACCAAATTAAGTTCAAATTCGTTATACTTGCACCTCAAAAGTTCATACATCCACCATATTGAACTATACCACTAAAGTGTTGCTATGTGTCCTTAAAACTGTACCAAATTTGGTTCAGTTCAGTTAGGTGGTCCACAGGTTAGCCCACTTGTGCCTAAAATGGTCACACGTCAGTCATCTTGAATCGGGGTGGATGAAATAATTACAAACTACACCATTGTAGTGTCCCTATATGGCCTACAGGTCTAGCAAATTTGGTTCAAATGGGTTAGGCAGTTCATAAGTTAGCCCAGTTGTTCCTCAAATGTTTGCTCATCCACCATCTTGAATTTGGGTGGATTACATCACAAAATACACCGTTGGTGTCCCTACAACACTACCAAATTTGGTTCAAATTGGTCCAGGCATTGTGAAGTTGAGAGAGAGAGAGTGCTGCGTGATCTCATGAGCTTACTTTCCTTAAGGGAAGTAGGCTAAAAAGCAAAAAGACAAGGCTGGTTCCCCTTGCCCCAATCCCAGTCAATTAGCAAGCTTAATGGGGATACAGCTCTTCTGGAGGTATGGTCAGGTCGCCAGTTCTACAGGGTTGTCCTGGAATCTCCAGGAATCTGCATCATTTTTCAGGTGACTATTGAAAGCAATCCTAGATATCTTAATGACTTGATATTGTTAAAGATAATGGGGAAAAATATGGAGTGTGCGAGGAATCTCCAGGAAGAGCTTCAGTTAATGTTGGCAACCCAAAGACAATGAGATATTTGTTACCCTAATTCTCTCTCTCTCTCTCTCTCTCTCTCTCACACACACACACACACACACACACACACACACACACACGGGATATGCACGGAACTGGTTTGGAGGTGCTTTATGGAGGCCCTCGATGACGGAGGGTGTCTAGCCTTTAGAGCGGGGGAGGGTGCACTTCCCCCTCCCACAGCTTTCCCCCCACTGGTGTCCGTGTTTTGAAAAGCCCATTGGGGCGAAGTATACTTCCCTGCCACCCTGTTGCCCCCGTTTTCCGGATATGACCAGAAGTCTCGTTGGAGCCTTCTGCCCTGATCGGCTTTTCAAAAAAAGGATGCCGGCGGGGGGGGAAGCGGCGGGAGGGGGAAGTGCACCCTCCCCCACTCTTAAAGGTGCACCCCCACCGCCTTCGAGCCTCCCCACCGCGGTTCCATGCACATCCCTAACACACAGACAGACACACACACACACACTGTCACTTTCCTCTTCTTTCTCCTTGCCTTTATATTCTTCCAAATATTTACTACCAAATGTATTTTTTCTGAAGGCAGCTCACTGGATTCATTGGGAAATGCTTACTGATAGTACACTTGGGATTTCAGCCTAAAGACTGTCCCTACTGGAATTGTGAAAAGGGTTAGTTCTAGGCAAGGCTAGCCTGTTAATGAAACAGCCACTTCAGACAGCAGATTGACAAAAGTGGCAGGGTGGGAGTGGGTGCCCTGTGCCTGCTGACAACTGTCTCTGCCAGCTGCCTGACTATGCCTCTCCACTCCAATGCCTCCCCGTATCTTATGGTGGTGTTGCCGCTGCCACTGCCACCCCCACTCTGCACCCTGACCTTTGAAAAAGCAGGAATGGGGAATGGAAGCAGGAATGGGGAATGGAAGGAACTGTGGAGGAGTAGCCCATCACTCTGTTCCTTCACCCTTCCTTCCATTCCTCATTTGCTACCTTCTGCTTGTGCAAAAGCAAGGGAATAGGAAGAGATGGCATTGATGACATACTGGTGGCAGCAGCAGGTCATTTAAGGGAAGGAGCCGGGGAGATGTTCCAGCAGTGAGGGGATGAACAGTGCATGATTTGTTCAGATCACTGCAAGCAATCACAGATTGGGGGTGCCTTACTGGTACTAGGAGTTCAATGGCTGCCAGGACTCAGATCGCAGCAGATCCTTTTCATAGTGATAATATGACCATTATGTCAGTGAGGCTTTTGTTCTTGATTTTTCAAATGCACATAGTAACTGAATGAAGCTGTTGTAAATCTGTCAGGCTAGCCAGACGAAACGCAACAAAGACAGAAGCAGAACAGCAAAATCCAACAGGAATAAATTCTCCAAACCAGGTCCAGTCCGAGTCAGTCCAATAAATCCAACAGAGTCCAAAGCGAAATCCACAAGCAAGGTCAACACAGTCCAGGGTCCAAACACGGTCAAGGCAATACAGGAACACAGCCAATTAGCTCGCAGGAAACAGTTGTTGCTATCAGCAAGGTAGCTACGTTAGAGGCGTCTTAAACAGGCTGAGCCCGCAGTGCTGTTAATTAAGAGTTGCTGAGTCAGTAGCTTTGCCTGTTGTTCTACACATGCGGCTTCTTAGCTCTTGCCGTCTCTTGGATTGGCGCCTTTCCACAGCTGAGACTGGTTGCGCCTCCTCCACAAGAGCTGCCTCACCCAGCTCTAACTCATCTTCAACTCCCTGTGCGTCAGACCCACTCTCCTTTGCAGCCTCTGGTCCTTGCCCACCCTCCTCTGCTGTCAGCTCTGTCTCTACCTCCAACTCCTCCTCGGAGTCTTCCAGCATGCCCATGACAGAAGCCCTAATCTGTTTTGGGGCCACAGTGTAAGAGGAGGGAGACATCTTGCCTATCTCATGGCTCCATCCCAGTTCAGTCACCTTGCCCTCACAACAGCTGCTATTTGCCTTGAGGAAAAAAGCTGCCATTGACACCAGCTCCAGGGGCTCCTGATTCAGGTCAGGATGTTGTGAGAGATGGAGGGTTAAAGTTTCCTCTACCCTTGCCACAGTCCCAGTAAAGATATGGGCTCCACATCTCTGCTCTTTGCATTTGAAAAATCAAGCTCACAGGCCTCAGTCATGTGATCTGGAAGCCATTCTGGGGTGGATGGGGGCAAACAAAACTTAACCCAGGTAAGAGGGAGGTGCTCCAGCTGCATGACCCTTAGAGACACATTCCTGCAAGTGAATACAGGAGGCCTTCATAACCCGTGAGGGTTCCATTCTGCCCTACAACCATTGCAGATAATGAAACTGCAGATAACAAGACCTTGAGACATTAAGAATCGGGGGGGGGGTTAGGTTCCTCGGGGTTGAAAAAAGGGCAAAAAAGGCTTTAAAGGCAGAAATTAAAGAAAAAACATGCTGTGCAGTCTCCAGCTGCCCAGCAATCGCCCCCCCCACACACTTAAACCCCAATTCTTCCAGTTCCCCACAAAAAATCACAGGGATCCCCCCTCCCAGAAAGAGCCACAAATGCGCTCTATTTAGCAAAATAGGCCCAACTGCAGATACACGAAACTGCAGGTGCTCCGACTGCAGATCATGAAGACACGCTGCCAGTTTTTGACTGCTTTGCATTCCCACAGAGCTTCTTCCATTGTTGAAGCACTGTGGGGAATGTCAGCCACTATGACTGAATGAATGGTATATTCTCTAGTTTGGCCATTATACTTTGGCTGTATTATTAGACCTTGAGGTCATTTACACAATCAAAAATTGTGTTATACCCGGGTTTGGGAGTTGTGTGTACTCCAGGGGCATAGCAAGGTTGCAGTGGGCCCAGAGACAAGATTTTAAAATGCCCCCCATCACTGAAGCTCAGCTCATGAAGTAAAGAAATCTTAAATGAGGCTGAATAGTGGTAACAAAAAGCAGAGTAAAATTTATATATATATATAACCTATGTGCCACAATAGAATATCATCCTAAATGATTTTTAAAATGATTTTGTAAATTGTGGACGATGCAAGTCATTTAAAGGTACTAGAGAAAGACATGCTGTTCTGGCAGCTCCAGGTCTTAACACTCACATCATTTTCGGAGGATGAATACAACTGAAGGAAGCCCAGGCGGGTGCGTGGATGGGGGAGTCAGTCATGTGACTTGCCTCTGGGGGCCCCCCCAAGGCAGTGGGCCCCCAGACAACTGTCTCCCCTTGCCCTATTATAGTTACGCCCCTGGTGTACTCCTAACTTTTGGCTGTGTGGAAGCAAGGTAAGAGGAAAACCTGGGTAGAAGTGATTGTGTAGAAACAACGTAGGAGGAAAAGCTACCCCAGTTTTCCTTCTACTTTGCTTTCACACAATCATTTCTACCCAGGGTTTCCTCCTACCTTGCTTCCACACAACCAAAAATTGGGAGCATACACAGCTCGCAAACCCAGGTAGAACACATGTATTGATTGTGTGAATGATCTCCTTATCTTGGTTCTGTAATCAATTCCCAATGCTTTGGCAAGAAAGCAATAGTTAACTATTGAGGTCATTCACACAATCACAAATCTTATTCTACCCAGGTTTGGGAGCTGTGTGTGATCCCAATTTTTGATTGTGTGGAAGCAAGGTAAGAGGAAAACCTGCTTAGAAGTGATTGTGTGGAAGCATGGTCAGAGGAAAAGCTGCCCAGGTGTTCCTCTTACCTTGCTTCCACACAATCAGAAATTGGAAGTACACACACCTCCCAAACCCAGATAGAACACAATTTTTGATTGTGTGAATGACCTCATTGTTTTCTTTCACACAAGCAATTATATGTACTTTCACTAGTTGTCACTGTCATCATTGCTACCTGCATCACCATCACTGTCATTTTCAAAGTTTGAGAACAGAGAATTGTTATGTGGGGGATCATGAGAACTAATACAAACATAGTAAAAACCCAAAATTGCTTTCAAAATTATCTAGGATTAAGATAAAATTGTTTGAGAATTCTGTCCCCCCCCCCAGTAACCCTGAATATGCTCAAATTAAGTTATATACTAAATATGCTTACTTCAGGATACATTCACTAAGTAAGGCAAGATGCACAGGAATCAATTACAGAATTTTCTCTAAGAGTTCATCTAGGTTTTTAAACAACCTTGACTTAAACTAAGTAGCATTGTGAAATAATGTAGCTTAATCCATCTAAATTTCATGGCAATTTTGTTTGTTGATTATTATGACCCTATTAGTTTCCCAGACAAGCAGAGGGCATTCTATGGAAGACCGAAGCAGTAACACTGTTAAAACTGGGATGTAATTCACTCATATAGACAATCAGTTGTAAATGCAATTTCCATTCTAAAAATATAAAAGGAGGTGATATTTACTCTTTTTTAGCCTTCTTTCCAGTAGGTTTATGATATCACCCAGCATTCCGTGTGGGAGAATGAGACACATATGAGTGTGTCTCCCCTCCACCATCAACTTCACAATGCTTGGACCAATATGAACCGAATCAGGTACAGTTGTAGGGACAATCCATAGGGACACCTCAGTGGCATAGTTGTGATGATGTCATCCACCCCAATTCAAGATGACAGGTGCATGGTCATTTGAGGCACGTGGAACTGATTTGAACCAAATTTAGTACTGTTCATCATCAATTTTATTACGGCCACTGGCCGGCACAAATTTAGTATAGTTATAGGGATTCATATGGACATCTCAACAGCATGGTTTGTGTTGATGTTATCCATCCCAAATAAAGATGGTGGGTAATGTGAATGTGAGAGATGGAAGTTGGTAATTATCAATTAAGATTATAATGAAAGGAAAGTAGGCAGATTAGTTCTTACCAGTACTACTTGTTTAAAAATATGTAATTACATGAGAAAAGAAAGAATGAAATAGTTGGTGTGTGGTGACAATACATGTTAAAGCCAAATAACCCACCTGAACAATACTTGATTACATGTGATATTTAATATAAATTTAAATTTGCAGGTGACACTCATAATACAGATTATCATGAAATAGTAATCCAACAGTTGTGCTGTTGGACCACCAGGATCACAGATAGTTACCTTTTCTGAAAGCAGCTGAAAGAAGGAAGTAGTACAATATTTATTCAGTGTGAATTCATAAAGCCTTCTTACCCAGCTTGGGAAGAAGGATTATGTGCATCTAGTCAGCTATATTTAAGATAAAGAATAAGAAAGGACATTTAGATGTGACATTTTTAGTAAACCTAATGTTTTTGCTAAGCACTTGCATTATTTATATCCATTCCTCCTGTTTCAGTTATTGTGTCTGTGTTTTCCAATATAAAAACATTTAAGCATAAATATTTTTCTAGGTGCTACCATATTTTGAATGTAAAATATTATTATAATTTTACAACACACATTTTATGCAAGATGCAGCACAAGCCTATTAATATTTAAAAGTAAGTTCTACTGAGTCCAGTAGGGTTTACTCCCAAGCATATGTGCACAGGATTATAAAGCATGTTTACCTATGCATGTTTACTCAGAAGTAACTATCACTATGATCAGTGGGAGTTACTCCTATGTAAGTATGCATGGTTGCAGTGTTAGTTTCTTATTCTACTCCCTTTCTCATTCAATGTTTTCCATGTATGCATGCACGCACAGCTGCGCATGCACACACAATGTGTGTGTATATTGACTGATTCCAGACTAATGAAGCACTTCCACAGAAATGTTGGGCAAGTGTAAAGCTGTTACACTACCTAATTGTGCTAAGTCTGGAACTCGTGTTCCGGGCTAGAATTATGCTAGTAATTCTAACATAGAATTCTAGCACAGACACAATAACATGTTTGTGCTTGCACAACACACCTCATATGTTAGATAGCAAACGTTTGCAATTTGAAGTATTCCTGTGGCTTCATTCAATTATGTGTTCATTATTGCAGTAGTGCAACAGGCACTTCATTAGTCTGTATGCCTTGCAAAGAAAAATCTGTGAGGTAAATGGAAGCCTCTTGAAGAACATAATATAAGCACAGCCCTGCTGGACCAGGCCAAGCTTATCTAGTCCAGCATCCTGTTTCACACAGTGGCCCACCAGATGCTCTTTGCTCATTGCTATTTCCCAGAAATCAAAAAGATAAATTTTAAAGGCACAAAGACACAAATATTGATAGAGCATTAATGATTATTTGACATGTTACCTGCTTGAAAAGGAGAACTTTGGAATTAGTTTTATATTATCATCTGTCAGGCCTGGTTCAAAATGTACAACTGAACCAGGGTTTAAGGATCAGGATCACATTGCAGGATTGCATATGCCATCTTTTGCTCTCCATCTCTTGCATACAAATCCTACCTTTCCTCTGGATTTGGCATTAAGTGTGTGGCTCTCATCACTGTGGATTAAAATGAAGCAGGATATGTTCTTAAAATAACTTTCAGAATCCAGCCTTGTTTAGGGTTTTTAATTGAGCTTAAGAAAGTTTTAACCTTGTTTGCTGACAAGACACATGTAATGCCAGAACCAAGGAGTGTGTGTGTGACACACACACACACACACACACACGTGTTTGCATGTGAAGTAGATGTGTGCAGTAGGTGTGCAGCCAGTTCCTGTTCTCTAAACCTTGGTACAACTGAACTGGGCCCTTGCATTAATTCAAGTTTTCCTCATAATGTAACACTGTGATAGTGGTGTGTGTTTTTAAATCCAATTCTTGGTTCTTCCTGGACTGAGATGTATCTTTAGTGAAGAACCGGCTGCCTCCGCCCCTGGACTTACTTAGAGTGGCTTTGACAATGGTGCAGTGCACAAACCAACTAACTCATGCTTCTTGTCACTGTGCAATTATGGGATGAATGGGGAGAATGTCAATCTCTTCAAGAGAGATCTCTGAGGAAATGTTCCAAGAGGCAGTAGAAGTCACTTGTGCTTCCATGTTGTGAATCTACCACGTTAAGCCTGAATGTTTCATAGTGTGAGTGCAGGATTGTTTCCGATGTTACATAATGAAAGAAAGGTAGCTAGACAGTGATATATATATTGTTGTATGTTTTCAGTCTTGAACTATACAAAGTCTGGCACCAATTGCTTGCTGATTTAATATTTAACTTAATTCCTTTTGTACTATGGTGTTGCATGTGACCATTCATATTTCTGGAAGTCACCCACTTTGTCACAAGTGATCATTTTTCTCGGGAGCGCTTATTATTATTGATGTTATTGATAAATGGATGCAATACATGAGGTACCTATGATGTCTCAAACAAAAGAGGCTTCTAACATCTGACTGTAGCCTACAAGAATTGCTTGTGACACATTTTGTACTATGGTGTGGTTAAAATGGTCTGCCTTTTCTCACAAATAGGCACAGATGTTACAGATACCCTTCACATAACATGTCCTTTTTCTGTTATGTGTTGCACTGTATACTTTTCTGCCATTGGTATACAGTATATGACCAGACTATATCATGGCACTACAAATATGGGCTGGTGTAAGAACAATAGCAAGCTTTGTCTCACCATCAGTTATCAACTGTGCCTTATCATCTGCTATGGTGTTGGTGATGCAGTGGTGGTCAGGGCTGCTTCAAGACTTCCCAAGACCCCAGAAAAAATTAATGGATGTTCTATATGTACAGAAATGAAGATGCTACATATTTTCTGTATATATTTGTCTCTGTCAACGAACTCCATTGTGAAAATGTTTCCCAGCTTATATATACAAGCAAAAAACCTGGTGAACTTGAGGGGTAAATGGGAACTGTGATGGTTCCCATTTACATGCAAACCAAAAGTGATAATTTAATGAACATAGACAGAGAGGAAATATTAATGCATCTCTTCTTTATATATAATTCACTAAGGCATAGCTGTGGCCAATCCCATGTGTGGCAGCTCTTGCAAGAGTTTGGAGAGCTGCCGGATAGCAACAGGGACAGGCGGGGGGGGGGGGAGAGAAAATGGCGGCAGCAGCAGCCATCTGGCTGGCGGGCCAGGGAGATAATGGCGGTGGTGGGCAAACAACGGGCCCCGGTGGGCATGAAGAGAGGCAAGGGCAGGTGGCTGATGGCTGGAGAAGGCAGGGGCAGGCGGGAGAAAATGGCAGCGGTGGGGAGGGCAGGCGGTGGAGGAAACGGTGAAAGGGAAAACTAGAAAGTGCTGGCTAGGGTGGCCGGCGAGGGAAAGCGCCACTGGCGGGCAGTGAGAAAAAGTGCCGGCCTGGGCAGCTGGCAAGGGAAAGTGGACTGGGAGGGGGAGAATGGACTGGGGCTGGGCTGGGGTTTAAGATGGGGAGGAGAGACAGGGTGAACTAGGGGCACAGATGCTCTGTGCCGAATCAGCTAGTTTAAAGTAATAGGTTTAAGCCTAGTTGTGATAATTTAAGGACTTGAAATTCTATATTTACATATCTGATGTGTCAAGTTAGTGGGAAAACATTGGATTTTTATGATCATTCTAGTGGGATGTCTATATATATATATATATATATATATCAGAGTTCTGACAAATGCATCAGCTGTTAGGAATACATCAGCTGTTAGAGTAGTCTACACTACCCTACAAGCCTTGTAGTTTCCACATTAAAAAAAATTGTATTATTGAATGCAATCCAATTTGTATTATTGAATACAATTTACATTGGCTTTTGTTCTTCCATCTGTCTTCATTGACTGACTGCTCAAATGCAGTAAGAACAAAAATATGTGTAGTTCCTACCACCTTACATTATACAAATGATTCTGGTTATCATGTCTGATTACTAGTGACGAGAAGACTCCCTTAAGCTCAAATCTGAATTCGGTTCAGAAACAAAGCTATTTTTTTTAATTAGCTTGTCCTTTTTTTTTAAGCCCAATTCCAAATTTTAGATAGGAACCTAGGAAGCTACAATAAACTGAGTCAGACCATAGGTCCATCTCGTTCAGTATTTTCTACCCAGACTGGCAGCAGCTTCTCCAAGGTTGCAGGCAGGAACCTCTCTCAGCTCTATCTTGGAGATGCCAGGGAGGGAACTTGGAACCTAGATGCTGTTCCCAGAGCGGATCCATCCCCTAAGGGGAATAGTTTGCAGTGCTCATACATCAATTCTCCCATTCATATGCAACCTGGGTGGACCCTACTTAGCTAAGGGGACAAGTCATGCTTGCTACCACAAGACCAGCTCTCCTCTTGTCACACTCCCAATGTATGGCCTTGTGTGCCACTCTCAATGTGTGGTGGTTTTGTACACCATCAGGAATTTGATGGAATATAAGCAGTTCCCTCTTTATGGGGTACAAACAGTTCCCTCTCCCCAGTCTACCATGCACTCTTGAATCCTGACCCATCTCCTTTCCCTTCTTGCTTAGCTGGTGGTTGTGGCAATGATGGGAAGGTATCTTCAGAGGCCTGTCTGCATAGCTCCTATTCCTCCATCCCTGGTGCTTGTGATACTGCAATAGCAGTGTTCCAGGTGGCCAGCAGGAACCTTGGGAAATGCATTTCTCTACAATGTCTAAGTCCCATTGCACCTCTTCATTGCTATGGCTGCCCCAAGGTAAATGGGAAGGGGACAGCTGTAGTGGCAGGGACTGTGATGACTGTCCAATGAACTAATTAAAGTCAAACCTGAACTTCAGTGGCATTTGGGCTCAGCTCCTCATCAGTTTGTTGAGAGAACTCATACATTCACTACTATTCATCCTGTAAATTCTGCACCCAAAGCACTGCCTCTGGGATCAAGAAAGCCCAGCCACCTGTGTGGCCAGGGTGACCTGACAGGACAGCAGGGAGGGTTTCCTGCGAGTGCACAAAGTCTTGTAGGACTGTGGCTTCCAAGGGCAGCAACCTCACCCAATAGTGGTTGGAAGAAGGACCTAGTGGAAGATGGAGAGCCAGGGCAGAGCCCAGCAAGATTGGCCTGAAAAACCTGAGGCTGGTGTCTCGGGGAATTGGGTCATGAGGAGGACACTGGCTTGGCCCTGTAGAGGGGGAAAGGCCCTGAGACTGAGAGAATGAGGGAGGTGGAAGTTCCTATGTGCACTGTAGTGTCGTACCTCAGTTTGAGCAAGCAGAACCTCTGGTGAGCGTGAAGGAGTGAGAAGGACTATGAGTGCAACTTGTCCAGCATGCTCCTGTGCCAGGGGAGGTAAGCCATTAGTAGATAAGATGTTGCTACCACACCGCTTGCAACAAAATAATCTTTCTAAAGGGAAGCTGCCTCAGTCAGGTGAGTGTATTGCAAACAGAGATGGCTTCTTTGGCCCCCTTTGATTTGGAGCTGCCGTCCTGGGGTGACAGACCAAGAAGCCCCCACCCCACCCCGTTTCCAAACTTTGGTGCCATCATTAGTGATTAAAGGGACATACACAACGTTCTCTGAACTATACGCCTTATACAGTTAAAATAGTGCTAGTAGATATTTAAACAAGAGGTTGTAGACGAGAAGTCGGAACTACATATAGTGCTATATGGACGAATCCACATTATAGAACGGTATAAAAATACTTTCTAAGGTTTGGCCAACATATCACAGTTACACTTTCTCATGCCATGAGGATGCAGAAACCTCAATAAGGCCATTGCAAAACTGCAAGAGAAATAAAATATGTATGATTTATCCATAAAATCCCATTTCAAAGGCTTGGCAATCTAGCAGCTACCATCTAGCATCTTCCCTAATGAGGATCAAGATTGCTTTCAGGATTCCTGTTGTATGATAAATGCTTGCTTTCAGTGCTAAATGTGTTCGGAGACATTTGACATCTTTCCCATTTTATATTCACACTCAGTATGCATCTTTTAGTCTCTCTCATGGTTTTCCGTTGTCAAAAGTGATGCCAGATATTAGAATGATCAACCAACTTCAGCAGCAAGAAGGGGCATGTATTTACTGCCTGTAAAAATATACTTTCTTGTCACTGGTATTTTTAAGATGGTCAGACAGTAGATGGAAGTTTTCTGTTTTTGCACTTTCATGGCTGTTCATAGCTATTTGCAACTATTTTCTGTTCTGCCTTCCAATTTAAGAAGTAACAAATCTGTTTTCACAAAGGCTCAAGGCAACTGAGAATAACTAAACAGCCAGTTGTTGCTCTGAAATATGTCATAGAAATATGCCATATGCATTTATTAAGTTAGCCGTAAGTTCATCTTAAATATAGAAGCTCAAATTAGATACATGGATCATAAAACATCCAAAATAAATACATTTATTTGATTTATAAATACAAATTGCAAATATGTATAAAACATACACAAAACACACACACAATACACATAATATGCACATAATACAAAGTGGCATTAACATATTTTTTTTCTGAAATAGGTCTTGGTGACAGATATCCAGAGCAAAGAACCACATGCAGAACAAGCACTACTGTGCTAGTGCAAGAGGATGGCTTAGCTGAACTAAAAACTGATTTTGCATAAATACTATTGTACTATAGTGGTCTTACAAAAAAGTTCCCATTGAATGAATTCATTCAATGGCCAGAATTCTATCTATCTATCTATCTATCTATCTATCTATCTATCTATCTATCTATCTATCTATCATATTTTTATACTGCCCAAAACTTATGTCTCTGGGCGGTTTACAACAAAAACAAAAAGTTAAAACATTAGTTAAAACAAATAAATGACAAATTAAAACATTGGTTAAAATAAATGATAACAAAAAGTTAAAACATTACAAGAATTTAAAAACTTAAAACAGTATTTTAAAATTAAATTAAAACTATTAAAACAGTTTAACAGATAAGTTAAAACTATTAAAACAGTTAAAACTATTAAAACAACTATTAAAAGCCTGGGTGAACAAATGTGTCTTTAAAGATTTTTTTAAAAATTGTCAGAGATGAAGAAGCTCTTATTTCATCAGGGAGTGTGTTCCAAAGCATCAGGGCAGCAACTGAGAAGGCCTGTCCCCAAGTAGCCACCACACGAGCTGGTGGAAGCTGCAAATGGACCTCTCCTGATGATCTCAATAGGCGGTGCGGTTCATGCCGAAGAAGACGTTCTCTTAAATACCCAGGGCCCAAGCTGTTTAGGGCTTTATAGGTATAAAGATATATATATATATAAAAGATAACAAGTAATGAGCAAAAATATTTGCCTAAATAAAAGAATGTCTTCATTTACTCATTAACTACTCCTTTGGATTAATGTGAGGATGATAGGTCTGTCTATCCTGACTAATGTTGTGCATATGCAATGATGTAACACTAATGAAGGGCTGTTCCACTAGCTAGTTGCACTAAGTTTGTAGCTTGTATTGCAGACTAGTGTTGCACTAGCACAACAAGGTGTGCAACTTCTTATACATCTCTCATGTTTTGCAGGGAATGTTTGTGCAAGGGTGGAGTTCCAAAAGTCTCCATGATTTAGCACAGCTATGCCATTTTGCACTAGTACAACTTTGTTCATTGCACAAACGCAGCCTCCGTTTTGAGAGACAGTATTCCTCTGACTACCAGATACTCAAATTTAAATACATGAGATGATAAATTGCCATTATGTCCTGCATGAGAATTCCTTAGACATCTGTTTGATTATAGTCAGGATATTTGTCTTTGAATAGCTTAAGCTGGATAATTCACACAGCCCCACTGAACCATGTTAAGACAACCATTCCTACTGCACACCTCCTTATAGCCCTGGGCCACTCTCCACACATGGAGCTTCTTAAAGAGAAATAGAGCACTGTGGAGCTCCAGCAACATCTGTGAAGGTGCCTGGGAAGAGGGACTCCATTCCAGCTCTTTCCCCATAGAGGTCTATGTCTCCCCACACCATATCATGGGCAGTTGAGAACTGCCTGCACCACTGCAGATGTTCAAAACATCATTTGCACATTTGTTTCCAATAGATGTTATTTCCAGTGGGCATAGTGTCACACAATTGTGATTGCACAGTTTTAAGCTGTAGTAGCAGGACAGGGCTGTTCTGCAACAGTGTGGGCAGTTTAGACTTCCACAGCAGCATGGGCAGTTCTGAACCACCCACATTATGCTGCACATCATGTCGGCTCATATTTCATAACATTCTTGCCTGTCATGCCCTTCGGTCAAGGGAGAAACACACACACACACTCTTGGACAGGCTGAAGGACCACAGGAGGCACCAAGGTGTCACAGGTTCAGGAACAGCAGCAGGCACCTTGTGGTGGCAAGCCCAAGGCATAGGCAGGATTGGTGGGTCTGGGAGCAAAGGTCAGAAGGCTCTAGAAACAGAGCTGGCATGCAAGGTAGCCACCTTCAGGACAGAGGTCTACATGAGCTGTTGCATCCAGTAGCACCTAAAAGAACTGGGAAGGCTTAAGTAGGCCAGGAAAGGACCATATACATTTCCTGCCTGTGCTGGTGCAAACCTTCCTCATGAGTAACCCTTCTGTGGTTTGTTACACCTCCTCCTGAGGAGACTCATCTGGCGGTAGCTGCCTTGTGCTTCTCCACCTTGCCTGCAGTGCCTCTCTGTTACATTGGTACTGGCGGCTTGGAAGATCGGCTGAGGCATTCCTAGGGGGCTGGGATGTAGCTGGTGGCAGCTTCAGGGTCGGATTGTCAGGAGGGCTGTGGAAAGGCACCCCATCCCGAGATTCTTAGAACCCAGATGCCTTGGGTTCTTCGAGGATTTGGATGGATGTAGGGCAGGCCATGGGTGACTGAGGTGCTGGCATTAGATTGGTTTCCAGGGGCTCCTCCAAACTGGGGACGTCTTGGGGTCCTTGGGTGGGCACCGAGGCTTCTGGCACCACCAAGATGTGGAGGCCCATTACCTGGTTGCTGGAGTGTGGTTCCTCCTAGGTTCCTCCTCAGAGAAGGACTCTCCTTCCCCATCTGAAGAAATAGGATAGTCATTAGGTGGGACCTGACATAACCTAAACTTAGAAAGGTCAACTCTTGCAATGCATTCTACCACATGCATGCATCTTTATTGGCCTCGGATGGCAGTCATGAAGCAACTGAAGGGCATTTAGATATCTGAGGTTTCTTCTTCCTTTCAGCCTTCAAATATCTAAATGTCCTTCTTTCAGCCTCCCATAAATTGGAATTCAACTTTAGGACCTTGAGCTCACCATAGAATATGCTTGAGGAGATTCAGGCTGATAGTTTCCCAGGTGAAGCACCCCACCATTCCTCCAGGACTCATGACCTGCTCATGAGCAGTTTTATTATTTTAGATTGGAGATCCAGAGATGCATAAGCAGTGTCAGTACTACAATTGCTAATGCAAATGTACAACAAAACATTTAGCAACCATTTTATAACTTAACCATTTATAAATAATTCATAATAAAGAATTGCTGTGACTGTATAGTTTGAAATCTCTCACCAAATTAAAGAAAGAAAGAAAGAAAGTAAAGCTGAGTGCTAATTTTCTTTCTCTTGGCACTTGTGCTTCAGCTATTATCCTTCATTATTTATTATTCATTGGTTCCCAGAATACATCTTAAGTATATGATGGAACCAAGTCTCCCATAAGACAAGTGGAAAAAACAGAGACTAGCCCAACTTTTTAACATACTTGTTACATGTTTGAATAATTTTGACTAATAAGTTTGAATAATTTTAGACTATATTAACTACTGAAATGCACTGTTAAATATTGATCTTAGTAAAACATATATATGTGGTTCTGAAGTTCTCATGCTCTTGGAAAAGAGAGCAGTTATTTTTGAAACCCTTCCCATGTTCTGGAAGTGCTCTCTGACAAGAGAAACACATTCCTGACCCTCATTGCAATTGAAATCTCCTTACAATGGATAATAATTGCAATAATTGTGCATCTTTTGCACAAGAGCGTTGTCACCAAATGGAACTTTTTAGCATAATTAGCATTCTCTGCCCATTTAGTAGATCTATATTTTCACTTACCTGTCGATTTCTTGTACAAGTGCACTATTTTTCTGGTTCCTAAAGGATTGGCAACAAAACATCTCAAAGAACAGTCCATGGTATTTGTCTTCTCCTGTCACTCCAGAAAACTAATTGACCAACTTGACTCCTTCTGAGACAATAGCTGAGGAAAGAATGAAAGAAATCTACAGTTTTGATTTCTTATCCACAGATTTAATTTGCTTTCAACCTTTTAGCTAGTTATTTTGTAGGAAATAAATCTTAGTATCTTTTGGTTTCATCTCTGGAAACTGGTGTCAGTTGTATATCAGATACATATTGTCAAAATTCAGAAAATTGTTTGATTTTTCAAATTAAGCAGAGATGAAGTCTTTCTAAAATGACCATTAAGGAATACATTATGATAAGAACAATGAGCTTTATATTAAGACTTTTGAGAGATAATTATATAATGGTGTAATGTGAAAGAGATCTATTGGTCTTCATTAAAAATACTAGAGGAAATCATAAAGTAAAATATTGTTAGCAACAACATGTGGGAATGGTCTCAGTGAAGACCATTGTGCTGGAGATAATGTGAAGGGATATGCAAGTTCATCACTTGATGCTGCTGCCATCAAGTTATGAACATGTATGTGTGAACCATTGTTGGTAAAGAGTTAGGGCAGTAGCAGATTTAGTTTCAATAACGTTGTAGCCTCCTTCCTCCTGCCTACACTCCCAGAACAAGCTGTACATTGAGGTATGATTTCTTTCCCTTGACTGACCAGGACTTTGCCGATCTCTTCAATTGCTTGAGAAAGGGTCCCTGAATCAAGATTATTATGACTTATCAGACAATTGTGATACTTGAATGTTATTTTGTGCCAAAGAAAAGCACAGGAATTTTCTCCCTGCTTCTCTTCTCTCCACCTATATTAGTTCTTTCTCCCAGTTTTTCAGTGATAATTGCTTTTCAGGCTTTCAAAGAAAGCTTGAATATACAGTGTTATAGGGGAAAGCCAAAGAAATGAATGAATATTATGTTAGTAGTCATTCACCAATGAAAACAGCCATGGTACAGTAGATGCTATCACAAACATTTTCCATTCTGTAATTTTGAAAACATGACAGAACTATGCCTTTAAATATTTCCTTTATGAAAGAATCACATAAAGCTAAGCAACAGAATGCTAGAAAACAATAGTGTAGCATAAATTAACATTATAGAATGCTAGCCTCTCTAAAAATAACATGTTAATAAAATATTGCTATTTTGAGATGTGTGTGTGTGTGTGTGTGTGTGTAAAATTGACATTTTCACTAAGAAAAAGTAGTCCTAGGAACATAGGAAGCTGCCATATACTGAGGCAGACCATTGGTCTGTCTAGCTCCATATTGTCTTCACAGACTGGCAGCGGCTTCTCCAAGGTTGCAGGCAGGAATCTCTCTCAGCCCTATCTTGGAGAAGCCAGGGAGGGAACTTGAGTCCTAACCTTCTAATTTAGGAACTTGAGTCCTAACCTTTGTGGGAGAAGAAAGGACGGGCTCTCTCATTTTGAGATTTTCTCTCCTTGCCCATGCAAATTCCTCTGTTGCTTTCTGAGCAGTTGAAATCCATGCATGTAAACAGCAGAATAGGAATTACTTGCAAGTAACTTACAAGTAACTTGCTTTATTCACAAGGAGATCCATTGGCAACAAAGGATTCCTATTTAGTCTGTTGTTTCACATTGCAGATTGCAACTCTTTGGATTGCAACTCATTGCAGATTGCAGCTCTGAGTGCAGGCTATTTTTTTGCTACCCCCTTCTCCCACCTGAGCCCTACCCCCCAACAAAGCCATTTCCAATGACAAGGCATGGGTGAAGGAGGGGGTTTCTTGAAAATCAGACAGAGGTACCTTCTTACCACACATGGAAGGTGTCCCCTTCTAGTTTCCGCGCTCCATCCAGAATTCCCCCTCCTCCTGCAGCCACCCACACTGCCTCTCATGCTTTTTTCAAGGTCCTTTGACCCTCTGGAATAAATGGGAGTGAGGGCCCCAGGGATTCAGGGAGAAGGAGGAACTAGGGGAAATGACTTGTTCTCATGCTTTGCACATGCACTGCTGTGGATCCCCTAATGTCTGTCCAGACATCCTATAGTATTTTGTGGAGGCAGTGAGCACCCTCAGTAATAAAGTATCTGCTTTTATTTAAAACCTCAAAGTGGAGTCCTCATGAGGAATACTGCTAGGCAGGTTGCATCAGGTGGGGCCAAACTCAGAGTTCAAAGAAGATTAGATCTTCAGGTAAGATCTAATAAGGCAAGGAGGTGTCCTGCCCTTCCTCAGAGAAGCATTTATAATCCGTACCAGACCCTCTCTGATAGTACTATTGACAGATGAAATAACCCAAGTTAGGCAAGAATCAAGAGAACAGGTGGTAGGACATACAGTCAAAAGCAGCTTGTCCACATCCTCAGGAGCTACAAAATGAAAGTGATCCAATCTGATCCCATAAGGGGAGTTGCTGGATACCTGCCTAGTAGACTCTGCAATAAATGTGGAATCCAATTTGGTAGGGATGTGCACGAACCGGTTCGCAGGCCATGTTGGAGGCCTGCGAACTAGTTCGCTTGTCCGGTGGTCCGCTGAACCCCTGGTGAGGGGGGGTTACTTTAAGGGCAGGGGGGTTGTACTTACATGATGTTTTTAAAGATTTTTCGTATTCGGGCCAAATTGTAATGATGTGCACGGACCGCAGAGGCGCGGTCCGATGCTGGGGGGTTGCTTTAAGGGTGTGGGGGGGTTGTACTTACCCATCCCGACACTTTCCCCCCTCCGCTGCTCCATTTTTTGCCTAAGTCTTCGGGGTGGCAGCGTTCCTCCCTCCTGCTCCTGCCCCCTTGTTGTTCCCCAAACCCGGAAGTAACACGGGCACATGCGCCTGCCGCGGTGGCGCGTGTCACGCATGTCACTGTGATGTGTGGAGCACGCGCATGTCGGCAGCGTGCGCGCACATCGGTAGCGCATGTGCACGTCGGCGGCGTGCGTGGCAGCTGGTGAATACGCCCGTGTTACTTTCGGGTTTGGGGAACAACAAGGGGGCAGGGGCGGCAGGGAGGAACGCTGCCGCCCCAAAGATTTGGGCAAAAACTTCCAGAGGGGTAAAAGCGGCAGGAGGGATAAGTACAACCCCCTGCCCTTAAAGCAACCCCCCAGCGTCGGACCACGCCTCCGCGGTCCATGCACATCACTACAATTTGGCCCGAATACGAAAAATCTTATCCAAAAAAATCATTAAAAACAACTCAGCGGGTGATCAAAGTCTCCAAATTCGAATACAAGGGGGAAGGGCTGCGTACCAGCCCTTTCAACCCTAGACAACTCAGCTGTATGTGAACTTGAATTTATGGGATATTTATTTATTTATTTATTTATTTATCAAATTTGTACACCGCCCCAAATTTTCATCTCAGAATTGTCATGACTGATTTGATGCCAGTATGAGAGAACCATTAATTCCACAAACTTGTGCGTATTTAAATTCCGCATGATTAAGGCTGACTATTCTGTGAGGTCTTGGTTTGATAGGTAGTCATTGTTTTCACTTTTCAGCAATGTGAAGATTGATGTTGATATTTAACACATTTGTGTACAGTATGAAGGTATGCACGAGTGAATAAAATCTCACATATATCTGAGCATGTTTTTTATTTAAAGATTGCCTTTTGTCACCTCCTCCTCTCTAATCCTGTTTCTAACAGTATATTGTGTATTGGAATGAAAGGAAGAAAATCATTTCTGAAATTCAATACACTCTGCTTCTTGCTTTTCCAGAGACAGAAGGAGAACTGTTCGTTTTAAATTCTCTTCATGTATACTGATAGGTATTTATTTTTTATTTTTATTTAAAGGTACACAGACCGAGAGCCAACTAGTCTAGGCCATATGAACACAACTCATGATTCAAGTAACAACCTAATTTCCCCATATAATCTGAAGGCTTTCTTTACCCCCCCACCCCCCCCCCACACACTTATTAAAAAAAACTTTACACAGAGCATCCATTCAAGCTTTTCTGACTGTGGGGGTTGGCTGTCAGTTGTTTCTAAGCAACTGGTAATCACTGGGGCCTGGCTAGCGCAGCTGTGCTTGATCAGAATTCTCATGTAATAATTCCTGATCATGTAGATGCAAAGGGGGAGGGGGAGGTAAAATGACAGTGGCGCAAAGGTGAAAGAAGTTTCTGAGTCTTTATTGTTTTTAATGTTTTAATTTGTGTTTAATGTTTAATTTGTGTTTTATTGTAAACCATCCAGAAACATGAGTTTTGGATGGTATATAAATACATTAAATGAAAATAATCCTGTATTTAATCTGAGTGAAGGCATCAGATTGTGATAAGTTATTCATTGTTTAAAAAGAAAAACAGACTACCAGCTCAATGAAGACTAGCTTTTGACCAGTCTGTGTCAAAAGCAACCCAATACTAAACATGTTTATTTGGAATTCTCACTGGTTTTAATGGAACTTAATCGTAATTATGTTTAGGGTTTCAGTCTTAACCACTCATATTTGATACGCTCTCAGTTTGACTGTACACTCTGATGCTGAAGTGTTACTTTGATTGTAACAAGCAATACCAATTGGTTTCAGCCCTTGATAGAAACGTTGTGTTTCCCTCATAACCTCTAGTTCTGCCATTACTCGAGCCATCTGGACTTCATCATATCTCAAGGGACCTCTGATAGAATTTGGTATCTTGGTTGGCAGCTGTTTCCTGCCAGAACTCCTGCACCTTTAATAGCTACATGGTGGGCAAAAATTCAGTAGACAAAGCTTTCCATCACTGCAGCTCAAAGCAAATATTCTTCTGTATCTTAAACATTCTCATTACTACACTCCCACAATCTAAGCTATTCAACATGCGTGGAAAGCGCTTGCCAGACGATTAATATTTGACCCATATGCTGTCATGCAGATGACACTATGGGGAAATCTGTACATACTAATTGATAAAAACTCAGTTATATAGAAACATTGGGCACAAAGAGTAATCAGTTAACTATCACAGATCTTAACAGAGGACGATGTCTCTGAGCCCTTTTTGATTCCACAGAATGAATCTCAATTGCCGCCAACATCTACATGGCAGTTTGTGCTACTGAAACAGCATCTCAGCTTAATTTAGACAAGATGCTCTTACAATTCTAGAGACCCCAAGTATTCTTCAGGCTATTAGAGACAATACAGGTGAAACTCGGAAAATTAGAATATCATGCAAAAGTCAATTAATTTCAGTAATGCAAATTAAAAGGTGAAACTGATATATGAGACAGACGCATTACATGCAAAGCGAGATAATTCAAGCCTTAATTTGTTATAATTGTGATGATCATGGCGTACAGCTCATGAAAACCCCAAATCTCCAATCTCAGAAAATTAGAATATTACATGGAACCAAGAAGACAAGGATTGAAGAATAGAACAATATCGGACCTCTGAAAAGTATAAGCATGCATATGTATTCAGTACTTGGTTTAGGCCCCTTTTGCAGCAATTACTGCCTCAATGCGGCGTGGCATGGATGCTATCAGCCTGTAGCACTGATGAGGTATTATGGAAGACCAGGATGCTTCATTAGCGGCCTTCAGCAATTCTGCATTGTTTGGTCTCATGTCTCTCATCCTTCTCTTGGCAATGCCCCATAGATTCTCTATGGGGTCAGGTCAGGTGGGTTTGCTGGCCAGTCAAGCACAGTACACTGTATACTTTTCAGAGGTCCGATATTGTTCTATTCTTCAATCCTTGTCTTCTTGGTTCCATGTAATATTCTAATTTTCTGAGATTGTGGATTTGGGGTTTTCATGAGCTGTACGCCATGATCATCACAATTATAACAAATTAAGGCTTGACTTATCTCGCTTTGCATGTAATGTGTCTGTCTCATATATCAGTTTCACCTTTTAATTTGCATTACTGAAATTAATGGACTTTTGCACGATATTCTAATTTTCCAAGTTTCACCTGTACTTTACCTAAATTTAATACACACATGTATATCACAATGCACCATGTTCTTATTCCAAACTTAGATATAACTTGGAATAAATGGAATTTAGAACTCACTAGTAGGCTGGAACTAGTAAGCTAGAACCTGCTGGAATATAGAACTCACTAGTAAGCTGGATCCCATGCAGTTAGGGAAAATTATTATTGCTGTCAAACATAGAGGTTTTTCTCGTGCACACCCTAACCCAGGCTAGGAAAGCCCACCTTGGGTTAGGCTGTGCGTGAGAACCGCCAGGATCGGGCATGATCCCAGCGAGGCAGTGCCACCTAGCCCAGCTTTAAAACCAGTTCTTAGCCAAGGTTAAAGCCTCAAGCCAGCCCTTAACCTGGGCTCTGGGAACATGCGTTCGCTGCAGCTATGTTCAGCCTCAGCAGACGCAGAGATGAGTGCCTAAAGCACTCCTGCATGTCATGTGGTTCTTTGGGATAGCCCCCCAATGCACTGTGCATGTCATGCGGCACATTGTGGGCTCTGTGCTGCGCCATGCTGCGCCAATTGTCTGGGAGCACAGTCTGGTCTCCCAGGACCATTCAAGCTCTCACTCTTAGGTCGTAATGGATCCCAATCTGCCTTGAGCAATTAAAGCTTATCCCAAATAGTGATTGTTGGAGATGCCACAGTATGCATGCAGACTTGATCACTTTCTGAGTTTGCTCCATTATACAATGTTTCTGGAAAGTTGTTATTATCAGAGCAAACATGACACTGAACACAAATTTAGAGCTGAAGGACAAAAATAAAATACTGAGGTATGTCCCAAATACACAGAACCTAGATTTGAGTTCCAGACAATTGCTATTAAGAGGTTTATAAGTGGCAAAGTGGAAGGCAACTAATGCTCCTAAGTGGAGGACTGGGTACAGGATTTACTTGATCTAGCTTTGCACAGAAAATGGACTTTCACCAATGATGATAAATCAGAAATGTGGCTAAGGATTTGGTACCATTTCCTATAACTATATATAAACTAAAAGACAACTAAACACTTTCTAATTGCTAATCCATCTAGGCACCCATATGTTACAGTAATTTCTGGAAATTTATTTTCTTCTTCTTCCTTCTCTCCTTTCCTCTTCTTTCATTTGCTTCCTTCATTCATTGGATGAATATGGAAGAGGGTGGGATACGATGATGATGAGGACTTGAATACATTTTAAATGAGAAAAATGTTCAGTAAACTATTATTTAAAAAAAATAGACAAAACCTCAGAGTAACTTCATACTATAGAGTGTTTGGGACTAGAGCACTTATATGAGATATTCCTGTCTGGAAGGTTTCATATGTGAGGCAGAGCTTGCTGCCTCAGAATTTACTTTGTACTTGCCGATATTATTTGCTGGTACCACTGCTGTGAAGGATCTGCTCAAAGGATTTAATTCTCACATTAAACCTTCTATATGAAAATGCTACTGTGTGGCCACAATTATAGGGGACTGCACTATGTAACAATTGCCGATCAAATGGAGAAAGTCTTGTGTCAGCTGCCTTCACAGGGTGCTGTGTGATATTAATCAGCCCCCTGTCCTGTTCAACCATTAAGAAAATGCAAAGCAAGGCGAGAGAATGGTTTCACCTGTAGCCATACTCTTTTAAAAAAAATTTCACAATTATTATTTTTTGAAAGCATGATTAAAAATATATTTGGGAGAAAACTTGTTTGAATAAAATGTGTGTATGTAAGGAAGACAATTAACAAGACAGTTATGGAAGATTAGATCAATGTTCCATCTTTTGTTCGAAAATCCTACAGTATACAGAGAAACCAAATTCTTTTAAAATGGAAAAACACAGGTCACCTTAACCTGCTCAGTTGTCACTGAGTAAACTGATATCACATAGTCAAGGGAAAGTGATTTAAATGTCTAGATATTGAAGACAGCATGACACAGGACTGCAATGGAAAAAGGTCAATACAGATCCTTGAAATGCATCTACATTTGTTCATAAATTCTGGTAGCCGCTCAAATATTGAACAATATGGCAAGAATCATGTCCCTCAGGACATTGTTCAGATCAATATGCCCTGAAATGAAGGCAATGAAAATATCAAGGACAAAGGGCACCAAGACCCGGAACAATAAATCTCCAAGGATTTAGAAACATAGTGAAGTTTGACACCCAGATGCTTCCAAACAAGCAACACCCCCCACCCCCACCCCGGCATCACTCCATAAACCAGGGATAAGCAACTTTTGGCACTCCAGATGATGAACTACAATTCTTATCCCCAGCCACAATTTATTATGACTGGGGGATGCTGTGAGTTGTAGTTCAGCAACATCTGATGTGCCGAAGGTTGCCTTCCCCTGCATAAACTTCAGGGGCATATCTAGGGTGGGGCAGGCAGGGCACGTGCCCCGGGCACCACTTTAAGGGGGGCGCCATTTTGTAAAATTAATTTAAAAAAAAAATGGCTGCTGAAAACAAAATGGCCACTACACATGCTGAAATGGCCTCTGTGAGGCCCTAGGCCATGCCAGGCCCTGCAGAGGCCATTTGAGCATGCACGGTGGCCATTTTGTTTTCAGCGGCCATTTTTAAAAAATATTATTTTTAAAAATGGCCACCGCACATGCTCAAATTGTCCCTGTGAGGCCCTAGAGGCCAGCGGGAGGAGGGAAAACCTTTGCAGACCCCCCATGCCCCCACGTCCTTTAGAAAGCCCCCTGAAAGGGCTACAGGTAAAAGGTTTCTTTTTTAAATATTGTATGATATAAAACACTGTACACATAATCAGATTGGCACTATGTACAGCAAATCAGGGCTTGTGAATACTGAGCTGAAGCTTATGAGTTAGGATTGTATTCATTTGCTCTTATGATAAGTGAGTTAAATGTGATATCTTAATAATATGGCTGTTAATGGTGAGTTTGTCTTTGAATCAGTGTGAAATCCATAGTGTTAAGGCCCACTGGGAGTTTCTTGCTCTCTTTCTCTCATTTTAACTGTCTTTCTGAAAGACTAGAATATATTCCAAGCAGTGACACAGTTTATTCTGCATATCCTTTCATTATTTTCAGAGTATTTGGGAAAAGTCCAATTCTCCATTTAATTTTAAAACTTATGTAATAGTGATGCTACAATGCATAGTAGAGAATTAGATAGGCACTTCTGTTTAGTTTTCCAAGTACACCTCCACATAGTATTTGGGTATTTCATGAGCCCCAGCATACTGAAATTTGTAGTTTTCCAGCATTTTTTGGTCTGGCTACGTCCACTGCTGAATAGTTTTTGAAATATTAAAAGATTAATGAGCTTGACTTGTATTTTAGAGCTGATATTATGGCAAAGTTATCTGAAAGATGAGTATCAGATGTTTGGACAGGGGGCGCAATTTCAGTGTTTGCCCTAGGCGCTATTTTCCCTAAATGCGCCTCTGATAAATTGTGACAATCCTCTGAGTGCTGCTCCTTTTGAATCCATGCTTCCTTTTCTGGTTTGCATTACTCCCAAAGATTTTTCTATAACAACAAATGTGTTTTTAAATAATAAGCACAAGTTGCATAAATTACATTGCTTACACATTCAGAGTGCTATTTTATACATTTGTTTCAAAAAGGCACAATAAAATGGATCCATAACATAGGAGTCAAGAATTTTCATAATACCATGCATTAATTTTTGGCATGAGCATTTAACACACACTACAATCTGAAATAAGACACTTTCCTTTTTTGCCTGCATCGTTGTCTTTGACATGTTTGTATATTTTTAACTGTAACATTTATTGGATTTTAACATAATTCACACAACAACAAACCTTGTAGATAATGGATACCCTAATAGAAGTATAAATGTATGTAAAAGTGGGGTCTGGGGAGAACAGGAAGAATATAAAAATAAAAGGATGGAGGGGAAGAATAAAATCCCTAGATTTTGTAAATCTTCATGCATTGATACAATTAAGTAAAGTAGATATATTCAGTACAATAAGATTGTTTTGTACAGTATTTATTGCACAGGGCAGCATTCATGAGCCTCCCAGATATTTTGCGCCTACTTAATACAGTATATAAAAGTCTAATATTATATATAGAAGTGTTAACCTTCTACATATAACATGAGTCTTGGACATTTTTATATACTGTATTAAGAACACACCAAATATCTAGATGGGCCTTTCTAGATAGCAGCATAAACACTTTGCCAGGTTAATTCAACAGATCTCCAATAAATTCATCTGTACCTTAATGTCCTTTCCTGTTAACAAATCTGCTGATTAATTTATTGCAGGCTTTGCTACTAGAGCTGTTAAGGAATCTCAGCTACTATAAGATCTACCACTAGAGTAATTAATGGAGCAGAGGTAATAGAGCTAGAAAAGAGCCCTCTTTGAAACCTTGGAAATAGCTTCCAGTCACAGGAGACAAAAATCAGCTAGATAGACAAATGGTCTATCTCAGGAAAAAGTAGCATCTGTAGGTGAAACTAAATTCCCTTTTCTAGATATAAATCTGTTGATTAATTTAAGATATGCTCTATTGTTAATGGAACTGTTCTGGAGCGCTGGTAGAATGTCCTGTGACTACTTTTGGGTTTGTGCAGGGAATTAGCAAAGTTAGAGTGAACAATCCATTACAGTATCAATTGTACAAAACTTTTGTCTGGAAATAAACACTTGAGATAGGAATATCTGAAATCAGATTTATTTAAGCGGCAGGCTTTAGAGCGGAACATTCCACTCTCAACCACTGTATGATTTTGAACTATCTAGCATGTAAATATTCGAGTGCTCCCAAAGGTAGACTTTTTGCTGCTTGTATGGATTTAAAAGCTGTGTTTGATCTTATTCCTAGGGAATTACTGTGGTCCAAACTTGGGAAATCCTCGATGGACAAAAGATTGTTCTTGATTATGCAGCTCCATGTCAATTCTTCCATCCGAATCAGATATGCTCCTAATGGGGCATTAACTGATTCAATTCCTGTCACTCATGGGGTGAGGCAGGGTTGTGTTCTGGCCCCTTCTTTGTTTAATCTCTTTATTAACAATTTAGCGCAGTGTTTAGGATAGGTGGATTCATGTGCCCCAAAACTGGCCGATATTCGTGTGCCAGTGTTGCTATATGCGGATGATGCAGTGATTCTGTCCCAGACCCATCTTGGTCTTCTTAGATTGCAGGGAGCTTTTGCCTGCTATTGTAATGATAATAACCTCTCTATTACTTATGAGAAATCTAAGGTCCTGGCTTTTACTAAAGCCAGGAAACTTTACAAGTGGGTGGTAAACAAGGAAAATATCGAGCAGGTTTATAAATTGAAATATCTTGGTATACATTTCCAATATAATCTTAATTGGAAATCTCAAAGACTGTATTCTATCTCCATTGCACGTAAAACCCTCAATGCTCTTTTGCGATTTTACTATTCAAAGGGGGCCAGTATATACCTATGACTCTCCAGGTTTTCCGAGCAAAGATTGTAGCTCAGTTATTTTATGGGGTTCCACCCTGGATTCAGGGAGTAATATCTGAGATGGAAAGGGTTCAATCAATTTTCCTTAGAGCTATTTTTGGGGTACCCAGATGTGTACCTTATTCAGCGCTATGCTTAGAGTCTGGATCCCTTACAATTTCCTCTAAAGCATGGGAGCTTACCTTTATTAAATGGATCAAACTTAGCTTGGAATATCGGGAGCCCTCCTACTTTTGGTTCTTATGGAGGGACTCTTTCGCTAGCCTTTGGCTGTTATACGTCAACAATAAAATACTGCAAATCAGTCTGTCTCTTTCTGAAATTCTACTTATGGGAATTGAAAAGGCAAAAGATATACTCTTACAACGTCTCCATGACATTGAGCATCAGAATCTTGTGTTTTGGGGAAACAGGACCTGTTCTTTATTTTTTGGGATCATGCCCCCTTCGAGGAATAGAGGTGCTAGTTATCTAGCTTCCCTACACTTTAATAAGTTTATGATAGCATTTACTAGGGCCCGTATGAATGTGCTGCCCTCAGCCCTTTTGGAAAAAAGATTTGATAAGGGATTGCCAGACTCTGGCTTATGCCCTTGTGGTGTAGGCCTCCCTGAAATGGTTTCGCATGTGTTGTTATAGTGCTCTCTTTACTGTGATACCAGGAAAGAACTTATATTCCCTTTGTTAGAGCAGTTTCCAGGAAGAGCCGACCCCTTTTATTTGAACTTCTGCCTTGAGGACCAAAATAATGAAGTCACTAAAGTGGTGGCGAAATTCTTTTATGTTGCTATTAGATTAAGATCTTGTTCAAGATCTAATTTATAGGAGCTTACTGTTTTATTCTGTTTTATTAGGATTACTATGTATAATATTTTGTTTTAATGTTTAATATTTTGTTTTACAGCCTATGGCTGTAATAAAATTGATTAATTGATTTAAGGGTTCTTGGGGTACAGGAAATGAAGAATAGTTAGGTAAATGGCAAAAAGCAATAAAACGTTTACTAGTAATATCTAGTTCAGACTTATGAAAAGGCGTTTTAGCTTACAGGTCCAAATTGTACCTTCTTTCAATTCTATTTGTGTGTCTGTCAGAATGGGGAATGCAATGTCCTCTTTCCCAGGACCAGGCAGAAAAAGAGGGTAGAGAAGAGGCAAGCATCTCTACCCACAAGCCAGGGAACTAGGAAAGCGGCTGCTTCTAGGGAAAATCCAGGGGAAGTTGGTTCTCTAAGGCAGCCAAGTATGGTGCATGGTTTGGATCATGAGATAGGTCCAAACCAGGAGCTGGAAGCGAAGCTGGAGCAATAGTTGTGGTAGATGGAATTGCCAAAGCACATGCAGATGGTGGGTCTGAAGAAGGAGCACACCAATGAATAGGACTTGGGAGTGAAATAGGCAAAAACATGCCTTTACTCCAAACACAGGTCACACCTCCTGGTTGCAGGGGATGACATCCGTGATTAATAAAAGAATACATGCTGTATGATTCAATCACGGGTGTGTTCAGTCTTGAAGAACTATGGAGTGAAATGGTTTGAGAAACTTGTATGTGATAGGTTAAATGGGTGAACTCAAAACCTATCTCGTGAGTCAGGAAGACCTTCCAGGTGTGGAGATTGGAATGCTTTTCTCACCAGCGAACCTCTTCCCCTGGTTCGCATCAGACCATTAATGCTGCGATAGTCAGGTGGGAGTGCTACAGCCTTAGATGAGCTCTTTTTAGGTGATTATTTTATACCACCCAAAACTTACATCTCTGGGCAGTTTACAACAAGATAAAAACATTAAAACATTAGTTAAAAACAAAAACAAGAAATTTAAAACAACAATTTAAAATTTTTAAAACAATATTCTAAAACAACATTAAAAACAATCAAAACAGTATCAGTTAAAAGCCTAGATGAACAGATGCGTCTTTAAAGACTTTTTTAAAATTGTCAGAGATGGGGAGGCTCTTATTTCACTAGGGAGCGCATTCCAAAGCCTCGGGGCAGCAACAGAGAAGGCCCGTCCCTGAGTAGCCACCAGATGAGCCAGTGGCAAATGCATCATATTTAAAGTTTACAAAAACATTGAAGATAGTCTCCAACATTTATATTAACAAAGTATGTGTTCAGTGTGTTGCATTTCAGACTAAAGCAGCATAGGCGCTCGTGTGTGTACGGGTTTCACCCATCTCCCATTCTGTTTGAAGTGCTCCATGGTCCTGGACAGTATGTCTCCAAAGATCACACAGCCTTCAGGGTCATATTTTCAGTACAGAGTATTTCAGAGGGAAGGTGGTGAAAATCACCCCTCTTGTGTAAATGCTTGCTCTGCTTCAGTCTGGAATGCAGCATGCTGCACACACACTTCCTTTGCAGCACATGTACTTCAGTAGTCTGGATGCCAGCCAGTGATTTTAAAGTATACAATTTCTGTGTTACAAATTATTAATTGTTAATTGCATGGATTATCGTTAAGTATACTTTAATTATTTCTACATTTCATATTTTCCTGTATGTCCCACATGTAGGACACTGGCAGTTGGGTAAATGTCTCAGTCCATATTTTGCATATGTGTCACAGTACAGTGAAAACTTACAGTTCTGGTCATTAAAAGGTCACAATAAGAAAAATTCCTTTAGTTCTTCATATGGGTCATGCCCAAAGCATTTGCATTTGAGCCTTCTACTTGAACTCAGCAATTGAAGCTAAAGGAGTAATCTTCTCTGAGTACACACAATTACTAAGTAAGTATTCACATCAAAATGGTGTCAGACCACTATTTTAAGGGATAATTTGAACATGACTTATGTATGGCACAATCAGATGATCTCCTGTGTGAGTACAGCAGTTCATTTAGTTGGAATTGTGGAATTCCAACCGAAATTGGAATTGTGGGGTGCATACCAACAGAATGCCGCAAGTGGTGCTTTCACCACCACTGCCATTCAGAAATATACACTAATGAGTTAGATGGACCAATAGTGTAACTCAGTATGAAGCAGCTTCATATGCAGCCCTGCTATTTGAGATACTTTAACTAGGTGTGAGGAATTGAGCCTGGGACCTTCTGTACAGACAGCATATGCTCTCCCATGGAGCTAAAGTCCATCCAATCAAATAGAAGGGGTTAGCGGAGCACTCGCTCCGCTAACCCCATCTAAGGGGAGGGGGAATTAGGAGGGTTTGCTGCCAGGAGCTGTGTGGCTCCCGTGGCAGCACATGATCGGGCAAAAGCGGGCTAGGCTCCCTTAGCTCGCTTTTGCCCGATTGTGAGAATCTCCTCATTGATTAACCGGCATATACTAAAAAAGTACAGACCTATTTTCAATGAGCCAGTGACTACCCTACCAAAACTCACTTGCTTCTGTGAGACCATGGCAACAAAGCAAGTCTTTATTGTTCCTTATTCCAGATTCAACCGGTAGAGTTGGGAAATGTTCTAAAAGCTAATCTCTAGGAAAGATTATGTGAGGCTCAAAGTATAGATTCAGGACAAAAAAAGAACATAAGTAAAATTTTAAAAATTTAATTACCAGAGTCACTTCCCTTCCTAAAGAAAGTCATCTTGGGATGCCTTCTGTCTTCTAGGACCCAATCTTATGTCCCATTGATATAAATCTAGGTGCAGAATTTGAATGTTATTATTCTCGCTGAAGTATGTGAAAAATGCCTTCATTCTTTGTGGGGTGCTGTATTTTTAAAAATTAAATGTGACATATAATGATATTCTTTATGCCAAATGTGTTGTGCCTCATTTTCTTTATGAGTATTTTGAAAAGAGAAAAGTGTCAAGTAATGTTGCATAGAATGAAAGTAATGTTCTGAGGAAAAAGTGCTGACTTTCAGCTTATGCAATATGCAAGTTTAGCTGGCAGTGATTTTACTTTTCTTGTTAAACTATCGCTTTACTGGCTTTGATCTTTTAAATCTTATTTTCCATAGGATTTTGATGCAAAATCTTCCAATACAGATTGTGAGAATATTTCTCTGTTCTTACTATACAAGTGGACATCGATATTCACAGGGGTTTTGTTCCGTGGCTGTACCATTGATATGGAAACAGCGAATATTGGATCATTGATCCCTATGGGATCGTGGGGGTTAGGTTTCAAAGTGACTGAAAATGGCTAAAAATCGGCTGATTTTCACGGGGGGACTTCTTACCTTGCTCTGCTGCTCCGCCCAAGTTGCAATGTGCCCCCCCCCAATGGCAGAAAATCATGTTTTTTATCGGGGTGGTGGTAGACGGGAGCCATTTTGTGTCTCCAATCCCTAAAATGATGTCCGGAAATAAACTCCGCTTTCACTTCTGGCCACCCCTACCCGCGGATATGCAAGGTCAGTGTCCCTCCCGCTTTCCCCTCCCATGTATGCCGAGGTTGGGCGTCATTTTCCCCACCGCGGATATGTGAAACTGCGGATAAGGAATCTGTGAGTAAAGAGGTTTGCCTGTATAAAGTAAGGACAAAGAGAAGATAAACTGCCTTTAGCAGAGCTAGAGGCTATACATACGATTGTAGAAAATTGTGAGAACCACCGGGCTCGGCTGTGAGCCCGGTGGTTCTTGAGTGGGTAACTCGCTCAAGTCGCCCACCCCTTAAACTGGGTTTGCGGAGCGATCACTCTGCAAACCTGGGTTTTTTTATCGTGAGTAGCCATGGCGTGGCTCTGCACCATGGTTACTCATGAGTAGACCCCCAGTGAGAGGCTGAAAAGCAGCCTCGCAGCTTGCGGGTCTGCCCAGTATGCCCTGTGTGCTCGCGCAAGGCATTCTGGAGCTTCCAGGGGCCGCGCGGCCCCCGAATTCTCAGCCCCCGCTGGCTCCATCATGGAACTGGCAATCGTGTGGGTAGCCGATCTGGCCGGCCCAGGGCTCCCGCCCTGCTTCTGTGCAGAGAAAGCGGGCTTAGCCCACTCTCCCCACTTAGCTACCCAAACCGGGTCTCACTGATCGTGAGACCTGGCTCCTAGTTTTCCAGCACCCTGTTAGGGCAGAACTCTGTGGAGAATGATGGTCCACAGACAATGGTCCACCATTTAAAACCAACACAGACAACAAAATCAAATACAACAACAGCAATCAACACATACATCACAGCAGGAGGTGTCACAAGATAAAGACCAATGGTCTTATGCCAAGCCATTCGCCCACTGCAGGAGAGTGGCTTTTAACATCTTCTGCAAGTGGCGGAAGGGGCCAGATCATGGACAAGTCAAATTAAAAAAACTAGATGCTGTTCTCACGTGCAGCAAACAGTGGGCTAACGTATCCAAGCCTGCTTATGGCTGTTCATAAGTAGCAGTCCGATCCCGGCGGCGCTTCAGTGGCAAACCCACCTGCAGAGCCAGCCTCCTAAATGAGGTTAAGGGAATGAGCACTCCCTTAGCCCTATTTTTTAAAATCTTGTGCAGCACTGCCTGCTTTTAGCTGGTACTGTAGCAGTGACAGGCACCCACGCTTCTGGGATACCCACAATGCACCACACACTTCCAAGGTGCATCATGGGATTTCCAGGGGTTGGGACGATGCGTCCCGGTCCTCAACCCTCCGCACTGCCTGGGCCAGCAGAGGATCGCCTGGGTGCATGCCCAGCAAGGACCGACAGATAGTCTGTCAGGAAGGTAAGTTTGAGCAGCCTTCCCCACTTCCCGCCCTCAAGCCCTTCTCACTGATCATGAGAAAGGGCTCTTGATATTCTATATCCTGGCTTTGTTTGCAAACTCAGGTCAGGACAAACTGGGGTTTGCTGGATCCAGCTGTCACAATAAATCCCAGTTTGTTTGAAGTCGAGGCTGGAAGTTTAAAACCTGCTCCATTCACAGACAAAGGGGAGCAGGGAGTGTATGAGCCCAAGACTTGTTAATATTGATTAAACCTTGGTTCTACATGATGTCTAAACCAGACCAGTGTCTTCCAACTAAGCCCAGACATGAAGATTTCTGCTTAAATACAGAAACACATAATAATCAGTGGCAAACTCCTGTGAATACAGTTGTTTTTTCAAGGATCTCATGAAAAAGACACATCTGTCAGGAGAAGGGGTTGTCATATTTTCTTACTTATTTTGACACTTTCAGGCAGAGCTTAATCATAAAGTTTATCATAACATCATAAATTCATCTGATGTTTGGAAGGAGGGTTACTAGAAGAACAATAACCATAATTGTATCTTGTCTGATTCTGTGGGCCATCCTGAGCTTGTGAGTATGATCAGCTTTCATAAAACATAGCACTTGAAGATTTGAGATAGCTGGCCACTTCTGTGGTATTCTTCAGGGATGTCTGTGGTGAGGGGGGTTTCCCACTCCTGTACCACTCCTGCATTTGAGCTTGAATGTGGCTATATAGCACTTTAATAATGAGTATTTTATTTATTTTTCAGGTTTCATACCGCTTTTCATAAGACATCCCAAGGCGGTTTACACAAGTTAAAATACAATAAAATTTCATAAAAATCATGTTTAAAGCCTTAAAATCAGACAGTAAAAAACCATAAAACCCACCCACCCACACACAAACCATTAAAAAGATAAACAGAAGCAGGAAAGCTGAGAAACCTGGCAGCCGTGAATGGGTAAATGCCTGAACATATAAAGAGGTCTTTAGTTGTTAAAAAAAAAGCCACAGATGTCAAAGAGTGGATATTCCCTGCGAGAGCATTCCAAGCCTGGGGGCAATAACAGAGAAGGCCCTGTCCCACATACACAGCAGTTAAGCTTCTCTCAACTTTAACACATGGAGCCAAGGCACCTCAGCAACCTTGTTGGGCAGGTAGAAATCCTTGGGAGTAGGCGGTCCTTCAGGTATCCAGGTATATGCTCTGAGTGAGCAGTTCCAGAGAGAACCCTGGCAGCTGCATACTGCACCAACTGAAGCTTCCAAATATTTTTCAAAGGCAGCCCCACATAGAGCGTATTTAAGTAATCCAGCCACAACATGACTAAGCCATGGGTAACTGTGGCCAGATCTGCCTTCTCGATAAAGGGAAGCAGCTGGCACACTACCAAAGCTGTGCAAAGGCACCCATGGCCACCACCTCCACCTGAGCATCCAAAAGCAGAGCTGGGTCCAGTAGAACCAATAGGGATGCATTCCCCCTGTCTAATTCCCTGCGTAAGTCATCCACCAGGGTGACCAAGGCAGTTTCAGTTCCAATTACCTTGTTTTAAAAGGGAAGATTTGAAACAGGCTGGTTGTTATCAAGGTTGATGGAATCAATGGAGGGCTTTTTTTAAATAGTGGTCTTACCACTACCTGCTTGAGGCTTGATGGCAACTTACCCTCCCTTAATGAAGAATTAATAATTGGCTCCAACTACCTACCTGTTCCTTTCCTGGCAGATTTTATTAGCCATGAAGGGCCAGGATCCAGAGTGCATGCTGCTGCCCACACACTGCCTAGATTCTTGTTGACTTCCATAGGCTACACTAACTGAAAAGAATCCATCACAGTCGGACCAGATGGTTGCCAAGGTATGTCTCCTGGAACTGCCAAAATCCTGGAGTCTAAATGGGCATGGATGCGAACAACTTTATCTGCTAAGTGACATGCAAACTGGTCACATTGGGCTGCTGATGGTTCTTCCCCTGTCACCCGGAGGCCTGTATGAAGTAATGACTTTGTCACACAAAACAGCTCTGCTGGGCAGACTCAATGGAGGTGGAGAACAAATGCATTTTCGCTTCCCCCACTGCCACAGAGTAGTCCCTAAAATGGACTTTAGCCAGTGTTCAGTCAGATTTATTATGAGTCTTCCTCCATAGTCATTCAAGCCGTCATCATCGCCCTAAGTTCCAAGGAGAAGAACGGGCTCCACCAAGCCAGAGAGGGTGTTTAGGAGTGACTATGTCAATAGCCCAGGCTGTCTCCACATTCCAGAGATTAACCAGGGCCTCGACAGAGTCACCAGTTCTGGACACTGGAAACTCCCCAAGCGCTGTCTGAAAACTGATTGGATTCATAAGCCTTTGGGAGCAGACCATTCTAATTGATCCACCACCCCTTCAGAGGTTGATCGAAGCAGTTAAACCAAACCCCAACAGATGATTTTCTATCCATGACAAAGGAGTTATATCAAACTCACTCATCTGCAGATCATTAAGTTCCTGGCTGGCAAAAACAAGGTCCAGCGTATGTCCCGCCACATGAGTAGGAACTGATAGTAGGCCCATGGATGTCATGGCTGCCATGAAGTCCTGAGCCACTCCTACTGGGGCGGGGGGCTTGACATGGACATTGAAGTTCCCTAAGACAATAAGCCTTGAGGAACCCAACACCACCTCCAAGACCACCCCTGCCAGCCAGGCAGATAGACTGAGGTGCAGCAGGATGGTTGGAACACCAACAGAATCTCTATCCTAGCTTGTAGGCCCACCCTCAGAGACAAACACTCAAAATTCTGATATTGCCTGCCTGGGCACCTGGAGAGGGGAATGGATTCATGATAGATGACCACAAGTCCTCTTCCATGACCTTCAAAGTGGGGCTGCTGTAGGATCATGAAACCTGGGGGGCAGAGCTAAGAGAGACCCACTCCACCAAGCTCGCCAAACCAGGTCTTAGTCACACATACCAGGTTAGCATGCTCATGCACAGTTAAATCATGGATGAGAAATGTTTTGCATTTACTAACCTGGCATTCAACAGCAGAACGTTAATCCTTGAGGGAGTGTTACTGGAATTCCCTGGAGCTGCAGGATTGGGATAAGAGCCATGTTGCAATGAGCCCTTCCTTACCCTAAGGAGTGAACCGGAAGTGAACCCTGTCCTGACTGACAGGCAGTGACCTGGGGGGGCGGGGTCAGCCACACAGTGGGTGGGAACCAGAGGGCCTTGCAGCAGGAAGAGAAGCGTGTCTTTGTTCTCAGAAAGAGCTAGGAGGGAGATAAGAGAGGACGGGCGGAAGGCTTAATGAGGAACAGCAATGGAGCTTTTGCTGCCTCGTGGTTTGCTGTCTCTAGCCTGAAGAATTCTCTCATGGCCGAACATCTGCAGATCCTTGAGAGACAGGTTGCAGGAAGCTTGAATTCTCTCCTGGAGTTTGGGTTGAGTTTCAAGGGGAAAGGAAGCCAGGGCTTCTGGGCTTCTGAAGGGTTTAGTGAGAGAACAGTTCTGATTGGGTTTTTAACTCAGGGAAAGGGGTTTTACTCTGGTGCAAATGCGTCTCAAGTTTGATTGCTCAGCAACTCACTCTACCAAGTGTGCTCATCATGTGTAGGCTGCACGTAGAAGGGTTTTTGGACTTTTCCCTGGAGGGTCTCCCTGGACATTCACTCAAATCCAGGGGAGGCAAACCCTGTAATAATTAGAGTGTGTTGATAGCAAATCAGCTACTGAGGAAGCAGTTTAAGTTTTTAAAAAGAACAGCCTTTGTTGAGCAAACATGAAGGGAATGATTCAGCTTTTTTCTTTCCCCCACTTGGGCTTCCTTTGAGACAAAGGCTGGGCTTAAATCCACTACAAGCCAGAAACAGGAATAGGCCTCTGCTGCCCAAAACATTTCCCCCTGTAACGGTCTGCCCAGTTCCCATCACCACATCTCCCTCTGCCCACCACCCAAAAAATAGCTGCCCTCTGATTACCCCCAGTTCTCTGCTCGCCCATACATATGCTAAGCACCCCAGTGCACAAAGGCAAAGTTTAATTAAAAGTACAAGGACTGTACTCAGAGGAAAAGAAACCTACAACCAAAAGCAAAGTCCCCTTCACACACACCCCAGACCACTGGGAAGTGGGTTCCCGCTTTCCCCGCAGCCGAGCAGCCGCTCGTAGCTGGGTGGCCAGATTGGCCGCCCACACAGCTGCCGGCTGCGTTGGGGGCTGTGGGGATTGAGGGCCATGTGGCCCCTGGAAGTTCCAGGAGAGACCGCCGAGCCTGGGAGACTACTTGCAGCCTCCCGGTCGGGGGTCTAATCATGCGTCGCGGCGACACACAAGCAAAAGAACCAAGGTTAACGGAGCTATCGCTATCGCTCCGTTAACCTCATTTAAGGGGAGGGGGATTTAATGAGGCTAGCTGCTGGGAATCATGCGGCTCCCGATGCAGCACACAATCGCCCCAAAGCGGGCTAGGCTCCCTTAGCCTGCTTTGGGGCAATTGTGGGAATAGCCTCAATGTGTTGCTTGGCAGGTAGGAATGCTTGGAGAGGGACATTGTTATCACCATCCTGCTTGCAGAACTCAGGTGTTCCCTAGCAATTCTGCTCCTCTTCAGCTTCTGTGTCCCAGGCTACGAACCCCAGGCTTAGAGCCGAAGGCTCATACCTTTGGCAAGGCACATCCTCTATAACCTGCTGGGGGTGGGGCTGTAGATTGAATCACTTCAGCTCCCAGATGGCAACACACACAACAAGCCCTTCCCTGCTCAGCTTTTTCCATGTTCCATGCTTAGATGGAAGTTGGTCATTTTATTGGGGGTGGGGTGGAAACCTGCAATCCTAAATACAATTATTAGAAAGTACATCCAGGTAACTTGGTGGGGTCTGACTTCTTAGTGAAGATGCTTAGGGCTGGGCTATAAGTTGATTTCATTAACTTTCTCCATAGAGTTTCAGTGTCAAGGAAGCATTTCCTCTGTATCATTATTTCAGCTAAGTTTGTGTCCAGGCACAAGTAAAGCAGGCATCCTTCATCTACTTGTGTTGTGCTGATTGATTTGCTTGCTCACTGAATGATGGAGAGAGAATGCTGGCAAAATAAGTTAGCATGAAAATGGCACAGGTGTTGATCTCATGCTCCTAACAATCATACAGGATGCTTAATTTAGCTCCATGTCAATCTTCTTTGAAAGGACAAATTTTCTTTAGATAGGTGCACAGTGTTTGAGAGTAAAATGGCACACAGCCATGCTGATAGTCCTAAGGGTTTTGCAATAGTACCTCTTTGCACAATGGCCAGTTTTTGTACTGAGTTGCTCAGGTGCTGATTCTGTTCTTCAGATTTAAATATGTTCTTTGTCTATGTGTGAATCTGTTAAATTCTCATGCAAATGTATTAGGTTTCTCTTCAGATTTCTTTTACTGTCACTCCATGCGATAGTTAGCTGGTCTGTCAATATGATGCTAAAGGCTATGCTAAGTGTACTGGTATAGTCAGATATACCTACAAATTTATAGTTGGATATCAATGAAATAAGTATTTAGAATATTAGTATAATTCATATAGTGCCATTAATGTATTTCACTGTTCCAGTAGTGACACAAGCAGAAACATGTCTCTGTGCCAAGGAGCTAACATCCTGATGTAGAGTAATGTGAATTAAAGCATTATAATCAGAATCTTTGGAAGTTTGTTTTTAACTAATAGGTGATGTATGCACAGAAAAAGTGTTTTTGTGCACACAATGGCAGAGGGGCTATTTTTGCCAATTCTCCCCTTCCCTCTACAGCTCTTTGTGCCTCGAGAATATATATCCAGGGGTTGGGGTTTGCCGGACCCTCAGGAATGTATTTTTGGGAGACACAGAACTGCAGAATCAAAGCGGGGGTAATCAGAAATCACTTTTCCCTCATTGTGCATATGAAACTTTCTCCCATGCATGCATCATTTGTCTGGATGTCAGCAGTGGACTTCTATAAAGGATTAATCAACAAGATTAATGTGAAGCAAGGAACTGCACTCTAGAAAAAGCACAGTTAACAATGCAGCCCCTAAGCATGTTTACTTATCCCATTGAACTAAATGATGCTTACTTTCATGTAAGCATACTTAGGATTTCACTGAATGTCGTTCTGCAAACTAAAGACTCTTAAAGGAAGGTTCACATTTTGCTTCAAAGAAAAATTATTTTCAATATACTGTACATCCAGGAACCTTTTTTAAAACAAACAAACAAACAAACTCCCTAAACAGGTTTTTGCAACCAGGATGGCTATAAAATGTATAAGAAAATTAATATAAAATTGTTAAAATGTAACATAGTAGTAATGACAAAATTAATATAAAACACTCATATCAATACTTTTGTTAAACAGCAAATATATCAACTTTCTTAAATCCCTACTTTGCAAAGTTTTAAGTTATTTAAAAACCTAAATGAAGAAAATGAAATTAGGCATCAATATTAAAGTCTGTTGGTATGGAATACAGGAGGACCTTGATATCTGCGTGGGTTCCATTTCCGGCTGCAACCGCAGATATAGAAACTGTTAATATCAAGTCATTGGAGGCTATGGTATCACAGCGGTTAGGTTCCTAGTCATCGGGAAAATTGCTGGAACTCATCCAAATTTTGGGAGAAATGCAACCAGCATTTGCTGCTTTGCTGCCCCCCCCCCCCCCCGAGTTGTGCTGTGCCCTGGAATGCCCCCAAATTGGCTGAAAATCACCTTTTTCTTTCTTTTTCAAAAACAAAGCCATTTTGAGGCTGCGAAACACAAAATGGAGGCTGGAAATGACCTCTGTGTTCATTTCCAGCCACCCCCAACTCACGGATATGCAAAGACAATGTGGGTGTCTCCCCCCCCCCCACGTATGCTGAGGTCGGGTGTCTTTTACCCAGCCACATATAAGTGAATCCTCGGATATCTAGGCCCTCCTGTACATAAATAGTATCATTATAAAATGTGTTTGGATTAGTGTTGGAATTCAGTATAAAGGAGCTAGCTGACAAATGATAAGATCTCTGTCTACCCAGTGAGGGCCAATTCATATAATGTGGGGAATAGTATCCATTCAGATTTCAGCTCCAGCTGAAATACTATCCATTCAGATTTCAGCTCCAGCTGAAAAGGTTGGGGAAAGACTTTAGAATGTGCCCAAATTGCAAGTCAGTCCTTATGTACCATGCCTTTACAAAACTGGTGGACTACGTTTTGTTAAATTTAGCTGGATGTACCAATTGGTTAAGCCATGTGTCAAACACTAACATGGGAAGCTGCCATATACTGAGTCAGACTATTGGTCCATCTAGCTCAGTATTGTCTACATTGACTGGCAGTAACTCCTCTGGGGTTTCGGGCAGGAATCTTTCCCAGCCCTACCTGGAAATACCGGGGATTGAATCTGGGACCTTCTGAATGCAAAGCAGATGCTTTACCTTTGAACTATGGTCCCATCCCCAATCAACACTGTTGAGATCCATGCAGCCCACCTTCACAACACACTACCTGGGCTATGCATTGCCCAGGCATTTTCTAGGTGAAAATTGTGACAAACAACAAGCACTCTGTGCTGTCATTGTTGTCCCAATTGCAGCTTGAAGAACCTCCTACTTCAAATCAGCACCACTCTTCCCCATAGAGATTCCAAACCTTGTAGAGTAAAACATGCTTGCCTGATACAAAAATAGAAACAAGTTCATTATAATAGCATAGTAATAACAAAAGGCTGTCTTCATGTAGTGTTGGCCCTTGAGAGTGTGACTGAGTCAGCCTTAATCACAGCAGAACACCCTAAGGGACAAAATGTGACTCACGATCTGCCAGGCAAGGAACTACATAAAAATGCATTCTTTGGAGTTAAAAAGAAAACATCATGTACTGTGGTATGAATATCAACCTCAAAACTTAAAGCATTTCTTGACTGGAAGTTTGGTCTCAAAGCATTTATATAGAATTTTAGATTAACATTGTGCCTTCTCTTTCTGTCAGATTTGAAGCCCTGACCTGAGCCTCTTTTGAAAATGTAATCTTGAAAGGGCATTTCTGTTGATTTTACACCAGACATATCAGTCTATTAAACAGATGTGTTGTATTCCAGTCAAGTGAAAGCTATGAATTTCCTCTATCAATTAGATGGAGACATCTGCAGAAGAGCTGGATTAGAATAATAATTGATCCAGGGCCAGTGAACTTTAGTGTCTAGGGCTTTGGCAGAGGAGAAACTCCCGTTGACAAGGATTTACCTGGATGTAGCTATGATTGCCTCCCACATTTTGATTGACACAAACTTTAATCTGTTATAAATAAATAAATAGATGATAATTATGATACTCTTTATTTGTTAGCCACCCCATAACAAATTGTTTTCTGTTACAATGCGTATAGGCTGGTTGGGTAAAATATTGCCTGGATCAACCCTTTCTTTTTTAGTAGGAAAAATGTTCTGTGAAATGGCCTTTTCTGTATACCAGTGATTTTGAAAATATTCCCAGTTAGTCTCACATTTTGTTCCCAAAGATAGTAGTCCATTATCTTCTTTTTAATTAAAAAGAGAGGAAAGATTTTGCATATGTTTTAATTGACATAACAGATTCATGAATAGCATGGTAATTAGTTTCTATAGCAGATTGATTAAGGCTTAATAACATTTTCATAAAATAAATGCTTTGCAATTATGTAGGAACAAAATACCATCTGGGTTCCTCCAGTCATCACCTCCAGTTTATTTTTAGTATCTTCTCACAACATTTTAAAGGCTAAAGAGTGTATTGCCTAGACGACGTATCAGCTGAAGTGTTAGGACAAAGGAATAGGTAGATCATACCTCGATATTTTGAAGGGTTGTCTTATTTGTTGTGTCTGAGAAATAGAGTTAAAGTATCAGTGTCTAGATATATTTCATTACAATTTTGTGAAAATCAAGCTAGCCTCCACACATACTTTTTTTTGTAATTAAGTCTTAATTTATTCCATGACAAGTAAGGAAATACTTGGGATTTGCTACTGCTCCTTGAGTGGTTATAAATAATTGTCACCATTGCTATTTACATTCAAGAAAGGCAGGTATGGACCCATAACAAAATATTGCAGTATATCCCTGATGTGCATGTTAACTAGAGTCTGTGACTGAGCATGATGAAAAAAACAAAAGTTAGCAACAAAGACAGGAGTCCCTGTTCTAGTTTGGATCTTACTTCATATGCAACTTTTTATTATTTTTATGGAGTTATTTTTCTAGGGTGGGTGAGCATCAAAAGATTCCACAGGAGACTCCATCATATTTTTTTCAGAACTTCATGAAAAAGCCCCCCCCCACACACACACTTTAGTACTCCCACTGCCAGAAAGCCCCAACTTCCGCTATCAAACCTTTGTAGATGACCCGGAAGCTTCACTTGGTCCACAGTGCAGCGGCCTGCCTGCTTATGGGCACTAGGAGATACGATAGTATGACACATCTCTTGTGGTTGCTGCACTGGTTATCTATTTGCTTCTGGGTCCAATTCAAAGAGCTGGTTCTCACCTGTAAAACCCTTCAGGGCTTAGCACCTGTTTACCTTCAGGATCGCCTCTCCCAGCCTGTCCTGTCATGTGAGATCTACTCAGGTTGCCCTCCTTTCATCCCTGGTCAGAGAGGTCCATAGTACTAGGGCCCATGGAAGGGCTTTCTCTCTAGCTGCCCCTTCACTTCAGAATTCCCCCCTCCCCCCGATTCGGTCTGCCTTCTCCCTTTCAGCCTTTAAAACCTTATTGAAGACATTTCTTTTCTGCCAAACGTTTGCCCTTTAATTTTTTTAAAAAAACCTCAAATGCTGTTCTTGTTTGTATCCCGCCCTGAGTCTGTGGATTGGGTGGTATATTAAATATTTAAATAAATAAATAAGCAAGCAAGCTGGAAAAATATAGAACTTGTATGGCAGAACGGGTCAAAAAGGCAGCTCCAGAATGGAAGAGAAGTTGAGATGGTGTGAAGTTTAAGAAGGGGGGGGCACTGAAAAAGGGATTGTACCTCACATAGGGGTTCAGTCTGCTCCTAGGAGAAAAGGTGTGGGCACAAAGGAAATTCTAGAGACTAGGGGATTGTGAGCTAGGGAAGCCAAGAGGTAATTTGGGACATGAGAAGATAGGCAACTTAATTCCACATACCTGAGTTGAAGTAACCAGCCAAAATTTTTACCACCAGTCCCTAGTGTGTGCATTTTGTGAGTGGGAAATACAGTAATTGAATGTTTGATTATTTCTATCTGATCAGATGCTGACAAGATTATTAGCAATTCTGTTTATCTCTTAGTTACTTTCCAAACAGCTTATTCAGGGATTGATATTTCATTGAGATTCTCTATTTGAATTGCATATCAATTAGTGGAGCTATTCTCATGATCAACAAAAATCGGGCTAGGAGAGCCTAGCCCGATTTTTGTTGATCGTGTAAACCACCGGGCTCTCAGGCAAGCGGGTCACTCACTTTGGTAGATATCCCTAAAGCCCGGATTTGCGGAGTGAGCACTCCGCAAATCCGGGCTTTCTGATCATGAGTAGCCGTGGCGCGGCTGCGTGCCGCAGCTACTCATAAGGAGACCCCTGGAGGACAGGCGAAAAGCTGCCTCCTGGCTCTGGGGATCTCCCCAGTATGCCCTGCGCAAGTGCGCAGGGCATGCTGGAGCTTGCGGGGGCCAATTGGCCCCCGCTCTCCCCAGCCCCCGCCAGCTCCATCACAGAGCCGGCAATTGTCTGGGCAGCCGATCCGGCCGCCCAGGGCTCCCTCCCCGCTCGTGTGTGGGGAGAGCGGGCTTAGCCACTCTTAGATAGCTAGAGGAAAACTCAGATTTCTTCTCCAAACTGTTCTTTTGGGAACATGAAAGTTGGCATAACTGAGATATATAAGGTCCCAGCCAAGCTAAGCTGCCTTTATTTTGGCAGTTAACAAACAGTTAGGAAGGGAGATGGCGAATCGAGTTACAACCGCCCCAAACCGGGTCTCACTAATCGTGAGACCCAGCTCAGTGTTTGCTTTGGTAATACTTATTAATAAGAGGGCAGTATCTTCATTGTTGACAGAAGGGTTTGTAGTAAGGAGGTAGATGGCTTCTGGAAAGTTATATAAGTTTGAAAATGCTACATAGACTGAAAGTCTGAAAAGCTGAACTTTACTTTAGCCACACTATTCACTAATATCCAGCATAAATAAATATGGAGAATGAAAAGCAGTTTGCATTTTTGTCTTTTAAAAAATGTTTACCAAAATTAGTTTGCTTATAAGATCATAACAGCTACTGTACATTATTGTGTAGCCTAACAGATTTTTATTTAGTTGTGCATTCTGTTCAGAAAACATCTGAAGGCATTCGTTAGATTAGGAACAAAGCAGTCCATATATCACATTTATTAAAACAAACAACAACAACAAAAACCCCACACACAATCCTGTGCTGTTTTATTTGTCTTACAAAGCTTGCTAAATATGGTAAAGATGTGTTGTCCTCGAAGGGATGAAGTATTATAAATACTGTTGCTATTAGATAGTTCAAAGAAACAGTGTGGGAGTTACAATTACAGGTTCAAGAACCTATTTTCTCCCACACACACTCATCTCCTGTCATATTCTTTCCTGATAGTTTGCAAATTTCCAGTGTTTCTCAGTGTGCCCTCTTATGTATGTTGACTCTTATCTGTATGAACAATAAAAACAATATTGTTTCTATTGCCAGCTGCTCCATCTTCTTTAAAAAGTGATGCTGCAGTATTATTTGCAGCAGAGATAGCTTTAAATATAGCTGATGGTACCCAGGCAGTCTCTTATGTGCACCTGCAACTTCTGGATACCTCACATTAAGCTAGTAGAGATGTAATCTATCCCACCAGTGCTGGGGTCATTCAGACATTACTTTTATCTGCTTCTTTATTTGTGGAAATGATACACTTGTGTGAGATATCTAGGGAGTGATCTAGATAGCTAGAGGAAAACTCACAGATTTCTTCTCCAAAATGTTCTTTTGGGAACATGGAAGTTGTCATAACTGAGATACATATGGTCCCAGCCAAGCTAAGCTGCCTTTATTGTGAATGAAAAAAAGCAGTCAAAAGTAACAGTTTGGTAACTTGAAAGTAACTTGAACAAATAAACAGTTAGGAAGGGAGATGAGAATTGAGTTACAACTGCTTGTTATATGTAGTTCCATGATTCTTTCCTCCATACATTTTTAACCCAAAGCAATTTGGAAAGGCTGAATCTGAGCAGCAAAGGGGAAATTTGAGAGAGTTGCTTACATCTTCTCAGTGCATTTTTCAGTTCCAAATCAAAATCCCAAAGCTGCTTTCCCATCTGAATTTTAAAGATATGGGGGAGCTATCATTCCCTCTGTGGCTGAACAAACAGCTTGGAAGAGGCAATACTGAACTGGAAAAGGACTAGAGAGTGAAGGATTAAGTAGCCCTTCTTTTACCAACAACAACACTACGGTGAATATTTTAATACCGCTTTTCAACAAAAGTTCTCAAAGTGGTTTACACAGACATATAATAAACAATGCACATCATCAAACTCACAGCCTGCCTAGGCAGCTTTGGGTTTGTTTGTTTGTTTGTTTTTCAGCGTAATGAATCGTGAAACTCTGCAAAACATATGGGGATAGGATTGTAAGTCAGGATTGTAGGTCACATGCTTGGCATGCATAAAGTCCCAGGTTCAGTCCCTCGTATCTGCAGATAGGGCTGGGAAAGACCACTGAGAGAGCCACCCTGAAGTCAGTGCGCACAATACTGAGCGAGATGGACTTAATAGTCCATGGTCTAACTTAATAGAAGGCAGCTTCATATATAGCTTGAATCCCATAACGAAAAAGATTCAGGTAGACTTTTCTGGAGTTGTAGATCTTTGCTGACATTACTATTTTCTCCTGTTCTAGGCCAAGCTGTGGTCTCAACATAGGCAAGGATCCAGGAACTATACAAACCTCAGACAGCTCTGAGGAAAAAGGGTCACGACCATGGCTAGCTCCAAGCAGGAACCCCCAAGAGCTAGTTGAGATATTGCTCCAGCAGTTTCTTGAAGTAGACTTCCAGTTTTTATGACTTCTACAAAGGCATACTGAATTAGGTCCACCCCTTCCCAAGGAAGGCTCTAGGGATATTTACCTGATTTATGTGTGCTGGCTTCTGCAGTGCTGTGAGGCCAGTATTAAGACTGGCAAGTCTTCAGGGGACTCCTCCAAGTCAGAGAATGAAGGAAGGGTTGTGTCCTCAGCTCGTGGTAGAGGTGTTAGGTCAAGTTCCCCCACTTCTAGTGCTGGGGATCCTGGTGGCAAAAGATCGCCCAAGGTCTGGGTTGTAGGGACTTCCCACACTAACTCATCCCTGCACTGTCTGCCTCCTATCCCAGTTGGGGTGTCCTAACAATATTTGAGTGTTACTGAAATATCATGCAGTCTCCATTACTCTTTTACTTTTACTTTTACTCTTACTCCCACAGACATTCCCTCTCTTGGGTCTTGTTAATCAAGACTCAAAACAATTTCAGTTTGAAACAACATTGGCCCAGCACACACACACCACCACCAGTTGTGGTTCTGAGAGTGCACGCATTGAGACATCCTCCATGGTTGTCCTAATGCCCTGTTGGCACATTTCCTGATCACTTGTGGGGGCCGGTCTTGTTTGAACTGGCCCAAGAACAGAACAGAACCTACAAGCAGTGTGCAAAAGGAGGATACTGGAACTGGAAATGCAGCATAAAAACTCAAAATACAGGCGTATTCCAGAGAATTGACATTTGAGAAAACCACTAGAATTAAAGTAAGATGAGTTCTCATCTTACCAATTCATATAATAGTACATGACATACATTGTTTGAGTTTGGGGGAAAGCCAGGGAAATTTTTAGCTAGATTGTTGGCATCACAACAAAAAAATAAACTGATTCCTCAGATAAAATATAAGGGCATGAAGGCTAACACACAAAAAATAAATTGTAAAACAATTTAGGTTATTTTATAAATGATATAACTTTGTATTATGAAGGAGAGCGTTTCTTGTGGTAGCAAGCATGAATTGTTTTCTTTGCTAAGTAGAGTCGAGTAGCCGCCAGACGAGCTGGTGGCAACAGGTAATGAGGCTCATGCTGAAGAAGACATTCTCTTAAATACCCAGGGCCTAAGCTCTTCAGGGGTTTATAGGTGTCAGACTCCCAAGGGATGGAGTGAGCTCCTAGCCCTTCTTGGACTCCAGAATGACCGTGTCAGTACCAAAAAAAAGGTCAGCCTCAGGAACAGCCAGGGGAGGAGCTTCGTTTGTTGCCTGAGTCGTCCTCCTGGCTTGCTGCATTCAGCCAGTTCCCTCTCCTGGAGAACTCCTGGCTCCCATACCCAGAAGCAGCTCCTCATAATCAGCTGCCTTGTCTTTAAATATCCAAGTGCAGAGCTGACAGGGCTTCAAGCCTACTTGCAGCCCTGCCCTCTTCCTGACCTTGCTTCCTGTTTCCTGCCACACTCAACCTAGCTGTCTCCCTGGAGCTGTTTCCTGCAGTTCTCCCTGCCTTGTCCTCTCAGTCCCACTGGGATCTGGCCAGCCTGGACCCTTCTCATCCCTACTCCCCCCTGAAGGGAATAAAAGCCCCTCAGGAAGAATGCCACGCCCTTCTCCAGACTCCACAGGGCCACCCAGGAAACCAGGTAACATGGCATCCCAACAATAGGTAATAACCAGCACCTTATAGTTTGCCTAGAAAGTTATCGGGCAGCCAGTGTAACTATGTCAACACAGAAGTAATATGATCTTTCCTAGATGACCCAGAGACCAACCTGGCCACCGCATTCTGTACCAACTGCAGTTTCCAGACTACATACAAGGCAGCCTCACATAGAGTGTATGGTGATAGTCTCGCCTGGGAGTTACCAATATATGTACCACCGTTCTGAGGTCATTAATCTCAAGAAACAGATGCTTCTCGCATATCGGCCAAAGCTGATAGAAAGCACCTCTGGCCACCACCTGAAACTGGGACACCAGGGAATGGTTCAACTCCAGAAATACCCCCAGACTGTGTACCTGTTCCTTCCAGGGGAGTGTGACCCCATCCAGAACCAGCAGATCAAACTCATCTGAGTTCTGACCTCGCACAATAAGTACCTCCACCTTATTTGGATTCAGCCTCAGTGTAGCAATGGTACTTGATTAATGTTACTGAATACAATGGCATTCAGTGTAGCAATGGTACTGCAGAGGAATGCCTTTAAAGCATTGTTTCCAATGGAAAGGAGCACTGTGCTACTGCACTCCACATCAGCCCCACCACTACATCATTCGGGCTGCCTTTGATGTTGTGCAACAGCCCTGGTGGGTTGATACCATCGATGGGGGACTGCACAGAATGTAGGCCAATAACAACAACAATTAATAATTAAATAATGACCTATGTATCCCTGATAAACCAGCAGAATTTTAAGATTTCAAATTGTCTTTCTTTCTTAACAAAATATACCTAAATTTTCAGATGAAGATCTAGAAATCTTACAAGCCCTCATTATCTTGAGGAGACAAGAGTCTAGGTCTTCAAAATATTAAAATACCTGGGCTGAATGGATTTCATATCAAATATTATTTAAAATGTATTGATGTTTTATCAGCCCTATTGTACTTTACTATTAAAGATTGTATGGAACATAATAGCATGCTAAGGACCTCGAAAGAAACTAATTTAACTGTAATTTCTAAAGTGAATAAAGATGTGAATAACTCAAGCGTTATACCATCCAATTGCCTTAATTAGACTTGGAAAATAATATTCTTCAATGCATTTAAGAGAATGGATAGAATAATTCTCCAGAATATTTTCTTAAATTCTAATTAATGCATTGGAGGATATTCTTTTCCAAGTCTAGCCTTAATTCAAGATTTTAAATTCTCAACAACTATTTTGGCAGAAAAATGAATAAGATCATAGCACATATGATCAAACCGGTTTTATTGCTGATAGAAAGATGTATTATTATATTAAGTGTTTTGTTAGCTTAACCTTCAGTTTAAATCAGTTGAAACCCCATTCAAGAAGGGGGAGAAATAATAAAACTTTGTGTTCAGAGTTATGTTCCAGGTCAGGATCAGCTTTAATGAGGTTTAGTGCCCTGTGGTGTTTCACCCACCATTCCTTCATTACATTGTTTAAAGTTGCAGTGTATATTGATATGAATATTGGGATATTGGCAATCTCTGCTGCATTGCATGTTAGGTGAAAGTACTGTGCACTTAAGGTGCTGTGGGTCAAAACCGAGCTACAAAAGTTTGTCGTAATACTGTAATTACTCACTGGATCCATAGATGCTTAGACCTGAATCCATTCCTTCCATAACGTGTAGGAAAGGACTGTAGAGGAACACACAAGATCTCTACAAACAGTGTTGGGTTAAATATTATCCCAAGGATATGACAAATGTACTGTATCAGTCTGGTTTTGAGATAATAAGTTTCCTGAGTTATCCAAACATTTTCAAAACCTGGCGGTTACCTTAAGCAAGAGACCAGCTCAACCTCAAAAGACCCCAACACCTTATTTACTATTCAGTTTCTAGTGGGAAGGAGTAAAATAACAAAGAAGGCACTGGGATGTATGTTCCACAGCACTATTGGCATTACTGTTACAGAAATAGTTTCAGGGCATAATGTATCCATAGTTTTTAAATATGAAAAGACACAATACAACATGAATAACATAGGAAAAACATAATAATACCTGTAACTTAACTTGCCTATGCTAAATAATCCAAACACAAGCAACACAATTCACCATTGTGTGAATTCTCCAGTGGGGTACGCCCCACCCTTCAAAGGGATAAGACGTAAAATAGATTATGCAGTGTGGTATAATTGTGATTCTGATTTACCAGCTGGCAGAGTAGAGCCCACAGATACCCAGTGTGCTTCATGCTTGTGAAGAATTACATACCTTCTGTGTTACTTTCAGAACTGATATAAAAATTATGTAAGATTTCGAACTGCTGGCCTATTATCCTAGATCATGGCCTAGATCATGTATTGTCTCCTGTTGAAAATCTTTACATAATCCTTCATTCCTAGACTGGCATCAGTATGTTTTGGATGTCACTTTGCTTGTTAAATTTACTTACTTTAGACATGCAAAAGATATCGAAGATGTAAATGTATTAAGAAATAGGTATTTATTGTCCACTGGAATATGAAATTCAGTGATAACATTTATCTATATTCCATGCTTCCACTTGTATAATTTCTTTTTTGTTTTGTTTTGTTACAATAAAAAGTATACTTATAAAGCAATAATTATCTCATTCAATGAGGCTCTTCTCACGATCATTGAGAAGAGCCTCTAGGAGGTTTGCGGGGAGAGCGGGCTTAACCCACTCTCCCCGCAGTTGAGCAGCAGTCTGCACTGGACGGCCACAGTGGCCGCCCACCCAACTGCCAGCTCTGTCATGGAGCTGGCTGGAGAGTTCGGGGGCCATGTGGCCCCCGGAAGCTCCAGCATGCCCTGTGCGAGCATGCAGGGCATGCTGGAGAGACCCCTGAGCCGGGAGGCTGTTTTTCAGCCTCCCGGTCAGGGGTGTACTCGTGAGTCGCTGTGCCAAAAACTGGGTTTGCGGAGCACTCACTCCGCCAATCCAGGTTAAGGGGAGGGTTACTTTGGCGAGTTAACCACCTGGAGGCAACCAGGCTCGCCTGCGAGCCCGGTGGTTCATATAGTCAGGCGAAATCAGGCTAGGCTCTCCTAGCCCGATTTCACCTGATCGTCGGAATAGCCTCTATATCACAAATCAATCAATTGCTCTCTCCCATTGAAACCAATGATTCATTGTAAAACAATGTTTCTGTCGTTCTGTCTGGGTCACATCCCATACCTCTTGTGGTAGCTTTTCTAAGCACAAGGCTACCAGGCATTTCATCACAGCTCTTTTTACACATTAGTATACAATGATTTGAAAAATGCAAAAAACCAAAACCAAAACCCATGAGAGAGACCAGTATAACAGCACCAAATGTTTCATTGCTGTACAGGAGGACCTCGATATTTGTGGGGTTTCTGTTTCACGGTACAACTGTGGATATGGAAACTGTCAATATCAAGGCATTGTGGCAATGGGGAATTGGGGCTTAGGTTACCGGAAAACATCACCAAAACATTGATTTTCACAGGGGGAAACACAGGAGGAAGCTGCCTACCATACTTAGCTGCTCCCCCTGCATCATGCTGTGCGCTGAAATGGTCAAGGTCAACCCCCCAAGTTGGCTGAAAATCTCTGTTTTCCCCTCTGTTTTAAAAAAACACCAGCCATTTTGAGGCTCTGAAACACAAAATGGCGGTCAAAAATTATCTCCGTGGTCATTCCAGCCCCCTTGACCCATGAGGTTGACATGTTTCCCCCCTTTTTTTCAGTGTATGCTGAGGTCAGGTGTCTATTACCCTAATGCAGATACATAAATCAGTGGATAATGAATCTGCAGATATCAAGGTCCTCCTTTACAAGATACTGGATCTTGATAGTAGATCATACTAGATCTCATAGCATTGGTACCACTCCCTTTTGTTGGTCTCTGATTTTCTAGAGGTTTGGAGTTCTAGGACCTGTGAAAGGGCTTTTTCGGTTGCTGCCCCACTTCTTTGGAATTCTCTTCCCCTTCAGATTTGTCTAGCCCCCTCTTTACCAGTCCTTAAATCCTTACTGAAGACCTTTCTTTTTTGCCGGGCATTTGCCCTGTAGTTTACTTTATGTCCTTTCCATTATCTATTTTCGTTTGCAATTTTTAATGTAATTTTTGATTGTAATTTTTAATATTACCTTATTTACATGTCATTGTACACCGCCCAGAGTCTTTGGAGTGGGTGGTATATTAAATGCTTCGAATAAATAAAATAAATAAAATGCTGATCAGTTGAGGGGGGTGGGACAATGTTTGTTCATAAGCTTCGCTAAAATTAAAATACAGGATACCCTTGTTATGCATGGTTTCACAGATCGTGGTTTCATGTCTCTGAGGATGGGTCTTAGAAACCCAGTTTCTTTATAAGTGGCATGAAATATAGGCAATTTTTGCCTATCTGCTGTTCCCAAGCGGCCAGAAATGACTTCCAATGTCATTTCCGGCCACCATTTTGAAGCACAGCGCTGTTTTGTAGCTCTTTTTAATTTTTTAAAAAAAATTAAATAAAAATAAGGGGATTGGGGGTGGGGCATTCCTGGAGACCTGGAGAACAAGGTGCTATTTCTACCCTTATTTCTGCTCCCTTCCTGCTTTTTTGGCATTTTTTAAAATAAGGAACCTAACCCCTTGATTCCAATAGCGTAAAGGTTTCTTTATTTGCAGTTTCCATATCTGAGGTAATTGGCAGGAACGGAAGTCCCGCGGATAACAAGATCTACCTATAGTCTAGAAAAATGCATTTTAATAAACACAGGTTAAAAGACATTCAAATTCTATGGCTGAGCAATTGTCTTGGGATCTAAATTTGGACTTTGATGGAAACACAACCAAATATAATCTAAGCAAAAAACACACAAAAATCTCATGATAATATTATCTTTATGCTGAAGAGGATCTGTGGATGCTAGTACTCTAAATAAAAGATTACAGAAACCCAGAATTGGACTGATTAAAAGGACTAGAAATCAATGCTGAATAGTTCTGACAGTTAACTTCTTAGTAGTCTTGGGATAGTTCCTTGTGTGGAACAAACATCTGCACATTGTATTAGATCTTTAAAAACAAGGCAATCTTATTACTAAAATAATAGTAGTGACACATTTTATTAATATTATCAAAATGTGAGTCATGATCTAGGGACCATTACAATAAAAACTCCTTTATGCGTAGAATTTTGTGTGGTACATAGGATTTGGATGGGAGGGTGCTGTGAGATCTTCCCCTTCGGGTTGGGGCCAGAGCTTAGCGGAAGAGCACTTTTATGCTTGCATGCAGAAGATCCCAGGTTCACTCCCTGGCATCTCCAGGTAGGGCTAAGAAAAACTCAGAGGCGTAACTATAGGGGGGGCAGTGGGGGCACGTGCCCCGGGCGCCATCTTTTCTGGTCACATGGGGGGCGCCGCCATGACAAAAAAAATTTTTTTAATTTTTTTTTTAAAATTTGTTAATACAAATGTTTCCTGCTCAGTGCAGCAGCGCTGCAGCAGTCAAGGGAGCGCATCGATGCCCCCTCCCCCACGAGCGGTCCCTTCCGCGCTGCCTGCGCCCCCCCCATTGCTTTGCTGGCGCCTGGTGGCCAGTCAGTGGCCTGGCTTGGCGGCGGTGGTGGGCGTTTCTGAGGAAAAACCTAAGTATAATGTAGTATGTTGGGGGGCGGGGGGGCGCGCGGGGGGGTGCCATTTCAGTGCTTGCCCCGGGAACCGTTTTCCCTAGTTACGCCTCTGGAAAAACTCCTTTCTGAAACCTTTGAGAACTGCTGCCAGTCTGTGTAAACAATACAGTGCTGCATGTACCAAGGGTCTGACTCCATATAAGGCAGCTTCCTATATCCATATGTTCCTTAGTTTGTTACATCATGTGCCTTTAAACTATGCTCTGTGGGCACTTAAGATGAAACTATGAGTCAGCGGCGGAGCCTGACCACCGGTGGCCTGTGTGCGGCCGCGGTGGTGGCCCTGTGTCTGACATCAGATGCGGGGGCTAGCCACGCCCCCGCATCTGACGTCAGACGCACGGTGTGTGGTCTGGCTCCCGAACGGAGCCTTGAGGCTTCGTTCGGGAGTTGGAGTTTAACTCCCAAAGTGGCCGCGCGGCCCCCTGGGAACTAAACCTGCACCCCCACGTCTGATGTCAGACACGGGGGGCATGTCAGGGCCACGAGGTGTGGCCCCTGACTGGGCACGGTCCGGGTTCTTTGAACCAGTTGGCCCAATTGGCTCCGCCCCTACTGTGAGCAAATAGTTTTCTCATAAATAGTTTTCTCTTTATGAGAAACTATTTCTCTTGTGAGAATATTTCAGTTCTCATATGTGAGAACAGAAGCATGCACAAGACCTCTTTTAATAACTCAAATATTTATTTCTTATGACTCTGAAAAACCCTAGTGCAAAAAAAAAGTAGCTTGGTTAAAGCAGGTGGGAAAACAATGTTATCTGTGCACTATCTCAAGTTTCTAGTTGGGCCTGGGACTGTTCAAGCCACTGAGACTTTACAATCCCAACCACAAGATTCTGCTGCAAAACTGGAATTGTTTCGCCCATTCTCTCACGTGCATTTCTCATCCTGAGGCCTCCTGGACTTAAAATGACAGTACACAACAAATACTTCTGATTAAACAGATATAAGATTAGGATTAGATCAGCTGGCAAAGAGGAGTATCACAAATGTGATCCAATATTCTTTCAAGTAACTTAAGTGGGTTTTAAGTAGAGCTGAACCAAGATTTAATCGGTCCCGCTTTGGGAGTTATTTATTAAAAGTATTTATACCCACCCTTTGCCAATAGATGTTACTACAAGGTAGTCATTTTGGTGTTATAAAGGAAGATAATTTTCTGTCTAAATGACTAATCTACTTCCTGAATTACTGTCAATTTAGTTTTGAAAGCAGTTTGTTTTCTTTATAGATGGCTAGCTTTAATCTAACAATTTTTTTTTTGTAAAAAGAATGCCTCATACCTCCTGCCATTTGTAAAGCAGAAATGCTTTTTTTCTTTGAGGAAGTGAGCAAAAGCAGCATAGCATCTAGCGCATTAGGCTCATATCCATTCTCTGATATTAAATTTGCTGGGTGGCCTTTGGTAAGTAACTTTCTGTCAGCTATGTGTGATTTTGAAGCTCAAGAGCTGTGCTCCATGGGGTTAGAAATATAATAAATAAATAATATATATTTTAAAAATGATTCAATGAGAACACATCTTTAAAAGTGTTATTCCCTATCCTGCCCTAGTTGCATGCAATAAGATATGACTCCATATCTCTAAATGTGGATAGAGATGCACATCTGAATGCACATCCTAATGAAATCAGTGTGGTACAGTTGGATGACATCCACCGATGGATACACACATAAATGCACATCCAGTATATATGCCTACAGTTCCTGAGCCAAACAAGGAGATTCACATGCAGATCTCCTGCTCTGTACTGGGAGAGCAGTATCTTGTTCTCAAGCTTTTAGACAAAGTTGTTTTGTATAGAGAGGGAGAGAGAGGTGGTGTATGTGTGGGTGTGTGTAGGCTGAGGCTTTACGGGGGGCATGAGCAGCTGTTGATAGCCCACTGTTCCCTTCCACCTCCAAGTACCTAAGAATGAAGGGCAGGGAATGAAGTTCACTGGCACTTCAAGCCTCCAACTTTCTAACCAGATTCCTTCAGCCTTGCCCCTCTCCAGCAGCAGAGTCTGTCACTTTGGCCACTTATCTTTCCTCCTTGGTGTGGTGCCACCCTGCTCTGTCCTAAATAACCCTGTGCAGCCTTCACAATCTCATGAGAGCCTTTAGGCCTCTCATGAAATCATACTCTAGCCTCAGAAAACAATGCGGCATTGGTGTCTTGTAAATAAAGGCACAGTCTACCTGTGCCTTGAAGTGGACTGCTGCACAAGGCAACACTACATGGTGCACCTCCACACAGCAGTAGCTCCAACTTTAGCCCACTACCTGCTGCCGATCTTAAGTCAGAGAGGCCATCCTCTGTGACTGAAAGTTTCCCTGCAGGATCCACATCCAGCACTCAGTCATGTTATGGCAGCTGGGAGCCCCAACTGGCTGTTAAAATTATCAGTGTCAGTCACCCACTGTGCTTAAAATCTTCCTGTAAATAAAGAAAGCAGGGACTCATTGAAGAGTCTGGGAATACCAGATGCTAAGTGAACTTGGATGTGATTATTTATTACTATTTAGAATACGTATGGAATTTTAACCAAAATTAGTTGCTATTTTAGTAAAAGAATATTTTTCGTTCAGCTTTTTGCATAGGCTTTTAAAATTTAATAATAATGGCAGACATTTAGACTTGAGAGAATTTCAGCACACTTACAAATTTTGAATTTAAATCAACCCGACCCTGTTTTGGTACCTTTTTTAACCAATCAGGGGGCCTGCATGGTTTAAAGAAGGTGCCAAATGGCTCTTGGATCGAATTCAAATTGAATTTCAAAAATTTGATTAGGATTCAAATTGAATCCCACTTTTAAGGGGTGATTTAATTCAAATCACTTGAATCACCCAGATTCGTGTATAATTTATTTGAATTCAGATTGATTTGCACATCCCTACTGCAGTGTTGCTCAGATGCTTGTAGACTATCTCTGGGATGATCTTGAGACATCCCAGACTCCATTGGCTGGGAGTAGAAGTTGTGCAAGACAGTGTATTGTGCATTCTGCAATGTATTGAGCAAAGCCACTATGCGATGTGTTGTGCAGCCTGTTGTGAAATGTGTTGTGCAACATGTCAACATATTCCTCTAACTCCAAAACCAGTGTGGAATTGAGATCCCTTTCTTTGTGCAACATTATTGTTCTACATCCTTGCATGAGCACAACAGCATTATGCTAGTTTTCATGTTGGCCAATGACATTTGTAGTAGTTTGTTGCAGTTTGCTGTTTCAAATGGCAGGAAAGGCAGGATACAAATTATTTAATAAATATATAAATATTTGTAGAATCTATTTCTTGATGTATTCTCCTTACTAAGTTGACTGCTTCAGGTTCCAGTCAAAACTAAAGGTCAAATTATATAACTACAATTTACATGACCAAGCTGTTTTTATTTTGAGCCTGGATTGCACCTTTCAGACATCCTTTGTCTGAAACATCCATTACAAGCACAGGTGGCAATTTGTCATGCTGCTATCAAGAAGACTGAACAGGCATGCCAAATTGTGGTTCCTGTTTGAGTACTTGCATTCTCATGAGCACAGTGTAATCTGATATTTGTTGTGGGTTGGACCAGCCAGCTACATGCATAATAGTTGTGTGAACTGACCCTTCTCTTGTGCATCAGTACAGTATAAACAGTACAGTACAGGTAGACCAACAAGAAAGGCTTTGAATGGGAAACCTATACTTTTGATGTCCCCAAGGACCATGACATACTGCCAGTCAGGTATTGTCAATTCATTAATCTAGATTCTACACTGGTGCCTGCACCCTGATCCACAGCCCCCTGAACATTGCCATAAACACATTCTACTAGTACTGCTATGAATATGTATATCTTCCTTTTCAACAAAAGTTCTCAAAGCATTAGAGCTCCTGAATGGGTAAGCATCCCTATTAATATCAATGGAAGGGGCAGATCTACATGAGTTGTCCCCACATTGTGAATCAGGAATTCCTTGGAGATAGTGTAGTTTTTAAGAGCATGAGAGCCTTGGATCTGCAATAGATCACTAGATATATAAGATGTATTGCGTTAAAAGCAGCTTGTTAATGTAGAAGTTGAAAATCACGTGCCCCGGGCGCCATCTTTTCTGGTCACGTGGGGGGCGCCGCCATGACCAATTTTTTTTTTAATTTTTAATTTTTTGTTAATGCAAATGTTTCCTGCTCAGTGCAGCAGCGCTGCAGCAGTCAAGGGAGCGCGTCGGTGCCCCCTTCCCCACGAGCGGTCCCTTCCGCGCCGCCTGCGCCCCCCCCCCATTGCTTTGCTGGCACCTGGCGGCCAGTCAGTGGCCTGGCGCAGCAGCGGCGGCGGGCGCTTGTGAGGAAAAACCTAAGTATAATGTAGTATGTTGGGGGGGCGGCAGGGGGGCCCGGCGAGGGGGGGGCGCCATTTCAGTGCTTGCCCCGGGCGCCGTTTTCCCTAGTTATGCCTCTGATCACAACTGTTTTTCAAGTTTCCTCCATATGCTGTCACGGAGCAACTCTGACTGAATTGGTGTATTATAATTAGCAACTTGCTTTATAGCTGATATTTTTGGCACTTATACTATTTTTCAAGCAGCAAAGTTTTGAAATGAAATAGGAAGTGATATTTAAGGACTTGCTGTGTGGTGGTGGTCCCAAATTGATTTCATGACATTTTTTTAATCAAATAGAGTAGATAGGTAGTAAAGCAATTTTCTCAGTTTTATGTTTTTCTATTCACAGTCATAATAAATGAGGACAATTTTGGTATTAACATAACCTAAGAATTATTATCTACAATTTACTTTTCTAAACCAAAATTGTAGGTGTTGGTATGATTGTGTACTGTATTTAATAAATTCATCTTGTATTTTCCCTCTAATCTAAACTAATATTTAGTTTTCCTTACACTAAATATTTTTGTGTCTTTGTTTTAGACTGGAATGCTCAATCTGACTGGAAAGATTTAAATGCTCAGCGAATACTTATGAAAATCTCTATACTTTAAAAACATGTTTTTAGGCTTTTAGTTTTCGTATTGTTTTATACTGAAAATTTTCACTGAGTTGTAGAATTTGGAAAGGTATTCTGTTCTTCATTGATGCTCAGTTTCCCTTTATACAGATCTATGTCCCGAAGTGGTAAATTCTTTTAGTGCTGTAAAAAAACCCATTCAGGCATCAATCCTAAATACTTTCCAGGGAGTAAATCCCTTGGAAAAACTTCTGAACATGCTTGGAACTGAGCTATAAGAAAACTTTAGAGCGTTTTCTATTTATTGCTCCAACCTGGTGCTTCAGGTTGAGGCAGTGGTCAGAGGTGCTTTCTATCAGCTTTGACTGATACACAGCCGCGTCTGTTTCTTGAGATAAACAACCGCAGAACACTGGTACATATGCTGGTAACATCCAGACTTGACTACTGCAATGTACTCTGTGTGGGGCTGCCTTTGTATGTAGTCCGGAAACTGCAGTTGGTACAGAAATATTTATATATCATATAAATCATATACCTATCATATCCCCATATTAAAAGAACTACACTGGCTACCATATGTTTTCGGGCAAAATACAAGGTGCTGTTTATACAAGGTGCTGGCTTAAAGCCCTAAACAGGCTTTAAGTTTAGATACCCTCAGTCTATGTTTAGCTTTATGTTTAGATGCCCTAAGATACCTTAGATATCCTAGGCCTTTTACCCTAGGCCTAGGGTATCTAAGAGAACATATTCACTGTGACCCCCATCGCACATTGAGTTCATCCGGAGAGGTTCAGTTGCCACCAGCTCGTCTGGTAGCTACACAGGGACAGGCCTTCTCTGTTGCTGCCCTGAGACTTTGCAATGCACTCCCTGCTGTAATAAGAGCTTTCCCATCTCTGACAACTTTTAAAAAGTCTTTAAAGACACATGTATTCACTCAAGCTTTTTAAATAGGTGTGTTTTTAAATTGTCTTAAGGTTTTAATTTCTGTTTTAATTTGTTTATGTTGCTGTAAACCTCTGAGACAGAGGTTTGGGGCAGTGTACAAAGTTAGATAGATAGATAGATAGATAGATAGATAGATAGATAGATAGATAGATAGATATTCTTGCCTGTTTCTGTCAGTGAGTATGTGTGTAGAAAAAGAGAATTAATCCTTTTTGGAAACTGAAGTAACTCATCTAGCTGTCACATGAGAGCAGAACAATAGTAATCTGGTTCATTTGTCATCTAATTTTCAAATTACCCAAATTGCTACTAATGTATGGTGTTCTGGTTCAGATAATATACAGGAAATCCACCAAACACTGCTGATGAGCATTCTTTTATTCATTTCAATTGCTTTTGCAAAGAATAATAATGCAAATCCTATGGAAACGAATAGAGGATGTACAACATTGCTGGAAGGTGGATGGATTATGCCTTTCACCCTCTAAAATGATAATATTGCAAACATTAATCTTCAAAGAAACCAAACAAGGGAAGCATTAGTTACACTTTACATAAAAAGAGAATAATAGTTTCTAGCTCACAGTAATGGGTTTGCTCATTTTAGACTTTTAACCCATTTATAGTTATGAAGTCTTGATGTTGTGGATTAATGGAGTTTGTGTGATGATGGTAATAATACTGAGTATCAGTTCATCAGAGGGTGACAATTTTGTTTGTGTCTCAAAAAAGAGGAATGTCATTTTCTAGAAATGCATTCTCAAGAATGTCAAGATTGTTGTCTGAATAATCAGGCAGAGAGAAATTAAATTGGACTGTATTGTATAGAAATGAAACCAAGATTTACCCATTCATTTGGGAAGCATTTAAATCTTGTATAGTTGGAAAAAACCAAAATGTTTCTAAGAAATGTAGGAAAGCAGTCCATTATGAACAATTTATTTCTGTTGTAACAAGTGCATATGCTGTAGGTAATCACAGCTGTAAAGAAGACACTACAGAATCCACTTTATCTTGTTTGGATACTATATTTACATTATTTATATTCATACTGGCATACCAGAGGCATTGCCTGAAAATCTGATGTCTGTGTACCGATGCAAGTTTTCTTCCAAGTCTTCGTGGCAGTAGTAGCTCCCTACATGGTTCTTCTTGAACTGCTCTCTACGTACTGCTGACTGGGAAGACTTTTGAACTCCTGTGTTCATGGATTTGGGACATTGGAGTTGGGCCACTGTGTATATACACAAGGATATGGTCATGTGTTAACCCAAGCTCCAATTCCTAAGGCAGTAGAAATCACTGGCATTTTTGCATCAGTACAGTACAGGTTAGAATTTCATGCCTAGCTTTTGACTAACTGCAAGCATATATGCTGAGCGAGTTTCTGAACAGGAAAGCTGCTGTACGAATTCATATTAGCATGCATAGCAAACATTGAACATTTGTAGAAGACTTTCACAGTGATCTTCACAGTTTGATTAAAGTATTACTTTTAAATGCAGAAAATTATGGTTCTTTAAATACTGTATGTTATCCTGGTTAAAGCCTCCTTAACTGATATCAGCATTTTTTTTTTTTAAGTATGTTTAATAAGTAATTTGGAGTTTGAAGTGAGCGATATGGTAACAGCTCCTGGTATGATTGGGGACTGTTAACTCACCTCTGTTTCATCCCAGTTCAGGTGTTCATGTAAACAATATCAGCATATCTCTGATGAGTACAGAAACATAGTGACCGGTGAATTACCCCGATTACTCAGCAAGCATGTGTAGAATTCCTTATTTGTTAAGACAGGAGTGGTTATCTCAGGGTGACAACAGTATAATAGCATTTTCTTATGCTTTGTGTAAACAAACCTTGTATTGAGCATTACACAATAACTATACAATAACTATAAAACCATATAGTCAAAGGCATTCTTGAAGCATTCATATAGGAGAGTGAACCATAGAGAACATGTTATTCTTTTGAGTAACAGTCTGAAGCTGCCAGAGATTAAATGATGCTCCTCTCAGCTAGAATTTGATAAACATATCTGAGTGCAACATTTGTTTTCTTACTTCACCCCACATTGTGATTATTGATTGCTTGCCATTTATAAGATACAGAAGAAATAGAGAAGAGCATGGAGTGAGTGGACCTAGCACAGCGATCTTTTCAGATGAATGTTGGCTGTGAAAGTCTGACATAAAGAAATCATTCACATGTGCCCAAGTGAGCTAAAGGTCACTGAAATGACACTATGCTACTTGTTTTAGCTGTATCCTATTGGCCAAACCTCCTTCTCTTGGCATAATTATAACATATTTCTACTGACTACTCTGTTCAAAATGAATTTTGAGTTCATGTGCATGGTATTTTTAAAACCCAGAAAAGCTGTGTGTTACTGGAAATTATGGATTTTTTGTTTTTAAAAGGAAAATTTATTTCGCTTCAGCAATATTGTGTGACCAATCACAAATTATTTATCTTCCTTGAAAAGAATTCAAAATATTTTCTTAGATAATAAAGCTTGTATTGGTATGTAGTCTCCGCGTGATAAGAATACATTATATTGTACTTAAAATATCACCTAAAAGAAGACCACCCACAAGGAGCAAGGAGTCAAACAGAGGTTCAAAGATGAACTGGTGTTTCTGCAAGGTTAGAATCTCAACTAGAGCCTTGCTGTTAGGGTTGCCAACTAGGGACTTTTATAGAGGACATGAGGCTATATTGGGGACCAAATGACTTTTTTGCATTTGTTGTGGTGCCTGAAGTTCTGGGGGGCAGCTGGAACATTTTGTTGGCTCAGAACATTTTGTTCTCATGAGCAGCTTCTCTTCCTCTGTATCCTTCCCCTGCTGGTATCCTACTGACCACCCATCCAATAGGGAAGCAAGGTTCTGCTTCATTGGCAGGTTGCAGAGCCATGTGATGCAGGAGCACGGATAATTGGGCCTGGCAGGTGCAGCTTGCTTCCTTCATGTGGTAGCAGTGGTAGTGATGGTGAATCTCTTCTACAGTATTTATCATGAGCAGGGCAACCGGCCCTATCCAATCCCAGCACAGCATCCCTTCAGTGGCTGATGCTGGTGTTATCTTGTGTTTCTTTTTAGACTGAAATCCTTCTGTTACCTTTATTGCTTCAGATTGCAGTTGGGGAATCATATTTGTCATGATTTCCCATGTAAAAAACAAACAAACACCCCACACCCCACCATACAACTCTAGTACATTAGAAAGAGCAGTTCTGCTATAGCCTTGCACCCCGATATGTTAGTTTTCTTTAAGCAGGTAGTTGATTTTTTGCACAAATAATTGTTTTTAAAAAAGTAGTTTTTCATAGGTACGTAGAAAGCTGTCATATACCGAGTCAGACCATAGGTCCATCTCTCTCAGTATTGTCTACACAGAACGGCAGCGGCTTCTCCAAGGTTGCAGGCAGGAATCTCTCCGCCCTATCTTGGAGATGCCAGGGAAGGAACTTGGAACCTAGATGCTCTTCCCAGAGCAGCTCCATCCCCTAAGAGGAAATACTGTATCTTACAGTGCTCGTACTTCTAGTCTCCCATTCATATGCAACCATGTCAGACCCTGCTTAGGTAAGGGGACAAGTCATGCTTGCTACCACAAGACCGGCTCTCTTCCTTGCTTCATCCTACAGTTTGAAGTCACAGAAGTCATTCTACACAGAGTCACAGAAGTATTCTACATCATGGTTTGATGAGCATGTAGATTGGCTCTAAGTTGTTGAGCATCTTTAAAAGGAATCCATGATTCTGGCACCTATCTTATCTCACCTGTTGAACACCTCTAGGTGATATTTTAGACCACCCAGATAACTCAAAGAGAGTAGATATATTTTGTGCCAAATAAGACATCCATAACATGGATTTCTTTAAACACTGTGTCTTTTAAAAAGAGGATGAGAGACTAACACGCAGTAAGCAGAATTCCTGAAATTTAAGTTTATTCTTATGGCAGTAGTCACAAAACTTACAAATATAAAGAAATTAACAACCAAATAACACAGGGAACATATATCAGATAATTTAGAGGACTCAGAGGGTGATTACATGCATTCTGTCTTCAATTTGCAACACATTTTAATAATTGCAGCCCGGAAAATTGTCTCTTTCTGCTGGCCTTCTATCTGCTAATTAAAAAAAAGAAAGAACATAAGAATATAAGGATCTTCCTGGATAAGTTTCCAGCCTTGGATAAATGAGTGGTTCGTGTTAACTTTAGTATGTATGGTGTGAAAAACTAACATGGTGAAAGATAAGGACACATGGAAAGAGGAGAACAACCCTTCCCAGCAAATGCCATAGTGCAGAGAAATTCTCACACCTGCAACCCTGCCTGCTTCAGGGCCCAGGAATTCCTCTCTGCCCACCCCCACCAATTATAACTATACCCCTGGTTCCGGAGCTCACGATTTATTTTTTTTGCCAGGTGCTGGCAAGTATTTAAAGACCTAAAGGGTCTCTCACAGACTCCACAGAAGCATCCATTAAGACAGAGGAGGCAAGTATATAGAGAAATGGGGAGAAAGGTGCTTGAAGCTCCCCACTCCTTTATGACTAGCCCAGTTCTGAAACAATACTTAAAGACAACCACCAGTGCCAGTCCAGAGTCACAAGGGGACTGGGTCCACCATGGCCCACAAATTGCATGAGATCTCAGTGGACTGCTTTTGTTCTACAAATCAAAGCACCCAACTCATAAAATAAAAAGTGCAGGATTAATTAAAGATATTGTCAACTATTCTGCAACCTCTCTGCAGACCACATGGATGGAACTCACAGACCAGTGATGGTCCTTGGACCACAGCAGGAACACCTGTCATAGTGCCATAATCATCTATATCTAGAAGTCTGTGCTTCAAGCACTTTTTATCTTTAAAATACCCTTAGGTAACCACTAATTCCACTTTAACATCATCACATGAGAGACTAGTAGAAATCACAGTTTTGTTTGAGATCTATTTCTGATGGCAAATAAGGAAATGTAGAATAGCTACAACAACTGATAACAAAATTATCAAATTATCTGTTCTTAATTCACACTGGCCCACATGTTGCACATCAGGTGCCGATCCATCCAGGCTGCAACAGGCTCCTAACGAAGCCTTGGCCTTCAAGTAGTTTAAGTATACTTAGTGTACCTGCACTCTGGAAGTACTACATAGATTGGAAACACATTGCTGTCAGTCAAACAATGTGTTTCCAATCTAAGTAATGCTTCTGGATTGTGGGCACTTTTGCACTCTAGCTTCATTAGGCGCCTGCAGCAGCATGGGTAGATGGGCATCGCCCCCATTATGCTGTGCAACATGCAGCCACTATTCTTAGTGTGATCATTCTCAATTCCTTTAATAATTTTGAAATTGGATTGTAGCATGAAGTGGGGGGGTGGTGGAAATAGAAGGTATGGTGTTGGCAAGTCATCGGGCTATTACAGTGGAAGGTAACTACAGAAACTTAAAGTTGTTCCCCTTTCCAAAGAACTAACAGTTCTTTGACGGTAAGGTAAAGTGTGCTGTCAAGTTGACTTTGACTCCTGGCCCCCACAGAGCCCTGTGGTTTTCCTTGATAGAATACAGGAGGGATTTACGATTGCTTCCTCCCGTGCAGTTTGAGATGATGCCTTTCAGCATCTTCCTATATCGCTGCTGTCCGATATAGTACCAGTGAAGATTCGAACTGGCAACCTTCTGCTTGTTAGTCAAGCGTTTCCCCGCTGTACCATTTAAGGTGGTCTTTGACTGTAGGGAGTGTTAACCACTCACAGAACTTCACCTTGCTCCTTTGCAATGCCATTTCGGTTCATAATAAATCAGAAATCACCCATGATTTGATTGTGGATGAAGGCGCTGACCTGGTATGCTTGGGGAGGCTAGTGGCCTAGTTTGGACCCAGCTTCTCCCAGCAGAATACTCTGTTTTGGGGCAGGTGAGAGGATGTTGGTGGGAGGTGATGTGGTAGTAGTCTATAATAATATCATCTCCCTTACCAAATCTATTTCTCTGTGTCAGCTTCTTTGGGAGATGGCATAACTTCCCTAAATGCCTACCTGGAGGTGGTGGTAGGCTGGAAGAGAGATAACAAACTGAAGCTGAATCCAAGTAAGACGTAGGTACCTATTGTGCAGAATCAGAACTCAAGAGATTATTTAGATCTACCTTTCCTGGATGGGGTTACACTTACCCAGAAGGAACTTGTTTGTAGTCTGGGAGTACTCCTGGATCCAAGCCTTTCCCTAGTGTTTCACATTGAGGCAGTGGTCAGGAGTGCTTTTTATCAGCTTCGACTGATATGCCAGCTACGTCCATTTCTTGAGATAAATGATTATAGGACGGTGGTTCATATGTTGGCAACCTCCAGGCTTGATTACTGCAATGCATTTTATGTTGGGCTGCCTTTGTATGTAGTCTGGAAATTACGGTGCAGAATGTGGCAACCAGGTTGGTATCCAGGGCAATCTGAAGAGACGATATTACTCCTCTTCTAAAATAACATTTGTTTCTGGGCTGGTTATTACCTGTAAAGCCCTTAATGACTTGGGGTGATGGTATCTAAGAAAGCGCTTCCTTCGTCATGAACCCTGCTGCCTACTGAGATCATCATGAGAGTTCTGGATGCAGTTGCTGCTGGCTCGTTTAGTGGTGACTTGGAACTGGGCCTTCTCTGTGGCCACCCCAGGACTTTGCAACATGCTTCTTGTCTGTATAAGAGCTTCCCCATCTCTGACTGCCTTCAAGAAAGCTCTCAAAACAAACCTGTTTCTTCAGGTTTTTAGTTTAAAAAATCTCTATATATTGTGTTAACTGGTTTTATTTGTTTTATTTGTTGGTTATTTTAAGATCTTTAGAATGTTAATGTAAACTGCCTAGAGAAGTTTTAGTGGGTGGTTTATTAAATGAATGAATGAATGAAAGAATGCTTTTAAGACCAAAGTTCAACACTTTTGAATTGCATGGATTTCAATTGAATAGTTAAGTATGTGCTTAATAGTATTCAATTGATATCAACGGCACTTAAACATACTTAGCTTGGGCACAATGGTACTCTAAGTACTATTATGACTTATGACAGTCAGGCATGTGAAAAATATGCTAATAAACATCATCAGCTGAATAATAGTAAATAGTGACCAGAATTTCCCACAAGGTTGCCCCTTTTTATAAAATATTTGAATAAAACCCGCTTGTGTTTGTGTTTTCAAGAACTAGGAATGGAGACTATTTATCTACTGTGAACTCTTTAGGCTGTTTCACTGATATAATATAAAAATATAAAATGTACTTCATGAAATATTATTTTGATCCAGGGCCTCTATTTGAAGACCATATTTTGATGGGACTGTTCATATTATTCAGGATGAACCAGAATGGAATAGGATCACAAGAGCAAGCCCCACCTTTCTCATCAGATGCATGAACAATTCAGGGCTGGCCCACCTGCTAGGTGGACCGAGGCAGTATCTTAGAGTGAGAGGTCTTGGGGCCCCATCAGTGCTGAACTAAATAGTGCCAAATTAAACAGTGACACCCACCTGCCTATCTTCTAACCTGCTGGCTGGCCAATCCAAAATAAACAGAAGCTGCAGGCTGAACGCCTTGTATGCTAGGCAAACAGACAGAAGAGCCCTCCAGCTGGCTCAGCACCTCCTTCTCTTGCTGCCTCCCATGCGTGCACCCTGTGGAGGCAGGGTGAGACTGAATGAAGCTATGTGCCTTTGGCGCCATCACTCTCTAGCACTTCTCTCTGATTTTCCTCTGCTATGGGTGGAGGGTGGGTGGGGGGCGAGGGAGGCTGCTGGGGATGAGGCTAATGCAGGCAGCCTGAGAACTGCAAAGCAACCTTCCTGTGTGTCTTTGCGCTCGCTCTCTCTCGCTCGCTCTCTCTCTCTGTCTCTCTTGCAAAGAGAGCACTGAAAAGTTCTGTCTTGATTTCTCGCCCCCTCCTTTTGTTACATGCTGCAGAAAGGGAGAGAAGCTCAAAGGTGAAATTTATTATTGATAGGAGACATTCAAGACAATTCAAGTTTTTTCTCTGGTGGTGGGGGAGAAACGTGTGAGAGCAAGCAAACAAGAACAGCTGCCCACCCCCCACTTTCAAGCCCGGAACATAATGAAACGTGTTTGTGTGGCATTGAACAATACCAAACAAATATACTCATAAATACCCCCCCCCCTTTTTTTTTTTTTTACTCTTCAGTCTTGATGAGGAATAGAATTCACTTGAGCAGTTGGTTTGAGCAGCTGGCTGGGACCCTGTTCAAGGGAGGGAGGTTGACTTCAGTCCTTTCTTGCTGGACACACCTGCTCTCTCGGTCTTGCGGTCTCTCTCTGGAATGCAAGGTTTTTGCTCAGGGATTTAGGGGAAGGGCCACAGCCAAAAAGAAGACTGATAGGTGAGGAGGAGCAGTGGTGAGTGAGAATAAAGGAGAACTGGTGATCTGCTTGTTTCCCATTACGGTAAAATCAAGAGGGCACCTCTCCTTCCCACATCAAGGTTTAATTTGCTTTGGGTTTGTACTTGATATAATTGGTTTATGAACCTGGTTGAGTACAGCCGCAGTTCTATCCTCATTAACCCCCCCCCCCATTTCTATTAAGAAAAAAGAGACAACTAGATTTTATTTCCCTTTTATTTTCTTGGTGATGAATTTCGCATGCAAAGGAAAAATCCAGTCTGCCTTCTTGCTTAGAAGTAAATAAGAACTAAATAAGAGCTACTTCTGAGTAACCCTGTTTAGAATTATTTGCCAATTTAGATTTTGGCGAGAAAATCTACAAGCCACTTAATTAAAAATGGATTTAAAACAGGCCTTCAACTTGGATTCCCAGCCCATTATGCCTACATTGCAGCAGACAGCCATGGCAACAGAAGTGGTAATCCTGGTCCAGGTGAACTATCCACAAATCAATTGGACTGAAGTTGTGATGACTTTTTATTTCTTGCTCTGATTATGGAGGATGTGCACAGATGCCCTAATAGTCTCCCAGTGTGTTAGGGGGACAATGTGCTGCCTCAGCAGCACCACGGGTTTGGTATGCATGCAAGTATCAAGCCAGGTTAATATTATTAGACTTTATATTGGTCTATGTAACTCTAGAAGAATTATGCTGATCATGTAAGCTGAGAACAGCTAGTACAGCCTATTTAGAATCAATGTCTTGGGAATAGCTTAGTAGGGCTGTCTCAGTCTGAGAGCCAATAAAGCACTGGCTCCTCCTTTGCTTGGGCCTTTTCCCTGCCAGTCCTAAAAGTAGCAGAAAAGGGCCCTCTCTGGGAAGGAGGGAAAGAAGTAGGGATGTGCATGGAACCGGGCGGGGGTGGCTCAAGGGGGTCGGGGGTGCCATTTTAAGGGCAGGGGAGGGCTCACTTACCTCTCCTCCATATTTCCCCCACCGGCACTTGTTGCCCGTAAAAGCCTTCGGGGCGGCAGTGTACCTCCCTGCTGCCCCTTCCCCCTCTTCGGCCGGAAGTACCGGGTGCGCATGCACACGTAAACGCGCACGCACCCGGTACTTCCAGCTGAAGAGGGGGAAGGGCGTCAGGGAGGTACACTTCTGCACCGAAGGCTTTTATGGGCAATGAGTGCTGGCAGGAGGAAACCGGGGGGAGGGGTAAGTGCACCCTCCCTTGCCCTTAAAGAGGCACACTTTAAAAGGGCCTCCGAACAGGTTAGTGCACATCCCTAGAAAGAATCCTTCAATCCTCACCTGAACCTGATTGAACCTGGGTTTAATGTCCAAGCATCATCAATTTGAATAAACTCACCAACAAACTCTGAGGAAACAGCATCTATAATATGTGAGTTATCCTTTTGCAAGTTATTATTATTATTATTATTATTATTATTATTATTATTAATTCGATTTCTATACCGCCCTTCCAAAAATGGCTCAGGGCGGTTTACACAGAGAAATAATAAATAAATAAGATGGATCCCTGTCCCCAAAGGGCTCACATTCTAAAAAACACAAGATAGACACCAGCGACAGTCACTGGAAGTACTGTGCTGAGGGTGGATAGGGCCAGTTACTCTCCCCCTGCTCAATAAAGAGAATCACCACGGTAAAAGTTGCCTCTTTGCCCAGTTAGCAGGGGATAGCCCAGTTAGCAGGGGATAAATAAAAATTATTTAACATAATTTATTATGCTAATAAATTAATTAATAAATTAACATGCTAAAGCAGGTTAGACAATAAAAATTATTTAACCTTCTTGGATGTTACTTTGTTTGAATAATACTGCATGAAATCATCTGATGTTCAGAACAGGCAATACTTGACAAGCTGCACTTGGAGGTGGTATTTCTATTTCTCTTGCTGCTAAAGCAAAATCATTCTAAGTTGTTCCCACAAATCCAACTATTGCTAAATAGCTGCTGGGTTTTCTTACTACTGCTAAAGCTTGTACATGGGGATTTTATGCACACGTGGCACTTTTAAACCAGACCCAACTCCCATTTGGGGATTATGATACAGGTATAAGAATAAATGACTTTCTCTTTTTTGTTGGTTGGTGGGGATTGTCTCCTTTTCTTAAATAAAACAATATTTTTTTTTACATACTTGGAGAATCTCCTGAAAATGCAGAATGACAATTTATCTTGTCATTGGGAAAACCTTTAGGTGCCTTAGTGGACATTTTAAAAAACAAATAAAATATGTCTATTTTTATATTCATTTCAGTTGCCAAGTAAATATATATAACACATTCTAGACTACTCATTTTTCTCTATATTAAATGGGGGTGGCAAAGTCATACTTTGCCTATGGCTCCAAAACGACTCGAAGGCTCGAAATGTTTCGGTGCGGGGTTCTCTTCAGAGGAAGCAGGCAGGTCCTACCTGCCTTTCCTCCAAGCCCCCACTGGTCTGCCACGGCACTCTTGCTATGGAAAGACTTCTGTGCCTCACCGATGGGATGCATCCCCAGCATATTTCACGCGGCATCAGCCTCAAATGCATAGTATAGATAGGAAATGTACTGCTGTACCTGCATTCAGCATAACGTGAATAACTGTGCCTGTGTACCGATCTGTACCTGTGTATACTGTACACAGATTGTATGAGTGTTAATGTGTGAACAGGGCTAGGAAGTTGCCTTATATCATTTTGGAGCATTGATTCATCTAGGTTAGTATTATCTGCACTGATTGGCTCTCTAGGGTTTCAGATGGGGTCTTTCGTACCCATGCTTGGGGATGCCAGAATTGAACCTGGGATTTTCTGCAGGCAAGGCATGTGCACCACCATTTAGCTGTGATTTAGCTAAATGTGCACCACCATTTAGCTCCTTTACTGGAGTCTTCTTAATAGATACACATTTGAAATGGTTACTTCACTTAATCTCCTTCGCTGCAGCTGAAGCAACCATTGATAAACTGCACTTTACTTTTTATTTGGTGTGTTCATAATATCATTTTAAGGCCATGATATTAATATATTAAGATCTAAACCCATTTTGTGCTGGTTCCAGTGTTTACATACTACTACTCGGGTCTTTCAAAGAAGTATACAAATATATCTTGAATAGCAAGACTGGGAAGATACAACTCCAGCCCATTTTTTTTCAGGTTGGTATTTTGATTCATTATATTTGATTCCATTTCCTCCATTATTCAAGTCATTGGAGGTGATGCTGGAGTAGCTGCCTTCCAGGACAATCAGAAAATTAACTCACACTTTCTAAATTGAATAATTTCTCACCACTACATTAACAGAAGAATTTCATACCACACTACTGTCAATTATTTTAGAGAATGATAATAAAATAGCACATCAACAGTAGTTACTATAATAATAAGTTGTGAGGCCTTTTAATGATTTTTTTAAATGATGTGCTCAAGCAAGTACTATAATAAGATTGAAATGGCAGGATCAGTAAGGGGCGGGGTGGGTGGGATGCTAATTCAGTGGGCTGTAATGAGATTGTTCTCAGGCAGATAAGCTTTTCTAGAGAGACTGGATAACAAAGAATGGATGTATCTTCTTAGGAGATTTATTCAATTCACTGCTCCTCTCAGTTGCATTGATATACATTAATCCTGATTTCTGAATGAATAATTTGTTAAACATGCCTTGTCACATATCTTAAGTGAAGCTTTTGTGGAGGAGGCTGCTACTACATACTTGCCTGTTGAAAGCTGCTGTGTCTGTTGGGTGTAAGACTACAACATTCTGTTCTCTCGCCCTTACTGTTCAATATTTATATGCGGCCTTTAGCAAAGCTGGTGAGGAGTTTTGGGCTAGGGTGCCATCAATATGCGGATGATACCGAGCTTTTTCTGCTGATGGATGGCAGGGCCAAGGACACTATAGCTCAGCTGACCAGGTGCTTGGAGGCGGTCGCAGACTGGCTGAAGCAAAGTCGTCTACGGCTTAATCCAGATAAGACTGAAGTTCTGTGGCTGGGCTTGAAGAGGTCAGGGGGGAGTTTCCAATTACCGACCCTTGATGGTGCTCAGCCTGGGTGTGATTCTTGATGCCTCTTTGAATATGGAGGCTCAGATCATGGAGGTCGCTCGGAAGGCCTTTTTTCAGTTACGCCAAATATGGTGGCTAGCCCCTTATCTGTCCCCTCCAGATTTGGCCACTGTGATCAATGCGACGGTCACTTCTAGGTTAGATTATTGCAACTCACTTTATGTGGGGTTGCCATTGCGCCTAACTCGGAGATTGCAACTGGTGCAGAATGCAGTGGCCAAGATCCTTACTGAGGCGCCTTGGCGAGCACATGTGACACCTTTGCTCGTTCAACTAAACTGGTTGCCGGTTGAGTCCCGGGTTAGATTTAAGCTATTAACTTTAACATTTAAAGCCCTACATGATATGGGCCCTCCATACCTCCAGGACCGCCTTGTTCTATATGTCTCTCGCCGGGTCCTGAGATCGGCCACAAGTAATACCTTGGTGATCCTGGGCCCTAGGGATGTTAAACTGCAATCAACGAGAGCCAGGGCCTTCTCAGTGGTGGCCTCAGCTCTATGGAACAGTCTCCCGGATAATATCAGAGCTCTCCATGATTTGTTGGCTTTCCGTAAGGCACGCAAGACAGAAATGTTCCATTGGGTGTTCGGTCGCTGAGATAGCTGGTTGTAGAGTGATCTGGTAATCCATGGTTATTATGTCTTGTAATGAGTACTGTATGAGGTTGTGGTTATGATGTTATGTATGTTGTATTTTATAGAACTGTGTTGCTTTGTATGTTATTGCTTGTAAGCCGCTCTGAGTCCTAAGGGAGTAGGGCGACATACAGTATAAATCTTAACTAAATAAATAAATAAACAGAAGAACTTTAAATATATCTTTTTTTCTTCTGTAGCAAATTACTTGTTAGTAAAATGGTTATATGCAATACATGTTTAAAAGTGTTCCTTACTCAAGGATTTTCCAGTGAAACATTACATTTTGCATTTTCCTGAATGGGGCTGCAAAGCTGAGGCTCTTGGACATTTTGCTGAGGGAGACCAGATGCAAAAGAGGGCAGGGCTACATTGCAGTAGAGAAGAGGTAGTTTTGGCAGGTGCACTTGGTGATACATGGTAAGAAAAGTTCCATTGGCTGACATTCCTTCAACTATTCAAAAATTAAAGGAACAGGACATCTGTTCTCCTCTGCGTCTGATCATCCTTGTTTTCCTTTTAATAACAATACCTAGGTGACGAAGAAGAAAAAATGGATGAGAAGGCCACATTTCCGGTTTTAAACTGGAGGGGAAGGCTGCATCAAAAATGTATATGAGCGCACACTGCCCATAGCTAGATCCCAGCAGCAAGACCCATTTCATGAGGCTCTCCACATGAGCAGTGTGGAGAGCTGTAAGGTGTTTGGTGGGGAGAGCGGGTCAAGCCCTCTCCAGAATGCTGGAAGTCCCAGCATTCTGAGAAGACCCCATGCCGGGAGGCTTGTTTTAGCCTCCTGGTTGGGGATCTCCCCGTGAGTTGGCGTGGAGCCACGCTGTGGTGACTCTCAATCAGATAAACGGGGTTAGTGGAGTAACCTCGGGGTAAACCCATATTAACCTCATTTAAGGTTGGGGGCATTTATGGAGGTTTGTTGCTGGGAGCTCTGCAGCTCCCATTGCAGCACATGAGCCGCAGGAACCAGGTTGGGCTCCCTTAGCCCGTTTCCTGCTGCTCATAAGAATAGCCTCCATATGTTAATATTTGCCATGGTTAAGTCATCACACTACATTTGTGCAATTAATGTATTATTTGAATGCTTCCTTTAAAAGGTGAAAGCTACTGCCAGTGAGAACTATTGAAGACTAGGACTTGCACTGGTATAATAAATAACACGTCTCACCATAAGGGTGCATTCATACAACATATTATTCCTGCAAATATGCTAGGATAAAATCACCTTATATTTACTTGGACACATCCAAAATTATGCATGGCCTGGGGGGTCTCCACAGTATGCCCTACACACTCACACGGGGCATGCTGGGACTTAAGGAGGCCGGGTGGCCCCCGATCCCTGCCACCCCTACCAGCTCCTTGACAGAGCCGATAGTTGTGTGAGTGGCTGATGCGGCCACCCAGGGCGAGCATTCTGTTCGTGTGCAGGGAGAGCGGGCTAAGCCCACTCTCTCCACACTAACCCTCCTCGCACTTCACACTAATCGTGTGAAGCACCTCATTCATTCTTTTCTTGGTACTAAATAATATAGCCATAACTTTCAATTATTTATGGATTGATAATTTTGTGTCTATGAAGTTCTCCTGATCTGGGCTTGGAAACAAAAGATGTAAAAAAAAAAAACCCTTTGTGAAGATGTGAACTTCCTAGCTCACACTTGGAAAAACCCATCCCTTTTTTTGTGTCTATGAAGTTCTCCTGATCTGGGCTTGGAAACAAAAGATGTACCAAAAAAACCCTTTGTGAAGATGTGAACTCCCCAAACCTCCAAGTTTAACTTCCTAGCTCACACTTGGAAATACCCATCCCTTCAGACCTGCTAGCCCTTCATACCCCTAAAACTCACCCCTTTCTTACCTCTCTGACTGTGGAAACCATGGTGATGGACAAGTCCCTTCCTTCCCTGCTGGTTGTCCTGTTATGCTGGACATGGGAAGGCTTCTTCCCTCGTCTCTCCTTGCTGTGCTTCTTACCCTAACAAACTGGATCCTCCATGCATCAGGAAGGAGTGGCTGGAGGCAGCTGGAGTTTCTGTTACTAGACCCGCCCACTTGACCATTTAGGGGTACTTCAGTGTAGTTTCTAACTCAAGCCTCAGCCATTTTCTGTCCCTATGATTGCTTGGAAGAGAAACATTGGTTGCATTCCAGCTAAACAGTCATTCTGACAAGGGTTTTTTCTAAAAAGTCATTTGCAAAAGACCTGTAACAAGCCCAAGGAAATATCCTCGCTGATTGCATTATAAGCAGGTGAAATACAGAACAGACCCTCCTGAACATTGCATGATGTCATGTGCCAGTCTCAGAAGGCTTACCAGTTGACCGAGCAAGCAGGAACTCTGCTGGCACCACCATCCCAGTGTTAGATCTGTGGACTGGTAGCCAAGGAGCAGAGGCCAGATTCTCTGCACAGAAGCAAGGGACTGTAGTGAGGATGAGGCTAGATCAGGCAAGGCAGAAACTGGGAGGTTTCCAGGGCAGGACCAGCAAGAATCCTCAGGAAGCAAGTCCTAGGCAAACAGTTGCAGCCAGCAACTGACTAGGCAGAGAAAGTTTCTTAAATCCTTGTGAAGGGCCCTGCCTCTTTCCTAGAGCTGCAAACAAAGATTACTCCTGAGGAGTCCTGCTGGGCTTCAGGTTCTTGGCAGTTAGGGGATCACTTCTACGGCATTGGTGAAGGGCTTCGCGAGCTCAGTCACGACTGTGTGTTGGGGATCCTGAGTGGGGTTCCCGGCAAGTCCTGGGGTTGGCCAGGAACCCCGTCGTCCTGGATGTGCTGGCCAAATCAGTGGTTGGGGTGTACCTGGGAGGATCCTCCTGGGGGCTAGCTGGAACTGAGGGTGGTGGTAGCCTGGCATTCTCCTCTATGGGTACTATGGAGTGGCTTGGTGAAACATTGGGTAGGGTAGGGTCCGGCAGATCCTGGAAGGGTCCTGGAAGGCACTGAGGTAGGTCCAGGGTCTTCTGATGGAAATCATCTCCCCAGTCCTTATCCTCTGAGGGTTCCTTTGTCTCCTCGATAGCCCGTCTAGATCAGCTGGGGTTTCAGAGGGGGCTTGGAGATCCAAGAAGGAACGAAAGAGAAAGGAATGCAGGCTCGCTTCCCTACAGGTTTGATAAGAGTTTCCAAGGCTGACTCAAGTTCTACTCAACGTTTCTCCCCTATCATTATCAGACTTGAGTGAGCCTCTGCCAGAGGGCGTGATGTTCCCTTCTCCAGATGATTGCTCTAGAGATCTCCCTTTTTAAATATCCTTTGTCATGGAACATACAGGAAATCACCACCCAGACATAACCGAATCATAACTAATATTCACCCCTTATCAGGAGCAGTAACTCCTGAAATCATCAGGAAACTCCTGAAGGGGACCATCTGCCGGTCTTCCACTAGCCTCTGGACATGTTTTTGCCTATAAAGAACTCCCCCACCCCCAGCCCAACATGGAATGTTGCTTGCCATTTTCCATCTAGCCCTGTTGCTGGAGCTTTTGCCCCTGCAACTGCCACCACATGCATTTTTAGCCTACTTTCCAGTAGGCTTATGAGATCACCCAGCATTCTGTGTGTGTGTCCGTGTGTCCCCCCACATCAACTTTGCAACACCTGGACCAATATGAACAGAATCGGGTACAGTTGTAGGGACTCCTAGGGACACCTCAATGGCATAGTTTGTGATGATGTCATCCACCCTGATCCAAGATAGCAGACAGGTAAACTTTTGAGGTGCAAGTTGGCTAACTTGTGAACCTCCTAACCGACTTAAACCAAATTTTCTACAGAGATAGGGACACATAGGAATGCCCAAAGGGTGTGGTGTGTGATGATGTCATCTACTCCAATTCAAGATGGTGGCCACGTGAACATCTGAGGTGCAAGCAGGACAATTTGTGGACTATCTAACCAATTTAAACCAAATTAGGTACAGTTGAAGTGAGTGACACATAAGCATACATCAATGGCATAGTTTGTTCTGATGTCATCCACCCCGATCCAAGATAGCGGACACATAAACTTTTGGGGCGCAAGTGGGCTAACTTGTGAACCACTTGATTTGAACAAAATTTGCTACAGATGTAGGGACACATAGGGATGCCCAAAGGGTGTGGTGTGTGATGATGTCATCCACTCCAATTCAAGATGGTGGCCACGTGAACATCTGAGGCACAAGTGGGCTAATTTGTGGAGTGCCTAAGCAATTTCAACCAAATTGGCTACAGTTGCAGTGAGTGACACACACGGACACCTCAATGGAATAGCTTGTGATGATGTCATCCACACCGATTTAAGATGGCACACACATAAACTTCTGAGGTGCAAGTGAGCTAATGTGTGAACCACTTAACCAATTTGAACCAAATTTGCTGCACCTGTAGGGAAACATAGGGACACCTCAATGGTGAAGATTATGACTATGTCATCCACCTCAATTCAAGATGGTGGACACATAAACTTTGGAGGCACAAGTGCACTAATTTGTGGACAGTCTAACCAATTTGAACCAAATTTGCTACAGCTGAATAGATACATAGTGATGCCCCAATGGTGTAGTTTGTGGTGATGTCACCCACCCTGATCCAGGATGGTGGATGCATAAACCTTTGAGGCACAAGTGCAGTAACTTGAGGACTGTCTAACCGATTTGAATCAAATTGGGAACAGCTGTAGTGAATGACACACAGGGACACCTCAATGGTGACATTTGTAATGACGACATCCACCCCAATCCAAGATGGCAGACACACGAACATTTGAGTGCAAGAGATCTAACTTGTGGACCTCGATTTGCACCAAATTTGGTCCATCTATAGAGACAGTGAAAGGAAATTTGGCTGATTAGTTCTTACTAGGACAACTTGTTGCTACCTAGCCTGGTGTGTGTGCTTTTGCTCTTGCATTAGCCACCCTCATCTGCTACCAAACCCCACATCCCATGCTGCTTGAGTGTGCCCATGAGCTCGCTCTATGCTTGAGCTCGCTGGAGAGGAGCATTTCCTATAGCTAGATTCAGGCAGTTATGAAGAACACTTTTCTCATTTTTTTTTCACCCTTAAATCTCTATGCCACTTCTGAGTATAGTAACTTGGTAACATGCCTAACCAACCACATGTTCATTTCCTGTACCCCTATTATCCCTCAATAAAAGAAGTCTTGTTTTCAAAGTCATGTCTCCATCCCCTTTCTTTCCCCTTTGCAGTGGGTCCATGTTGTGGCTGCCTATCTCATACCGTTCTTGAGGTATTTGTATTGCTGTTCACGGGTCTGCCTCATTTGATGCTAATTTCTCCCACTCAAGCCAAAACCTAGTCATGGAGGGTGGTAGCTGAGACACTTCCTGCAGGCCTCGTAACATCTCTGCAATTCAGTCAGTGACCTAGCTAGTTGAACTTCAGTACATAGGCCATTGTCATATAGGCTCTGTTCACTATATTTAAAAAATGGAATAATAGTAGCAATTCACACATGGTGGCTGATAATTTTCAGCAGAATCCTGTGTAAACTTGAATGAAAGTAAAATATATTAAATGCAGTGGGACTTACTTCTGAGTAAATATGCATATGATTGGTGTAAAGGAAGCCCCCACTGAAGTTTAGGTACTTTCACTCACATACCCCTGCTCCAGTGAGGTATCCAGTAGTAGCTTCCACCACACTCTGCTTCCAGAGAGAACTCAGTCTGGGTTTGAACCCCCACTTTGAGGATCCCCTCTATTGTTGCAGAGCGGGAGCCAGGGCATGGTTCCCCATTCATTTAAGTTTCCTTTTTAAGTTACTCAACCAAGTGGTCAGCTTGTGGGGAGCGGCAACTCCATAATCTCTGTAGTGTGACTGCCCTCTCCTGATGGTACCAGGGGGCCCAGATTGCTTGGGCAGGCCATCCCATCTCTGGGAGGGGCTTTGGCCCAGGTGGGCTTCACCTCCTTCCAGCTCTATGATTCTCCCCACCACCACCCCTGCAAATCCCCTCACCACAGATGGCCCCCCCTTCTTCCACCCTCCCCCTTCTTCCACCATCTCTGAGCACGCACACACAAGAGGCGAGATTTTTTATTTTATTTTATTTTACTTTATTTTATTTAATATATTTTTATACTGCTTAAAATTTATGTCTCTGGGTGGTTTACAACCAGATAAAAACAAAGTAAAAATTAGTTAAAAACAAAAACAAGAAATTTAAAACACAGCAAATTTTAAAAAACTAAAAACAATATTCTAAAACAAGATTAAAACAATTAAAACAATATCAGCTAAAAGCCTGGGTGAACAGATGTATCTATAAAGACTTTTTAAAAATTGTCAGAGATGGGGAGGCTCTTATTTCACTAGGGCATGCATTCCAAAGCCTTGGGGCAGCAACAGAGAAGGCCTGTCCCTCAGTAGCCACCAGACGAGCCTGTGGCAAATGCAGACAGACCTCTCCTGATGATCTCAATGGGTGGTGGGGTTCATGACGAAAAAGACGTTCTCTTAAATACCCAGGGCCCAAGCTGTTTAGGGTTTTATAGGTTATGACCAGCACCTTGTATTTTGCCTGGAAACATATTGGCAGCCAGTGTAACTCCTTCAATATGAGAGTAATATGGTCTCACCTAGATGACCCAGAGACGAGCCTGGCTGCTGTATTCTGGACCAACTGTTGTTTCCAGACCATGTACAAGGGCAGCCCCGCATTGCAGTAATCCAGTCTGGAGGTTATCAGCAGATGTACCACTGTTTTGAGGTCATCTAACTCAAGAAACGGGCGCAGCTGGTGTTTCAGCCGAAGCTGATAGAAGGCCACTGCTGGCCACTGCTTCAACCTGGCCACTGCTTCAACCTGGGACACCAGGGAGAAACTTGGATCCAGAAGCACCCCTAGACTGCATACCTGTTCCTTCTGGGGAAGTGTGACCCAGTCTAGAACAGGCAGATCAAGATCATCTCCAGAGTTCCGACCCTGCACAATGAGTACCTCCGTCTTATCTGGATTCAGTCTCCGTTTTTTTATCCCTCATTCAGCCCATTACCGTCTTCAGACAGGCATTTAGGGAGGTTATGCCCTCTCCCGATGATGCTGACATGGAGAAATAGATTTGGGTGTCATCAGCATACTGATAGCACCCTGCACCAAATCTCCTGATGATCTCTCCCAGCGGTTTCATGTAGATGTTAAACAACATCAGAGACAATACGGAGCCCTGAGGGACACCATACAAAAGTTCAGATTTTGAAGAACAACAGTCTCCAAGGGACACCATCTGGAACCTGCCCGAGAGGTCGGAATGGAACCACTGCAGTGCAGTGCCTCTCACTCCTAACCCCCTCAGACACTCCAGAAGGATACTATGGTTGATAATATCGAAAGCCGCCGAGAGGTCCAAAAGGACCAACAGAGTCACACTTCCTCTGTCATTTGCCAATTAGAGATCATCTAATGGGCCACCACCCTCTCATTTACCTTGCCCAGCCACGGAAGGTTGGAGACAAGCCTGTAGTTACTCAGCTCTGAGGGATCCAAAGTAGGCTTCTTCAGAAGCGGTCTAATAATTGCCTCCTTAAGACTAGGAGGCATCCTACCTTCCTTCAGAGATTGTTCTCTCTCTAAAAGATTACTTTTTTAATCTACTCAGGAACCAAGGTGGGTAGAAAAGTAGGTAGGCATTAGTAAGATAAAGCAAAAGTCATTTATATCTCCGAACGCATTCTAAAATCTAAGCAAAGCACTTACTTATCTGGGTGACTGGTGGTCCAGTAAATAGATGCAAAGTGGATGACGACAAAGACAAAACAACACTTTAAAAAGAGTTTCTTAGGGAATGCATTCTTAGGGAGGGTCAGTGAGCCTTTCCACCAATAGGAAGTAGCCTATGAGGGCCCAGTTTGACAGCTCCTTAGCCAGTGAGAAGGTGAGGCGCCCTGGTGGATAGAGCCGGCTGGGAGACCGACACCTGTCCGGAGTTCAAAGAGTTTTCTGCTACCCTCTCCCCAGGATTGGGGAAGTGCAAAGACTCAATTTCTTCTGTGTTAGACAGGATTAGGTAATTGGTGCAGGGCAGGTCCTATGGATGCTGTAGACATAGTGTTCTCACTTTCAGGATGAGGGAGGCTAATTCCCATCACGCTCCTGGTTCCTTCACAATTGGATTTTATGTCAGACTTAATTTTACGTGAAGCTATATCTGTTTTGTTCTGAGATTAGCTAGAAACTGTTGCTTTTAATACGTGTGGTGGTGGTTTTTTTTGTTTTTTTTGTTCCTGTGTTTTTATTTGTTTTAGTACAAGTCACTCCGAAGGTCTTCAGACTAACAAAGTGGCCTATGAATACCAGTAATAAAATCAAATAAATAACATATAGATATTGATAAATATGTTGCTCTCCGTAATAAAATGACACTTCAGTGCCATTTTAAAAAGCTGATCTGTCATTTCCCCCTTTTCTTAACTGCATGTAGTCATACAAGAGAACTCAAAACCGACAGTAGCAGATCATATAAATGTGATGTTATACTCCCCCCAACCCCCACTTTCAGCTGCAGTCTTCTGATCACTGAAAGCCACAGTAATTACGAACTAGTCACATATGTGCTAAGTGCCCTAAGGTCAGAATAATGATGAATGAACATGCTTTTCTTATGAACTGCAGTTGTCTGAGTCCACTTCTTTGATTCTCCAGCTGGAGGAAATCATTGTTTGCCTGGCCCAGTAATAAAAAGAAAAATGCTGGTTTTCTAGGGCTGTGGTTTTTCAATATAATGGCCTGATTAATGCGCTTGTCACTTTTGCTGCTGATGGAAGTAACGGGTGATTCAATTTCCTAGAGGGGATACAGTGATCCAATAGCTAGTTTAATTATTATTAAGCAGGAAGCTTTCTGCTTATCTCAGCTATATGTTATAGAGACTTTAAGTCTAATAACAAGTAGTCAGATTTTGGAAGTGTTTTTTTTTTAAAGTTGTCCTGCTTTGTGCTTTTTAAAACATATCTTCACTTTATACAGCTGCTTCCACTGTTTTTGAGACTATTCCAAAATCTCAGCTTCTGTGACAATAACCCGTGACAAACAAACAGACAGATAGACAGACAACTAACTGTAACCTATCAGGTATCTTCACTTTTTAAAACAATCTGTTTCTGGTAAAAGAGTTCTGATTGATATACATTGACGGATTTCAGCAGTTGAAAGAACCTTTGAAATGGTGAACGCACTGTTGTATGTTGTGTGTGAAAATTACCACTGCCAGCAGTGGCAGCATTCTTTCTGGTAAAGACCATCTGGAAGAAGATAAAATGATTTTTATTTCCCAAATCCTCCTGTCAGCAGTGCTATGTCATGACATAGCATCCTTCTGACTACATCCTAGGGGATCTTGTGGGGAGGGGATAGTTGCCCCTACTGTTACTACCATTTGTTTCTGAGCTCCCCTCAGAACATCACTAGATCATAACATGGTGTTGCTTATGAAAGGATCTAGGAAATAATAAGTTGTTTTAGGTAGAACTAATGGATCTTACTTTCCCTTGGTGACTCTTACCTAGGATCCCCTTCTATATGCCCCTTCTATATGAATTTGATTTTTATACTACCGTCAATACATGGGTTACAAAGTGGTGTTGTCTATACTAAGAGACTGCCATCTTGAAACAACATGGCAGAGTGGTAAAATATATCCCCCTCCTGTGTGATGTGAATCTGGTTTATATATGACTGTGAATGCAGAAGTTGTTAGACGGGGACACATGGACACACATACAGACGAGATCTCAAAAGCCTTCCTTCCTGTGGAATGTAGACTAAAAATGGGGGCTGCTAGTTTGCAGGTTCCAGGAACAGTGCCCCCACTGGTAAACAGGTGGTGGCACCAAATGAGGGCAAAAAAGCAGCTGATTTTTTTCTAGTCCCCCAAATTTGAGCAAAAGCTTTGCATGAGATCATGTTCAGTTCAGCCCTATCTTTAATTCTGAGAGCTTCTTCTCACATTATCTCTTCAGCATGGCTGCTATTGCAGTGCAGCTCCTTCCTGTGTGACAGAGGTCATATTAGAACCCCCAGGTCATATGGTGGAGCCCATGCTACAACTCTTCCCCATGTCAGCATTGCCCTAGTTTAGGCCTTGCATGGAGGGGAATTTCAGCTTTCCCCACATGGCCCAGGGCTTCTCACATTATCTTCATTTCACACATGAAAGTATTTTGAGAAGGGTCTTTGAATTGTATCCTACAGTATTTGGGATTTACCAGTATTTATTTATTTATTTATTTATTTATTTATTTGTTACATTTATTTGTTACATTTATAAACCACCCCATCCAGAGGCTCTGGGAAGTGTACAACAACTTTTTAAAAAGAAATAAAACCCGCAATTCAAACAAAATGCTAAAAGCAATATAAAAACAATTCAAAAACTATTGTAAATAATACATGTTTGCGAAAGAACAATTTTCCTTTTAAAACCTTGGTGTCTCATGATGATGCAGACTCGTGAGAAAGGGGGAAAAGAACATAGTGAGGCAGTTCTCATGAGCAGATAATCCCAGGCTTAGGTGAGAACTGCAGGGATCCATGCAGATCCCAGTGGTCCTGCTGCAACAAAGCCAGCGCCAAAGCCCAGCTCTTAGACAAAACCCAGCACCAAAGCCCAGCTCGGCTCTTAGCCAAAGCCCAGCTCTTAGCTCTTAACCTGGCTGCTGGGGTTGTGTGTCAGCACGAGCTGCTTGCAGCTCATGCTGACACAGAAACGGGCACCTAGAAGGCCCATCCCCTGGGGGAATCCGTGCACTAGGGGATACCCAGAGGCTGGGATAACGGGTCCTGGCCTCTGTTGATCCGTGCTGCTCCCAGCAGCAAGGTTGTGTGGGTGCGTGGCTTTCATGCCACAGGGACAAAGAGCGATCATCTGGGGGAAGGTAGGTTGAACCCTGCCTCCCCGTTTCCTGTCCGCCCTTGCGGTCATGTGAATAGCCCTAGGATGACAGGAATTTCTTTAAACCCACTTTTACATAAGATACAAGAATTCAGCAGAATTTCACAACTCATTTATTCTAGTCCACTGGAAATGTTCTCATGGTAATTGCTCCAATACAAAGTACTACTTCACCTGAACACCTGCTAACAAGCAATTTTCAGAGACAAATCACGCAGATGCTATTTGCTTCAGTTGCAGATATAAATGAAATTGGATTGAGTGGAGAAACTGTATTCCAATACAAGCCTTCAAATATAAATTCATTATGTCCTATAAAGAGTTGTTAGAACCATATTTAAAATTATAACCTGTAACTAAATTGCATGTATTTCAGTCGTAGTTTTCTGTATGCTGCTTCTTTAATTTCTGATATTGTGGGAAATTTCTTTCTAAAGAGAACTGGAATAATGGAGCATTATTATTACTAACTACTTACATTTTCTTGACACTACTTTCATCAAAGCTTAGAACATAAGAAAATTGATCCTGTAGGTTAGGATTTGGGCAGTATAACATACCAGAAATGTCAATCTGAGTGGGAAAGAAAAATAGTGTTTCATGCATTAGGATTTGGAGCTTTGCCATCATTTACATATTTTCAGTGTTTTGAATTTTACATTGGTCACTCCTTTGAAAAAGCCATTCATTCTGCCCAGTAAAAGAAAAAGGAAACAAAATAGAGAATTTAAAAGCTATTGCACCATTCTTTTTCTTCAAGGTGTGTATTGGAAGAACCTACCTTCAAATCGATGCAGTTTTAACATGCTGAAGTTAATGGAAATTTAGCTGTCAGATCAGTAGCGATAGGATTTTGCCCTTAAGCAGAATAATTATTTCAGTTGCATTTTATCATGATGCTGTATGATATTTGTAGGAGGGTACTTACCCTCCTATAAAGGTATTTCATGGTACTTACCACAACAAATTTGGACATGAACTTTGGTTCACTCAAAGAGCTTTTTTTATTTCTGCCTGTCAGACTGAAAGAAGATATCTAAAAGACAAACTAGATATAACAGTAGCAGACCACTTTTTTAAATGTAGGTCTGCCCTAATTCCATATAAAGTGGAGAGTGGGAGCTCAGTGTTAAGACCAAAAGGGTCACTATGGCCTTGCAGTGTGTTGTCATTTCCCCAACACATTCAGCCGGGCAGTGAACCTAATTGGAAGAAAATTGTCTATGGGAGTGGGCTATAGAGAGCTAAGCAGCAGGGAAAATGAGGATTCAGCATGCCTCCCCTGTATATTTATTTATTTTACTTATTTTTTACATGTATATCCCACTCTTTCTCCAAGGAGCCCGAGCAGTGTACATGGTTATGTTTATCCTCACAACAACCTGTGAGGTAGGTTAGGCTGAGAGATATGTGACTAGTCCAGAGTCACCCAGTGACCCCTTTTTCTTTTAAAAGCAGCCCCCCTGTTTTATATGTGATTGAGATACCCACACTGAGAAAACAGGTCTGCCACAATAGTTCACTCATTTATACCAGTGGTGAACTCAGGTGGTTGAGTGCCTATCGGTTTGGAAGTGAAATTGTGGCGTGCGCGCGCACACACACACACACACACACACACACACACACACACACACAGAGTAGTGGCTTCTACATATTCCGCATTCTTCAAACTCCCTTCCCACTCTTGCTTTAGATTGGGCAGAGCCTCATTGGGACTGGAAACACACACTACAGTGTGTTGCTGTCATATTATTGCTGGGTCAAGGTTCAGTATCTTGTGTGCCCCCCCCCCCTTATTTAAAATATTTTGTTGCAGATCTCACTTGCCACATCTAATATCCTCCGTAGCCATACTTAGCAGGCCATGGTGGGTATCTTCAGTGGTTCATTTTCACTGGTTCATATTTAAAGTGAGGATTTGCAGTAGTCGTCTAGATATAAAACACAGTGAGGCTATTCACACAATGGTAGAAAATCAGGCCAGTCTCCACTAGCCCAATTTTCTACCATTGTGAGAACCACCAAGCTCAGCTGCGAGCCCAGGGGTTCTTAAGCGGGTCACCAGCCTAGTGCTTAAACTGGGTTTGCAAGGCAAGTGCAAGCGCTCCTCCAACCCAGTTTTTGCAATTGTGAGTTGCCGTGGTGCGGCTTCATGCCACGGCTACTCACGAGTAGACCCCCAACTGAGAGGCTGAAAAGCAGCCTTCCCGCTCGGGGGTCTCTTCAGCATGCTGGAGCTTCTGGGGGTCACGCAGCCCCCAGACTCCCCAGCCCCCACTGGCTCCGTGATGGAGTCAGCAGTTGTGTGGGCGGCCACTGCCCACAGAATGTCTACTCGTGTGCAGGGAGAGCAGGCCAAGCCCGCTCTCCCCGCAACACCCCCCCCCCCCCCCGGCAGCTCCCACTGATCGTGGGAACCGCCTCATAGTTAACTCAGGCAGAGCCTTCTTTCTCTATACAAAAATTTCTAATGGAAGCTTGAAAAAGAATAAGAGTGTAATTGAATCTGAGGGACTGCAAATACTCTGGCCTTGATCCAGCCAAGCCCTCAATTTCATACTTAGCTTGAGTCACAACTGATTATTGTGTCATTAAGACATAGGCTTGCAAGCTTAACACTAAGCACATACTGAATCTTGCAATGTCCATTGCTGGGTGAAGGCAGGGAGTTCAATATCTTGCACTTTAAAAAAAAAGAAAAGGCACTGATATCTGTAGACTAAGATGTTTGGTGAATTTGTGGTAGTGAAATTCACTATAGATATTAAGACAGAATAGCTGAATGGATCCCCTAAGAGCAGAGTAGTTGCTGGGCAGGGATGCAAGCAGCTGAGGAATTCTCTGATCTCATTCTTTCTACAAGGCTGCTTTATAATGCACTGGAAATTCTATGGAAACCTGGGAAACATTCTGAAGGCAAAACCACTATGGTAGGTTTTTTGCTAGTAAAAACAGGTATTCTTGGTTTTGTGAGCAGATCAATACTTTGTCATCAATATGAGCTGCTTATTGATTGAGGCAAAAGAAATCACAGTTGTTGTTCAGCAGCATCGAAACTAAGTTGTTAATGACGAAGTCCCTTTGAAAAGAATAGTCATAAGTAACTTGTCTCTTTGGCTGACATCCAGACTAACAAAAGCATCAATGCTAGGTGAAAGCACCAGTGCTGCTGCTGAGCTGCCAACTAAAGCAGCACTGGCATTTCACAGGGTGTGAAGATTTCAGCAACCTTCTCTTCTCTCAGAAGCATTCTGTGCCACCCAAAAACATTTCCCTAAGTGCTGCATAGCACTAACCACAATATGTGGCCCTTGAGTTGCTATACTGTTCTGAAAAAAGGTGGGTTACCCCGTTAATAAATGTGACGATATAAGAACAGGAAATACCTCAGACTAGTAGCCGTTGATAGACCTCTCCTCCATGAAGTTATCCAAACCCTTCTTAAAGCCATCCAAGTTGTTGGCTGTCACCACATCTTGTGGCAGAGAATTCCACAAGTTGATTATGCATTGTGTGAAAAAGTACTTCCGTTTGTTGTTCCTAAATTTCCTGGCAATCAATTTCATGGGATGACCCCCGATTCTAGTGTTATGTTAGAGGGAGAAGAATTTCTCCTATCCACTTTCTTCACACCATGCATGATTTTATAGATCTCTATCATGTCTTCCCGCAGTCATCTTTTTAATAAACTAAAAAGCCCTAGGTGTTGTAGTCTTGCCTCATAAGGAAGGTGCTCTAGGCCCCTAATCGTCTTGGTTGCCTTCTTCTGTACCTTTTCCAGTTCTACAATGTCCTTTTTTAGATGTAGTGTCCAGAATTGTACGCATTACTCAAAGTGTGGCCGCATCATAGTTTTGTATAGGGCATTATATTATTAGCAGTTTTATTTTAAGAACATAAGAACGGCCCTCGTGGGTCAGGCTTAAGGCCCATCTAGTTCAGCATCCTGTTTTACACAGTGGCCCACCAGATCCTGCTGGAAGCCTACAGGCAGGAGTTGAGGGCATGCCCTCCCTCCTGCTGTTACTCTCCTGCAACTGGTACTCTGGATTTTCAATCCCCTTCCTAATGATCCCTAGCATAGAATTGGCCTTTTTCATAGCTGCCACACATTGAATCGACATTTTCAATGAGCTGTCCACCACGACCCCAAGATCCCTCTCCTTGTCAGTCTCTGACAGCTCAGATCCCATCATCATTTTCTTGAAGTTGGGATTTTTCATCCCAATGTTCATCACTTTACACTTGCCAACACTGAACCACATTTGCCATTTTGTCGCCCACTCACCCAGTTTGGAGAGATCCTTTTGGAGCTGCTCACAATCTGTTTTGAATTTCACTACCCGAAAGAGTTGGGTATCATCTGGAAATTTGGCCACCTTACTGCTTACCCCAACTTCTAGATCATTTATGAATAAATTAAAAAGCACCAATCCGAGTAAAGATCGCTGGGGGACCCCACTTCTTACTTCCCTCCATTGTGAAAACTCTCCATTTATACCTACCCTCTGTTTCCTTTTCTTCAACCAGTTAGCAATCCACACATGTACTTGTCCCCTTATCCCATGTTATGTGCAAGCTCCCTGAATGAGAATTGTGAAAGGGAAATTTCCAGTGGGAAATAGCCTGTTCCTAATTGGCGGCCTAGGTGTGAATATGCCCCCGGGTTTATAATAGCTATGCCCCTGCTCTGCTCCCTTCTGTTGCCGTTCCTAATGAGAGCATTGTCGTTTCTGTGCACCAAATACTTTAGGGAAGGCACACATTAATACTCAGCACCCAACAAATGTTCTTAACCTCCTTGAGAAATACAGAGGCTGAAAATACATGTTGGGATTTTTGAGGGGAAAATAATCACAGCTTGTCTAATGTGAAGGGACTTCAGAGCGTGTTAATTACTTTCTTCTTGTGGTGGAGGTTTCAATTTCACCATAAGCCTTGCAACAAATGGAGCACTCTTCCCCGAAAGGAAGCAAACAAATTTCTTGAATATTTCCCTGAGTGTTGCTTTTTTATACTCTTCTTTCATGGTTTTACAGGGCAAGTCTTAGAATATCCTGCTGATTCTGTGAAATGCCTCCCTAATTTTACATCCAACACATGGTATGTTCAAGAGAAAAGAATGTATAAATCTTGTGCTGTAATTGGACCTGTGTGAGGCCTGCCTTTGCGAGTGAATAAGAAGCATTGGTAGTTCTATTTGTTTCACACAAAGTGAGGGAGAGAGGGAGAAAGAGTTAGATTTCTTAAATTGGTTTGCAAGTCACTTTGCTGAGAAGTTGTGGGTGCCAGAGGAAAAGCAAGCTAGAGGAAAAAGAAAACAAAAAAGAGGACAAGAAAGTTGAAATCCATAGGAAGCCTAGTGAGAAGATTTCTTTTTGTTTTGGCATTTTATACATACTGAGTAGGAATGAAAAGCTGCTTCTTGTCGTTAGCAACTTGTAAAATATTAAAAGATGTGCCTGTTGCGTATGCAGCTGCATTAGAACAAAAGGTTTATTTTTCTGTTTAGCTACCTGTTGTCCCTGCTGAGAGAGCTGATGTTATAAAGTGCTACCTCTGGTGAACACAATACTTATATGCATATTTCATTTTAAAGATTATGTGTTTGTTTACATCAGTTGCATTTATCATCCTCATGGAATTGGTAGAGAAACAGCAAGCTATTTTGTCTTTTCCAGAACAAACACTGCAAAGCCTAGGAAGGAAGGAAAATCCCTTATGTGGAAACTCTACGAAGGAATTATTATGTGAATTATGTAGTTTTATCTAGGTTACACCGATCAAGTTGTGCATCCATGGCATCTGTCCAAATTGATGTGGTGTAGTAGTGCTTATTATTTTACAAGTAGCATCTAAGTGATAAGAAAACTTTGGGAACCCCTACCACAGTGCATTGATTTTTATTCAGTGAAAATTAATAGTCGGTGAACTGATCTGTAGCAGCTACAGTGATCGCCTATCCAGAGCCCCTGCTAGAGTCTGAGGTGGCAAAGGTTAGTGCCAACTACTTTTGAGGCAAATGTTCTATTGACCAAACTAGTCTTAAAATGAGAGATGGGCTTCTCTAAGGAGTCATGAGCAGTTAACAGAGAAGGGCTCTTGCCACCATCATCTCTTCTGAGAAAGTCTTAAACCTGAACTGTAGCCCCTTCTGTTGATGTGTCAGTTCTGGGAATCAGAGAGGCAACCACAGGGCTTCAATCAAGCCAGGACTGATCAAGACTTGGCTCTGGAATCTGTACCCAGGGCTAGAAATTTAACCCTTTTAACTATGAAGTACATATGAAGCTGCTTTATATTGTGAGGCGGTTCTCACAGGCAACCAAGACAGGGCTAGGGCAGCCCGTGAGAACCAGCGGGAGCCAAGTGGCTCCTGCCAGCATCGTGGCAACAAACCTACCTACGGGGCCTACCGGTTAGCCAAGGTTAAGGGCACAAGCACGCCCTTAATTTGGGCTAACCGCTCATGTGCAAGTGCCGGCTGCTCCCAGCCACAGTGGGATGGGCAGCTGGAAAGAGTTTCCTATTGCCACGGCCACCCACGCCGCCCCATCCCACCACACAGCAGCATGGTTTGAGAAGGTAGAAGGGGGGACCTTCCCCTCACCCCCACCCTCCCCATAGCTGTGGCTGTGGCCTCTTCCCTTGCCCCTCTCGCTGCCGCCGTAGGCAAGTGGCGACTCTGCTTCTCCGTTAATCCACCACTGCCACCCCCTCCAAGACTCCCAAATAACAGGCCAGTCATTCTGCAACCTGTTTTGGGCCTCTGCACATGCACAGAGGCCATTCATGTTACCACACCAATTGTGTAGTGGAGGGTAGGCGAGTGGATGGAGGAGGGTGGGCATGTGCGGGAGGATGTCCCCCATCACCCACCTGCCCTGCCGCTGCCACTTGCCTCTCTTGCAGTGCCAGCGGGGTGGGTGGGTGAGCAGGCAAGCGGTGGGGAGGGGCGAGTGGGCGAGTGAGCGAGCAATTCCTACACACACACACACACACACACACACCAGGCGCGTAACAATGATAGGGCAAGGGGAGGCAGTTGTCTGGGGGCCCCACTGCCTGGAGGGGCACCCCAGGGGCACCTCACATGACTCCCCATTGCCCCCTGCCCAGCCCCAAGGCCCCTCAGCCACTTGCCCTCTTCGCCGTCTCTCCTGCTTGTTCTGCTGGCCGGCAATGGAAGCAGCAGACAAGCTGCAAAGAGCTCCTTTTCTCCCGCCTCTCAGCTGATCGGCGGGTGGGCGGGGCTTCCACGGAGGCCTCCGTGTAGGCCGCAGTGAAGCCTGAACTCGAGTAGGGCCCAAGCCAGCCAGGAAGGAGGAGGCAGCCAGAGTGTTCTCTGCAGCAGAAGACCCCCTGCTGCACTGCTTAACCCAGACCAGCATTTGCCAGGTAGAGTGTGAACTCCTTTTTGTGGTTACCTTTCCCGCCCCCCCCCCCCCATATATAGGGATCTGCTTGCCATAGGGCTTGGATATGGGGGGGGGAGGGACTGAGAAGTCTCTGAATATTTATTTTGAAACAGCTTGGAAAATTTGCTGACTTAAAAAAAACTATCTAAAAAGTCCTATAAGTGGCTTGTTTCATGGCAGAAAATTGCAAAAACTTCTGGAACAGTATCTTATTAATTTTATTTATTCATTCATTCATTTATAAATGCACTTATGTTCAAGTTGTTTTGCAGCCCAGAAGGTCTGAGTGAGAACTGTGAAGCATGTCTTGTGCTTTTATTTTATTTTATTTTTCTTGTGTGTGAACTGCTCCCCAATAACTTGCAGGGACTTCAGGGTAAATCTGGCCAACATGTGAATGCAGCACCTCCATTCCAGAGGAGATGTGTCTTAAAGGGCTTTAAAAGCCTCCTGTGAAAAACCTCCTGCAATCAAACTTGACTGAATTTGTTCAGAATTCTGAGAAAACAAACATAGGTTCACCCTGCATGGTTGAAAGTCTCCTTTGCTAATCTGCAGCGAGGGGCCCATTTTAATAATTCATCTTTCTAGTGTGTTCTAGGCATTAAAAGTAATACAAATGTATAGTACTCAATGTATATCACTATATATTGTGACGTGTGTGTGTGTGTGTATTCAGTGAAATGTATTTGCAGGTAGCATACTTATTTTGGAATATCAGACTTAAATCCTTGGGGGCCTGGGGTGTGCGGAGGCCCTGGACTTTGGGGGGGCCCATTTTAAAATCTTGTCTCTGGGCCCACTCCAACCTTGCTACGCCCCTGACACACACCATCCTATCCATGCAGTGCCCCTTGCCACCCTACTCCATTGCCAGTGATTCTCTCTCTCTCCCACGCTTCTGCACTCCACCCATCTATCTGAGGACCTTGGAATCCTCTGTTTCTTCCCAGGGATCTTGCACCGGGACTGCCCTACTCCCTTGAGCAGGCACCTTCTCTCCCCACAAAGCTCACCCTTCCATTCCCTTCCCTTCCATTGCTGCACCCTGAAGTCGTGCTTGTCCCCCAACCGAAGGCCCCCAGGCTTCACTGTCCAGACACTCCACCTCCTCTCTCCTCTCAGGTAAGGGTGGCCATTGGGCAGGCTAGCACAAACTAGGGTAGGGGTGGAGGCTATGTTCCAGGAAGTTGCAGCCAGGAAGCAGGTGGCAGTGTCTCCCCTAGCTCACCTTGTGCAGTGGGAGGGGGGTGACTTGAGACCCCAGCATCTTTCCTCAAAAGGGAGGCTCATCTGGATGACAGTGCTTCAGAGCATGTGCAGAGAGTGCTGCCTGAGGCCAAACATCTGCAAGGCTACAGCCTTGTGCTCCTGTGCCTTTTTGTGCCAAAGTGTTACCCACTGGCAAAGAGCAATCCTTGCTGTGTGCATTGGCCCTTCTGCTTCTGGTAGGGGAGAGCTGGTAGGTCCCCTCCAGTGTAAGCCGTTCTCCCCACGGCAGCTGCTCTCCCCCTTGATGCTGCCGCCCTGCTGCAGGCTTCCTCTTACCCTCCCCACCCCCATGGCTGGCACCAGGAAGGAGAGAGCAGCAGCCCCATCACCTGTGCAGTCTCCACCTGGAAAGGGCCAGGGGGCAGTTGTGCTTGCCTTCCCAGCACCTGCCATGGGGGGTGGGAAGGCATAACCTCTGAGGCAGCAGTGCAAAGGAGGAACCAGGTAGCTGCAGGCAAGCAGGGGGGACACTCCCACCATGCAATTGGAAGCTAGTGGCACAGATTGAGGGGAGCATGCCGGCCCATCCCTGTTTGCAGTGCTCCTGCTCTTGTCCCTTGGCATGCAGTGCACACAGTCCAGCACAGGAGACGGTGTCCCAGTGCTGAGAGCTAGCTGCAGTGACTTGCAGATAGCCCCCATCTCCCAGTGCCATCCTTATGGCTGTCTCTGCAAGGGCAGCCATGCCCCCTGGGTGAGTGTCCCTGCATCTATTACCCGCAACTGTTTATAGCTTGTGCATGGCCCCAAGGACCTGCGTATGGTGGTATAAAACTGTATTCAATGAATGGAGAACTCAATGAAGGTATAAATGAAGAAATAGATGAATGACTAGGTTGTTGGGAACCACCCAGAGATAAGTGCTTCAGACAGTAGCGAAAGTGTGCATGTCAAATCGGCAGAACAGCCGCCAGCTGCTGCCTCTGTGCTCTCTTGTTGCTGCCAATTGTGGGGTTTGTCAAGCAATTGGATGAGGCTTGAGCCCGTGGTCCCTAATCCATGGGGGAGAGCTGGTCTTGTGGTGGCAAGCAGGAATTGTCCCCTTTGCTAAGCAGGGTCCATCCTGATTTGCATTTGAATGCGTACTACATATGTGTCTGTGCTAATATTCCTCTTAGGGATGGGGCCACTCTAGGAAGAGCATCTGTGGCTGCCCCCGGGCTTTGGAATATGCTCCCTACTGAAATAAGAGCATCTCCTTCTCTGTTTGTTTTCAGGAAGAACCACAAGACTCTCCTGTTTTTGCAGGCTTTTAATTAGAATTATTTTTAATAATTGTAATACTTGTTTTAATATCTATTTTGTTCTATTGTTTTTATTACGTATTTTAATTTGTAACTTTTAAATATTTTAAAGTTTGTACGCCATCTAGAGATGTACATATCAGGCAATATAGAAAAATGATAGATAAGTAAATAAATCAATATAAAAATCATGTTTTACATTGAATGTAATAGACTAACCATTTTGTTAAGATGCTTTTTAATTTTCTAATGTTTGGCAGAGATGTTTCATGGTGGGTGCTTGATGATATCCTGAGTTGACAGACATAAAGCTAACAAACTTTCAGTAAACTAGTGACCTCAAGATTGAATTCACATAATTATCTTTCCCTGTTCACTGAGGGAGTATAACCATCCCCATGTCCAAGGATTGCTAATTCTGCAACTGCTAGTTATAAAGCAATGTAATATGCAATGAGGAGTCTTTTTATTTGGCATATTTATTTTCTTGGTTGAAAAAGTTAATGTATTAATTCAACTGCACATCTCTTGTAGTTCTGCTATGTATTTAGTTCATTTGAATTATTAATATGTCGATATAATAAATTTAAAATAAAAGTCAAAAGATGGGAGCATAAAAGCAAGTGTGGAGTAGGAAAGTGAGCACCTCAACTTGCAATTTCCACAGTTTTTAGAACACAAGTTAAAATCGTAAGCACCTTAACTTTCATTTTAACAGCAAGCTATTTTGATATTTGTATTCTGTGTCTTTTTTTGGCGACACAGAAATGGCAGTAGTAGTGGGAGTGCGCACCCAGCAGAAACTGGTGGTCCTCTCATACTTACTTGCTGCCATGTCATGGGAACCCAGTCATAATCTCAGTTTTTCCCTTATTAACCTTCAAGCCAGCTATCAACCCATAGCTATACAGTTCCTTCTTAATACAGTTTTTTATTGGATCAGTCAGGGTCAATGCAATATCATCTGCATTTAGACAGGATTCCTTCTTGTACACATTGCCAATGGTTCCAAATACAGTATACATAATAAGGCTGAGAGGATACAACCCCCCACTTTCCATTGAAACCAATGGCTTGTCTACCGTGAATTCACCAGCTGTGAGGGTTTCCAGGAACTGAACCCTTGCGGTAGGTGAGGGATGACTGTACTTGTATGAAGTACTTCATTCATCATGTGTCAGTGGAATGATTAAGTTGCAAGCAAAGGTTTTATAATAAGCTACCATTACACCATCAGGGCCAGGGACTTTGCCCTCTTTACTTGATCTAATAGCTTTGCATCCTTCGTCTAATGTAATATCTTCTTATAACAAGTGTCTATCTGATATATTAACCAACTTAAATATTAAATATGCCATACTAAGATGTTTTGGTAGCATATAATTATCCATAATAGCTTTCAAATTCCTTCATTATTTCTTTATACTTTGTTAATACTGAATTGCTATATGTCTTTATCAATAACACTTTTGTTTTCATCAGTTCTTCCTTTAATTTAAAGGAGAAGAGTTTATCAGCCTTTCCTTCCTTTCAAAGTACCTTTCTTTTGTCTACTTCAGTTTTTTATGTCTCAAGTAGGGATGTGTGAAACGTTTCGGATACAAAACATTTTGTACCCAAAACAGCCTGTTTCGGGTGTTTTGTAGACAGAACAAAACACCCATTTTCCAGATCCAAAAGTTTTGTATACAAAACAAAACGTCCCTGTTTCGGCTACAAAACGTTTTGTTGTTTCGGACCTCCATTTTGTGGTGATCTCTGAGTCAGTCTCCATTTTATGTTTGACATCTCTTTGAATTTTCCAGCCTTCTGATCAGTGGGCTGACCTGCTGACAATTCCCTCCTTGTTCCCCACTGGCTCTTTTGCTTCTTCCCACTCTTTACTGACCCCACATTGGCCAGGGGAAGGGTTGCTAACCCATGGGGTGCTGGGTTCTGCTGTTTCTGTGGTGTTCTGAGTGTAGATTCTCTGGTAGCATATGCTACCAGAGAATCTACAATGAACACCTCAGAAACAACAAAACCCAGTACCCCACAGGCTTGTGGGAGTGGGGGTGGTTGGCAACTTATGTGCACTACACACCCCTCGCTCTGGGCAACCCCAGTGCCCCCCAAGTGGAATTATGGGGCTGCTGAAACCTCCATTATTCCCCATGGGAGAAATCCAAGACACGTAAACTTCAATAAATCACAAAAGATCAGCCCTTTGCCCAATTCTTTTGAAATAATTCTGGAAGTTTCCCTGCCCCCATTGGGCACTACCACCCACCACACTCTGCTCTGGGTCATCCCTTTCCCCTTGATTTGAAGTGATACATTTGCTGGAATCCCCATTATTCCCTATGGGAAAATTCTTAAAGATGTATAAACTTTTAAAAAAATACACACAAAAAATCAGCCCTTTGCCTAATTCCTTTGAAATTTGGATGGTAGCTTCCACCCACTGGACACTACCACCACCACCACCCACTCTTTTTGCCCCGGGACCCTTTTTAAAAATCCAAATTGATTCGGATTTGGAAAATTTTGCTACAAAATAAAACAGGGCTGATTCGGATTCAGAAAATTTGGGTACAAAACAAAACGGGGATGTTTCGATTCAGATACAAATCGAAACAAAATTCCAAAATGCACACCCCTAGTCTCAAGCAAATCTTGTAGATTTCATCATGATCTACATTTATTATATGATTTAATTCTAATCTGTGCAGTTCTTCTATCAGACCTGCTTATCCCCCCTTTCTTTATTCAAAAAAAGACGAAAAAGGTATAAATTGCACCCAATAATTCTAAGATTATTGGATTGTGCTGCTGGTTGAGGTTTGGGGAAAGCGGTGGGCTGGCTGAAGTGGCTGGGGGCAGTCTGTCACCCTGTCACTCAGACTCTTGAGGTAGCCACTTTACTCAGCCTTATTAGCAAGCAAGCCATGTTCTGATAAGCAAGAAGTTGTGTATATCATTATTTACAGTAAAAGAACCCTAACCCTTTTCATATTATTGACTTGTGAGATAAACTAGTTTCCACTTTTTCTCTTGCAGCAACCAGTTATAGACTAAGACAAAGCTGCCAATACATATCCTCAAGGGACTGCACATATCTGCCAAGTTGTTCTAATGCTAATATTGATATACCCCCCCCCCCCAAATGGTGTTGTAGGGAAATGCTTGTTGCTACTTGCAGAATTTTAATATTCTCTCCTTCAAAGCTTTATGGGGTATATTTATTGTTCCCTGTATTTTCAGCAGCACTTTTGCCCTGTGGAGTTTGCTGGAAACACTTTCTTGGTATGTCAGATGCAACTTCTAATCCCTCCCTCCCTCCCTTCCTTTATTTTCTTTCCCTCCCTCCCCCTCCGAACTCTCCCCCCCCCTTAAGATGTTTCAGAACCTCTAGCTATCTCTTGTACAAATTCCTTTCTTTAGCCAAAGTCCTCTTAGTAGTTCCACAACATTGTTGATCAGCACAAGCCACTTACAAGTGTGTATTTTCTCATCTTATGCTGGTACAATAAGGCAGTATGCCTTTTCTCCCCACCATCAACATGATCGATAGATCACAATGCATAGTAGCTCAGCATGGGGGGCAGTTAGGTGAATGCAGAGGCAAGGAGAAAGTCTGGCTTCCTCACTATCCCTCGTTGCTCCTGGCTGCTGAGTTAACCCTTTGCATTCAAGCTGGTCATTTACAGTTTGGGAAAAACTGCATGCAAGGAGTTAACACTGCAGCTGGGTACAGCCAGGCAACCAGGACATCAATCAGTCAATCAGGGCAAGAGGAGTGAGAATGGTGTGGGGCTCAGAGCAGCGGGAGAGGGTTCAGCTCCATTAACCTCCTAGCTAAGAGGGGGTAAGTGTTATGGTCCTAGCTAGTGGCAGTGGGGTTTATCTGCCCCTCCTCCTGCTCCATTTGGGCCAATGGAGTTGCCCGGGGGGGGGGGGGAGTTTGAAATGTTTTTTTAAAAAAACTTCTTGGCTGCCTTGCGCATTAAAGGCAATTTGCACTCAAGATTGACAAAAGAGAGTCTAACAGCATGCATGAACCTAAATCCAATCAGCTGTGATGTAAACTACAAAGAACTGTGCAAGAAGATGCACCATTTTAAAAAGTCTGTGAATACAGTGTTTCTTTTGTACTATTATTCATCATCATTGTGTCAATTATCAATAATAAACTTGCATATTTTCAGTCATGCAAATGGACATTCTTACATAGTAACTGTTTGCGGACCTCTTGTTCTAAATGTTGATGTAGATTGGCTCTTTGGTTTGAAAAGTTTGCTGACCCTTGGTCTAGGGTGTCTCCTCTCTGCTGGCTTCAGTCTATTTCCTTCTTTACCTGCCTCTGCCTTTTTGTAGAATGCAGAAGCAGAAAAGGAGGGTGGCCATTTTGAAGCAGCTGTCTGCCAAGTGGTGTGGCTGCTCCCATGGTGGTGAGCTCCAGATGGTGGCAGGGCGGCAATTTGCCATCCATGTGGTGCCCCAAAATTCTAGGCGGCTGCCTCACCTTACCTCATGGAAGAATTGCCCCTGTTCCCAAACATTTTCCCCTGTTCATAATATTGTTTTACTGATTTTTCTAATAGCTTATCAATATTTTATTTGAATTAGTTGTGTTAACAGCTTCACAATTTATTTAATTGCTATTAATATTTTTGTTTTGAACCATGATGAGTCATAGGGATAGGGCCATAGCTTTAGTGGAGGGAATCTGCTTGGCATGCAGGAGAACCCAGATTCACTCCTTGGCATCACCAGGTAGTGCTGGGAAAGAGACTTGCCTGAAACCTTGGAGAGCCACTGCCAGTCAGTGTGGACAGTACTGAGGTAGATGGATGGATCCATGGCATACACTGTTTTCTGTGCTCCTCTGTCAAACCTTCAGTACAATAATGTCTATAGAGAGAGTGGGGGGGGGGGGGGGGAGTAAGAGAGAGAAGGAGAGAAATTTTCTACATCAATAGCAATGTTAAAGTTTTAGTCTTAGTGCAAATACCATGGTAGGTAAGAGATGAATGAGGGTTATGGCGACACACAAGTAGACCCCCGACCCTACAAGCAGCCTTCCGGCATGGGGGTCTCCCCAGAATAAGGGCTGGTGCAACATGGTAAGCAAGGACCACATTGCAGGGGGGTGCCAACGTTGGGGGGTGCCTGCAGCATGACCAGCCAGGGGCGATGAGGGTTAATGAATGCCGACAAGGAGGAGGATGGTGGGCTGGGGAAGGACAGCACATGCCTACTGCTCTCTCCTTACAACGCAGACCAATTTACTTAATAATCCATTGGGTTGGTCACTTTAATCATGAAGATTTTTAAAGTAATGGGCAAAACTTGCAAAGCTCTCAGGAGAAATCCGAGCGGGAGAATGTGTGAGTGGAAAGGGGGCAGGGCGGCAGGCAGTAATTGGTGCAAGGAGAGGGGTGGCTGGGAGAGAAAGAGACCTTGCTGGAGGCTTGCAGGAGATCTTTTCTCCAGCCCCAATTGTCTCCAATGATCCTTTCAGCTCCCAGCAAGCCTTGAGCTGGGAATGTCTTCTTTGTTTGCAATTAATATCTCTTTTCTTTCTATTCTCCTTTTACCCGCCCTGCCCCCTTCTCCTCTTTGCTGGTTGGTTTCGCTTTAGACTCATCTTGGAAGCTGAAGAAGGGAAAGGTGCATGCTCTCAAGCACCTGAGAGGTGATTGTCTGTTGCTTTTTTGGAGTGAAAGGTTGTTGGCTTTATGAGGGGAAACACCCTCCAAAAAAACAAAACCCTTAATTTTTCTTCTCCCTCCAGCTCTAGCATAAATGAGGCTAAAATTATCTCTCTTTTGTTTGCAAAGTGTTTTTTTTTAATCCCCCTGTGTTTGGGGAGTGGGGCGGGGGGCAAACGTTACCAGTGAAGCTGGAGACCAGGCAGATCATTTGGAGCTGAAGTTCAGACAAAATCGAAGGCATAGTAAATTTTTGAAAATAATGGGGAGCAGGGAGATTTGAACACCTTCCAAACACATTCATGCATGTGGTTCCCCCCCTTTTTTTTTTCTGAGCACCCAGGTTTGAGAACCCTTGGCCTAAGGAGAATCATTAATAATTTCCTTTCCTAGTCACTTGGGGAAATCCTTCTTTACCCTAGACAATCAGCCAATGTTTTTGTGCAGCTCTGCTTTTTGTAAAATCGTTGGCATGTTGGGCTAGGGCAATGAATACTGCCAGTGCAGTGAAGCCTTAGGAGTGCTGGACTTTGGAGACTCAGATTCAAATCCTCCTTAGGGACAAAACTTTCCTAAATGCAAAACTAGTTTCTCCCCCACCCCCCAAGTTATTTCATGTTACAAATCAGGAGAATCATCTTAAATTCAGAATCCTCTTCCTTTTGGGTAAATAAGAGTATGACCTGTTTTTAACCTCTATTTTTAAGGAACTTGTCCTAAGCTTTTCAGTTTTTCGCTTTTAAAATAACCTTTAATTTGTACCTAATAATGATTGTGGTTTTTAATTTGACAACTTTTTTGTTTAACTTAGTTAATCTTATTAGTTTTCTTGTATTTTTTATCTATCTTCTTGTTGTAAGTAGGGATGTCCAGCAGTTCGGGGGTTCGGTTCAATGGTTTGGGGTTGAACCGAACACACACACCCCAGTTCCTTCCGGACCGGAACCAAACCCTCTCACGCATATGCATTTTTAAAAAATTACTATTTTTAACCTGTTGGCCCCTTCAGGGGGCCTCGTTTAGGCCATGGGGGTGGGTCCGCAAAGGTCCTCCCTCCCCCTACTGGCCTCCATCATCACTGCCGCAGCCCATCCAGCCACTTTTTCTGGCCCATTTGGGCCTCCATTTCTTGGCACTGTGGCCATTTGGGATGCTGCCACACATGTGCAAATGGCCTCTGTGAGCCCTGGCATTGCCCAGGGCCTTGCAGAGGCCATTTGCTCATGCTCAGCGGCATCCAAAATGGCCACCACGCCAAGCAACAGAGGCCTGAATGGGCCAGAAAAAGCAGCTGGATGGGCAACGGCAGTGATGATATAGGCCGGCGGGGGGGGGACCTTTGTGGAACACCCCCCCCCCCCGCAGCCTAGACAAAGCCTCTCAAAGGGGCTAATTTTTTTTTAAAAAAAATCACGAACCCCCCTGAATCGGGGGAGGGTTTCAAGGAGGTGCAGAACCGAATTGAGCCGGTCAGGTTCAAGTCCAGTTCGGACTTGAACTGAACTGGTCTAGCCGGTTCCATGCACTCCTTGTTGTGAGCCGCCGTCAGCAGTAGTGCACTAGAGGGGCGGGGGATAAATAGTTTAAATAAATAATAAATTCAGAGTTGTCTTGTATTCAGGTAAATATAGTATTAGTAGCTTTCCTTGGCTAATCACTATCTTCTTGATTCGATATCAGCGTTACTACTGAATCCAGCTCAGTAGTTGCATGATAACATGGATGCAAGTTTTATTTTTGATTGTGATTTGTGCTTCATCCTAGTCACCTTAAGTGGCGCAGTGCGGTAATGCTTAACTAACAAGCAGAAGGCTGCCGGTTTGAATCCCCGCTGGTACTATATTGGGCAACAGAGATATAGGAAGATGCTGAAAGACCATCATCTCATACTGTGCAGAAGGAGGCAGTGGTAACCCCCTCCTGTATTCTACCAAAGAAAACCACAGGGTTCTGTGGGCGCCAGGAGTCAAAATTGACTTGATGGCACACTTTACCTTTTACCTTACGTCATCCTAATTTATCTCACAGGATTGTTGCAAGGATGTGAAAATGCATAATCAATTTTCATAATTGATCATGCATTCACTGAAGTTCAATGCAACAAGATGTCAAGATGGCCACTAGCTTAGTGATTCCATGAACCACTGACTGGAAAGTGCTGAGGGCTGGTGGGGCCCCATCCCTGGTATTGGCTCTGCCCTCTTCATCTGACACCAAATGCAAGGTGTGGGGCTCGGTGGCACACGCATGCTTTGCACATGCTTTTTTTTTAAAAAGGGTGCCGTGGGATATTAAGACTTGCATCAGAATAAGTCTGTGCAGATCAGTTGATGGGAATTTTTTTTTTAAGCTGCCTTTCTCTCCTGCAGTTTTCCCTTGAGTTGTTTTTTTTTCCCCCATCTGTGTGCAGAGATGAGTTTGTTCTGGGTGGCAGTATCAAGGCAGTGTGCATGCATTCAGAGTGGGGCCTTCCTGATTCAACCTGGACGGGATCTAAAATTGTCATGCATATCAAAAAAACTTGTGTGCATGTGCACATGCAAAAGCTCGGGGGAGGGGGTTCTATAGCCTGCCATTAATACTGATGAGGGAGGGGGGATTTTGATTTATAGCTTGCAGGGTGGGGGGCAGAACCCATAGTATCGGCCCTGCCCAGAATGCCTGGGGCATGCTGGGATTTCTTGTGGCCGAACAGCCCCAATCCCCGCTGCCCCTACTGGCTCCATGACAGCTGGTAGTTGTGTGGGCGGCCAATCCAGATAATGTGTAGAGCCTCCCTGATTACTAAAAGATTCTAAAACGAGGACATTTTTCACAATTCAAAACACACAACATAGAAGTCTCTCTAATAATAGCAGGCAGAGAGCAAGCCAAGCAGCACATACAGTGAAATGTTGTAGTATATAATTATAGTTTCCTTCTCACATGCTTGAATCAGGTTCAGATTAGGGAACAGAAAATCTGCAGATAGTAATGTGTTTAAATTTTCTGTGGAAGATACTACTGCATTTGTAATAAAAGCACCTCATATTGAGTAATTGGTTGTATACAATTCACAGTAGGAAAACTCCAGCTCTTCCTTTGTTCCCTAAAAAGCGGGGTGGGGGGGTGGATACTACAATCAATTGCCTATACATTTTTGATTGCTGATAATCTAGGCAGTAGGGCAAACCAGAGCACAAATAACCCATTAAAGAAGAGAAGAATATAGAAATATTGAACTGCACTGACAACTCCAGGGTGGCTTCGTTTAAAATCCATCCATGTGAGGAGATAACCTGCAACAGCAGTATGAACCACATAACTAGCTTTTCAGCAGCTACTGAGGTTATTCTCATGACCAGGCTAAGGGAACCAGGCTAAGGGAACCTAGCCCAGTTTTGCCTGGTCATGTGCTGCAACAGGAGCTGTGCAGCTCCTGGCAGCAAGCCTCCCTACATGTCCCTCCCCTTAAACGAGGTTAGCTGAACGAGCGCTCCACTGACCCTGTTTATTGGATCATGTGTCGCTGCACACGTATGACAATTACTGTGTCATTTCTGTCATCATAATCCACTTCCAATAATATAATACTGTACAAGGAATGACAAAACATGTGATCTTACTCCACTTTTGCATATTTCTTTTCTGAAATAAAATTGTTTTGATGGTCTGTAATTTCTCAGAAGATGGCACATCTTTAGGAAAAGAGACATAGGCAGATATAGGCAAAGCAGCTTTTATTATTTGTTTGATGCATTTATATACTGCCTTTCTGCCTTGATCAGAGCACCCAATGCGATTTACAATGTTGGCTGACATCCTGACTAACAGTGTGCTTGCACAATCATTATTTTATTATTATTTTTTTACATAGTTAGGTCAAGAAGGTTGCAGAGCTGCACAAAGTTGTGGCGCTCTGTGATGTTGCACAACCACTTGTGAAATATTCTCTAGGACATAAACAAAGTTGCTCTACAAGGTTGTGTAACAAGTTTTTGTACAACAGTATTTGCATAATGATTTTGTGGAACTGTCTTGAACAACAATGTGGAATAGTAATTGTCTAACGATGTGCAATGAATGTTGTGCAACGCTTGTCAACATCTTCCATTAGTGCAAGAACTATTCTCACACAGACATTCATTTCTTTGTCCAGCATCCTTGCACTATGTCTTTAAGCTAGCACAACAGTATTATCCTGTATTAAGCTAGCACAACAGTATTAAGCTAGCACAACAGTATTATCCAGACTAGTATCCACAATACTAGTCTGGAATGTAAGCTCTTGGTGTAGTAGAACTCACTTGTGAAACAACCTTGTGCAAGTGTATTGTCCTTGTGCAAGTACATCATTAAGATAGCCCTTAAAAATAAGCAAACATGTTGCTGAAGATTTAAAAGCAGTGTTGACTCAGGCCGCTGGTGGTCTCTTCCAGGACTGAGGAGAAGAGCTGGCCTCAGTGCCTTTTCAACCTTCCCCTCAGGGCATGCGGGTCTTACTGTATCCCTAGGAAGGTGGGGAACAGGCTGCCCAAACAGTCCTCACAGGCCAGTGCTGGTCTCTGTAAGGGCTGAGCAGAAGAGCTCCACAAGCTGGCACCTTTCCCTCAGGGCACACAGGTCTTTCCATATCTCTGGGAACAAGAATTATTGTTTATGATAGCAGCATTTCAATCCATTGAACACTGTTGTCTGAAATAATTTTTGCAGCCTATAAAATTAACATTGACTGGGAAATGGTTTTACCAAGCAGTTCAAAGCATACCCTAGACATTTATGGCCGTAGTAACTTACATCATGGCATAGTGGGGACGATGGAGGGGGATATGGGAAGTGCTCACAGACTATCTATTTGCATAAGATCTGGCATATTTCCTGCCACTGAGAGAGAAACAGGGCTTTATTAAACTCTGTGTGCAGTCCTGTGCCCACAGAGAGACTGTCCATAGTTGGTTTTTTTAAATATGTCCTGTGATTTACAGCATTGCTGTTATCATTCATGTGCAATTCAGAATAGTATTGCTCGTGCAGCACAGTTTTTCTGGGTTGTTATTTTTTTTGTTCACTCTTTTTAATTATCTCTACAAGCATATTATGAATCATAATGTGTGATTGCTGACTTTCTGGCTGCTAAGGGTGGCATGTGCAACAGAATGTGACCTTTTCATTCAACAACTAGTGGTCGCTTAGGAACCAGCCCTCTCGTGGGATGGCATTAAGTGGGGTTTCTATCATTTAAAAATGCTTTAAATTTTTAAAGCAAGCTTTTGGACAATTTCTTGGCTTTACTTTTTTTTTTTAACCTTCAGCTACTTATAACTAAAGGAAAGACTTGAATGTCTTAGTTGGTTTAGTCCATTTCTCTTTGCTGTTGCTGAAAGCCCCTGTTTCCAGCATAGTCATTAGACCTCCTGAGATTACTAGCCTTTTAAAACGCCATAGGGGGGGAAACTTATAATTAGGAATTCTAAAATTAGCCATCAGTTCTTTTTACTGAATTAGAAGTGACTGGTGTGATTACATTTGTTTCAGCCTTCTCTCATCGGCTACAAGCTAACAGACTAAATTATCTGGCCACTTGCTCTTCAGTCCCACTGGAGACATGGAGGAGCACCTATCCTGGAGTCAGTGGAAAGCATAAGGGTAAATGGTCAATGAATTTGTTCCCCAGTGACTTGAGAGAAAGAAATCCAGAGAGAATGTGTAAAAAACTTAATTAATTTAAGAATAAATTCCTTTTAGTACATTAAGCCAGCGCTCTCCTATCATGGTATTTTGCAATCAATCTTTGGTGGATTTTAAATATATATACCTTAAATTTTGGAATGAGCATAACATTTGTTTGGCATGCCATTTAGTATAGACTTATAGGCATAAAACTGGCTTATTGAAAACCATACTTTGCAGATTAGGAGCCTGCCTGTGAATGCATGCTTCCTTCTTTCTTTCCCCTTTCTGGAGAGATCGCTCCCCTCCCTTCCTTTTTGAGCATTTACCAAAGATAACCATTTGTGTTATATGTGAACTAAGGCAAAGCATGGTTGACAGAAGCCATGGTTAGGGAACGAAACCATGATTTGAAGTGGGTTTGCAAACCATAGTTACAAAAGAACCTGGCTGCTGTTCAGCTGGAGGCTCTACAGGTGGTGACCATGCAGCCCATATGTTTGTCCGCTTTGCAAGACTAGATTCCTCATGGATCATGCAGAGCTATTGCTATTGGTAATACTGAATCATGTTGAGATTATGAAATTATGTTAACTGGGCTTTTTGTTTGTTTGTTTAAAATATTTCTATGCCGCCCAAAACATAGGTCTCTGGGCAGTTTACAATTAAAACCATTTAAAACATCAACTCAATTAATAAGTAAAATCATTTAAAACATTTTAAACCCTGTATTAAAAATCTTAAAACTATACATCTAATTAAAAGCCTGGGTGAATAAATGTGTCTCCAGTGCCTTTTAAAAACTTGCCAGGGATGGGGAGGCTCTTATTTCAACAGGGAGCACATTCCAAAGTCCAGGAGCAGCAACGGAGAAGGCCTGTTCCCAAGTAGCCTCCAGACAAATTGGCGGCAACCGCAGACGAAACTCTAGAGATGATCTTAACAGGCAGTGGGGCTCATTGCAAAGAAGACGTTCTCTTAAATACCTTAGGGTTTAAGCCATTTAGGGCTTTATAAGTAATAAACAATGGGGCTATTCTCAGAGGCTAGCCCGATTTTTGTTGGTCGTCAGAACCACCTGGCTTGCAGCCAAGCCCGGTGGTTCTGGTGCGGCTAACCCGCTCGAGAACCCCTGGCAAAAAGCAGGTTTGCAGAGTGAGTGCTCCTGCAAATTTGCTTTTTGCGATTGTGAGTAGCCGCAGCGCGCCTTCGTGCCGCACCTACTCACAAATAGACCCCCGGCCGGGAGGCTTAAAAGCAGCCTCCTGGCTTGGGGGTCTCCCCAATATGCAGTATGCTGCGTGGCCCTCACTCCCCCCACCCTCCTCCGGCTCCGTCTTGTATCTGGCCATCGTGTGGGCAGCCGATCCCGCCGCCCAGGGCTCCCTGCCCACTCGTGAGCAGGGAGAACAGGCTTATCCCACTCTTCCCGCTCACCGAAACTGGGTCTCACTGATCGTGAGACCCGGTCCAACATCTTGTATTTTGCCCAGAAACATATCGGCAGCCAATATAGTTCTTTCAACACAGGAGTAATATGGTCTCTCCTGGATGACCCAGAGACCAACCTGGTTGCCACATTCTGAACCAACTGCAGTTTCCACACTACACATTGCAGTAATCCAGCCTAGAGGTTAGCAGCTTATGTACCACCGTTTTGAGATAGTTCATCTCAAGAAACGGGCGCAGCTGGCGTATCAGCCGAAGCTGATAAGAAGCGCCTCAACCTGGGACAACAGGAAGAGGTTCAGATCCAGAAGCAACTCCAGATTGCGTACCTGTTCCTTCCCAGGGAGTGTGACCCCATCCAGAACCAGCAGATCAAAATTGTCTTCCAAGTTCTGACCTCACACAATAAGTACCTCCTCCTTATCTGGATTCAGCCTCAGTTTGTTATCCCTCATCCAGCCCATTACTGCCTCCAGGCAGGCATTTAGGGGGGTTATGCCTTCTCCCACTGATGCTGACATGGAGAAATAGATTTGAGTGTCATCAGCATACTGAAAACACTCTGCACCAAATCTCCTGATGATCTCTCTTTTTTTTGTTTTTGTTCTCTTTTTGTTTTTGTTCTCTTTTTGTTTTTGAAAGAACAAACACTTACTTTTTGTTCTCTTTTGTTTTTGTTTTTGAATGAACAAACAGCTACTGCAGCCTGATTATAACATTTCCTTCAAATAAAATTCCTAAGGAGGATTGTGGGGGTGGGGGGATAAGGTGGATGTTTTTATCTGTCTCACGACATTATCTAGCTTCATTCACACAAAATAAGTGTTGGGGGAAATGCCATTTTAATAATTCTAAAGTACTTTGTTTATAATTCAAGTGCAAAACCTATTCATTCTGTATGATTTATCACATTAAAAAGCCATAATGTATTTAATATGAGCAATTATCATTAGCCAGAAGAAATGTTGTGATGGGATTAGGGGACCAGCTGATTTTAAAGATGCAGCAGTATAATTTCCACTTATATTGTACTCGTGTATGTGTACAAAGGATACTAATCATATCTCATTACCATTTCCCATAGGTATAATTTTCCATTCTTGATATTATTGATTTCACATTCCACTCCTTATGTGATCCGGCGTCAGAATATGTAATTCTCTTTAGAAGCTGGGATGTGGAGTGCCCCCTAAGCCTCAGGGCTATATATCCTTAACCTCCATCAGTTTCCACTGCTCATGACCCTTGTTTATCCCTAGCTTGTATCCTGTTTGCTACCTTTCTTCCTATTCCTTACAGTCACTTAGATTGTAGGACTTTGTTCTCTGCGTTAAGTGTTGTTTTTTTCTTTATGACAGTTACTTTGAGAGCTTCCCCTCCCCAATAGTGGATGTCCTTGGGCATTTTTCATATAGCCAGTATACATGAAACAACAACCATCTGGAGGCTGCTTTAATTTGCTCCCTGTAGCAGCCATTTCTATGAGGAAACCTGTTCATATACAACTTGTCAAATGGGTTGGGCGATTTTCCACATACCAAACATACTGCCAAGAAAAAGATATTTCAAGGACAAAAAGAAAATCTCCAGTTCACATAGTTAGCCGCTTCAGACTAAGAGCTTTCTATAACCACAGATAAATACCAAAGGTAGCTTCAAATGGTGAAACTGGTTTTTATTCCTTGGCTACTTGAGGTGGAAAAGATCCTTAAGGCAGAAATTATATTTTTATGGTTTTTCACAGGAAGAACTTATTAAGATGGGTCTTGATCAGGCAAAGAGAACACTTAAACAGCGATTACTGGATGTGAACGAGCAATTAGATTTAGTTAGCCTTCCAAGTGACATATTTCTGTCTAACCAACTCTCCTCCGTAAGACCTGAGATTATTTAAATAATCTAACAATGGCAAAATTCATAAGAGCTTTGACTCTTGCCTGATTTAACTTCCTACAGTGGTATTAGATGTGAAATATAAGGAAATAATTTATAGAGCTTGGTTATGTCCTTGTGGTACAAGAGCTATTGAAACAACTGTACATGCTTGACTTTATTGTTTGTTCTATAAGGTTATCCATAATAGTTTTATTTCTCTATTATTAGTAAATTATCCTGGCCATACTGATAGGTTTCATATTCAATATTTGTTATCTGATTACAATGATTCAATTTCTTTAAATGTGGCTAAATTTTGTTTTGTAGCCTATAGAATTCGTAGATAATTACTTGATGTAATCTCCCCCCCCCCCAAATAACTCTTGTTTTCAAACAACTCTTTCCCAGGTGTTATGTATGATGATTATTGTATGATGATTATTTAGCTGGTCAATGGCTGTAATAAAGGAATCTGATCTGAACAAGGGTTACACTCCCCAGAAGGAACAAGTAGGCAGATGGGAGTGATCTGGATCAGAGTCTCTCTTTGGTATCTCAGACTGAGACAATGACCAGGAGTCCTTTTTATCAGCTCTGGCTGCTACAACATCTGCATCCATTTCTAGAAGAAAATGATCTTAAAACATGGGTGCATATGCTGGTAACCTCTAGGCTTCAGTACTACAATGCACTTTGTGTAGGGCTGCCTTTGAATGTGGGAGATAAATTTTAGTTAGTACAAAATACAGCAGCCAAGGTAGTCTCTGGGTTTACTTGGAGAGACCATATTACTCCTGTTTTAAAATCATTATATTGACTGCCAGTAGGTTTCTGGGTTAAATATAAAGTGCTAGTAGCAACTTTTAAAGCCGTAAACAGCTTGGGCCCAGGTTACCTAAGAGAACAAGGTTGTACACATCAAGAGATGTGAGCAGTGAGTCGGGCAGGGAGGGCTGAGGGGGAAGGCAAGATCTCACCTATCTTCTCCGCAGGCAGTCTTTTGGCTGCACTGCTTGCGTGCCCACATAAACAGTGCTGCCGGGAGATGCATGGCCATCTGGAGACCTGGGAAATGCAGTCCACCCTCCAGAAATCCCATAATGCAACATCTTTATTATTATTATTTATTCGATTTCTATACCGCTCTTCCAAAAATGCCCCAAACATGCAAGTAGCACGATTCATTGCAGGATTTCCCCACAGCCAGGTGCTCTAGCTGCCAAGCTCTGTGGCTACTTGCTCTACAGGCAGCCCAAGCAGACATACAACCAAGTACTGGGGTAGATGGTCACACTTGTGCCCTTGTATCTTGGTAATAGCCCAGGTAAAATACTCGGTCTACCTGAGGAGGCAGTGCCGGGATCGAGCCCAAACCTCATGCTGCACAAGAGCAGCTCTACCCAGGTAGGGCTGTACAAGCCTGGGTAGGGTTGCTCACATTAACAGCCTCAACATCTTCTTCTGCATGATCTCCACCACTCACAGATAATCTGGGTAGGTCCACTTGCAGTTGCCACTGGCTTATCTTTCAGTAACTTGGGGTTGGGCCTTCTCTGCACCCAGCCTCCTCTAAGCTTTGGAATGTGGTCTCCACTGAGATACGAGGTTCAGGATCTTTGGCGGCCTTCAAGAAGATCCTTTAAAAAACCATCTTTTCCAGCAGGCTTTTAGTTGAAATGTTGGTTTTAATTTACTTTAACTATGTTTAAGTGTTTTAACTGTTTACATAGCTGTTAAACTACTACAAGATTCACTGAGTTGCAGTATAAAAAAGTAATAAATAAATTAATAAAACCAGCAAACTAATGTTTCCCCCCATATTCTGGAACTTCTTGCCACTGTAAATGTAGCAGTAGGTTTTTCAATAGCTCTTATTGTTCTCTAAATCTAAAAAGTATGCCATTTAATTTAAGCCCTGAACCAAGTTTGTGTGGTCCCAGTTAATACAGTTTCACTTAGAATCCAACTGTTTAGTATTATGAACATAAGAACAGCCCTGCTGGATAAGGCCCAAGGCGTGGCACACAGTGGCACACAGTGGCACACCAGATGCCCCTGGGAAGCCAACAGGCAAGAGCTGAGGGCATGACCTCTCTCCAGCTATTGCTCCCTGCAACTGGTATTTAGAGGCATCTCTTACCTCAGAGGCTGGAGATGGCCTATAGCCACCAGACTAGTACCCATTAATTGTTCCATGAAGTTATCCAGACCCCTCTTAAAGCCATCCAAACAAGTGGCCACTGAATCCCGTGGCAGAGAATTCCATAGATTAATTATGCATTGTGTGAAAAAGTATTTCCTTTTGTTGGTCCTAAATTCCCCGGCCTTCATTTTCATGGGATTACCCCTGGTTCTAGCGTTGTGAGAGAGGGAGAAAAAATTCTCTCTGTCCACTCTCTCCACTCTATGCATGATTATATACACCTTTATCATGTCCCCCTGTAGAAAACTCTTTTACAGACTAAAAAGTCGCAGGTGCTGCAGCCTTGCCTCATAAAGAAGGTGCTCCAGGCCCCAGATCATCTTGGTTTCCTTCTTCTGCACCTTTTCCAGTTCTACAATGTCCTCGTTAAGATACTGTGACCAGAACTGCACGCCATACTCCAAATATGGCCGCACCATACATTTGCATAAGGGCATTATAAAATTAACATTTTTATTTTCAGGCCCCTCCCTAATGATCCCTAGCATAGAATTTGCCTTTTTCACAGCTGCCGCACACTGATTCAACACTTTCAAGGAGCTGTCCAGTACGGCCCCAAGATCCCTCTCCTGGTCAGTCACCAAAAGCTCAGACTCCATCAGTGTATCTGTTAGTTGGGTGTGTTTTGTTTGTTTTGTTCTGTTTTTGCCCCAATATGCATCTCTTCACACTTGGTTACATTGAACCGCATTTGCCAGTTTGTCACCCACTCACCCAGTTTGGAGATCCTTTTGAAGCTCCTCACAATCTACTTTGGATTTCACTAAGATTTTAGTGTGATCTTCAAAATTAGCCACTTCACTGGTTATGACAACTTCTAGATCATTTATGAACAAGTTAAAGAGCACTGGTCCAAGTACAGATCCCTGGGGGACTCCACCTTCCCTCCATTGTGAAAACTGTCCATTTATTCCTACCTTCTGTTTCCTGTCCTTCAAGCAGTTACCAATCTACACATGGTCCTATCCCCTTATCCCATGACCAGTGTTCCCTCTAATTTTTTTCATCAGTGAGTGGAATGAGTTTTGTTCTGGGTGGCAGAACAAGGCACTGATATGCATATGTGCATTATTATATGTCACTATAGATACAACACACACACACACACACACCAAAAATATGGAAGGAAGGGAGTGTACTTTACAATTTTATTTATCTGTCTTCTTTTTAAAAAGCAACTGTATTTGCCATTGGTGGTTAAACATAGCCTATAAAATAACAATAATAAATAAAACTTGTCTAAGTTTTTTGTTTATTTAAATGTGAGTTCATCCTTACTTTCTCACTCTTATCCTGTAAAATGTTGATTGCCTGAGTGTTGCCCCAGCCCCTATAATTTGATAGTTACGCAGTAGCCTTCCCTTTTCTTTCCAAGTATCCTGGAGATTGGAGCTAACGCAAACTTTGCACCAGGCAGGCAAGTCACCATGCGTTCTACATGCAGGTCACAAACTCATCTCTCTGTGCCCCTAATGATCAAATTACCCAATACTAGGAGACCCCAACCCCCAGAGTGTCCCCTGTATGAGAGGATATGGGCACATCACCCAAGGAAGAAGTCCCTTCTAAGGGAGCATTCCCCTCTTCCTCAGATTGATGTCCTCCTTCCCTGAGACCTTCATTCTCCATTACAGCAGAGAAGCTGTCAGCCTTGGTGTGGCATACCTTTATCATTTCCCTGAGGGTCTAAACCACATACCTATCTGGCTCCCTGAGCTTCTCCAGGTCAGCCACCTTGTTCTAGGGAACAGACGGTCCCTGAAAGCCAGGACCTCTATGTACCAAGCACACACCCATGACTTCTGCCCCTCAGGCAGACAGCCATACAAGCAACACTCTGAGGCAATTCACACGATAGGAGAAAAGTGGAGGCTAGCCCGATTTTCTCCCATCGTGAGAACCACCGGGCTCAGCTGCGAGCCCAGTGGTTTCAGTGAGAAGAGCCTCTCTGTGTAATACACTAGGAAGCACCCTATCCCCTGCTGTCCTTCTACCCTAATAACTGGTTTTATTGGCTATTTTGAATATGTAGGGACTGTTTACTTGAAAGCTATGTCTTGGCTGCAGTTATCAGCTTAGTAAAGGTTTTAAGCTCTGTCCTCCAAGGAAACTTCAAAAGTTGGGTAGTACTTACCTTCTGCTTGTGCTGAGTGTCTCCTTTGTAATAAAGGGGGGAACAGCCTGTGTCCCTCCCCTCTGAGTTCCATACCAAACTCCTGTATCTGTTTGCAAACCCCTGTTTGCAAAGTACTGGGGAATAAAGCTCCTCTGGTCTCAGCATTGTCTTGTCAAGAGCTGCTTTCAAAATCAGTATTAATGATTTTGAAAATTATTTCCTTCAAATTAGTAGATTTTCAAATTTAGTATTTAGATCAACTACAATTCTTATGGTGTATCATGCTAGGGACTCTTTGAGAAGATGGATGGATGGGTGAACATGTGATGTGTAGGTTTGGATATTGATTATTTCTTTCTCTTGAAATGTTTGTTTTGATATGTGGATAAGTTAAAGAAAACTAGCTGGGCTGGGAGCAGAGCATCTGTGCCTCTAGTTCTCCCCCCTGCCCCCCACTGCCATTTTCTTTCCCCACCTTTGCCCCCACCATTTTCTTCCCCGCTTGCCTGCCATCGCCGTTTTCTCCCCCCTGCTGCTGTTTTGCCAGTGCTTTCCTCTGCCCCTGCCTGCAGCTCGCTTGCAAACTCTCGCGAGAGCTGCCACACCTGGGATTAGCGACGGGTATGCCAGAGAGAGAGAGAGAGAGAGAGAGGGCAGCTCAGCTTGGGTTAGGCTGGCTGAGAGAAGTGACAAGAACTCCTCAGATCCCAATGCCCACCTAACCCTCCTAAACAACCTGGCTGTTAGCCATTGTTAAGGGTGCGCTCCCACCCTTAACGTGGCTGCTGTGTACCGTGAGTCTCAGGCTGAGTTCAGTCCAAGGAGATACAGAGACAGGTACACAGAGCGCCCATCTGACAGGTAATCTACCAATGCAATGCACATGTTACTTGTTGCATTGTAGGATGCCCGGAGGCCGGAACATCCGATCCCTGGATCCCTGATTCCATGCTTCACAGAGCAGGGCTGCTTGTGTGGGAGCACTCCCACCACCAAGCCATGGATCATCTGCGGAGAAAGCCTTTCTCACCCACCCGCTTTCGGCAATCATGAGAATTGCTCCAATATTTGCATATTTATATGTGTCA